>NW_028327173.1:33870000-34495000 GCF_987537825.1 Furipterus horrens | reverse complement strand
TAAATGAATAAGCCCAGCCAAAAACAGCAGGAGAACCACCCACTTGAGGGTAACCCAAATTGCCAATCTACAGAATCATGAGCTAAATAAATGATTGTGTTAAGCCACTAAGTTTTGGATGGTTTGTTGCACAGCAATAGATCACGGGTAAAGACCTCTTCAGGGGGATATTCAGACTAATTAGAAGGTGTTTCATCTTATACCCTGCCAATGGAAACATGAGTAAAATAACCAAACAAAGCTTATTTGGAGATATTGTGTAATTACTGTCATGATATAGGAGCAACATTTCTAGGGAGAACCATGCTAAGCAGGTATTTCTATAATAGACAGTTGTCTAAAGGGGAGAGTGCTGAAGTTTGGTGGTGGTCATGGTAATGGTGTGGTTGTGTGGTTGTGAAGGTCCAGAAATTTCTCCAATTCTTAAGGTACATTCTCCCACACTCTTCCTGGGCCCCAAGTTGTCTTTGCTCATCTGTTCCTTTCATCTCCATGTCACTGAAACTCTCATCCCAATTAAGTCTCCATTATCTATGAAAAGTACTTAAACTCCCTCTATATTATTTGATTTTAAGAGACCCATTTCCTCTTATATCCCAACATCATCCCTTATACACTATGCCATCCAAACCAGTCCTGATGGTCTAACCACACTTCTCTTTTATGCCTTTGTGTCTTCAGGGCCCAATTATACAAACTTTACCTTCTTTTAAAAACTGTGCTCATTAGATAACAATCACTGGAGCTGTCTCTGAGCTCCCAGACCTCCATTACAGCATTTTGTCTCATTATAAGCTCAAGTTTTCTCCTCTCCTTGACTCTTTGTCTCCCCTCCTAAACTTGTCTCTTCTCCCCCTGCAAGTAGAGTTCCCATCTAATTCCTACTTGTAGATCAATTTCCAGTAAATGACTGGTGTAGTATAGGAACTCAAAAATATTCTTTGAATGAATGAATGAATGAATAAATGAACAAATGAAAGCTAACATTTGAAAAGAGTTTTGAAACACACAGAGTATTTTTACATCCATTGTCTCAGGTGTCCTCATTAGTTTCATTTTCTAAATGAGGAAACTGAGGCTCAGAGTAGTTAAATGACTCAAAGTTTTCTCAGTGAGTAAGCAGAGAAGACAGGAATCAAGGCTTTTGAATTCCAAAGCCCAGGCTATGAAATGCCCCTCATTCAATTATTAATTCATTCCACAGATATTTAATTTGTAAATTTGTAACAACTCTCTGCCAGATCTTCTCCTGCACATCTTCCCACCTTCCCTTGGTGCTGCAAATCCTGCTAAGATCATTCTTTTCCCCCCTTCACTGTCTATATCCTTCACATTCATCCTCTGTGGAGTGTTCATGGAACCCAGGCTAAGTTACATACCTTATCTTTATTCCCACAAACTCCTGGATTTTCTTGTACCTGAGTCTTCCTTATTGGGCTATGAGGAGACTGGGGGCTCCCCAGAACCCCATTATGATCCCCATACCCAGCAAGTTCTTGACTGGGGTAGAGTGAAGGGGCCATGTGAGTGATAAGGGTTGGGCTGGTCAACAGAGGACAGATCATGAAGGGTTTTTTCATCATGTTTAGAGACTTAGACTTTATTCTGCAGGCAGTCAGGAGGCAGGAAGGGTTTTAGGTAGGTGAAATTCCACCATTTAAAGGATAGAAAAAGTGGAGATCTTATAGGAGAATAAGAAAGGATAACCTGAGAAGATGGGAAACCAACACATAGGCCTGGGGAAACCAACATAAATGGGAGTCTTGTAGCAGATAATCTTGGTGTTCTGCACAGGTCCCCTTGGATCCCCACCCCCCGACTTCATGTGCTTTCAACAGCACCTGTGGCTTTTCTTCTGTGGACTGCCCTCAGCCTATGGGACACTATCACTAGCCAACTATCACAGATAGCCAGAAGGGCCTGGGAGTTGACTTCTGATTGTTTGGTTGTTGGAAGGGAGAGAATGAAAGACTAGCTTCACTGTCAAGTTGGGACAACTTATACTCCAGAGTTCCCCTGATGGCTCTACATCTACTCTGCAGGACTTTTACCTAAGGTCACACCCTGTTTGGCTCCTTTTCCTGTCCTGCTCTCCCCATTTCCTCATTGGTTTCTCCTGGAAGCTTTTCTTTAATAAATCACTTGTACATGAATCCCCATGTTAAGAGTCTGCTCTAAAGAAGCCAATCTAAGACACATACATGGGTACATACATTTACCTACAAGTGGGCATATAAACTGTGTTTATGCCCCAAAACAGTGGCTCAGAAACCCATACCATTCCCTCTCCACATACCTGGGCTGTGAACAGACACAGGAGACCATGGATCCTACTGGCTAGGACTCCTGGGATTGAGGAGTGACCAATCCCATGAAGCTGAAATGAACTTCTGCCTCCTTCATCCTCAAGGGATTTGTTTGCATTCTCTTCGACTCAGAGCTCTTTTACATCAGTTCTCTCACCATTTGTACAAAACATTCCACGCGTAGGCAAGACATGTTTCAGTTCAAGTTAACAGATGAGGAAACTGACACTAGAGTGATTGGGTGACTTGTCTGAGGCCACAGAGCTTCCTTGTTTTCCTTGATTTCACTGACTGATTTTCTCCATCTGTTTCCTCTGAGGGCGATGGGATCTAAACCCAGGGAAAAGGTTCATATCTTCGTACCACAAGATGAAGATGGGTAGTTCAAGGGAATAAATGGATCACTGCAGAGAAATCCAGCACATTTAACCAAACCAAAGGGAGTTAGTGTCAGGGCTGGACAGAGTAGCTGGATGGTGGACAGGATATACTTAATGGGAAGTTTGGAGAACTTTGCTGGTCAGAAGAAGAGCAGGAGTGTTCGCCTAAAACAGACATTGCCTCCAATACTGTGTTGGGAGCAATTGGAGAACCACAAAGTGAATTAGAACACATGTTCAAAACAATGATACAAACAAAACACATTGCAATGAGTGACTCAGGATCTTTGGGCACCATAGGTCTAGCATCTCCTTTTCTAGAAGGCATTCAATAGCCCCCCAGACTGGATAATAAGTTCCTGTCTTGTATTCTTATTATTCCCTGTTACACTCTTTCACACTCTTACTAGTTGATAGAGTGACTTCCATTTACTGTCTCCCTGACTAGACTATGAAATCCATGAGCAAGTAATAGGTTTAAATAATTTATGAATCATATTGCCACATCACAAACTGGGCCATGATTCTGACCTGAATTTAGCCTGGCTCTAGCCAGAGACTGGTCCTGGACCTCCATTTTAAATTGAGCCCTGATCTTGGCCACAGGCAGTCCTAATTCTGGCAGAGGGGATCCTCTGTAGGCTGCTGGTTCACTGAGTGGCCAGGCCCTGATGAATATGTGTTTATTGTGGTTGCATTGAGCAAAAATAAGGAACCTATAAGGCAGATCATGTGGGGTATAAAACTGAAATTCATAGGCACAGACAATGGTTTGGTGGTTACCAGAGGGAAGTTGGGGGGTAAATGTAGTAAAGTGTAAAGGGGGCCACGTATATGGTGAGAGAAGATAATTTGACTTTGGGTGGTGGGCACACCATGCAATATATAGATCATGTATCATAGAAATCTACATTTGAAACCTATATGATCCTATTAAGCAATGTCACCCCAATGAACTTAATAAAAAAAAATAAAGGAAATAAAGGAACTTCTTGACTTCCTCTACCCTGGCCATCTCTGTTATTAAAGGACATTTAGAAAAAGATTAATTTTTTTATATGCGACAGAATCCCAGTACCAGAATGTGCTTTTCCTTAACCAAGTGTCTATCAGAAGTAGGAGAACAGTAGGGGACTTGAGGGAAAAGAAATTGGGAAGGAGCACTTTTGCCTTCCCAGACAGAAAATTAATTATAAAATCAGATTGTGTTACCAGAATTGTTTATATCTGTGTTTAAGGAATTTGCCATCTTCCGAATCTAATAGATGGAGCAGTCAGAGCTTGACTGCTACAACAGTTTTTAATTTGTTTGGAAATCAGTCCAAATAATGAAGAAATGCGTCTCAATACAACAGGAAGGCAATACAATTGGCACATCTCCTTTTAAACAACAACAATGACAACACAGTTTTCAACATTGAATAATTAAAGAAATGCGTATATCAGAAACAGGTTGTAAACCTCTGGTTTGGAGGAATGCCACTAAGGGAATACTAATACCTAACAAGACTTCACACTTTAGCACTTCGGTAGCTTAGGATTTTGCCCTTTAGAATAGATGCTCAAAGAGGGTATGTAGTTAACATCACTTTCCACTTCAGAGAGGGAGCTCAGGTTCAGAGGAATGGAGGCATGTGCCCAGGGGCACACAGCTGAGCTCCTGGTGCTCTGGGTACCCTCTGTGCTATCTCTGTCAGTTTGATAAAGCCTTTGCCCTGACAGGAAGCAGGTAAAATGGCTTTCCCTGGTAATCTGTGGGCTTTAAAAATGGGCACATCAGTGTAAAGTGTTAATGATGATCAGTGATACAGACAAGGTTGATACATTACAGACTCATGTAGAACTGTGTACCTGCCTGGGTTTGCCATTATCAGCCCGCTGCGGGATCTTGTGCACGTCACTTTTCCTCTCTGAGCGGCAGTTTCCTCCTCAGTATGTGGGGATAATATCTACTGCACTGATTTGGGTGAAAATTAATGATATTATTAGTATGCTAACAAATAGTTGCAAATTAGTTGGTTAGTGGTTGTGAAGTGTTAAATATTGGTCAAGACCAAGATGTTATGGTGCCTGAAACTATGCATGGTCAGAAAGTCTCCAAGCAGTGCCTTCTCAGGTTGCCTCCATCCTCAGGGTGTGCCCATACTTGGGGAGAGGTGTATCCCTGCATTTTCAGGAGCCTAGAATGGCATTTCTCAATGGTGACTGAGCTTTAAGAGATCTGGTCATAAAGTTTGGGAAAGCTTCTCAAAGTCACTACTAAAAAAGTAGGGGCAGGGATGTCACTTTTTGGTTCCCTGTTCCTTCTTCTACTGGGAAATTTTAGTGGATAAGGGGAATGGTCTGGTGGGGCAGGCATGTCTATTAGAGCTAAATTTTATCTTATTTTTTCTGGGTTCTGAGAGGTAGATCAGATTTCAAAAAGCAAGCAGCTAGAGGAAGTCTTTGCCAGGCAAAATTAGTGGCCCAAGCAAATGTGCAGGGGTGCAAGAGGTGGGGGCAGAGGTGCAGGAGAGGCTGGGGAGATGGGCAGGGCATGGTGGAATAAGGCAGTAGAGTTGTTCTTCCAACAGCTGGGAGCCATTGAAGAGTTTAGGGGAGAAGAGTGGCATTGACTGATTTTCTGTGAAGCACTCTGCATGTGTCAGCCATTTAATTCTGTGAGATACGTATCACCATGCCCATTTTACAGACTGAAAACTGAAATCCAAAAGGCAGGAGTAAGTTGTTGCAGTCACATAGTTAGAAAAGGTGAGAGCCAGGATTTGAGGATTTGAGGCCAACCCTAGTTCATTCCAAAGCCCTTGCTCTTTCTAGCACAATGTGCTGCCTCCCAGTGCAAAACGGTGCCTACTCAAGTGGGAAGTTGAGAGGTCAAGTTCTTGGGGGTGGGGGACGTGAGGGGCTGGGCAGAAGGGGAGACCATAATGGCTAGCTCCTAATTTCCTCTGTTTCTCCCAACAGGAGGCTCTGAAGCCTTCAATACTAGGTGTCCTCCCTACTTCCTTCCTCTCGTCTTCTCTCCCTGCTGCTCTAATGGCCTCCCTCCCCCTCCAGCCCGTTATCCAGCCTTTTATCATTCTCTGAGATGTCTGGAGACAGTCTCTTTCAGTGGCTGGGTCTCAGTCCTGATGAATGATTTGCATGCACATCACACAGCTGAAAACTGGTGGAGCAGGGCTGGAATCCAGGAAGTTATAGCTTTTTGCATTGCACCGTTCTCACCATGCCTAGCACATAGTGAGCGCTCCATGTATGGTAGCTCTTAGCCTCCCTGCAGAAACTAATGTCTGTCCCACTGGAGAGTCAGGATTTTAGAGCCTCAAGGGACTTGGCCCTTCCTTTCCCTGTGGACATGGCTCTTGTCACTGGCCAGAGTTCAGCCTTTTTGGAAGGAGTAGCACCTGCGCCCATAGCTTAGGCCTGAGAGGCCGTGGTCCAAGGGCACGGGAAGGGAGTGGCTCTGGGAGGCCCTGGCTGCTTTGCATGCAGGATGAGAGCTCCTCTGGTCAATTTGCTTTCACTAATGTCAGGCCCCTGCGGCGCCTTCGTTGGTTGCATAGCAACTGGCCGAGCTGCGCGGCAGAGGTGGCCATGCATAAAAGATGACACATGATGGTGGGACGCGGGGTGATGATTTGCAAATTTAGATACAGTCACAGCAGGAATATGAACTGGGCACTAGATAGGCATGGGGGTGGGTGGCTCTCTTTGTCTCCTCCCACCTCATTCAGAGAGCCAGGTTCCCACTGTATTTTATAGGTCTGGGGAAAGGGAGCAGATGGGGAAAGGGTGCTTGACTTCAGCCCCCTGAGAGTCAGGGGCTGGGCTGGTTGGGGCTGAGAAGGGAAAACGGAAGGCAACAAGGTGAGTAGCAATGCCAGCAGGGACAAAGAGAGGCTCTAAGCATCCTGAAGCCCCTTTTCAGGCCCCCTCGCCCCAGGGGAAGGATGGGGAAAGCACCTGGTCTGGATACCCCTTCTCTCCCAGGGGGTCTTCTCTGTACCATTCCTGACAGTGGCAGAGGGATGAGGTGCGCTGGACTTGGCACTGCAGGCCTGGGTTCCAGCCCTAGTCCTGCCATTTCCAGATAGTGAGAACTTCAGCAGATGACTTTAAATCACATTCAGTTTAATCCATCCAACACCAACTGAGCACCTGCTAGGAACCGTGCACTGACCTAGGGCCTGGGGAGACAATTTCGTAACATACAGTCCCTGCCCTTGAGGAGCTCTCGGTGTGGTGGGAGAACAGATGTTCAAATCAATAATTTATACTTTAGTGCACTGAGTGTAAAAATAGACTAGGGAGGAGGTAACTTCTCTGAGTTTTAAAAGTAATGCAGGGACTGGCCAGGAAGGCAAGGAATGGAGGGGTGCTCCCAGGCAAAGGAAGCAGTGTGTGATCTCAGCAGGATATAAAGGGAACCTGAAGGTGTTTGAGGTGGCCAAGGAATAAAACTTCCTGCCCACCTGCTATATCACCATACCAGGGAGCAGATTGGAGCAGAAACTTACCCAGAATCACATGCAGTGCCAGATGCTGACCCCAAGTTTTCTGATGGCTCTGCCATGCACTTGTGTCTCCACATCTAGGACTTCTGGTCAGGAGTGAATTTCTGCTAATGATGACAATGACAACAGATGTTGGGACTTTGGCCCAGAAAGTTAGGTTTGGGACCATCACTGAGGAATAAAATCATCCAGAACAAAAGATGTCATTTGGCTGAAAACTTTGCTTGGGCTTCCCTGAATGGGATCATATATAAAAACAGAAACTCTGACCAGGCTGCCTCATGCCTCATTACACTTTTTCATCATTCATGAGAACCATGCAAGAGCTCAAATTCCGGCTCTGCCACTTAGTTGTTGGGAAACCTTGAGTAATTCATTTTGTCTCTATTTCTGTTTCCTTCTCTGCAAAATAAGGATGCTAATAGCCTTCACCTTATGGAGCTGTTGCAAGAACTAAATAAATCCATACATGTGATGACCTTAGAACAGTGCCTGGTATGTGGTTAATAAAGCAATGATTATTATGGAGGAATGCAATCCAGCTAGGCTAGGAGTTAGAAGTTTGAAGGTGGGAATCTAATAACATGAACTGAGTGTAAAAAGGCATAGGAGTTGTCTGGGTGAAGAGCGGAAGAAGGATTTTCCACAGGGGGAATAGCAGGTGCTAATCCTCAGAGGCTCCAGCCTTTTATTTAGCAGATGAGGGCGAAGGCCAGGGAGCACGTAGTAGCAGAGCCAGGCTGGCCAATAAGCCTGAGAGTCCTGAGGAGAGAGGAGAGTCCTGGGTACCCCAGGGGGCAAGGCCTGCAGATGAATATGGCCTTAGCCCTTTCTGCTGGGGACGTCTGGCAAACACAAGGTGAGGTGGGCCTTTACTAATGTCCAAAAAGTCAGGGGAGAAGCCAGGTCCTGCCTGACCTTTGAGCTGACCCCTGAAGAGAGGAGAGTGGAGACTCTCCTGTGGGCTAGGGAGGGGGATGCTAGGGCTTGGAGTCTCTGGCAGCAGAGGGGCTCGCTGAACTGCCTAGGAAAGGAGTCAAAGCCAGGCCCCAGGTGAGGGTGTGTGATCTGCATTACTTACAGACCCAGAATCCGAATGTGGAAGTTGGAGCCTGCTTTGTTTAAAGTCCAGGGAGGGGCCCAGAAGAGCCAGAAACATCCACAATCCACATCCTCCTGTGTGAGGCCTGTGCATTTCCAGTCACCTTTCCAGCCTTGACAGTCTTCGGTACCTGGGAAGGGTTCGACAGAGAGTCTTACCTGGAAGGCCCCTGGGTGAGTTCTTGCCTGGCAGGAGCCCAAGAGTGTTGTCTTGGAAACAGATGTTCTCCTAAGCTGTGTTCTGATTGCTCCTGGGAAGTGAGTGATGGTGGCCAAGGGGACTGGTAGCTTCTTGGGGACAGTTATTGCAGCCTAGAGAAATGCGCCAAGGATTCAAATCTCTTCTTTATCTCCTCCTGGATATCTAACCTTGGCCAAGTTACTTAATCTTCCTCCCTTTCCTCATCCATAAAATGGAGATACCGTGTTTCCCCCAAAATAAGACATCCCCCGAAAATAAGACCTAGTGCAATTTTTTTCAAGCTTAGAAATATAAGGCCTCCCCTGAAAATAAAACCTAGTGACAGTCATTGCTACAGCTCCCCCAAAATTCTTGATGGGATTCAGAATTTGGCTGGTTATGCTGATGTTTGTGATGACATGACTACAGTATATTAATAAATGTTGGTTTTTTTGTTCAACAATAAATGTAAATTCTTGTTCATGGAAAAATAAGACATCCCCTGAAAATAAGACCTAGCACGTCTTTAGGAGCAAAAATTAATATAAGGCACTGTCTTATTTTTGGGAAACAGGGTAATAAAAGCACCCACCTGAGGATTATTCAGAAGGCTAAATGAGGCTATTCAAGTAAAACACTTGGCAAATGATGACCTGACACAAATGAAGTGCTCAGCCAGCTTTAACTATTGTAGTAGGGTCTCAAATTTAACTCACACTCTGACCCAGATATGCAGAAGGATTGCATTATTTTTTTCTATTGAGACACTGCCTCCCCAGCACACCCCACCCCACATTAGTTAGCGGGGGAAAATGTAGCTTTTAGTTCTGTAGGACTTTATCCTGGCTTTTTTTTTTAAATGTCAGAGGCTACATATTACTTCATCTTTCCCTTAGAATTCCTTCTGGAAGATTCTCAACTTCACATTAGTCAGACTGGGCAAGGGCCATGTACTGGAAGAAGCAAAAGAGAACAATGCATTAATAATTTCTACGATAGTGTCTCTGCTATCCTTTCATTATCATAATAATGATGCAGGGCTCCCATCACCCTCTTGGTGCTGTGGTTACGGTTGCAGTCCATCTTACACCCTGAGGCCAGAGCGAAGCGTGGTCTGTCCAGGGCGGAACTGCTGAGTGGGCCCTTGAGGGCACCGGCTGCGCTTGCAGAGGCAGCTGGTCACAGAGGCCTGGGCAGATGGCCCCTCATCTCCGCACAGGCTGCCCCGGCACCCACCACTGCTGCTCCCCGTGCCAAGGGAACTGGCCGCCTCCACAGGCCCAGCCACTTGCTCTCCAGCTGTAGTCCTGGACTGGTCCTTAGTAAATTTTTTCAGGAACAGCCAACAGAGAAAAGCATCAGCTCCAGGGGTTCATGTTATATTTCTTTACTAAACAAAGAAACAAACAAACAAATACTTCCCTCTTTCCCGAAATTTCTGCTCTGGATTAGCATCCAATTGTCTCTCATCTAGCAACCACTGCATCCAGACTCAGTCAGATGGAGGAGTGGCCTGGTGGGGGCCACCCACGGATGCCACCACGGGCTTGGGCTAGGCCCTGAGAACTCAGTCTGCAGTTGCCCAGAACTACGAGTCTGAACAGTTCCCCTTGTGCGTGCCTGCAGCTCCGGCCAGGATGGGGACTGGAGGAGCGCCAGGCCTCTCTGACTCACCAAAGCACACGTGGTTTCAGCTGACATGGAAGACGGTTTGAGGTGACCGTTAGCAAGTTACTGAACTCCTCTGTGCCTCAGTTTCCACGCTCCAAAATGGGAATAATGCTATGTCATAGGGTTATAATACCAATGAAATGAAATGAATGAATTAATTTCTTTAAAAGCTTTTGGAACAGTCCTTGCTATGTAAGTGTTTGTTAAATAAACTGCAAAGGTCATATCATTGAATAGCACTGACTCCCCTTTTAATCTGTCTGATTATATCAAGAGATGCGGGCACCTTGGTTTTGCACTAATATGTCTGAAGCACCTCTCTAATATTTGCTTTTTTCCCCAAATAGGGGACAGGCTTCAGACTCACAACCCTTGGCAGGCAAGGGCCTCTCTAGAATTTAATACTTTTGTTTTGCTTTCAATGCCATTACATTTACTTTCTCTTCTTGGTAATTAATATTGGTTTTTCATCGATGACAGTGATATACGGTATTGGTGACTTATGGACATGGCAAAAATAGTGATACTGGGAAGTACATTCTGTAAGTTAGGGAAACACGATAATGAACAGTCTGTCTATCTGTTACTCCCTCTGTTTATATAATATTTTTACATATGTATATATTTATATGTATATAAAATCTCTAAAGAGAAGAGGGGATAGGACATCAATGTTCAGATCTGCTTTGAGGAGTGTCTTTGCCTGCGTCCCATGTAGGCCCAGCCTGGCAGAAGCACCAGTGTGCACCAGTGTGTGTGGCCCTGCTCTCCTGACACGCCCCAGGCTGGTGCCTCTTGCGGCCCTGCCACTACAGGTCTCTCCCGTCACTCTCCTCTCTCTGTTAATCTTCTTGCCTGGTGGAGTGGCTGTAAATTACCACATTAATTTCCAAATCAAGCCAAGTTCCATAGTAACGGTACGGCTTCCATCCAGACCTGAAAAGATTCATTAGGAAGTTGATTTGCTAAGCGCCCTCAACGTATTCCTTCAAAAGAACAGCTGCATTTACCCAGTTCTGATAGCTCTCCAGGGGCTGGGGCTCCAAGTAGCTGGGAGCCTGACAACAGGCTGCCACAGTGAGTCCTTGAGCCAGTGGGGAGGGGAAGTCGGGGATAATTTGAAAGCAGTGGAACGTTAACCTTGGTAGGGAAGGGTGGGGGACATCAGAGAAGGAGATGCTGATTTGCCCGCCCCCTTGGAGAACTCCTGAACGTCTTCAAGTTCCTTTGTGGGCAGACTTGCTAATCTTGCTGGGAGAGGTGCCTGGAAATGCTTTAGGACTAACAGGTCCCAGGATGCTGGGATTGTGAGTTTGAGGCAAAAGTAGGGACACAGGACACCCAACCTCTTTATGTCACAGGAGGGACTGAGTAGCCAGGGCACATATTTCATGGTTACAAAGGGCTGGTAAAATGTTTTCTAAGGTTCAATTCAATTTTGATGTAAATTGTCCCAAATAGGCTATTGCTTGGAAGTCTCCACATTCTCATCTATAAAATAATGCCTCCCCACAGGGTTGCTGTAAAGCCCGAATGGGATCCTGTATGTGGAGCACTTAGCACAGTGCCTGGTACAAAATTACTTCTCCCTGTATCTATGACGATGACAATGATGATGACAATGATGAGGACGGTGATGATTCACTGCCACGTTACTGACAACAGCACCGCCACCTACCTATCCATCCATCTCCTTTCCTCAGCACTCCCCACCTCAGCAAGTGAGCAAATCCCAAAGGAGCCCCTTTCTAAGCATCTCTCCATTGCACCACCTCCTCTTGCCCCGCTGCGAGGCTGTGGTCAACTTTAAGTTGTTTGCTGGGAATAGCTTCCCGACCAATGTCTCTGTCCCAGTCAACATGGAGGGGGGCAACTGAAGCAATTTTTCCTCCTTTCCTCCCCCCTCCCTCCCCGCTAAGCAGTAGTGGTTGGGGTTAGGTTCTGGAGAAGTTAGAGCTTTGGGGAGACAGACACAGTCTGCCCAGGATTCACTGCTCACTAGTAGCGTGACTTTGAGCCCTTAAGGGACTTGACTTCTCTGAGCCTGCGAAAAACTGATGCTTTTTACCTTGTGAAGTACTGCCAATTCAATGAGATTGTGCTTGTGAATTGTTAGCCCAGAACCTGGCTTGGAGCAAATCCCTGGTAAATGCTTGCTATTCCGTTCATTTTCCCAGGCTGGGCCTTGTGCTAGGCCCTGGGGCCCAGAGCTGGGTAAGACACAGGACTTGCCCTCCAGGCACTCACTCACAGGTGGAGGAGATGATCTTCTGCAGGAACAACCACAGTTCAAGGAACCAGAGGTGGCTGTTGGGGGCATTTCAGGAAGGCTTCTTGGAGGAAGCCACATGAAGAGGTGGGGAGGATTCACCATGTGGTATTGTGGGATGGGCATTGCACACGTGAGGAGAAATACTTGAACCTGTTCCAAACACACCCTCATGCCAAGGCTCCAGCCCCAGGCTCCTGAAGGAATCTCAAGAGAGAGAGAGCATAGTCCGAGGTCAGCTGGCCCAGCCAAGGTATCTGTGAGGTCTTCTCAGGGGAAGAGTGGAGAGGTGCGGAGTGACTTTAGAGCTAGTTTTTCTTTTTAATACTTGAGAAAATATTTTGTGGAGGCATGTGTTTTTTGCTTTCATATCCTTTATGTTATTTAATTTAAGTGTGAGAAGGCAATAATAACAACAATGGCTGACAAACTATTGAAGATCTACTTTGTAGCCAAAGCTCTAGCTAAGTGCTTTTCATGTATTAGCTTATTTGATCCTCAGACCATCCCATGGTTTATGACTGCCATTTCCCCATTTAGCTAATGAAGTGAAGGCTCAGAGAGGTTGTACCACTCAGAATCACACAGCCCGAACATTGTGTCTGCCTGATTCCAGGATCCCGGCTTTTCACCATCATTCAATTGCCTGGCACCAGAGGATTCAGTATGTGGCTGGGAAATCTAAGGCTCAAGGGGTGGCAATTATTTTTGGAGTTGTAGGGCAGTTGTGCCATGTGGGAGACCTGAGGACTGACTGTGGGGAAAAGCCAGGGAATGGCAGGTGGGGAGGACCACCCTTCCAGTAACAGAACTAAGGTGCTACCCCTCTTGCCAGAAATCCCTTCTGAAGTTGCCCAGTTTTGGGTCAGCAATTTCCTGTCTGTGCTGGAGCAACTTCAGTCCTGTGTGCAGGCTCTGCCAGCAAAGTCTTCCTAATGGCACTTGTATTTGCATTACATATTTCTGAGGCCTGCAGTGGGGTGGGTGTCCTCTTTTTCATTTGGCAGAAATTAATAAGTCTGAGCAAAGAGACACCATGCACCAGGGTGAACATGAACTGGCCACCCCCTCTAATTTGCTAGACAATATAGCTAGCCCTCCTGCAGCTCCCGCTGTAGATGAGGAAAAATAAACACACGTATATTAATGACTTGAAATGATTTCTGTTAATCCAAGCAGGTCTCTTTCTTTTTAGTCAACATATCACCAGATCCATAATTAGTCACCATAGATTCTAATAACTGGAGTTTCACTTGTAATTGTTTTTCATATCTTTCCATTGAGGTTTGACAAGTTTAGGAACTTGTTTAGTTTGAAAAGAGAGAAAGAAAGTCAGGAATGGTTTCTTCCTGTGCTATGAATTCCCAAATAATCTAAAAGTGCAGTGGAGGTGTGAGCTGAGAGAGGCTCACCAAGAGCTGGCCAGTCTCTCAGCCTGATTGCATTCTGGGAGGTTCTAACCTCAGGGATATGTGTGTGGTGGAGTGGTTATGGGGATTAGATTCTTCATTATTCACTGATTTTGCTGCTGTTTTGTAATTAGCAATAAGCCCTGCTCAGAAAGGGGACAGATTAGGGAGGGTGAGGAGCTGTTCTACATGCAGAATCCAGCAAAGCATCTTCTAGAGAGATCTTGGACCCACATGCTTCTAACTCTGGGCTCCTACCTCCTCCAGGAAAGACAGTTGTCATGGACGTGGTGAGAGACCTGATAGCCACTGACACCTAACTTTATGCCAGGTCCTTTCTGTATTGCCATCAAACCCATGACAAACTTGTCCAGCAGGTATTATTATCCCATTTTACTGAAAAGGAAACCGAGTTCCATAGAAGGTACATGAATCACCCTGGGCCGCACAGCTGAGCTGAAATTTGCCTGATCCTTTTACTGTACCTTCCCACTCCCACCCTTGCATGTCGCTCCCTTCTACTCTTCCATGATAACCCAGCACATGATTAAGTTCTTCCAGGAAGCCTCCATACCACTGTGTTTCCCTCTGCCAGGCTCTGGTGTCTGCTATGAACATGTATATCAATGCCCCACATATGCACCCATGGGTCGTGGGCATCTGCCTACATGGTGTCTCCCCCATTGGAATCTGGACTCCTCAGGGTAATGACTATACTTTATTAATCTTTGTGTTTCTGGGTTTGGAAAATAAATATGTGTGGAAAAAAGGGAGGGAAGGAAGAAAGGACGAAGTTAGGAAAAGAAGAATGAATTATTCTAAAATAAATTGAACACATTCTGAAGTTCTAGTCTTTCTTAATGTACCATATTCAGGCTGAATGGAGAAGCCCTGTTTGTCTTCTCATCTTCTTCTTTTTATTTTTTATAAATGTGAAGATTTATTTATTATTAAAGGCATATTACTATTTTTAAATGAAGTAGGTACTCTGAATAAGGCAAAGAAGACTATGACATGATCTTTACTTTCACAGACCTTATTATGGAGCTTGAGAGACACACATACACAGAATGTGTTAAAAAACTAAATAAGGGAGCTTACAATTCTGAAGAGGGCAGGGTGGGAATGCACAGTTATTAAGTGTCTACAGTGGGCTGGGAGCTGAGCTCGGTACTTGACAGACATTATCTTGCTCAGTCCTTACATTCATGCAGTGGGCACAAGAGCCCCCATTTTATAAACAAGGAGACCTGCATCTGGGAGGCGGGGCTAAGTGAGCAACAGAACTAGCTGGTTAGGAATGTAGAACTAGCCTGGTCAAATTTCCAAAGCTTGTTCTTGGTCAAGCTCCCGAATGAAAAGAAGAGTCAACACAGAGTATATGGGTTTCTGGGGGCAGTGGAGATAGGGAGAAGATATTCTGTCCACTTTGTACCTTCTAGTCTGCTTAGCTGACAGTCCCAAGTTTCTCTTGCATCATCCCAGCCACGAGCTGTCCTGGTGTTGGCAGATGGCTTCGGTCCTCAGCCTTACTAGTGGGTAAATTGTAGAACTAGGCTCACAGACTGACCCTAGCATGTTGGATATCTTCTGCTCTGGCCCACATCCCCCTTTTTTGATGCTGACCCCATGAAGGCTTGCCTCAGTTTCCCTGATGGAACTCTTGTATCCCACCCTCAGCCCTGCCCTCAGTCTATTTGCCTGACATCTTGATCCTATAACTGACTATTCCTCCTGATGAAAGAAGCAGAAAGAGCAATACTGTGTCATCCAGTGGCTACTCAAGAAGAAAATCCTTCCAGGTATTCTAAGCAGAGACACTTGGTTATAAAGCTATGGGATGGCTTGCAGAGCAAAAGGAGAATAGAGAGGGTGCTCCCCAGAAATCAGGTTACTGAACAGATGCCATTACTGCTCCTTAGTCTGGAGAAGTAAAAGGGGGAGTGGAGACTGTACCCCAACAGACATTGGTGGAACTCATGTCAGTGAGCTCCTACAATCCAAGAGGCCACACTCTCAGAGTGAAATGGCGGCAATTTTCTTCCTGCCTTCATATGGCTCGTGTGGGCCTTCCAGCGGCAGAACCAGACTGAAACCCAGCTGGCACAGGAACCTCAGAAAGGTAGTTCTCAGTTTTCTGGCCCTAGCGCTGCACAGAGTATAGTACAGCAGGCGTGAGGCTGAAGAGCAATAACAGGATGGAAAGAGCAAGGTCTGGGAATCATAGCCTTGGGTTCAAATCCTGGCTCTGCATTAATGCATCCTTGGACATGTGACATAACTCCCTTTGACTTAGTTATCTCATCTATAAAGTGGGAATAATAAGAATACTTTCCCATAGCATTGTTTTGAGGCTTAAATAAGATCATACAAACAACACACTTCATACTGTTCCTATTCATAGTAAGTACTCTATAAATGTTAGCTGTTGTTGGCAGTAGTATATTTCAGGTCAATTCCCTTCCATATTCACACAGTCCTAAATTTCTTGAACTGTTTATCGCTAACCATTAGAAATCAGTGCCCAGGTTCACCACTCATAAGGGCTTTTAAAAGCTTCAGAAGATATTGTACATTTGCAGAGATCTTTCCATCTACATTGGATCCAAGTGGGATCCTACCCAAAGTTGTGCTTTTTCTCACTCTCTTCAACTCACTTTTCCTGGTGATGCCAAGAAAATGATCAGGAGTTGAGCAGGAGTAGAAAATGCTCACTCTGTGCCCACAGCTGTGATCTCTTTGACTATCACTGACAACCATTAAGGTAGGAATCATTGACTCCCTTTCATACAGAAGGAGACTGGAGTCCAGAGGAATTACAGATGGGTCTGTGACCCATCTTTTGCTTGCCAACTACTACTGTCTCCAATGCCCCATGGTAGAAGTTGGAGGGCTGCATTGCTTGGGTGGTGCTCAGCTCTTTTCAGCAAGTGTTTCCTGGGCACCCACAGGTGGTGGGCACTCAGCCAGGCAGCCACTGCCAAGCCCACCCAATTTAGAGTCGACTCACGAGACTCATGCGGCCAGGAGTGGGTAGGCAGCAGGAAGAGGACGGTGTGAGAAAAGAACATCTGATGCTCCCCTTGCCCACGCACGAGCCTCTCCCGGAGAAGTTGGATCCAGCCACTTTATTCTGCTTTCTGGTTTTTAAAATGCAATATTGGGCTGGTTCCAATTCAGTCCCATTTTCTGTGGGTTTATAGAGCGTCTGCACAGATGGGTCAGGCTCAGAGTCTGCCCTGGAGAAGCCCAGAGTCTGGGAGACAGGTACGGGGGACAGCACTGTGTAGTCAGGGCCACGTCAGGGGGGCACAGGGCTTGTGGGAAAAGGAGCTCCCAGTGTTCCCTGGGGAGTCAGGGATGGCATCTTTGAAGAATGATGACTGAGCTTGGACTTGAAGGAGGCAGAGGAGCTGGTTCGATGAAGCAGCTGGGGGTGGTGGCCCAAGCAGAGGGATCAGAATATGCAAGTCATCTGGGGGACTGAGAAAAGCTCATGTGGCTGATGCACGGAGGGTAAAGGCAGCTGAGGCAAATGCTGAGGCTGTGAGAGGTGAGAAAGGGCTGAGTCATGAATGGCCTTGTGACTTATGTCTGTGAGCTTGGATTTCATTCTGGGGACAATGGAAGCCACTGACAGCTGAAGGTGACATGGCCAGATACATGGTTCTGAAAGAGCATTCTGGGGCCAGAGTGGCATAAGGGATAAGCCAACAGAAAACAGGGAGGCCACTGAGGAGAGGATGTTGCTCTGTCTGGGGGCAACTTGTAGTGGCCTGGACTGGGGCAGTGGCACAAGGAATCGGAGAGAGAGGCAGGTTTGTTCAGGAGATACTTGGGGAGTGGAAGCAACCAATATAATAACAGTAACCATAACAGTGAACATAAAACTCTCATCATATGCCAAGCACCAGTCTAACTGCTTGACACATGTAACCCATTTGGTTATCACAATAACCCAAGTGAACAGGCCCAAGAGAGTGTATTTCATATTCAAGGTTATATGAGTAGTAAATGGTGAAGGTGGGTTTGAACTCAGGTAGTCTGGCTCCGGAGTTCATGCTCTCAAGCCCACACTGTACTGCCTCTTGAGCTCACAATGCTTGATGGTGGATGAAATGTGGGGAACTGAAGGATAGGGGGAAGTCCATTGTGACTCCCAGTTTCCTTAGGAGCTCATGCTATCCTGTGTCTTTAGTCTGAACAAGGGCAAAGCTGGAGGATGATGGAGAAGGAAGCAGAGCTGGACTCTTCTGTGGCTCATGGCCACCCAGGTTCAGATCCTATTTTCTTTCTGAACCCTGCTCTTTGTCCTTACTTTTTGTTATAGACTGAATGCTTGCCCCCTCCCCCCCACCGAATTCATATTTTGACAACTATGCCCCAATGTTATGATATTTGGAGGTGGGGCCTTTGGGAGGCGATTAGGTCAAGAGGGCAGCACCCTCATGTATGGGATTAGTGCCCTTATAAAAAAGACCCCAGAGAGTTCCCTCGTCGCTTTATCCATGTGCAGACACAGAGGGAAGATGGCTGTCTCAGAGCCAGGAAGTGGGCTCTTCCCAGAGACAGAAACTGCTTGTGCCTCCATCTTGGACTTCCAGCCTCCAGAACTGTGAGAAATAATTTTTATTGTTGTTTCGTTTAAGTCACACAGTCTATGGTATTTTGTTACAGCAACCTAAGCAGACCATGTGAGCCTTGACCAACAGCTTCTGACAAACCGTGGGAGTTCCAAACCTTTCCTCCCCGGGGGATTCTGAGAACACAAAGATGCTTTCCACATGGCCCCTGTCACTGGCAGTCTTGCTGGGGGCATCCTTGCGTCCTTTCTCTCTGCTCCTCCACAGACCCCCATGCATTAGCATATTTTTGGAACTATCGTAGTGAAGGACCTTTTATATTCCTGTTTCCAATATGTACTGGACCAATACTTCTGTAAAATACAATAAAAATGTCTCAGCAATGTCAAATTGTTATAAAGATTTCTAAGTCCTGCTTTCTCACCGTTCCCATTTTGTACTTTTCTCGTTTTAGGTTAGTCATAGTTCACAGATGAGCCGTAGTTCGTAGACCACACTTTGGTTAGCACTGCCTAAGTCTCTGCCTCCAATTCCACTGCCACCAGTCTGGACTGAGTCACTCTCATCACTCGCCCAGACGTCCACAGTGGTCTCCTGAATGCTCCATCCTCATTCATTCTGGCCCTCTCCAACCCACCTGCACCTGGTAGCAAGAGAAATGATTCAGGCCCATAAATCTGACCAGGACAGGTGATGGCTTAAACCCTCAGGAGACGCCCCATTGTCTTCAGGGTGTTTCATGATAGGCCCATTTCTACTTCTAGCTCCCATTTAAATTCCTACTTTTCACTTTATTCACTCATACCAGGCTTCAAGTCATACCAAACTGTGGCAGTTTTAAAAAACAAATGCACATTCTCATGCCTCAGGGCTTTTGTGCATGCTGTCCTTGCTACATGGACTGTCTTTTCCTAAAAATTCATTTTTTTTTTTTACTACCACTGATGGGACACCTGCTGTAAGCTAAATATTATGCTATGTACAAGGGCTGTAAAGAGCTGTGAAGAAGACACAGCTCTTGTCCTTTAGGAACTCATGATCTAGTGGGTAGAGAGACAAGTAGATTCACACTGACTCCACAGTGGGGTGGAGAAGTGACAGAAGAAAGCAGGTACAGTGCGAGTCAGGAGAAGGGCCTTGTAACCCAGCCTAGGGCCAGGAGAGGCTGCCTGGAGTAGATAACACTTAGACAGGTCACCGGGGAATCGTTCAGAGTTAGCTCAGCATTAGCAGAGGTGGGGGGAAGAAAGGGGCTCAATGACTGAGGAACAGCCTGTGCAAAGGCTCAGAGGTGCCAGCAGGGTAGGGGACAAAGAATGGCAAGAGAAGTTTTTCTCATTACTCAGCTGTTCTTTGTCAGGCCCTGTGCTAGGTCCTAGTGACAGGACCATGGTGCCAAATATCTCACACATAAATGCACACCTACAGACTTAAATACACAGAGATGTAAAAATCTCAAAAATATGCTGAGTGGAAGGAGCCAGACACAAAAAGTCACACATTGTACGAATCCATTTATATGAAATACCCAGAGTAGGTAAATCCATAGAGACAGAAGGCAGATTGGTGGCTGCCAGGGGCTGGGGCAGGGGTGGAATGTGGAGTGGCTAATTATTTGGCACAGGGTTTCTTTCTGGGGGCGATGACCTTGGTGGAGGTGGTGGCGGCACAGCATTGAACGTACTAAGTGCTTTGGAACTGTACACTTAAAAAGGTTAATTTAGTGTTATGTAAATTTTACCTCAATATAAAAAATATGGAAACCTATAGATATATTCACTCAACAAGTATTTACTGCGTGCCTCTCGTGTGCCAGGCACCGTACAATGTACGAGAGATTCAGGGATAGTTCCTGCCCCAAAGGTTCCATGCAAGAGAATAGAAACCACAGATACTAACCCATACAGAGAAAAGACACATGCCTCATGAAGACATACAGATAGTTTCACTTAGCATGCATTTCACAACTATTTATTGGGTGCCTGCCAGGTGTCAGGCAGGAGGTTGGGTGCTGGTCCTACAGCAGGGAACACATTGACATAATCCCTGTCTTCATGGCTCAAGAGCACAAGCACATACTCAGAGAGGCACACCCAAATTGAAGTACACAAACACACACATACCTAAACAAGGACATAGCCAAAGCCCACCAGCCACATGTGTGTTGGGTGAAACAAGTGAGCAGTAACACACAGACAAGCAAGCAGAACCCCCCATGCTCCCTGACCTACCCACATCCCTCATGCAATCAATGGGAGTTCCATTAAAAGTCAGATTAAAACTGGCTTGGGATGCAGAGCCTTCCCAAGAGAGGGAAGTCAACAGGCCTCAGTAGCAGGTCCTGGAGTATTGAGAAAAAAAAAAAAATCTCCAAGTCTCACTTAAGTGATTTTTGGCAGAAATCAAATTAACGGCAAGACTATGGGTTGCTGACAAGGTGCTCCATCATGCTCTGCTGTGTGAACGTGTTTCTTATACATGTTGTTTTCATTAGCACTTCAATTTGATAATGATAAATGACATTTTCATTTGAAAAGAAAATATTAAAAAGTTCTGATTTGCAAGAGCAAGTTAGAATAATGATATTATTATGTCCTGTCACTTGTCCGGCTCAGAGAAAAATAATAATAATGATAATAAAAAGCCCCAGCAGCTTTCCCTGCTGAAGAAACACAAGCATTTTATTTCTCCAGTGGGGCCATTTGCTTGCCATCAAATCTGTCCTTGGTGCAGAACCTGCAGAAAGGCGGTTGTTTAGGAGGGTGGAGGAGAAACGCTGGAGACATCAAAGGCTGCCAGGAAAGGGTGACCATGGGAAGTCCTGGCCCCTTGAAGGCGAGCAGGGGGAGGGATTGCTCACTGGTTGAGGGTCTGGAAAGTACCTTCTTGTCTTTGGGTCAGATTTCAGCTTCCTGTCCACCAGTTCATAGAAGTGTAGCCTCTTCTGAACTTACTTTAAAGACCCCAAGGTCATTATGATGGTTGACCAAGTCGCTACCTAGTTTACAACCCGGGAAGGGCTCCCCATCACCTGCAGGATAAAGTCCTAACTCCTTAGCCTGCATCCAAGGCTCTTAGCCACCTTGACCTTGCCTCAGGCTTCAATACCTGCATTCCCCACACTCACCTTATGCTTCTGTTATACTGAACTCCGTATCATTCTCTATGCTTTTTTTCTTACCCACATGCCATGTGTGGCCCCTGGACAGCTCCTTGGGTGAACTCTTACTCATCCCAAGAGGCATCTCAAGCATTTCCTTATGATACCTTGTCTGAATTCTCTACCATGAAGGGACTTCACTCATTGGTTCCCAAGTCTTATTTTTACATACCTTATCATGAGTGTGAAGGCATGAAGTGACCTGGTGCAGAAGAAAGGCTGCTGCGTCATTGGCATGTGGTGCAGATGGTGTAGAAGATGTGATGAAAGGGAGCTGCGGGCTGGAGCTGGGCCCAGTATCTTTAATATCTCTATGGTTTTGTCCATCTTGAGCTGGTCAGTGCTCCCTTTTCTGGCTCCCACTGCATTCTGGGCTTCCCCATCCTATGACCTATCACTTCTTAATGTCTACCGTTGCCTGGGTCCATGGTTCTGCACCTTTCTTGCCCCTAGATTGGTAGTTTCTTTAGCATAGGGTCTGCTCTGTGTTCTCCTAATGCTCCCAGGGCCCAGCTCAGGGTTTGCTTAAAGTGAGAATTTGTTAGATAATCAAATGAGTGGATGAGACGTGATGGCCTAAGAGAGAATGCCATCTGAACTTGAACAGAAACTGGGAAAGTTGAAGTCTGGGTAGAGTTGTTGCTGTTTAGATGACTTCATTCCTTCTATTTCATCATATCAATAATATAACCTTCCTTTTCTCCAGAGGTGAATCAGAGTCAAATAAGCTTGCTTGAAAATTCAGCACATCTCAGCGAGGGTCGATGGCATTAGCATGCATCGGGAGATTTATGGTGTCTGGTGTCAGCCCAGGCAATTGATGAATCTCCTCCTGTCTCCTCTACAGCAAAGGGAGGTTGGTGTGACGGAAGAGGGCTGAGAGTCTGCTGTCTCCATGTGGAGTGAGAGCTGCTCAAGGTCAGTGACCACGGCAGTAAAGTGAAACTTTGGGTCTATCTTTGGTCTTTCTTCCTAATCACTTGACCACCTACCACCTCACTGGATGCCCTCCAAGAGCCCAGTTTAACTAACATGAGATGAGCTCCTCCTAAGTGCCGAACACCCTATTGGGTACTATTGGCAGGAAAAGTACGACTATTCCCATTTTATAGATGAAGAGACTGATGTTCAGAGAGGGGAAGAGTCCTGCAAACAAATGAATCCAAGTCTGTCTTGCTTTTACCTAGGTTAAGGATCTCTCTCTCCCAAAGCATCCAGAGGTATTCAGCCCTGGAATAGGTGTGTGAGAGAAAGGGCTGAATGAGCGATGGAAATGGGATGGAGAGGAGAGTTTGTATTTTGGATGACATTGAAGGTCTCCATCCCCAGGCCCTACTTCTATTTTCAGCCTTCTTCCTGCTTGTCCCACATCACAGCCTGTATCCAGTCATAGCGGAGCATTCTCCAAGCAGGTGCAGCCACTTTTTTCACTCTGCGTCTTTGCTGAAGACACCCTTTTCCCCTCGCAGGCTCTTCTACTATCTTCACCTGTTAAAATTCTTAGACTCCTTTAAGATCCAGCTCATATCCCACTTCTTCCAAGAGACCTGACAGGTACATGTGGTTTATCTATAAGCCCTGTGGGGAAATGGATTTCTTTAACTCACTCTTAATTTATGCCTGACACATAATAGGTACTCAGTAAATATATTTGTAATGACAATCACCACAGCATGTTTATCATTATTAACATTGTAACACTTGTTATGTTTGTCTCAAAGGGTGCTTCCCAACCAACTTTGGGTAACCTTCTCCTTTGAGAACCTGTTGCTGGGAGTCCCACACCCTCCTGCCACAAATGCACAGAGAGGGGTCACGTCTTATGTTGGAGTTGGTTTCTAAAGACAATCTGTGAGGCAAAAACCACAAGTAATCAACCTTACCATTGAAAACCTTCTGGGCAGCCCCTGAAGTCCAGAGTAGATAGTCTACACAGTAGTTAGTTGGGTTACATTTAGTAGCCATGTTGTATAAAAAAGCCTTTCTTTGTATAATAGATTTACCATCCACACAGTAACATGCTTACCTATGAAAGAGGGGTGAAGAAAGTCAGATTTTGTTTGTGGGGTCAGCAGATCTATGCCTGCACATACAAATTTTAGCCTCATCTTCAAATGGTTCCTGGACCTCAAAGCTCAGGCATGGTCCCCAGGTTAAGAACTTTGGGTACAGAGCTTTCAAATGTATTGTACAGGCTCTTTATTATGCAGTAGCTTAGTTTAACCTTCAAAACCATCCTTTGAAATGGATATTATTGATGTTATTCTTACTTTATAGACGAGGACACTGAGACTTAGAGAGGCAAAATGACTTCTGATCCAAAGACCAGGCCTCTTGTTCAATGACTCTGCCCAAAGGCCCCTCCATCCCACAGCCTTGATGGCCACCTTGAGGGGTTGCACTGATCCTTGATCCATTTGTTGATGGAACAAGAGAATGTGTGACCTTAGACTTTACCTAACATCTCTGAAACTCAGAAACTCTGTTTGCAAAATAAAGATAATATCCACTGAATAGTGTCCTTGTAGGAGTAAATGAGCTAGTAAAAGTGAAATTGCCTGGCAGGATGCCTTGGATATGACAAGGGCTCCCTAAGGGTTACCTTTCCCCTCCATCTCTGCTGGCACTTCTGGGAAATCGAACAGAGAAAATCTTCCTCTGCACAGTGTCATCTGCCCTCCTGACTTCCAAAGGTCTTCCAACAGTTGGAGTCTTGGACAAAAATGCTTAAGAATATGCAGATACCTTTCTTGTCTTAGAAATTTTTGGATCCTCAATGCCACTTACTGAACATTGAGTGGAGAGCAGAGGAGCAGGCACCAGGAGTCTGTGCCATCACAGATTTTGTGTGACTTTTATTCAAGAAATGCTTATGAAAACAAAGGCCTCATTTGGCTTTCAAAGTCCTTCACAAACACCTGCCTGAACCCACTAATGGCTGCCCTTCTCACGTAGAGTAAAAGCTTAAGTCTTACAGAGGCCTATGGAGACTATACCCATGAGGGTCCAGTTGGGAAAACACAACCCACACCAGGTGACTTAGTGATCAGTTGATACAGGGAGTTAGTTACAAAGGTGTTAGAAACGTTGAAAGAGCAACTAAAGGGAGGTGAGGCAACTCTGAGATCAGTAAATGCAGGGGGCTGCCCCTTCCCCCAGGGTTGCAAGAATAAAGGGAGGAGGCTATGTTACTAGAGCCCAAGGACTGGAGCTGCCTCACCAGAATTAGAACCATGGTCGGCCTGTCTGGTGGGAGCTGAAGCCACAGGGACCTGCTAGATACACAACTTGACACAGAAAGTGTGGGACTTTTATTCCTTCTTTCTCTCTAATCTCCTGCCAGTGCCTCCGTTGTCCAAACCTAGCCTGAAGCCAAAGGTCTAGGGAGCAGTGCAGAGAAGAATAGATATGAGAGGAAACTAGCCACGAATGGTACCGAGCCTTCAGGGTTTGGTGGACCCCTCCCCAGTCCTCCCTAATCTCTCTGGGCTCGTGTCTAAAATCCTGCACTTCACTCATTGTGTTCCAGCTGCATTGGCCTCCTCAGTGTTCTTTGGACACATTGGGCTTTCATATATTTGCTCTTCCTTCTTTCTGGATTTTGTCCACCAGAAGGCATGGTCCCCTTCCTTGCTTCTATCACCTTCTAAGTGAAGCCTTTTCTGACCATCCTGCATAAGTTTTCAACCCCTTTCCCCACTGGCCCTCCTTATCTCCTTCCTGCTTTATTCTTCTAACTTTTATGACCATTTAACAGTCTATGAAATTTATGCATGTATGTATATATTTTTTAGAGTCTACCTTTTCTCTCTAGAATGTATGTTCCAGGAGAGCAGAAATTTCTGTCTGCTTTGCTTACTGGTGTAGCCCCAATGCCTAGAACAGTGCCTAGAAAGTAGGAAATGCTCAATAAATATTTGTTGAGTAAATGAATGGAAAGTCAAGATCCAAACACCCCCTTAAGTTTTATTCATTTG
This sequence comes from Furipterus horrens, assembly GCF_987537825.1. Classification (NCBI taxonomy): domain Eukaryota; kingdom Metazoa; phylum Chordata; class Mammalia; order Chiroptera; family Furipteridae; genus Furipterus; species Furipterus horrens. The sequence goes on along the minus strand of NW_028327173.1, from coordinate 34,469,449 downwards.
TTTATTCAGTAAACTTTGGTGTGGAGGATGGATTGGAGTGGGGAGTATAAGGTAGGAGTCTGAATAATTAGTATATACTTCTGATTCCTCGACCTCTGTTTTCCCATCTGTAAGTCAAAAGGGCTGAGCAGGAGACCTCAAAAAAACCTTTCCAGCTGCACCATTCTACAAACCGAAGAGTATTTGTCTGGTAGAAATACTGGGAAGATAAAATTAATCCTCTTCTTAATCAACGGTTCCCATCTCTGCATGTGACTTGTCAGGGGAACTTTTCTCTGATGCTCACACGACGTGAGAACTTGTCACATCTTCCATCTCTGGGAACATCCTCACCTGCAATTGAAAGGTAAATATTTCAGTTGTGAGTCTCTCTGTCATGACTCAAATAATTTTAAAATTGCTTAGATGTCTTTGCCTAACAATGTTCAGATTGTTCTAATGCAGGAGAAAATGGTAGTTTTAGACACAGTAATATTGATAGCAACTAGTAATTTCCATGTGTTTCTCACAGTTATTGGTGCTGTGAGGATTACCAAGGAGAACTTTTTACTTATTAAAAAGATGATTTATGTCAAAGGACTAACATGCTGCTTGGCAATAGAAGGTGCTCACTAGAGAATGACTTTTGCAGTAATTATTTTCATGGAGTTGGGTTGGAGAATAGCCATGCTAATTTCCAGGATGTTATAATGTCATTAGGGATCTCAGCTTAAAGGGATTTTACCTCCATTGGATCCCCTTTAGAAACCAGGACAGGCTCACTGCAAAGAGTAGCAGAAACTTTGTAGGGCAGAAAAATCATCTTATGACTAAGGGTCAGTGGACAGAAAGCCCAGAACTGGCACAATTCTTTCCTCATTCATGTAGCAGAAAGCCTCTAGTGCCATCATGAGAATCAAACTCTGTCCCTGCCCTCAAGAAGCTCCCTATTGGAAGGACAGTATAATACGTAATAAATATCAGTTAATGGGTCTCAGAGCAGTGGTAGGGAAGGTACACATACAGGGTGTTTCCTTGAGTCTTTAGAGCATCAAGGAAAGATGTTTCAAAAACTAAACATTGAATTAAGCACAAATTTTATTTTGTCACTTTCACTCACCATTCCTAAGAAAAAGGGTAAAGAACTAAATACGGTAAGCAATTGTCACCATTTAAATGATTCTAGTGTTTATTTCTGTGGTCATTTAAAACATATTTGTTTATATTTATATTAATATTATTTTTATTTTTATTGTTTATGCTGTTACAGTTGTTCTTGCTTTTTCTTCCTTTCCCCACCTCCACTCATTTCCACCCTGTCCCCACCCCAAGCCAATCTCCACATTGTTGTCTGTGTCCATAGGCTGTGCATAAATATTTTTTGGTTGACCCCTTCACCTTCTTTAACCTGTCCCCGTGCCCCCCTTTCCAGCTGCTTTCAGTCTGTTTTATGTATAAATTTCTTTTTTATTGAATTTATTGGAGATGACATTGGTTAATAAAATTGTATACATTTCAGGTATACGGTCCTACAATACATCATCTGCGTATTGTATTGTGTGTTTACCACCCAAAGTCAATCACCATTATTGTTTGTTTCCTCCTTGAAGCCTGAGGATTTTGTCTGTTTTGTTAACTGCTTTATCCTCAGTGTCTAGAATCACGTTGGGTACATAGGATGTTCCCAAAAAATATTTGTTGGCTGATGTACCAGACCTACCTGGTCTAGGCCACTGCATAGAAGAAGAAAAAAAAATCTGGGCCCTGGGCAAGGGAGGATCTGGAAGAGCCTCGAGGTACATAAAGTCAATGGAGTGCACAGCGGTGGGGGTGACAATGGGAGGAGAGGACAAGGTTGCAGAGATTGGAGGCATGGCTGGGTCCTGGAAGGCTTGAATGCCAGGCCAAGCATGTTGGCCTGTGTCCTGGGGCCCTGGAGAGGCAACGAAGAATTTTTAGCTGAAGCGAGGTCTCCTCGGACCCCTGCTCTATGCCCTTCTCTTCTTTTCCAAAGAGATTTCTAAATTTCTCTTGTGTCACTTGCTTCGTTTGAACTAGGGGACTCTCTCACCAGCAAAACGTCTTTCATTGAGAGAAAGGGACCCAGTTATCTACTCTTCCCCTCCCCAAATCCAGCTCAACCCAACTCAAATCCACCCTTTTCTGTAATTACACCCAAACTCCAGCTAAAGAAGGCAAATTGTTTAAAACAGCAACTCAGGAAGGATGTAATTGTGTGAGGAAGACATCAGATATTTGTCATCTCCTTGCAGACTGAAGGACAGCTGGGAGGAAGTCCCTTTGAGGGATTTTAATAATGCGTTCTCAGTGTGCATAAAAATAGTGACAACTAAAAAAAAAAAAAAATAGTGACAACTAGATGTCATTTTCAGAGAACATGGGTCAAGCTTATGACTGGTGTGTCATGTATCAGGATCTTTTTAAAAAATATATTAACAAAACTATATAAGCAATTTTCAGCCTTTTTCATTTCATGGCACACATAAACCAATTACTAAAATTCTGCAGCACACCACAAAAATATAGTTTTTGCAGATCTGACAAAAAATAGGTATGATTTTGATTCATTCACTCCAAATGGCTATTGTATTGGCTGTTGTCATGTTTTTATTTGGTAGTCTAAGGGAAAAGAGGCCAGTGCCCCTGACTAAATAGTCAGGTATTGCATGTTTTAAAAATTCTTGCCATACACCAGTTGAAAATTGTTGCTCTATATTCATTGACAAATATTTCTTTTAAAAAATTTTTTATTGTATTTTTTCCCATTACCATTTAGTCCCTCTTTCCCCCTGACAAATAGTTTTTAAGCATCTACTAGGTTCCAGACACTGCCCTAGACACTGGGTTGGGGAGTCAGTGTTCACGAAAAGCCATGTCCTTTTAGGGCCACGCAATTTCAGCAAAAGAACTATTGACCTTATAATCTAGTAGGGAAGATCTGACACAATGCTTTAATAAGATCACTACAATAGTAACAGCTTTCTTGATCTACTATGTGTGATTTATATACAACCCATTAACGTTGATACTTTCTATCCCAGCTTCTCATGCAGCTAGTGTGGCCCCAAAGAAAACTCCAATGTGTGATTCTCTCACTCTTCCTTGTCTGCTGACTAAATACAGAGTAGTCCAGGGCATTAGGGGTTGGTGGAGTCACAGGATGGAAGGAGCTTGGGTATACAAATTTCCACTTGCAGGAGAGCTTCCTAACCACCAGGAACATGCAAGAGGACTTTGTGTAAATGAGAAATAAACTTCCATGTGTTAAGCCACTGGGGGGGGGGGGTATCTGTTACAGTAGCTAGTGGATAGCTTTCCTCAGTGGCCCTCAAACTTTAGCATGCACCAAAATCTCTAGCAGAGTTTGTGAAAACACAGATTAAAAATAAATAAATTTATTGGTGTGACATTTGTTAATAAAATTATATCTGTATTCTAAAATACATCATCTGTATATTGCATTGTGTGTAAAACAAAGATTTTTGCGCTCCATCTCCAGTTTCCAACTGAGTAGGTCCTAGGATGGGGCCTTCAGTCTTGTGTTTTTCACAAGTTACCAGGTGATGCTGGTGCTGCTTGTCCAGGGACCACAACTCTGAGAACCACCGTCATAACTGAAGGATTTCACCCCAATGGGAGAGGAATAACCTTGGGTTTCCTGAGGGACAGAGACACAAGTTGCATAGGGAGGGACACTGGTTAGGTGATGATGATGATGATGATGATGATGACGACGATGATGACAATCAATGACAGTGATGACTTGGACCAAACATTTCCTAGTCACTCACTGTGTGCTAGCCTGTGTTCTAAGTCATGAAATTCTCTCCCAACAATATGATAAAGTGAGTATTCTTAAATTTCCACCTATGAGGGGCAAAGGCTCTTGCAGCAGAGGTACCTTAGATGTCCCCTCCCTTAGACTCTGTAAGAGGAGGGGGGAGGCAAATGTCCCTGGTAGAGGCAGTGACACTTAGTAGAAAGAGTACACATGTTTTGGAGTCAGACAGACTGGGCTAGAATCCCATCTTCCCCACATACAACTTCCCCACCCCTCTGCATCTCAAATCCCTCACCTGGAGAGTGGGAAAAATACTATGTACTAAAAGGGGATGTCAGGAGGATTATAGAGAAAGTATGAGAGCCCCTGGGTCCTGGTCTGTGCTCATGCAAAAGTCCTCACTATTATTATCTCTGCTCTGAGCTCCCAGACCCCATGCCTGGGGGTCTGTGTAAAAGCCTGTTGTTGTGTAAAAGCCTGTTCCTTCTGCCTGAATGGCCCAGTCCCCCTCAGGCAGCCTGAGGTCACACTTTCACACGGAAGAGGAGCTGCAGCTCCTTGGAGCCACCCCTCTGTCTGGCCAGGGCTGACCTGGAAGTCCAGTCTGTTTCTCCTAAGTCTCCAAGGCACAGAGGACTGGTCACCCTGACTCAGATGTCCTGCTTCCTTTGTAATTCTTCCTGTGACTGTCCTGACCTCAAGGTATCAGTGGCTTCAGTTTCATTAGATTTCTATTTCACTTTCCCTGAGCCTAGAGATCGAGGCCCAGCAAGCCTTAGCAGAGGGACAAGGTGCGGTGGAGCTTACTGGCCAAGGCAGGGGTAGGGGGAGGCAAAGTGAGCACTGTAAGGTGGTTAATGGGACAGGATTCCAGGCCCCAGGTACTTTCCGTCAGTAGGCTACTTCTCAACCTGCCTTCTGAAATGCCAGGAACTTAGCCAGAATCTTGGCTGGAAACCCTCAGGCATTGCTAAGAAATGCCTCTTAACTTGTGCTTTAGCAAAACAGTCCTTGCTGATTTTAACCACATTTAACCCCTTTAAAACAAACCATGTCTAGCTTTCCCTTTTGCTTGGTCCATGTCTTTAACAATCTGGTCCTTCAAGCTCTGGCAATGACACTTCTAAATACCCCTGGCTAATCTCACTTGAACCTGAAGGTGATGGTACAAGGTAAGCAGGTCAGAAATGGTGGTCCCTAGATTATAGATGTAGAGTTCAGAGAGGGAAGGTACTTGCTAGAGGTCACGGAGCATTAAGTCCGGCAGAACAAGGATCCAAACCCCAGGTCTTAACATCACTCCACACTATTTAGAAAATTGATGGGACAAATGAAGTCAGTGACCTTAGAATAAAATCCACATTCCCTACTCGTGTCTGTAAAAACCTGCAGGGTCTGGCCAGCACTCCCATGCCTATTGGTGTCTCTGTCCCTTCTCTCACTGTTTTGCTGTCCCTCTGGCCACCTGGTGTTTCCTAGAACCCATTAAGCTTTTACTCATCTCCAGGCCTTTGCAGTAAAATTCTTTGTCTGGTTATTCTACAATGACTCCTTCTCCTCCTTCAGGTCTTATTTCAAAGTTATTTCCTCAGGGAAAAGATTGCTACTCTGTCTAAAGAGAACCCTTCTATTATTTCTTCCATAGCACCTTCCTTCGCAGCCCTTAGCACAATCTGTAATTATAGCTACAATGTGGGGATACTCCCATGCATTGAAAATCCACTATAACTTTTGGCTGCCCCATAACTTAACTCCATTCCCCCAGTTTCCATGGGAGAATGGTTCCAGGATCCCTGCAGATACTAAAACCTAAAGATGCTCAAGTCCCTTATATAAAATGGTGTAGAACAATGCAGACAGTAGCCTCCCCCCACTCCGTGCCCCCGCATGCACAGTTCCCAACCATGAATTAAAAATAGTGTTCTTATTTTTAATCTGTAGTTGGTTGAATCCATGGATATGAAGCCCAGGGATATGGATGTCTGACTCTAATATATTGAAAAAAAATCTGTATATTAGTGGACCCATATAATTCAAACCAATGTTTAAGGGTCAACTCTATTTTATTTATTAAATGAATAGAAATTAATTTAATGATTCATTTATTTAATACATATTTATTGAACACCTACTAAGGGCCATTCTTTCAGGAGCTGAGGTTATAATAGTGAACAAAACAGATACAAATCTCTGAACAATGGGGAGATGTTCTGGGTTAGAAGAAAGTAAATGGAGTTAAGTGTCACTGCAAGGGTTTGGGCTTGGGAGCCTGGAAGCATGGTGCGGCCATTTGCTGAAATGGGGAAGAGGGCAGTTTGGGTGTATGAGAGGGTAAAAGGAATAGTTTTTTTATATCACGTTGGAGATGTCCTCTAGACAGTCAGGTGGAGATGTCCACTCAGTGACAGTATATATGTCTCCAGAGTTCAGGGCAGAGATCTGGGCTGATCTGGGAGTCATCCAAGCACTAATTATATTAAAAGACACAACTAGAGGTGAGTGATCATACTTAGAGAAAAGGTCCAAGGAGACACTCTAACATTTAGAGGTCAAAGAGTTAAGGAAGAAACTGACAAATGGCAAGAAAGGCAGGAATAGGAAACAGCGTCTTTGCTTGAGAATGAAGATAGGGGAAGAGTTATTGGAGATTTAAAGAAGAATGCAAGAAAATGGCATAGGAGAGAGAATGAACTAGAGAAATACAGTGTGACCTTCAGGCAGTTTGGGGACCCACATGAGGCTGGTGGTCACTAATTGAAAGGGAGCCTGGTTAGTCTTAACGTATATTTTTCTCCTGCATGCTCAGCCATGACAGTGCAGGCACAGAGTAGATGGAGAGCTTTGGTGGAGTTAAAAGTACAGCAAAATGAGGGAAGAATAAAGAAAATGAGAATGTGTGCAAGGGCAGGATTAGATGTGTAAGCATGGAACTCAAGCTGGATAGAAAGGGAAGTAAAGACATGTAGCGGTTGTGGGGAGGAAGGGACAGTAAAAAGTGAGTTGACGGTCCCAGGGGGTTGAAGGGTTATTTTGAGTATGGGTACTAAAGGACTGAGTGGGATAGATAGGCAGGTGGCCTTGACAAAGGGATGTTTGAAATTGAAATTAAGGTATTAATGTCTAAAGTATGAGCAGGGAGGGAGGTAGGAGAGGCAGAGGTTGAGGAGCTGAGAAGCCAGGATATTGGAAGAATCATCTGTGTGCATATTGAAATTATCAAGAATTAGCCCTGACTGGTGTGGTTTAGTGGACTGAGTGCCAGCCTGTGAACCAAACAGTTGTTGATTCGATTCCCAGTCAGGACACAGGCCTGCGTTGTGGGCCAGGTCCTCAGTATGGGGGCACATGAGAGGCAACCACACATGGATGTTTCTCTCCCTCTCTTTCTCCCTCCCTTCTCCTCTCTCTAAAAAATAAATAGAATGTTTTTTAAAAAAGCTAATGTTTAGAAAAAAGAATTATGACAGATTAGTTTTGGAGAGAGTCTTAGTAAGGGCTGGGGGAGTAAATAAGATAAGGTATGTGCCTGGCACACATGTGGGCTCCCAAGCAATGCGATTTAGTTATTTATTTGCTTAATATTTGTTCAGGGCTCTGGTTTTCTCCATCAGTTGTTTCCAAAGCAGAGCTTCATGGAGGGTTGCAGCATTGCGTTGAGGGTGGGGATAGGGGTTGGGAGACACAGTTGGGGTTTGAGGCCGGCCGCAAGGCTGCCCCACAGTCTAGGGTCCAGGTCCTTCTGCTGGCTTCAGGCTGGACTCCCACCAGAGCCTCATGCCTTTGGCTCAGTAGCAGCAGCAGCAGATGGTGAGAAGTGGGTGGGTTGGGGGTATCTGCAACTGATCCCACAGTTGCCAGATTAATGAGGCCTCGTGCCCGCCTTCTTTTCTGCTGTGTGCCAGCCGACAGTAGCTTCCTTTGCTGGGGTGGGTTTGTTTGTGGGAAACTTTTTGGCAGTGAAAGCTCAGCACCTGATTGAAAACTTCCTGTTCCCCTCATATCTCCCCCTCCCCCAGCTCCTAGACTGGTTCTAATGTATTCTGGGGCCTCATACTTGCCCCTGGGGTTCCTTCTGGAGTCAGACTGATGAAGCTAAGATCCGGTGGTCCTGCTCCTGCATTTACAAATGAGGAATCTGAGGTCTGGAGAATTCCATCATTTGTTCTGTGGCAGGAGACTCAGAATTCTATATACATTCCATGCCTTCCTGGTGTCTAGCTTACATCCCCAGGTATAGACCCTACAAGTAAGAACTTGGGTTGTTCATATCTGAGGTTCAGACATATATAAACAACATAAATAAGCAGGCCAAATGGGCGTTGGAGTCATGGGGATAGGGAGCACTGGAAGCCAGATGACCATGAAGACAAGGGGCTCCTGAGAGAAAACATCACTGTGAGAGAGGAGGGAGCTAGCATGGAGGGCTGGGCTAGCAAACGGGCTCTAAGATAAGGAGCACCAGTTGTGAGCATCATGTAATGCTCTTCTTAGCCCACTCTGACCAGGTCCCTCTGGTAAATCTAAACAACAACAACAACAACAACGAAACACTGAGCATTCTGACTCCTGGTCCTGTGTCACTTTCCCCATTCCTAGCGTGATGCTCCTGACCTTGACCTAGTGCCTGCCTGTCTGAGTCTGATTCATTTTTCAAGATACAGCTGATTCCTAAACATCTCTAGGATGTCTTTCTTGTTGCACTCCAACTTCACCCCATCCCACCGAAGTTAGAAGTGACTGCTCTTTTCTGTGTTCCTCAAACATCCTCAAGTTTTGATCTTTCCTTTCAATACTCTGCTTCCCTTTGAGCTCTTGCAGGGCAGATACCTTTCTGGTACCCTATTTTCCTAAAGAAGTCTCCTGCCTCAATTTGAGTGTCTAACCCTTTTTCTGTTATTCCTCTGCTGTCCTCCCACCAAAGCCTACCTGACCTCCTTAACACCTGCCTCCGTCCCTTCGTCACCGCAGGAAGGCCTGCCTCAACTCTTCCTTGCCTAGCCGCTCGCCATTGTACTGCCCAGGCGGTTCCAGCTGCCTTCCCTGCCCCAAGCTCCTCGTTGGGGCAATGCCCCCAAGCCATTCTTTCCCAGCAGGCCATGTTTATAGTACGGGACTCAGGCCTTTGCTTCAGTATTTGAGCCAGGTTGGTCTGTGTGAAGGAGAGTTCATGGTGCTAGCAGCCTGTAAAAGCTGGCCAGCCAGGGCCAGCATGGTCTTTCTCTCTGGAATTTGAACTGTTTGTTCAGGGAGAGTTGGGCTGTTGATAAAGGGAGCATCACCGGGGAGTCACAGGAAGAAGGGCGGATGGCTTGAGTCACTGTAGTGGCTGAGTACCAGAGGAGGGACCAATAGGGTCTCTGATTGCTTTGGGGCAATCAGAGGCTCTGCTGGGTGGGGGAGGGGCTGGAGCTATTGTATTTTAAAATCAGTCCCAGCTTCCCAAGGCCAAGTGAGATTTCCGAGAGCTTATTCCCCCACGTAAGGGTCTATTGCCTCCCTTCCTTAACTGAGATGTTCTTTACATCCAGAGGGGCCCACCTACACCTTTACCCCCCAGGAACTCTTTCTGGCTACTGTTTAATTCCTACTACTCTTCATCCAGTGCTAGGAAGTTGATGTATTTTTGTTTCTAATCCTTCCTTCTCTGATCAGGAATCTTAGAGACAGTAAATAATTTGCCTGGGGCTTATCCCATTCCTAGCAGGCCATTCTCTTTGCTTTCTGGGCCCCAGATACTCCTTTTGCTCCCCGCAGACTTTCAAAATTTCCTGTAATTCTCCCTCTAGCACAGAAACTACCTGGCATGGCTTAACTGTTTCGTAGGTTTTGTCTTTATAACAAAACTCTGCCTTTCCGTTCCTGGTTTTTGTTTGTTTGTTTCCTATCATAACCAACTGCAAAGCACCACACAGGAAATAGGTGGAAAGGGAAAAAAAGGCTGAATGTGTTTATTCATCATCGTGTTCTTAGCTCAGTGCCTGGCATATAGCAGATGTTCAGAGAAAGGATTCTGGGGTAGACAAGGCTTAGGCTGGTTCCCCCAGCCCCTCCCTACCTTACCTCACAGGTAGGTGGGTGTCTGGAAAATGGTGGTATGGCATTGAAAGGCTATTGGTGTGGTGTAGTGAAAAGACACTGAATTAGAGCCAGATGGCATGGGAGTCAATTCCAATTCTGCTACATACTGTGCAACTCTGGGCAAGATACCTAACTTCTCTGAACCTGTTCTCGTCAGATGTAAAATGGGATTGTTCTGAGGACTCAGGGGCAACACAGAGAAAGGAGCTCAAGGTGATCCTGCTTCACGCAAGGCCTTCATCTCTCAGGGAGACCCATGGGGCCAACTCCAAGGGCAGCCCGGCTGGCTTTTCAATCTTATCCTCAAGTCCTCTCCTCAACTCCTTTCTAGCTTGTTGACTTTCAGGGGTTGAAATAAATCTGCCAAATAATTTTATTTTCAAATACTGATGAGCAACAGTGTTTAAAAACTATCACTCTTAGTTTTTCTTTCTCAATTTGCCTATAAACCAATGTCATGGATCTGTTTCTTTCATTCAAGATTTGTGGAGGGGTTAGCCCCAGACACCGTGTGTTAATGTAACTTCCCTAGTTCCTTACATAACAGGACCTGTCTTCACTTTTAATTGAGGTGAGAACCGCTTGGAAATTGTTTTAGTTCTAAGTATGACAGAATTGGCTTATAGCCAGGGTGGTATAACAAGGGGTAGGGGCTTCGGTGTCAGATAGACCTGTGTTTAAAGTAGGTTTTCACCATCTAGTTATTTGTGCAAGATACCAAATGACTCTCTTTTTGCTCAGTGCAAAAGAAGGATGATACCCCTCACTGAGTTTGCAGAAGGACTAAATGCAGGTACAAGTGCCTAGCATATCTGAGAGACTTAGTAAATGCTAGTGCTCTCTCTAGAAACAATTCCTTAAACCTCATGAACTTTGCTGAAAACTGTTTAAAATAATTACATGGCATCCTGGAAGGCATGTGAGTCCACTTTGCATTTGAACCGAGGATAGATTAAGCTAGACTTGCCTAGGGAAGCCTTCTGGCAATTAACCTGGGGTTGGGTGATTTTGAGCCTGTTTCCAATCTGCTGCAGAAACAAAAAGATGAGACTGGAGAACTGCTTATTCCTTTAATTGAAGAAACACTTTTATGTTCTCAGGTCTATTTTAATCTTAAGTGCCGATTATGCCTCATTCTCTCCTGTTAACAGACACTTTTGTAAGTGATTTGCAAAGAGAGAAATAGGATTCTTACATAAATACTCTACCATGAGAAATTATCTTATTACTTAATATGGACAATATTAAAACTTGATTTTAGCTCACAGAAATAAAGCATAATTTCCTTTTATTATTCTCTTTTCCAGGTAGAACAAAGGCAGTGAAGGGTGTAAGGATATTATACAGCTGTGTTCTTTGAGATCTTGTTAAGGCTGTGGAATGGATCCAGAAGGATGGCCTCAAATTAAGATTTTAATGACTTTTCTGTTTAGAAAACACACTTGCTGTTCATACTGTCTTGTCAGGTATGATTTTCAAATTTGCAGGTGAAAGCAAAAGACCCCATTTTCTAGTTAATTGTACAGATGCTTGCCTCTCTGTGTTCGCATGGGTGTCTCTGTTCAGGAACACAGGGATAGTATCTACGGGAAGTGTGGGCAAACAATGACGAGAACCAGAAGTTTCCCGAATCATCCCTGGCAAAAGGTGATTAAGTGCCCAATTTTGACAAGGTCAGGGTAGCCAGACCCCCCTACTAAGTAGGGGCTTCACCAGACTTTGTGAGTTTCAGATGTACCTTTAAACTCACAAATGTACTTTTAAACCACGCATGTTCTTTGGTGTTTAAATGTTTTATTCACAAGTGAAAAAGTAATGATTAATGTTGATGAGAGAGATTTAAACAGGACCTGAGCTGGTAAAAATTTCTGGCTGTACACATCATTTGGTCAATGTTTGATCTTTGGTGATAGACACGAGGAGTCGTGATGCTGGTGGTGGTGATGTGGGATGGTACAGACAGAAGCATGTTTTTTGCACTCTTCCCTTCCTATCACCTTGACAGAAATCACACTAAGTAAATGCTTTCATCCTTCTCTGGCATGCAATTTTTCATCCAAGCACAATATGATATACTGAGGACCTAAAAGAAATTTAATAATCCCTGCATTCTTGTGATTTATTAGCCCTTTCCAACAAACACCTGCAGAAACTGCACAATATTTGCGTGGAGATTTAAGGTAACAGGCTTATGCTCGCAGCAAGATGAACGTTTTATTAGATGTCAGGCAGCCCCGTTGTGCTGGTATTGGGAAATGTTGCCAAAAGAGTGTAAGTAGAATGTCCTTCTATGGATATTTTAAAGACCTATTTAAATATGTACAGCTTTTCTGTTGGAGGCTGAGGCATCGAACTGGTAAGATTCCACCAACTTCCGATATTCTGAAATAGTGTATCCATTCACTTAAGTGCACTAAAATGACACCTTTAAGGAGCAGGGGTGATGATGATAAAAAACTATCATAGGCTTGGCAGCAATATTTTTAGACCCTATACACATGTTTGTGAAAGTTCTGTTATTCCTCGGGCAACTATTAGTTTGAATGCCCAGTTTTCTTCAGAAATATAGGGGCTTGTCTTTAAGATAAAACCAAAACAAAAATCTTCAAGTTCAACTATGTAAAGTTCAGGCTGACAGAGTTTTAATATTTAGCTTGGTTAATCAAATACCATTCTTCGCCCTGAATTTAATTAGGCCAACCATTGAGGTAATTTTATATGATAATAATAATAATAATAATAATAATAATAATGAGGCTAGTGAAAAGTGGGAGAGAATTTGACTATTCCTTCATCTGCCTCTTTGGGGGCATTTCTGTCAGTTTATGGATGGTGATGTTTTATGGGGGATTATGAATTTTCAATTAGTGAGCAAATGAAAGTGAAAGACAGGCCATAGATCATCAATGAGTGATTGTATCAGGAAATCACTGAAAAGCTCATCTGAAAAGTTCAGGTCATATTTCAATACAACTTCATGATACCTTAGGCAGCTCTTCCTCCTTAGGTTGAGTTTAAATCATGCTCTTTTTTCACTGTATGGATAAGTCCTTGGTTAGGGTTTCTATTCAAATGTAAGAAAGTCAAATATATGCTGCTTCTAAGCAAAAACGAGTGCTAGAATAAAAAGACCTTTCTTGTTTAGCTGTCGCTTCCAGCACAAACGGTCTGTTTCCTTCACATTGCTCAAGCTCTGCATCTCACGCTGAGGGGCTGTGCAGGAGAAGCAGCCTCGGACTCAAATCCCAGCTGGAAACTTGCTGGCTATTTCAAATTCCTGAATCTCATCGAGCCTCAGTATTGTCATCTGTGAAATGAGGACAGCACTTTCTACTTCTCCCAGAAAGGGAGAGAATGCAGAGGCCACCACACAGCCGTCAAGACACATAATCGATGCTCTGCAAATGGTGACTCCCTTCAGCCTGAACTTGTCACAGGTACGCCTATCAATAACTAACAGGCACTAATGTATCATAATGCCAAACATAATGCCAAATGTGCCAGCTTGTTATCAACCGGGGCAGCGTTCCTCACACTTGAAAGTACGAGTGTTTCACCTGGGATTCTGGTTAAATATAGATTTGCATTTGGCCTGAGAGTCTGCATTTAATAACTCCCTGATGATGCTGATATTGCTGGTTAAGAGATCACACTTCTAGAGGCATGGAACTAGGGCAATGACTTTTGAATACTGAGTTGACTTTTGCAATTTAGTAAAACAGAATTTTACTTTACCCTTTTTGTTTGTTCAATGATAAAAATATTGGGGAAATCTGAAGATGCTACAGGAAAAAAAGTTGAATAAACACATTTAAAAATCTGGGAAGCTCAAATCCATTCTACACACTTTCATTTATTGTCTGGACAGATAAAGTACAAATAATTCAAACACAACAAGATTATGGAAAAAAACAGTTACAATACTTTCCCTCAGAAATCATCTAAACTAGCAAGATTAACATGAAGTCATTCATTATAACTAAAGTATACAACTGCCTGGTCCTAAGATTTTTTTTCCTTTTTTTTCCCCCAAGTGTGAACACATTATAGAGAAGAGATTTTGGCATGCCTTTCCCACTAATGCTTACTTAGCAAATGCATCAAAACTTTGCCAGCAAACTGCGTTCATTCACAGCAGATGATGTAAAAAGGTTTCCCTGAATGTTGAACGAGTATTCTCTGAACTGAAATCCGTTTTTTTTTCAAAATCAAAAAGAGGAAAAGAAAACAAACAAAAAAAAAATTAAAGGAGGAGTCTATGATGCAGCCTTGGTTTTCATTACCTGTCTACACTACGACTACCACTACCAAGTTTGCCTCTTCAGTGTGAAAACAACAGTCTGTCTACATGCACTTAGTGGGTTCAGCATGGAAAAAAACGCACAAAATAAGCACAAGTTATAAATAACCATAACGTTTTATTACCATTAAGACTAAACTTGTATTGAAAAGATTTTATATAACAAGACAAAAGCAATAGCAAATTTAACTATCAACTAGATTATGCATAGCGAGTAACTGTTTCTATTACCCAGGGAAGAGCATGAACCCTTGTCTTTTTTTTTTTTTGTTTGTTTTGTTTTTGTTTTAAATATATAACCGTACAAAGCACAAACATACTAAAATGATCAGTGCACTGGACATGGGAGAAGCTCCCTCAGTCATTTTGTTCCCTTAGCTCTGTTTTGTTTTCCCCAATCTGAATTACATTAAAATAAAAACCCAGCTGGTTTTATTTTTCTACTGTGCAGTAAGAAAAAATATTCACAACAAACAAGACAATATATCAAACAATAATTCTACACAAGTTACCTTGATACCTCTTTAACTGTCACTTAAATATCATAAGAAAACATTTTAAGACATTACAAACAAAACTAGCCAAGTGTTACAACTTATAATAAATTAACCCAAAGAAAAATAACTTTATATATATATATATATATATTTATATTATATATACACATACACACACAACAGAATGACACAATAATATGCTTCTTCCCATAGTTTAAGTAAACGAATAAGTAGTCTAGCCAATCTAGCTATATTTGATCTCGGCCATAGGCATCATCACATCAGCGAATAAATAAATAAGTGTTTCAAGCAACATAAACAGTGTTTCAAATGTACCAACACAGCCCAATTCTATCAGCATGGGCTACAAAGTGAATTTGAGAATTCTTTAATGACTCAAAAGCAAATGTATCTTTTGTTTTCCTCTCCTAAACACATTACATTTAACTATGATACTAAGATATGTAAATAATTTCGTAGCACCTACTGCTCAAACTAAGGAAGTTTTAGATCAAAAGGAAAATTAATCTTTTAAATTTTTGTTCTGCTGACATCCCATACTGATGACTTAAAGAAAAACTGTCTTTCAACTCATCTCCTTGCTTTTGGGTTTTGACTGTGGGGAACTGTGGTACCCTGGGTAGAACGAACACTCCTTTCCCCTAGTAATTAATAATTTTTTATTATTATTACATGCTATGAAAAGATATGAAGATCATCTGTTTATAGCCCATCCTTCAAAAAACAGTCTACGAATCCAGTTTAAAACACACATCTTGATCTCTAAAAAGTTACCAGTGCAGTATGAACGCGACAAAGTTGTCAATTTCCCCTAAATTAGCCAGTCAAAATATTTTTTTCTCAAATCCAGATTCTCTTGTAAAAATTCTTTATATTTTATAAAAATAGATTTTTCTTGAAACCCATTTTCAGCAAAGAGACCACCTCTTTGGCAACAATGTTAATGTTATTAAATTGTTAATGTCATCAGGTATCCCCCTCGCCCCCGTCCCCTAACAGAAGACTGTTTTAGTTCACATGATATAAAAGAAAAAAGGAAAAATAAAAAAATTTGCAAAAGTTTTTTTTATTTTTGCAATTTTTATTATTCCTCTTTAATTTGTGTGGGTTTTTTTATTTTTATTTTTTTACCAATCGGATTGGATCAACACTTTGACAAAAAAGAAAAATCTTTTTTTCTTTCTTTGAATCCCATTACTTTGTAAAAATTGTTTTATTTTTATTTTTTTTGTTTTTTGTTTTTCTTCTTCAAATGAGCGAATGGTCATCTTAAAAAGACCCACCTTCAAGGAAGGTAGTAAAGTTAGCTGGCTGGGTAAAAATCCCTGCACATCGCTATCTATGTATATTATATTCAACAACGACAGCTATGAAAGAACATTCAATGCATCAAAGGTATTTTTTTGTTTTTTTCTTTTTTTTTCTAAGCATTATAAAATCCTTTCCTGGTACACCTCAGGATAATCCAATGTTTTAATACTTAGGCAACACTGGCTTATAAAGTCCATGGTTTAATATAAGCCTTGAAAGGTTTGTTTCTCTCTCTTTTGTGTGTGTGTGTGTGTATGTGTGTGTGCACGCATGTGTTTTGTTCATATATATTTATATATATTTTTAAGTAATTAAGGATGGGAAATTCAGGACTTGTGGGTTTTGTTGGTTTTAAAGGAAACTTGCAACACTCGGTCTCCCAGGCGGTACCCGTTGAGGCTGGCAATGGCCATGGCGGCCTCGTCATAGTTGGTCATGGTGACAAAGCCGAATCCCTTGCACTTATTGGTGTTGAAGTCGCGGATGACCTTGACGTTGTTTACTGCGCCAAAGGGGCCGAAGAGCTGCCAGAGGACACTTTCATCGGAATCAGGGGATAAGTTGTAGACAAAGATGCACCAGCCTGTTCCTGTGTGACCAGGAATGTTCATTCCCACAAGGCTTGTCATCCCGTCAATGGTGATTGGGGAGAACCTGGGGGGACAAGCAGAAGGGGGGACTGGTCCAGACATCAGTCTGACCAAGGATAACACAGAGATGTACAGACACAGACACGGGGCAGAGGGCTGAGTGAGTGTTTGCAGGAGAGTCTTCAGGGTTTACAAACTAAAATACAAAAACTAATGTCTGTGGCATTTCCTCTGATGGGAATGGCTAGATTGGCTAAGGCATGTGTATACCAAGAGAAAGGCCTAGGTTAATTCCTAAAAACCACAAGGAACTCCCAAGGGTCTATCATAGTTCTATCACAGAAGATATTCATAGGGTATCCCACCCTGCCCCATATTCTCCCTCCCCACAGAGGACAGTGAGCTCTTGGGGAAGGGGCTCAACTCCATTCCGTTGCTCTACTCATTTATTCAGTGGAGTATGTATGGGAATCTCACAGACAAAGTGACATGTAGAAAACTCAATAAGTGTTTTTCACTTGAATAAGTGAATAACGTTGGTGGATGTCAATGCTTGGGAAATTTTATTTATTTATTAAGGCAGATTAGGGGACGGCTCTAGAAGCGCTCAAGTCTACCATCTTTGCAGTCCCTTGACCTATGGTTGTCAAAGATCTCTTGATATTATAGAGGATGAAGATATGGAGAATGAACAGACATGTTTTGTTATTAAGCAGGAGGGTGGCTCATATTTCATTTAGGATTTATTCAGAGGAATCCCTCTCCCCTCAAATGAGCAATAACCATAAAGATATATCACTCTTTGATGCTGTATTATCTGGGATTCATTTCCAAGTGTCACAAAAGTGAGATTTCAAGGGGTTTGTGCATTTATGTATCTTGAATTACTGTACATTAAAAAAAGCAGAAAATTGTTATTTACCCTATTACAACTACTTTTGTATTTGGCTTAGAACTCTTCTCAGTTTTCATTTAATTTTGAAAAGAAAAACAACCCTTCATATTCTATTCACTGTCTGATATAATATATCCATGTGTGATTCATGATGGATGCATCAAATGAAACAAATAGGCTGCTAGTGCATACAGCAGAAAAACACATGTTAATACTTAGTTTTATATCAAACTTATACAGGGATTTTGACCTTGCATACAGACTATTGTCTTGCTTTTCTTTTTTTTTTTTTTAAGTGTAGGTAGGAGAAGGTGAGGAAGCAAAAACTGGGGAAGAGCTAGGGTAAAGTGTCATCTAGGACTATTTGAAAATTAAGCAAATATTCTTGGAGATTTAAAAGTCCTATGAAAGAGAAGTCCTACATCTAGAATTTTGACAAGCAAATGGCTGATGAAGATATGTTAAACACAACAACTCAATAGGCATTATTTTTGGTATTATTCACTAAGTTAATCTTCCCTCTTGTTTTAAAATAAATAACTGGATGAAACCAAAAACATCATCATACAGATTCTTCAAAGGGCAAATCCATGTCTAGTTGTTATTTGCATTATTTCTGAAGACTGTCTTCTCAACTGTTTCTCCTTGAACTGAATAAACTGACTTCATTCAAGTTTATAGGTAGAGAATAGTTAGTATTTATGATAAGGCCAAAGTCAGGGTCAGCAAAGAGGTTTCAACTCCAGTTGGTTATGGCTACCTGGAGCACTTTGGTAAGAAGGTTTCTGGGTCCATTTAATAGAAAAATGAGAATGAATGCTCTTTTCAATTAGTGATGTTCCCTATGGGTGGGGAAGTGGGGGAGGTGGCAGTCATGCATGCTGCTTCTGGGTCTTCCCTGGCCTCCTCTGTGTGTAAGCATCTCTCTCTTTTTATAACGTTTGCTACTACTTCACTAAAGTTAGAGGAGAGCAAAGGCAGGAAACAGAGCTGGGAGAGCTGTAAAATGTGTGGGGACAGGGAAGCCATGTGCTAGACACACGGAGATCATTCACTCCCTGGTACCGGGATTGAGATTTGAAAGACTGGCACACTGATAGCCAAGTCTGCCGTCAAGTTACACTCCACTGTGTGCCTGTTTCTATGGTCGGGGCACTTACCGTGCGTGGCCAAGTGGTGAGAGAACTGCCTCGTACAGGGGGCGTGATGCGAACTATTAGAGAGCACATCTCCTTTCCTTGACTGGAGGAAGGGGAATTAAAGTGTGCAGCTCTACTGAGCAGGATGATGAAGGTGCCATGTCCCTAGTAGCTCAATGGAGCTTATCAAAAGCACATTTGGGAATCTCATGGACACAGAGACATAATATGCCCAACTTCCTGAGATTTGGCTTTCAGACTAGGTCTGGAGCAGCCTTGTGACTGCATCCAGGGAGCCCCAACAGCTGTGACTCTATCTGAGCCCCCAACCTCACACACAAGCTTTAAGTGAATGAAACAGCAAATTTAAAGCACGCATACATAGATCATCAAGGGAGGATTTATAATAACCGTTAAAACCTGGAACAACAACAACAAAAACAAACCCTGGTTGAGGTGCACACAGATACACTTCATTTTCTGGTTGTGCCCTGAATGCACACTGAGGGGTTGGGGATGGAGGGCAGAAGGTCATCCACGCATTTATTCATGCTTTGGCCAGGAGCTGGTAGGCCCAAATCTAATTTTTCCACTGACAATCATAAGATTGTCAACCATGATTAGCAAAATGTTCTCATTTTGATTTGCTGGAATTTGCCCTCTTAACTGAGTCTTGGCATTGCTAATGCAAAACAGTGGCCCTGCGAGTTTCCCAAATCAGCTGGCAGAGCCGGAGCCACCCCCCAAGGGAGGCTGCTCGGAGGACCAGACCATCAAGGGCTTGGTAGCTGTGGCACCTGAACCGTAGGAGAAGCCCACCTGCAAATAAAAGAAAAAGTGAAACACACAAACAGACTTTGTGTGCCCTAAAAGAAACAAAACCAACTGAAGTCTGAAATTAAAATTAAGAATTTGACATGCTGGTGGAAGAAAAAGGAAGAATTTTTTTTTTTAAAAAAGTAAAGTTAGTGAATTAAAAAAAAAAAAAATCTAGCCCCAGCCTGTGCCAACACGGACATCTGGCAATCTGTGGAGTTTTAATTACCTCTTTACGCCATAGGCCATATTAAGCAAATTGTCCAGCCTGCAAAGAGAAGGAGGGTCTCTGGGTTAATGCCTCACAGATGGCAAGATCGCTCAATGGAACTATTAATAAGAATGCTCCATTTTCAAAGAAGAAAAGCTCAACAACTTGCCCCAATGCTTAGGAGACTATCCACCAGTAGATCCCCCCTTTCCTGCCTCCTATTACAAGTAAATCATGTTCAGGTCAATGTCAGAGTTTAAAGCAAGTGTCTAATGAATCTCCCTGACTTTCAAGGTCTGAATTAATCCCCCTCCCCTCCCCTCTCAGAACATTTGTGTGTATTTTATTTTACGGTGTGTGTGAAATTGTTAAAAAGAGGAGGTTCCTTAAGTTGTTCACATCTTGCTTTAATTGAACTTGTGGATAAAGATCTCTGTTTCATATTAAAAATACACCCGCACAGACAATGCATATAGAATGGATCTTTTCTCTTACTCTCTTATTCTAGCTACATTAAATCTTCTTATTACACATATTTTTTGGGGGTAGGGGGAGTTTTGGGGTTAAGATTTTTAAAACTTAGCTTACTATTTACAACCTGAAAGCACTTCCCAGTGAACTGCTATTATGTTATTATCTCCCTCATGCTCAGTACCTTTTGGGGACAAGCTATTCACACCATGGGGCAGTAGTAACCATAGTTTCCACCATTAGAAGCCTGCTGGAAAGCCTTTTTACATAAATACTGCATGTGCTCTCACACAAAATAAAAATTAGATGACTTGGACTCTTCACGAAATCATTAACCATTTCAGATTCGCAGGGCATGGGAGGGCACTGCAGAGGCCAATTTTTCTTCTCACTGTGGCTAGATGGGAGGGCTGACTCTCTTCCCATGTGATGTTTGCAAAGGAGAGAAAGCCGTTCATTAACAGGGAGTTGGGACATAAGCATTTAGAATTACAATGAGCAGGTGAAGAATATTCTTATCACTTGCACAACAGAGGCTGTTCAAGCTCGTACTGCCTTCATGGAGAGGAACCTGCCTTTCAGAAATGTCCCCGGAGAAAGGAAGTACCCCAGTACAGCAGGAGCTTCCAGGGGGTGGGTCCCTAAAGGAAGCTAATAAGGCTTGGACAAAATCCTCCTCCTTGTTTCCCAGAGACTGCTGACTTAACAATCAGAGTAAAGTTAATGCAGAAGAGAGTAGCCCTGTGCACCTAACCCATCAGTTACCTGCAGAAGAAAGAGGAGGACAAGCCACCTCACCCTCTCTGGCAAGGATCTGCCTCCTGACCTACACTTTTCTTTGACTTTATTAAAGCCACTGCCTTAGCTTTAAGTCTAAGATGCTGAATCTGTCACACCTGTGACTAACTCTTGTTGAAACAGAATCTTTTTATTTGGTGAAATGCAGGCATTTTGTTTCAACTAAAAAAAAAAAAAAAAAAAAAAATCTGAAGTTTAACCACAGTCACGGTGGTAAGTTGGAAAGGGGCCTGGAATGAGCACCTGATCCAATGCTCTCATTTTATGCGAGAGAAAGCTGAGGCTTGGGGGAGGGAGTTGTGCACAGTGATTCCTGGGGGTGGCGGTTTTAATCCTTGCCCCATCCTTCAGGACCATGGGTTTCCCTGACCCTCGCCCAGCCCTGTACCCAGGCAGCAAGGTGAGAGGACGCACGGGCATGCCTACCTGAACCTCTGAGCCTGGTGGTGAAGTGGGCCGGGGTAACGCCGGTTGGGGGACTGGTAGAGCTGAGAGAGCAGGGCCTGGCTGGACTTCTGGCTGGGGTTGTTGGCAAACTTCACAGTAATCGGTTCTGTAGCACCACTGGGCTTCTGGCCATTCAGCCCTTTGATGGCTTCTTCTGCCTCGATTCTTTTATCAAAGCGGATGAATCCCACCCCTCTGGACACTCCTGGGGAAAGAGGAAGAATCTTCGTAAAGAGTGAACAAACCAAACTGTAAACATCTTCAGGAAGAGATAGGACATCCTGTGGGGCCGGTGGGGCCAGGGCTGTGCCTGGCTCCCTGAATATCTCTCGCCCATCAAAATGCATCTGCCTGCATTTCTGCCATCATGGCTCTGGACAGGTGACTTCCACCCACAGAACACAGGTGTCTCTCACATCTGTCACTTCCAGCCCTCCACTGCCACCCTGCTCACTCCTCATCTCCCTTCAGTTGCTGTAACCGATCACCCGCTGCCTGGTTTCTCATCCCCAAGGGGGTCCTCCACACCTAGCAACCGAGTAATCTATTGGAAAAGCAAACCCTGACCACATCACACCCTTTAAAATCATCTTCTGTCCTTCTTCGTACCTTTTCAATTTTTTTTACCTTGTTTATGGTTCCTGTTCAGCATTGTCTCCCACTCCAAACACAAAATAACAAACAAACGAAATCGTTTCTGGCTCCATGTGGTAAAAGATGGAGTTCAGACTTCTTGGAGGGGCATATAATTACCCCTGAAGATCTTGCCCAAATCACCTGTTGCGCCTCATGCCAGCTGTGCTGAACTGCCAGATGCTCCCAGGACAGGCTGCGATCTTGCTCGGCTCCACGCCTTGAATGGTGCCCTATGCAGCTATGCTATAGGACACATCCTATCCACCCGGAATGCTCTGTCCCTACTTCTTGCCAGATAACTGCAAGTCATCCTCTAAAACCCTGTCCGAACTTCACATTCGCAGTGGAGCCTTCCCAACAATTCCCACTGGGCATCGCACGCCTTCTCCTGAGCTCTCCCGGTGCACTCGGCAGCCCCGGGCAGGTACTCTTCGCACTGGAGTCCTGTAAGGACAGTGCCTCCTTCACCCCTGGCCCCTGGGTCCCTTTGCACAGTGTCTGTGACAGCCAGCTTCATAGATTCAATGGTAATAATGTGAAGAACTGCTCCTAGAGGGTGTTTTAAATTGGGATCAAGTTGGGAGTAGGTGAAACCTTTTGCCATTAAAATGCAACCTGGCATGCCTTACATTTCTTACTGAGAGGTGGGGTTGCCTTTCTTAAGTGTGGACAAGGTACCTCGGTACTGGGTCCTGGCTTCCTACCTCTGCACTGCTACTGACTAGCTGGACTGAAGTCAGATCCCCTACTTTGTACCTCTGTTTCCTCGTGTGTGAAATGGGGCAGTTTGAGGTTCCCTCTAACTCAATAATGCTGTCATCTGTCATCGGGGCTAGAGCTATACATACAGGTCTTTTTCACTCACAAATGTAATGCTAGTTGGTTGAGGGCTGAAAGAGACTTCAAAGGTCATCTAGTCCCACTCTCAACCTGAGGCCTGAATCATCTTCACAACTCTGCCAAGTAGATTAGCTGCTGCTGGAACTACGCCCATGAGGAAGAGCTGCCTCCCAAGATGGCCCATTTCAAATGTGGGCAGTTGACTGAGAAGAAGTCTTTTTCCTATGTCAAAAATCTGTCTGCTCATGACCCATATCCTTTACCCTAAGGAACCATTTCTCTTCTGCTCCCGTGGGTCACAGGGACTGGCTGGTGACATGACACACAAGGAAAGAAATGACAAAGAAACACTTAACCTGTGACTTGATCAACCAGGATTCGTGAGGTGATGATTCGGCCGTATTGCGAGAAAAGCTGCTCCAGTTCCTTCTGGGTCATGGTTTTGGGTAGGCCGCTAACATAGAGGTTAGCATCCCTGATTGAGGCAGAGCTCGGACGGGCATATGAGACCTAGGAAAAGGCAAGAGGAGCTAAATCCATTACAGGCAACACCCTCCGAGTAGAGACTGAGTCAACAACCAAGATGAGAAGGCCTCCCTATCATTCTAACTCGTGGTGTCAGTTTAAATAACTCAGGAGCTCTGATTTTTAGATACCCTTGTAATAGTAATGAGAACCAGGAGAACAGCAATAGAGGAACAAAAGGAGAGTTGATGATAACTTAAAACAAATGTACAGATGAGGGTCTCTAAGTGCAGAACAAAATAGCTACTGTATGGCAGCTGTTAAATGCAGAACTACCCACGCCTGGAGTTCTGAAGATTTACCTCCTGAGTGTGGGTGTATAGATGATTTACTGTATCCAACACATAATAATCTTTGAATAAACCAAAAAAAAAAAAACCCCATAAAATTCTGCTCTGCAGATTTCTCTCTTTGACACCCTCCCCACCCCACCCCCTTCTTCTTGAGCACATAAAAGCGATCGGGTTCTCTGCAAGATTTTTAGGTCCCATCCTTTGTGTTGCTCCAATCTGTTCCCACAAGGTCTGCTCTCGCTGAATGACAAAGCGCTGGTGAAATGGGGTTGAATGAACATCTGTTTGTGAAACTGGATATGTAACCTTGTTACAACATCTGCAAGAACCAGTTGCTTTCGAACTTGGAGGTGGAGCAGATAAAGCCACAATAAACAAAACAATGGCACAGCGGAGAGGAGGGAGGGAGAGGGCAGCGGGAGAGAGACGCGGACCTCACCGATGGTTATAATAACTTCGACTTTGTAAATTTGTCCTCCTAGATCTCTCAACTGCTTTTTTCCCCAAAAAAAGCTAACACAGAAGTGTAAACAGATCTGAAATTCCATCTGCAAGAAGCCAAGTCTGTAGCAGTACACATAAGCAAAGCAAACCCCAGCAGTCATTAATTTTAGACTTTCATTTACTTATTTATTTATTTATTTTAAGAAAACAACATCAGACATTTGAAATATAATTTACAGCTAGTCTAACAAAAGCACTTTACTGCTAAAGCTATTTCTGGGGCGGTAATGGCCCAGAATAGAAGATGAAAACAGTCATCTCAGAGCACATCTGACAACGTCGAACAGGAAGGGACCTACTTGCCTTAGCAATTTTCAGTTGGGAGTTTTATTTCACCGATAACCAACTGACAAGACCGCCAGGACTAAAGGGGTGAGTGAGTGTGTGTGCATGCACACACAAAAGCATGTGTGCAAAAGGAATGGTACATGTTAAACTGGACCTTTGGCATTAAGGACTAAGCCTCCAGCAGCAAAGGGGACCGTGTGCCCGAGGCAGGGTCCAGCGAAGAGGAATGAGAGGAGCAGAGCTCCTCACCATAGCGCTCTCTCCCTTGCCATGACAGAGATGCCAACTAGATGCTGACTCAACAGACAAATGACGTGAGTGGCTAATGTGTCTCGCCGGCCTTCTCCCACTGATAGAGCAAGGAAGCTTGCCTGCAGTGTCTGCATCTTCTAGAAACTCATGGGCGGCCTCTCCAGGCTCCTTCCCAGGACATGGCTGACAGGCAAACAGGCCTTTACATGGAGGGCCCCCGTATGTGCATTTTCGGGGGTAAGGGGTGATGAACCAAGGACCCTATGAGACTGTCTGGACAGGGTGCCCCACCACACAAGGCTCTCCTGTCCCTGTCCTTTAAGGCACAATCTTTCTAGTTATAACCTTGCAAGGCGCTTTTTGAGGCATAAGGAGGGATCGGTAGGGAGGAAGAAAGAAAAACATAGTGATATGTCCGTGGTAATGAGGGTCATCCTTGTCTCACCTGTGCCAGTTACTGACAAATTAATTATCTGAATGACCTTTGTGTTCCCCTAAAACATACCTTCCCACCTCTGTGCGTTCGCTCATGGGGAAAAATTCTTCCACTTACTTCTTCAGGTCCAAACCCTCCTGCTTTTTTAGGCTCAGGTCACATGCCTCCTTCTTTAAAGAGCTTTCTCTGATCTCACCTCCTCTTAAAACCCCCCTCACCCAGCAGGGCTCTCAATGAGCCCCACCCACGGTACTTAACCTGCTCTGACCTTGATTCACCACCTCTCGATCCAGTCTGCTGATCTCATGGAGGTCACGGGTGTGTGTGTGTGTCTGTCCTACTTATCTCTGAGGCTCCAGCTCCCAGCACAGAGCCCGACACCCACAGAGCACTCAACACCTCCTGGAAGAGTAAACTGACACCCACAGATCAGAATGAATGAGGCTGACATGAACGGCTCTTTGGAGTTAACTGCAGTTTGGATTCCTGAGAATTAAGGGGGAATCACGGAGAGGTAAGCATCCAGAATCACAGCTGTGTTTCCCTACTATGCTAAGAGCTAAGGCATAGCATTCCTATTCTCCAGGGTCTGGGGCTGGAAGGACTGCAAGAGTGTTCTAGGGCTAGCCAGCACTCAGACACCTTCTCTTAGCAAATATTTCCTTAGGGTCTGCTATGAGCCAGGCACAGTGCTGCGTGTTGGGATATACAAGCAAGAACAAGGTATGGGCGCTTGCCCTAAAGGAACTCCAAGGGCGCTGGGTGCAACAGCCAACACTCAGAAGGTACTCAATAAAGGAGTAAAATGGAAGAATGGATTAGTACACATATGGACCCATTACCACAATGCCACAAACCTGTGCCATTCCAGAGCTATATACAGGAAGGAGACAGAGCTGTGGGGAGACTGGTGGTGGGACAGGCGGTGGGACAGTATACGGTGGGGTCAGGGAATGGTGGCCTGATCATACCCCTCCTCTACTATGAGGACCAACAGGAAGATCGGGGACTTAGTGTCATGCAGTAAATGCTCAATCAATAGTGATGACCCTGATTTCCATCAGTTTTGGGCAGCCAGAGCTGGGGTACAGAGGGGAGCAGGCTGGGACAGACCTGCTAAGGACAAGAAGCTGGCACTGGGAAGCCAACGACACAACCAGAACCATTTCCTCAAAAGATGATTTTGACAGAGGGAGAACCTCAGTCAGGGACAATCACTGTGACAGATCCCCAGAGACAAACCTCGGCCACAAAGCAGCAACAAATCCCAACGGTAATCAGCTCCTGCTTATTTCCTGCCAAGCCAATTCCTGCTGCTTAGTTTTTCTCCCCTATTTGGAACCTAAAGTCTATTGTTCTCTAAGTCCCCTGTCCAGGAAACACATGGAAGTAGGAGTGGGTAGAAATGACAAAAAAAAAAAAAAAAAAAAAAAAAAAAAAATCTTCCCACATTCAGTCTCCAGAACACTCATTCCAGTGTCTAAAGTTTTCAAGTCTCCTCATACATTTATCAAATCCTCACCAAATGGCTACAGGTGGCAGGCTCTTTGTTAGGGTGAAACATTTCTAAAAATCCCGATTTTTAGCTCCTGCCGAGAGTCGAGCACCGCTGGCTTGTTAAGCCCACTGAGCCTGTGGCCTCAAGCCTGGGGCTTCCAACACTGGAGGCAGTGCCCTGGAGAACCCTGCGCCTGCCTAAGAGCATGGGGATCCTGCTTGCTGCCAGAGTCTCTGAAGACAAGACTGGCATTTCTAGGCCACACGTATCCTGCTCTGGAGCTCAAAAAGAGCTGGAAGTGGGGAGGCCACTCCTCTCTCTCTGCCTAAGGGTGGCCCAAAAGCAGGTGATAGAAAATGACTGACTTTACAAATGGTCTTGAGGAAAGATCTTAGTCCCCCCAAACCCCCCATTCCTCTCCATCCCTGCAGGCCCACAGCAAGCCTGCCCCTCCAAGCCTTGGGGCTGTGAGCCCCAACTGTGGGCCAGCTCCAGTGCTTACTAGCTGTGTGACCTTGGGTGAGTGATTATTGGTTGAGAAGTCTCAGTTTCTTTATTGGCAGAAAGGAGGGCAATTCCCCTTTGATGGGTTATTGTAAAGCATTAAAATAACAGATTGAATGTGTCTAGCACATACCTAGAATTTAGTAGATACTTAGTAGACCTGATTACTGATGAGTCATGCAGGCTTTTGTAGGCCAGCCTGGGAGTCTAGTCCTCATTGGGACACGCTGTTCAGTTTTGCCACACAAACGAACATTTGGAACACTACAGTGAGTTCCTGTAGAGGCAAATCCTCTGGCATCCTGGGGGGAGGGGGGCGGTGGCATCTGGATCGTCCTCTGCCACTTCAGTGCCATGAGTTGTTTGTTAGCTCTAGCACATTCCCACAGATTCCACTGCTTCCTCGCCACAAAGTACTTTCCATTTCCAAAAGTGACTTCACAGGGCTGCTCTCAGATTCTCCCCAAGGTGGTGAGGCCAGCATTGTCGCCCCTCTCAGACGGGCAGCAGGACCAGGGCTGGGGGCTGCTGCTTCCCTCACAACACTCTCAGGTACCCTTGCCTGTGCACAGCCAGGGCTTGGCCTGGGCCGAGGGCATGGGGGGAACAACATTTCCTCGATCATCTGGCAACCCCTGCCCCTTGTCTCGCCGGCCATGGTACAGAAAAGGGAGAGGACTTAGAAAACATGATAAAGGCATGATCTAGGGTGTGACTAGGAAGATAAGATGAGAGGAAAAGGCATGCTCCTCTGCCCTGGAAAGGTGCTCCCTCAGGAAAACACTGGCGTTAGAAGATGAAAGTTCATTCACTCCGCCCCTCCCTCAACACTGCCGGTGTGTCAGGCCCTGTGCTGGGGGCTGGGAGCATCTCAGCTTTGAGGACCCCACAGATGGTAAGGGAAGTAAGCAAACAAATGAAGAGTATGATGCAGAGGGCTGTTGCTGATGGGGATACTCGGTGTACCCCTCTGTGTTTTCTTCCATGTGGAGGGAGCCCGTGGAGTAGCAGCTAGGCCCTCTTTGTACCTCTTCCCCTCTCTTCTCCAGGGGAAGTGGAGAGCCCACTCCAAAGAGGCTTTGATGCAGGAAACGGGCACATGAGACGCACACGCTGCCTGCTTCTTCCTGTCTGGGTTCAGATGCCAGCCAGAAGCACGCTTTCTGTTCCCGGCTCTCAAGTTCCATGGGAGCAGGTTATGCTCTCATATGGGGAGGCCTGTGGGGACCAGAGCACCTGTGACAAGGTAAGTCAGTCCGTCCATGTGGGGTTCTGAGTTATGAAGCCCACTGTGTCCACAGAATCCATCTAGGTCTTAATCAGTAATAAAGATGGCCTCAGGACTCTGTATGCTTTTCTCCTTTGTCTTATCTCTCAGTCGGTTTAGGAGTTGGAGGTGTCATTTGTGGGGACCTTCGAATTACAGTGAGGACTTGTATCACTGACTGAGTGTTTTTATGAGCTCAGTGCTCTCTTCACAAAACTGCTAATCCCTATAACCATGGCTCACGGTAAGTGTCAGTAAGCTGACAGGTGACATTGGAGATCCCAACGGAAAGCTCCACCCTTGAAACCTTCTTCACAGAAACTTGTGCTGTAAGTGGCCTCAAAAGTTCAAGGCAGGATCCAAATTGCTGGCCACCCACCTCATACATTTCCAAGGACAGGAAACTCACAACCCCACGAGGCATCCTGCACCATCACTGCCCATCACTGATTAATGGAAAATTCTTTCTTCTGCTGACTTCCAAATGGTCTCTCTTACAGTTTCTAACTTCTCCTATTTCTATTCTAGCTCCATACACTAGGAGCATTCTTCCTGTCTTTCTTTCCCCTTACCTTGTGGGTCTCACTGATAGGTACTGGTTAGAGTATCAGGCAACTGTATTTTGAGACAGACCCTCTGAGGAAGTTCTCATTTATGTTACCTTAACTGACATTGAGCATCTATTCTGGAATGGAAAGGAGACAGAGTAACCTCTTTAAGAGTAAGGACTTTGGGACTGAAGAGATGTGCGTTTAAATCCTGACCACTTACTGGCTGTGTGACCTTGGGGTAAGTCACTTAACCATTCTAAGCTGCAATTACTTGAATAACATAGTTCAGAAGTTTTCTAATAGAGAAATTTGAGGGTTAAACAATGCATATAAGATTTCTAGGCACAATGCCTGGCACACAGTAAGTACTCAATAAATAGTGACTCTGATACAACTGCTATGTAATCAGGCCTTATGCTAGATACTGGGGGTGCAGAGATGAATACAATAGTCCCTGACACGTAGGACTATTGGCCTGGCAGAGGAGACACACACAAAGACTGATCATTCCAGAAGATCAGGCAGCAGATTTTCCCCAATCTGTTGTTAGCACCACCCTAATCTCTGGGTGACACAAACTCCCCAGAGCACACAGATCCCTGGAGGGACACTCACTCCAAAGAGAATGGGAGAACAGCAGCAGAGAACATACTCTGGTGCTGCCAGGGCCCTCTAGGAGCAACCTTCCCAGGGACTGCCAATCCTACCTCCAACGGCAGGGAGAGGAGAAAGAAGCCAGCTGGCTCCTGGAAACCACAGCTTTGACTGTGAGGCTCAGCTTACCTCTGCCCACAGGCAGGGCAGGTATCAGCTTATGTGGCCCATCTTCACACACCCCTCCACCACTACCTGATACATAATATTCTGCTATCGGGGCAAAACCTGATGCTAACATTTCCAAGGGAGTTCTGAATGTGCCCCTTCTCCCTGCTCAAAACTTTCAGTGGTTCTCTAGCACCTTGTGATGGAAATTCAAAACCCATACCTGAGCATTCAAGACCCTCTGGGGTCCAGCCCCACCTCTCCTTTCCTGCAATCCCCCCAGGTAACCTACACCTCACTTCAAACAAACAAACAAACAAACAAACAAACAAACAAACCTTGAATGTGCACCGAAAGTTTCTATTTCCATATCTTTGTTCTTTCCGTTTGTTCATCATCATAGCAAGATGGACTCCTGCCCATCCTTTCAGGCCCAGCCTGAACACTGCCTCCTCCATGAGGCCCAGGCATGAATGGCTGCTCTCTCCCTGTGGACTCTACAGATGGCACACACTTCAATGGCAGCAGCTACCACACCCTGCTTCCCATCACAGCCATCTGCGCCAACACTGGGTCTGCCCTCGCAGTCTGAGCATTCTGATGGTTTGAGCAGACCTCCTGTGGCATCTAGTCACAAAGCCTTATGTATGGCAGGAGCCGAATAAAGTCTCCTTGAACTGAAATGGAAATGTGAAATACACTGTATGCAATGAATTTTAGCTCCCAGGAGCTGACTCTGGTGTGGAGAAGCTAGAGAGAATCATGGAGTTGAAGAGAATCCAAGAATATCATGAGAGTCTCTGGCACAAAGTAGGCCAAATGAATGTCTTAAAAAAAAAAGGTGTGATGATAGATTTGTTTGCTTTACAACTTTGTATTAAAAGTCCATCAAATTAACAAGGGACCTAAGAGGTACAAGAATCTTGCTGTCTGGTGGCCCCTAGAAGGGAGAGATGTGCTAATGACTTAATGGCCTGGTTAGTCTGAGCTAGGCTCAGACTCAGGGCTTCAGACATTCAGTCACCCTCCTCACTAAACTGTAACTCCCGACTCTTGTTTTATGAAAGGCTGATGAGGTTACTGTGGCCACTTGGAAGCTCCATAGTACTTTCCACTATACAAAGCCTTTTATATGTGCTGCTTGAGATTTATAAGACTCAGACACATTCTTTATTCTGCATCTCTGAAACATGTAGCTGGGAAAAAGTCTTCCCCTCTCCTCATGTAATTTTCACCTTAGCAGAGCCCTATTCATCTTCGTTCTTGGGAGCATTATTTGAGCACCCACTGTATGCCATGAGTACTTATAAGTGAGATATTATTAGTTCTATTTCCCAGATGACAAACTTTGGCTCAGTGAGGTCAAGTACTTGTCCAAGGTCACAATGCCAAACTAAGACAAAGATGGATGTGACTCCAAGTTTTGGGATCTTTCCGCTATGGCAGGCTAACATGGACAGTGAAATAAAAGCTGTGTCCTTGGCACAAACTGCAGTCACCCTGGAAAACTACCAAGCTGGAATGATCACGCTATATTTTATTAGTTTAGACTATTAGAGCTGGAAGGAACCATTCTGCAGATAAGGAAATAAGTCCGGAGAAGTAAGAGTAAGTTCCCAAGGTCAGTCTAGTAGTTTTGGACAGAGCTGGGACTTGACTCTCCATCTCAACTCAGAGCTCATTTGACTGAATAACTAGAGGGAAAATCTCTATGACTTTTGATAGGCTGGCTGATTTGCCCTGGGGCTTTGTGATAACCCTGGAGAAGTGATAACTTTCCAGGGCCATTGATGTTTTAGGCCAGCATTGCCCAACA
Organism: Furipterus horrens; assembly: GCF_987537825.1. NCBI lineage: Eukaryota > Metazoa > Chordata > Mammalia > Chiroptera > Furipteridae > Furipterus > Furipterus horrens. The sequence continues at coordinate 34,437,922 of NW_028327173.1, read as the reverse complement.
GACTGTCCTTGGGTCATGAGAATGTTCTAGATCTGTGCTATTGAATGTGGCAGCAACTGGCTACTGAGTAACTCAAATGTACTGTGACTGAGGAACTAAACTTTTCATTTTATTTAATCTTAATTAATTTAAGTTCAAATAATAGTCACTTGTGGCTAGTGGCTACTCTACTGGGCAGAACAGCTTGAGGCCCAGAAACAACATAAAATTACAGCATCTCAACCCAAGAAGGGACCTTTAGAATCATTTAGTCAGACTCCAGTCTGGTATAGGAACCCTTTCTACATCATCCCTAATGACCCCATTTGAATACCTTTGGCGATCAGGGACACACTAACACTGAAGGCAAATGTTCTACCCTCATAGCTTTGTAAGTTCTCTTTACAGGTTCTTAAAATATAGGATTGAGTTTTAGAGTCACATCAGACTTTTTCCTCCCTAAAGAACGGAAAAGTAACCATTGCAGGGTGAATATGTGAGTGGAGCATCCTGGACAGCATTGGCCTCTGGACAATCCCTTAGGGAGTCAGGTCTTTTAAAACCATGAGGCTGAGAGTCGGACACGACACAGCAGTGATGGGTTGATCAGAGTGGCCAAGAAAGAGCCACTATTTCCTGTGATCTGAATTTCTTTTTTAAGCAGCTCGCATCACGCTGTTGACTGTTTTTACACTTGTGGACTGATAAAGCCCCAAGCCCCATTCCACACACTTCTGAAAACCTACTTGTCCTCTCAACCTGGGCCTGTCTGACTTTATTCTGTAATACAGACACAGGACACTGTGGATGACCTCTAAGATACCGGAATCACATTAATCTCACTGGGTAGAGATGGTAGGGAAGCTATCTCTCAAACTCCTATCCCTGTATCTGAAATTATTCACTCAAAGGAAGTTAACAGCAGCCAAACAAATTCTCACGGGAGACAGAGAGCTGTGTGGTACAACTGGGTAAATGGGTCTCCAGTTTCCACTGGCATTGCCACGTGCCCTCTCTTGGCTCCTTGAGGATTTAGTGATCCAACTGCCCTTGCTGACCTTGGCGGGAAAGCGCTCCAGCACTGGCTCTGACTATCGCTGTAATGGGGGAGGAGAGAAAAATGCCTTTTATTATTAACAAGGTATGAGGGAGGCAGTCTATTATTTCTGGGTGGGGTGATATCCGTCAGCAAAAAATGATCTGCTAACTCTCCGGGAAGCATTAAGAGCAGTGATAGGAGAAATAATTGCTTATGCCAAGTGCAAAGAAAAGATGCCTCAGCGGAATAAGACCTTTAGCAAGGCAGGTGGATGCTGGGGGCAAGAGGCAAGGCTCCCTGATGACCCCTGGCAAGAGAAAGAAGCAGGAGGGGCACACTGGAACCTGCAAGACTCAAGTGCGGAAAGATCCCCTGAAGGCACCGTTAGTGCTATTAGAAGAATAAAGTGAAAATGGAGAAGTGCCTAAGCAGCATTGCAGCACAGAGAGGCTGGAATAGAGCTTGCTCTCCCTCTCCTTCCCGGAGAAGGGAGACTTTTCCTTAGGGAAAACCTTCATTCAACACAGCTTCCCCTTCTCTAGTCCTGCTCCCTCTGGAACTGGGCTCCTGCTTCTTACTCTCTCACCCCATTTCCTGACTGCGTGCTAACCCTCCAGGGTTCACTGAGTGGCAGGAACAGCCCTTCTGCCCCCTCATCCATGACCTAGTCCTGAAATCACTCACATCTCTGGTTTGCACAAGAGCTGTGCTCTGCGAATGTTTTACTTAAAGTGATGTTTTTATAGTTTGAATACTAGCTTAAGGCAACTGGTAGAAAAAGACAAGGCAGAAAACCATTTGCAAACATGTAACTCAATGAAAAACGGAAAGAAATATATAAAAATGGTAACCACATTGAGTTGGGAATGGCTGATACTGCCTTCATTATATAATGCATTTTTACCAATAATTCATCAATAAGCATGTCTTGCTTTTAAAATGGGTACAAAAAGCCCCCAAAAGGGCTGATGACAACCAGTGTCTAATGCTGACAGAAATCTACCACAGCAGCTGGCAAGCCTCTGGCTTCATTCATCAAACACCCCAAGTGGCACCCCATTGCCAGGTGGACCCTTCTAGAACTTCACTTTGGTCAGCTCCCTCTCCTGCTCAGATCTTGTACAGATCCCTACTTCCCTGCACCCCCTCCAAATCAAATGGGAACCCATGTAGCCACATGACCGCCCCATCGCCCCGAATTACAGTTGGTCCTTTGCATGTCTGTGTCTGCTATGAGACTAGAGCTTCCAGAGGCAGAGCAACAAACACTTCTCTAATCCCGAGCCTCAGATTTAGGATAAAATCCAAGCAGGGGTCCTATTACTGTGAAAGTTTTAGTGGGAGTAATTCCAAACCCTCAAGTCCCAACTGGAACCACTTTTGACTGAAGGGTCTCAGTGTAACTTGAACAGGTATCCAAACTTTGCATAAACATATCCCTCTTTTGAAGCACTATAGAACCATCCTATTTTCTTTGACCCTGATTAACGTGACAAAGAGCTGCACCACTGCAACCAGATTCAATGGAGTGCTTCTTAACAAGAGGCTGAAATTACAGCACAGACTCAGAAGCTGCTCTTTTGGAGCCCATGGAGAGGCTGAGGGCTGGGACAGGTATCGATGTGAGGACTAGGGGTCCTGGAAATCATTTTCTAGAATTCACAGCCATTTTACCCAATGCTTTCCAGAGTCTAAAGTGATGTGTGTTTGAGACAAGTGGGGAAAAAACTAAGCAAACCGCACCCCAAAGCCCTGTGTGCAGCAAATCATCTCCACTGGGCTCAGTGTTGAAATGTTGAGAAAAGACCCAGTTTCTCAAGTGAGGAGCCAGGCTGCTCTGGCAGGCTAGACGATGTAAGCACCATGCCTGTCTGGCACCCACGGATTGGAGAATTGCCAGGGCACTGCCTGGAAAACAGGGGTCTGAGGATAAGTGATCTGAAGTCAGGTCAGTGCTCAGGTTGGTGGCAGAAGCCCTGAATCAAAGGTCTGTTTACTAAGGACCTGGAGGAGACACGCAATTCATTTGTTTGCTTTTTTATCTCCTTCCCGTGCCAGCAAGTATAACCCGAGTGTGTGTGGAGCCAAACACACACCCACACACTCACAGGATGCACGTGCTGCTGAACAAACAGGCAGTGTGACATTCCAACACATACGACCGACTGCCAAAGTTCCTTCTAAAACATTATTTTGTTACACCAAATCTGACTACCAACTCTGTGATCCTATTAAGTCTCTTAACTTCTTTGGGCCTTGGTTTTCTCATTTGTATACTTAGCACCTCCTTACAGGGCTATTTTAAAAATTAGAGCTGAGGCCTTGGCTGGGTAGCTCAATTGGAGCATCATCCCAATACACAAAGGTTGCAGGTTTGATCCTTGGTCAGGGCACACACAAGAATCAACCAATAAATGCACAAATAAGGGGAACAACAAACTGACATTTCTCTCTCTCTCTCTCAAATCAATAAATTAAAAAAAATTTTTTAAAGAATTGAGTTGATCTGTATAAAGCACCTAACCCTAGGGATGCTTCAAGGATTAAATGTGATCAAGCATGTAAAGGAGTTAGAATAGTGTTGGACACAAAGTAAGTACTTAATAAAATGTAGCAATACTATTATTATTTCCTTTCAAGCTTATGATTATATACTAAGCAGCTCCTCTTCCACCAGAACCCTTCACAGAACTCAACTCAACCGCTGGCCACTTATGTGGCTTTGGACAAGTCACTTCACCTCTGTTAGTCTGATCTCCGAGATGAAGGGTGGGAACCTGGCCATTCTCTCCCACTAAAGAAGTTGTAATCCAAAGATCTACCCCTCTGCAGTCCCATGCTGGCAAACCTGTACTAGACAGTTCCAAGGAGATCTCTGTAATGCATGCTTCCCAAGAAGATACTTGTTTTTTCCAGACAGGCAAGTTATCTACTGTCATCTACACTAGTCATTGCGTCTGACTCAGGAATCACACACTCTTTCTCTGCTTTAATGCTTTGTCAATGTCTAGACTATATTCTTGAGGACAGAGGTCTGGCCTTACCCTCCACATGCCCTCAGCATCTGCACAGTCACAGTCACATTACACACCCCTTAATAACGGGGAAATGAATATTTGTTAACAGGGGACCATTTTGGGGGGCACCTTTTACTAGCAGCTCAGTAATGAGTCTAAATTTGAGTTCAGAGGCTGTCAACCGCTTGCCCACGGGTCGGCTACTAAGTTATATCTAGCCCACCGACACAATGCTTTAAAATGTTTTGAGTTGGTGTCCAACCTTTAGAAACTGGGAGGTTTGGCATAAAAAAAAAAAAAAAAAAAAAAAAAAATCTAGATTTCAGTTTCTATTGAACAATTGGAAGCTCTGGCAATGGTCTAAGCTTAAACAATCAGCAGTAGCAAAAAGTTGCCCTTTTTACTGCTGTACAGCTCACGACAGCTTCCACCAGTCCCCAGCTTTCCAGAACTACCTCTGAATCCAGCTGTTGATCATTAACCTTCAAAGATTAAGGATAACACTTGGTGCGCCTGCATCTATGTTGTGTGTTACATTTAAGGTAGTGTGTTTTGCACAAAGCCCTCCGATAATGCTCCATAAATGTGAGAAGAAGGGACACAAACTTGACTCAGGTTTGCAAACACGTACTTCATAGTTTCAAGGAGATTTCTGTGATGCATGTTAATAAAAAACACACTTGTTTTTTTCCAGATAGACAAGTTATCTATCCCTTCATGGAGTCAGAGTAGAGAGATAAATCTCATGTCACTTAGCAAAGCAAACTGAAGCAGAAGAAGTAAACAGAGGCCTGAAAGGCAGAAAAGCAATTTTAAAAAATTAATAAATGATGAGACTATTAACAGCATACAAAAAAGGTTTGCTTTTTTTCCTCCCTTTAATATGATTTTTACCTTAAACACTGTGTCCCTTTAGGAAAGGGAAGAAAAGTTAATAAAGGAACCTATCACTCAAACTTAATTTTAGTATGGCAAATAAACTGCTTTAATGAAAGGGCTGAAATCCCCAGGTTTTGCACATTAAATTTTCATTTGTCATGGAGAATGGAAATTATTGATTCAGTCATGGCATCGTGCATTTTGAATCCTACAATGCCTTGGAAGCCCACTTTATTGCTGGGTGCGAATGTTTTGGCAGCGTTTTGATGCAGGGTGAGCACAGGGTGGGTGAGGGGAACATAGAGAAGGGGAGGGGGCAACTGGCTCTTCACAGAAAGAAAATAATCAATGTTCCTTGTCATGAAGATCCACTTAGACAAAGCACTACTTCTGATGGCATGATGGGCCAGAGATGCATTCTGAGATCAGAAAAGCTGGGTTCAGTCAGTCTTTTGGGAAATGTCTACAGCTTCATGGAATACTGAAAACAAAACAAAACAAAAACATGCAGAATGGATAGCTGATGATTTGATCCTAAGCTCTTGGGGAAGTTTGGATTTCAATAAAACTGCAGAGCAAAGAAAAGTTTCTTTCTCACCTCAGGGTGTCCATCAAGGGAAGAGTAAATGCCTGACATTCTAATGCTGGATAGCACAGAAAAAATCAATCAAACCCACAAATACAGCTCGCAACCTCGTGTGGCCTCATCAAAGAGTCAGGTGACATGAGCATCCCGTCTTTACTTAAAGCACAAAAATAGGTATGATTTTCCTTTGAAAGAAATTAATTCTCCTGTCTCTCAGAGGACTACTCCATAATTAAACAACTCTCAATTATTTCCCCCTTAGAGAACTCATAGGGATTGATTCTAAGCTGAGAGTGAGGCAACCAGGATCAGGCCCATTTTGGGGTCTCTGTGTACCAGGGGCTGTATAAGATCAGGAAAGCAATCATCTTTAGAAATAAACTAAACTCAGTTGGTAAAATAAAAGTGTTTAAGGAAGGACAAAAGGATAAAAGGAAGAAAGGAAAGGAGGGAGAGTAAGTAAAGGGAGGGAGGGTGGGAGGGAGGGAGGGGTGGAGGAAAGAGAAAGAAAGGAAGGAAGGAAGGAAGGAAGGAAGGAAGGAAGGAAGGAAGGAAGGAAGGAAGGAAGAAAGGCAATCACATAGTATATTCCAAAAAGAGAAGGCTTTGTTTTGTTTTGGTTATGTTTTTATTTTGATTACCTCACGACTAAGATGACCTTATACCCCTAGCCTCCTCTGTCAGTCCAGATGTTGGAAAAGTAGCCTTGTTGAACTAAAAAGTTTTTGTTTTGTGTTTTCAGACACTGAGACCTGGCGCCATCTATAGATTTCCATTCTGGGAGAGGTTTCTCTTTTGTCCTACTTCGCGTCAGACTTGCTGTTGTGAGGCTGAGAGTGCCCAGGAGACACCTCCCCATGGTTTAATAGGCTATGAAGAATGGGACTCATTAATCGGCTGGCAGCTGACCCCAAACCGGATGTTAGGTGGGGAAGAGGGGAAAGGAGGTGGAGGAGGAGGCAGACTTCATTCAGGAGCTCACCACTGCCTGTCAGAAGGGAAAAAAGCAAACAGCACCACCTCCTGAAGGATCCCCATAAGGTGAAGTCTGATCCGAGAGAAACCTCGGTCTGGAGAAGCAGGCCCTGGGTAACCATTTTTCAGTTTCAACTGAACCCTTCCTGAGATAGCATGTACCGGTTGGATTATTTTCAGATGGCTGGAATGTTACTTTTTCTTCCAGTCCTTTACTATGTTTCCGACATAGGTTTTATACACTATTACACGCGTGTGCTTATTTATAACTGATTTTTCCTTTTCAAGTCTCAGTTAGGAGGGTCCTCTCCACCTTTGGGTCAAACCAAGCTGCTCAGCCTGGCAATTGAGGCCCCTGCCTCCCCCGCCTCATCTTCTCATTACCTCCCCATCCAGACTTAGGCCATGCTATTCTAAGTGCTGGTCCCCATTCACAGTGTTCATGTCCATTTTTACAGCTTTCCCTGGAACAGCTCCCTTGTCTCAGCTTCTTCCCGGAGCTCAGTTCTGGCTGTGTCTGCAGACCCAAGTTCACAGGCCTCTAGGTGGGGGTAGTCATCCCGACACTTTGTCTGCCCTCCGGACTGGAGGTCCCACAGCTTCTGTTCCCTGTACTCAGCCCTCACCTCACTTTTCTGTAATGATCTGTGTTCCAGGTAAATGTTCTTTGACTAGATCAAGAACATCACTTCCAGCTCCCTCATAACCTTTATTTATTAGATCAAAGGGATGAAATTAACCAATGCCCCCCCAATCAGGAGCCAGCATATCACCTCTTACCTTTATGGTTTTGGTCTGGAGTCTGAGTCCATTTAAAGTGTTGATGGCTTTCTCTGCATCCTTTGGATCAATATAGTTAACGAATCCATACCCTAAACTCTGCCCTGTGGAAACATTTTTTAAAAAGGAGAGAAAGAAAGAGACAGAGAGAAAGAGAGAGAGAAAGAAAGAGAGACAGCTCAATATCTTTACAGAGGTAACACTTTGCATTGCAGTGAATCCAAACCCTCCTCTAGTATATGGTTTCTTTTATATCAGGGTTTGCACTCAGGTTGAGAAATTTCAAATTCTTTCATGTCTTATTCTAGTCAGCTTTTAAATTCACAGGAGTTGCCCAAGCTGGGAACGGGTAAGTGCCCCAGCACATCCACACCATGTATACACACATGTCCACTTAATGGCAGAGAGTCAGGACAGGGTAGTGGAAAGAGAACAAATGTCATCTGTTAGAAGAGAATTGACCTGGGGCCCGGGGGCTTTCCCTGTCAGCTGTGTGACTTTGGAGAAAAGTCATTTAATCTCTTGGTTTTTCTCCCCCAATATCTCTCCTCTGAAAATAACAGACCTTGCCACACACAGGTCTGAGAGGGTTAATGAGATGTCGTATATAAATGCGTACCAAGTACATTGCCTAGAGCATAGTAGCTGTTCAACAAAAGACAGCTATGCTGTGCTCAGTCCCGTAAAATGGGGGCCAGCGCTGGAAGCAGGCGCTCTGTCTGCTGCCTCAGCCGCGCCAGCCACGCCCAGGCCGAGGAGGCAGCAGGATCCCAGCAGCAAGGGCTGCAGGCACTACAGGGATGGACGGCTCGGCCGGGATTTAAAGCAGTTGCTATGAGTCATTCATTGCCTCCATCATCTCCGCAGCCCAACAACAAAAAGGGGGTGGGTTCTATTGGAAAGAACTGGGGAGCCCCTAAATCACATCGGGTGGGGGTGTGCAGAGGAAAGCTTCGAAGACGATTTAGCTCCTTTTGGTGGAGGTGGCATCGACTTGTCTGCAAAGAGAGGTGGCAAGTGACAGGACATCCTTCTAAGTGAAATTAAAGTAACGTGTTTGCGATTGTGCCACTTATTATAAATAGTCCATCAGCTCTGTCATGTGTCATCAGCCAGAAATACCACTAGGTTAGGAAACTTTACATTTTCTGACACAACCCTTAAGAAACAGAGCTCAGGGTGGCTGCGAAACCAACCCGAACTTCCCAGGCAACGTTACTGATTTGTGGGCGGCCGCAGAGCCGAAGGGGAGGAAAATGACGGGACATAGCATGTCAGGGAGGACTGATTCCATAAAGTCCCCTTTGCAGTGCAGGGGCCAGGGCTGGGAGACTATACAGCAAAAAGCCTGCCATGTCCTGGTGACAGGAGCCCAATTCAGCAGCCAAAAAAATCCTTCCAACAGCTTCTGTTTTGCTGGTAAAGTCTGTGTTTGGGTTGGTTGTGGGAGGGAACCTGGAAAACAAGTTGGGTTCTGGATCTGAACATGGGTGACTTTGTTATCCTTTATGGGAAGGAAACAAAGAGAATCACGAGGAAACTCAAATGCGTTTTTATGAAAAACCCCAAATGACAATTTCTTCCACTAGGATATTCCTTTGTGTTTTGGAATAACAGGGTGAGAACAGGAAAAGACAGGGGCAGGGGCAAACTTGGCCAGGTATGCCCTTCAACAGCCAGAATCAGTAACTGAAAAAGGAGAGGAGAAGGCTGAGCTCCCTCCAGCTGCTGGGACCCTTCTCTCCCCATTTCACTGTGTTTGTGTATACGTGTGTTGTGTGTGTTTGTGTGTACACAGAAGAGTAAGCGTGAGAGAGAAGTGTGTGTGAATTATAAGACCCTGCCACATGTTCCAAGAAAATTTCGGCACACCAAAAAAATAAGAGACTAATTTCACTGGTTAAAAAATATCATTCACCCTAAATTTGACTCTACCTCAACAAGCCTAACTAAATTTCCCTAATTAAATCCATCTTCATCATGCACATTTATTAGTCCTATTTACCTTGTATATAAGAGAAACCTTAAAAACTAATGTATTAAAGTATTTTTACAATTATTTATTTTAAACAGTCATACACCAAGTTGAGCTACTTTAAAGGACATTTTAAAGCAATAATCCCAATGATAAACCTCAGGTGTGAGTCCTAGGAAATGGGTCGGCAAATCTATCCAGCTAAATTTAATTTGTATAAAATTTAAAAAATATTGACAAAGCACTCACCACTTAACTGCAAACATTGGACCTAAATTCAAATAGTTTGTAATTCATCATTATGATGGAATAACATGTGGAAGAATTTATTGTGCCTACCAGTGATGCATGTTCCCTGATATACTATCTTTCTTTCTAATTATTCATATATTTACAGAAATCTGAAGTTTAGTGTGGCTATGATTTTTACATTCTATATTTCATCTTTATTTTAGACCTTTGCTGCAGGAGGAAGGAAAACACTGTCAGGTACTAGGAAGGTTCTGAAGATCAAGTGAGGAAAGAACTTCTGTGTCATATCTACCCACCTGCCTGCATCAGTCCCAAGCCTACCATCACCTTAGTACCCGACTGCAATTAGCACCTCTGCGTTATCGTTACTTGCTCTAGATTTAGAGAGAGACTGCACTTAATATCAAGAATGAGGGTGCTTTAGGAAAAGTAAAAACCAGTGAACAGCATTGCAGATAGGAAGGGGAAAATGATTGGAGATCTTCCTTGATATAAAACAATGAATTGCAAACTCTAAAACAGAACACTGCATCGAACAAGAGCAGGACAGAGGTGGAAACACTTGCCTGTGAATTGAAAGGTATGAGATAAACTGGCATCACAGTGAAACTACCTGTGGTTAACCTATTTCACAAATAGGCTTCTTCACGTGCCTCTCACTATCACAGAAGGAGTCCAGCTGAGTCTAATAGAAAGTACTCTGTGGAACTAAACATTCTCTTTACAGTAGTGTATAGAGGATTAAATCTCTAGGTAGAAAATATAAAAACCCAAGACTCATTTCTTCCAGAAACTGTTTCAGTAGTGGGGGAGAATAAAATAAGGAATAATTTTATGGTTTCATTTTGGTGGCCATATATTGGTGATGGGTTACAGATTTGCAGTTCTGTATTTAAATCTACATAGAAAAATACAGGTGAAACACATCCACAAAAATGCCAACACTATTTCCATGGGAACCAGGAGAGTCCCCATGCTGGGAAGGCCCAAGAGACCCAGTCAGGGGCCCAGAGGTAAGTGTATATGTATCTGCATCCCACACATCGATGAGGTCCTTATATTATTCTTTTTCCCCCAAATAAGCTGTAGCAAGATTTGACTATATAGGCATAGCGACAGTATTTTTAGAACAGAAAATTAAACTGCATTTTTGCTCTCAGTTTATAAATTTATTGTGATAGCAAGTTGAACAAATCAAAAATCAAATCACTGAAGTTATGTTTATCGAATCATCAATAAAAATAAAGATATTATGAAATAAAGACTGCATCCACATTTAGAAACTATGGTGAGTACCTGGCTTGTTGATGCTCAGGAGACCTACAGCTCTTACATGTGACCAGTCCTTGACAGTCCTGTCCAGCAGGCATGGGGGAGGGGTCTCCGGGCACCATGCATGGGGAAGACATGCATTCTCGGCAGTTTGGGATAAAAACTTAAAATCATAATGTAGTTTCCAAGGGAAAAGTGTTATACATAATGCCTACATTTTAAGGCATTTCAGTGGTTTTGGATTAAACAGTTTCTTTTATTAACAAGCATTTCTTAAGTCTGGACCTGAATATTTCTGTTTTTATATACCACACATGCACACACACAAACACACAATATGTTCTCCTAGTATGACACGGCAAAATCTCTATTCTGTTATAATAATTTGTTTACCGATCCTCTCCCCTTAGACACCAAACACTTCTCCCCACATGAACTAGCTTATAAAAGTGCATCTTTGGCCCTGGCCAAGTTGCTCTGTTGGTTCAAGTATCATCCCATACACCAAAAGGTTGCAGGTTCGATCCCCAGTCAATGTTTCCCTCTCACATCAATGTCTGTCTCTGTCTCTGTCTCTGTCTCTCTCTCTTTCATCAATAAATATATCCTCAGGTGAGGATTAAAAAAATAGTTTGTATCATTGAACACAGAAGATACTCAAGGAATATCTGCTATGTGAAAGAAGGGATAAACACATTTGTACGAATTCTTCATTTCTGGAAGCATATGACGAGATGTTTTTATGTTTGGGGGCAGAAGAGGTAGAGGGAGCAGGTACCTGGGGAATAAGCTATCATCGGGGGTAACTAGAAAATAAAACACAAACAAAAAGTGTCCTGGGTGGCTTCTCCTCCAGCATAGTTCAGATGAACAATAAAAACCATCCCTGCCCACCTTTCCACAGAGATTCTGAGTTTCCAAAGTGCTTTCCCACCCATTCTGTCACATTGGATTCTCAGAACAGCCATGTGGGAGAGCTAATAATCATTTTATGAATGTGGGAGCTGAAGCTCAGAGAAAACAGTGATTTGCTCTTTTACAGAGTTGGATCTTAGTGTACATCAGGGGTTGGTAAAATTTTTAATGCATAGGGTGAGAGAGTAAATAGTTTAGCATTGGTGGGTCTTCAAGTCCTTGTCATTACAACTCTGCCACTGTAGCATGAAAGCAGCCACAGACAGCATGTTAACAATGAGTGTGGCTGTGTTCCAATAAAACTTTATTTTGAAAAATGGACAGTGGGCTCATTTGGCTTTTCAGTCATAGTTGGCTGCATAGATCTAGATCTCTTGACTCCAAGTTCAGTACCCTTTGCCACAACCAGTTACTCCATTTGGACTAAAATGTTATTGACAAATATTTTGAGGCCCTGAAGTACTTCTGAAGCTTTTCTGAATCACCTAAGAAAAAGTAGTTTATCTTCGATAGTTTGTGTTAAGTATTTTAAACATGTACTCAAACTGTAAGAAGGGTTGCCATCATAGCTGATTATAAGCCCTCATTTTCTCATTCTGGACAGAAGTTGTTTTCCCTTGCCTTTGAGGTCCTGGGGGTTATGGCAGCAGGACTCCAAACGTGACATCCTCATGGCTGGTGGCAGCACTGGAGAAGCTGTCTGTCCCCGTGCAGGGCTGGCTGGAAGGAACCTCAGCATTTCTGCACTGCTAACCTGCACAGCTTGCGCTTTCTGTCTTCAAAAATCATGATTCTCCAGAAACCTAACAGTTACTTTCCCTCATCTGCAGAGCCCCCAAGAGGGCAGCCAGATGGGTAGCTGCTGTTGATGAAAACTTCTGAGTTGAGTAAGGAATTTTTGTGGATGTCAGAACCCCTAGCTCAGGCTGAAATTCTGTTCTCAAAGCACATGATATAATCCCCAGTCACCTCCAGATCACCTGCATGGCGGGAATCCACATGCCCGGTTAACCTCAGCCAACTGCATGTCCTAGGGCCCCTCCCTGCCAGCCCTGAGGTGGCTTTCCTGGCTGTCAGGTGCCTTGAAATTTACCTGAACTCACCCAAAAGAGGGTCAGAGAGCTCTGCGGCTGTTACTGCATATGTACATGTGTATGGCTCAAACGATATTTTCTGTATAACATTGGTTAAGTCATTTAAGCTTCATCAGTCTGTTCCCTTATCTGGAAAAACGGGGATAATCCCTTATCCTCACAATCAAAGGATCACTCTGAGGATTATCTATATTAGCATGTGGACGAAGAACAGCTACAATTTATTCAGTGCCTACTTTATGCCAGTCACTATGCTCAATGGCCTAGTAAGAGTGCCCAATTTAATCCTGTGTGATATGGGCACATGAGGCCCATTGTGCAGATAAGGAAAGTGAGACTAAGAAAGGTTAAATAACCTACCGAGAATCAACCAGGAAGTAGGCTCCAGGGCTAGGACTTGCATGAGCCCCCTTCTGTGGGACATCCCTGCTCATGCCTTTTCTCTGTGGGATCTGGCCTCCATGCAAAGGCACAACAGAGTGCCTGGCATCAGGTAAGAACTCAAGGGGAGGCACACACCCTATGTTGGGGTATCTTCCCCTTCTTAACACTGACTGGGATGCTTTGAGGTTCTGGAGCATCCATGGCTCTGCCACTACTGTGAGAGTTTACGTATGTAAACTCTGAGTCTTGGCTTTTCTCCTGCAAACTCAGTGTTTGCAAAGCCAACTAGTCAGAGGAGTTCTTTTCTTTTAGTAGTTCACACAGTTGTTTAAAGCCTTACTGCTCTAAGTATGATCCCTATACCAGCATCATTAATGTCACCTGGGGAACTGTAAGAATTGCAGCTTCAGCCTATTGCTGTGTGACCCTGGCTAAGTTACATTACCCTTCCCGCACCTACATATCTTACCCAGAGTCACAGGGAAAGGAAGCTCTGAGAGAAAAGCTCTCGGAATTTCTTAATGTTTGCTATTTCTTTTCATCCTCAAATTTTGCAGTTCTACTTTGCCCCTTTCTGTTGCAGTAATCTCATCTGTAAAATGGACTTAATATTACTTTTATTTTCATCCAGTTAGTAGAAGGACTAAAAGTGATAATACTACATACAAAGTGCCTGGCATATAACAGATGCTCAGTAGGTGGTCCCTTTTCTGCCTTCTCCCAGCCCCATTAGGTACTGCCTTACACTACTGCTTACAAGGATGCTATCTCCTCAGTGAGGCCCAGCCTCCTTGAAGGTGAAGAATGTATCTGATGCTTTTCGTTTGTTGCAGCATATAATGCAGCAGGCACACAAATTCCACATGTAACTGGCATCTACTACATGCTCGATGCTATGAGTGGGCCCCAAAATGACCAAGAATTTATTCCTGCCTTAAGGGGACTTATTATGCAGAAGGGAAAGACAAATATAAGAATTAATTAAAGTTCAACAAGAATAATAAATATACTAGAGATTTTTTTAAAGCTATATATATGAACAGAGAGGAGGTGGAAACTGACTTTAATTAAGCAGAGTAGGGAAGATGTCCTGGAGGTAGGGACATTTGAAGTGGGCTTTGAAAAAGAGTAGAATTTTGATAGGGTTCCCTTATCAAGGGATGAGATTGCAAACTGGGGGCTGAATTCAAGCACTATACTAATTTATCCCATAGATATTTATTGAGCATTTATTATGTGCCAGGCATAGTTCTGCTCACTGGGAATATAGCAAAGAACAAAAAAATACTTGTTTTTTTTTGCCATCAGGTTTGGGGTGAGGGCGTAGGACAAGAAACATATAAATAAAATATGAGGTTTGTCAGATGATGGTGAGTTTAGGGAGAAAATAAAGCAGAGAAAAGGGGAAGACAGTGTGGGTGGTGGGGTTGCAATTTTTTAATACAGTGGCCAGGTAAAGCCTCACTGCTAAGGTGGCATGAGAGCAGAGACCTGAGGGAAAGGAGGTAGCCAGTCCCCCTGCTGGAGGGAAGGGCATTCTGGGCAGCTGGAATCTCAAATGCAAAGGCCCTGAGGCAGCAACATGCTTGGTGTGTTGGAGCAATGGCACAAGTGAATGTGAGAGCAACTTACCACTGCACTTGTCAAATGACTGAAAAGAGGAAAGGGCACCGCTGGCTCCTTCAAGCTGACTCCATGGTGCTGCGGAGTAAGACGTGTGTGAGAATCACTCTAGCCCCTCCCCCGGGCCTTACAGACCAGATGAACATTCTCACTGACACACCTTTTCAAAGGGATCTCTTAATGTGTCTCTATTCCCCACTAGAGAGGGACAACTGGAGGCCAGAATGTTATTTTATTTATCTCTGTACCCCCAAGACCTACCAAAGTGACCATGACTTTTTTGGACATCAAGTAAATGCTCATTGGTTGAATGAATGAATGAATATTATCTATTTATATGCATATTTAGCCCTGGCTGGTTTGGCTCAGTGGATTGAGCGTCGGCCTGCGAGCTAAGTGTCGCTGGTTCGATCTTCCAGTCAGGGCACATCAGAGAAGGAAAACTCTGATTCAAAAAACCTCCGCTGCCTTGCGGCATACCTCTTCAGGGGAAAGGCTAAGGGAGTAAACCCCGACAGAAAATCCGGAGCCGGAGTCCCTAAGGCGGTTCGACGTTGTAGTCAACACCGACAACTCCTGCGGCGCACCTGAAGCCAAGCTGTATTGACTCCGTCTTTCCCTTGGACCCTTCAGCTGCGAAGAGAGGGGGGGTCTGCTGCATGGGCAACAGCAGACCCTCCATATCACCCTGCCCAGGCTCTGTAGCTTCAGCTTCACTGGAGAGGACACTCCAGCGTCATCGCAAGATGTCGATTCAACACGGGAGGAGACAGATACCGTGTCACTCCCGAGTCGGACTGCACAACCATTCTCGGCGGTGCAGATAGACACTTAAGAAGCTACACCATCGTCTCTCGAGACGGACGGCTGCCGATATGCATATTTATATCCTCTTAATCACCCTCTGTCTCCCATATACCAAATAGAAAGGGACCAGGAAGAGTGGCAAATCTCTTGCCAGGGCCCCACCTGTGTGCAGATGCTCCTGGGGGTATGAAAACAGTCCCTGTGAGACACAGCTGAAGGACTGTGGTCTTAGTGTGAAGGAGAGAAGACTCCAGGGGTGCTCAAAGCCCCTTCCAATATTTGAAAGGCTGTCATAGAAAGGCAGGGGTAGATTTACTCTGAGGGGCCCCCAGGGAGAAAATGAGAATCAGGCAATAGAAGAGAGAGTGGATTTTTGCTTTGACGAAAGAAAGAACTTTTTAAGAATGATTTTGTTAGGGTGTGGGCTTCCTTGTTCAGTGGAGAGGGTCCCATGACTAGAACTGTGACAAATGTGAAGCCAGACCTACATTTTATCAGGAGATGATACAATATTTAGAAAGTACTGACCCATAAGATCCCTTGTAATGATAAGATTCAAAGGTTCTAAATTATTATTATTATTATTATTATTTTAGAGAGAGGAGAAGGGAGGGAGAGAGAGAAGAGAAACATTGATGTGAGAGAGAAACATGGATCGGTTGCCTCTCTTATGTACCCCGATGGGGGACTGAACCTGCAACCCAGGCACGTATCCTGACTGGGAATCAAACTGGTGACCTTTCAGTTTGTGGGATAATGCCCAACCAACTGAGCCACACTGGCCAGGGCCCTTATTTAAACCTTAACAACCTTGGAAGCAGACATTTCTATCCCTGTTTTATAGAAGGGGAAACTGAGGCCCAGAAAGAAGTAACAAATCCAAGGTTATTTTGCTAGAGAATAATAGCCAGAGCCATACCCCTGCCTTCCCATGACAGCCTTTCAACTGTGCCCTGGTTTTCTGAATATAAGGTCTGTCCAGAAACTATCTATCCATGTAATATAAAAAATAGAGACATTATTGAAGAAGGTACAAGATACAAGAAACATTGTACATAGGACAATGATGCCACAGTCCCCTTCAAAGTTACAATCTTCTTGAGGAAATCTGGTTCATCGGTAGCAGTTTGAATCAAGTCATTAACAACTGCAGCACGATGTTCCATCTGCTCTGGTAGCAGAAGCCGCAGAACAAATTTTGTCACGACACATTTCATGCCAAGATCCTCCATCAAAATCTCAGACACAGTAGTTTTTGGAATCCCCAGATCAGCTTCTGGTTCTCGCACTGTCTGTTGCTGATCTTTGTTGCATGCAGACTGTACACGTTTAATATTGTCAGGTGTTCTGCTTGTTGCAGGCCTTCCAGATTGTGGATCACTTTCAGCAGATTCTCGACCATCTTTGAAGTATTTGTCCCACACTTTTATTTGTGCTGCACTCATTGCATTGTCCCCGAAAACCTTCTGAATCGTCCAAATAGTTTCCACAGAGGAATGTTCAAGCTTAATCGTTTTTAATATAACGGCCACACAGTACACATGCTCAATTGATGGTGTCTACCGCGCCCACTGACTAGTTCAGTGAAGTCATCATTATTCACGCATGTGTATTCCACTCCACTCTCCTTGGCTGCCAGGTTACATCGATGTGGTGCAAACCATTCTCATTATATTAACAATGGCTGAACTTTTTCCAGACAGGCCTCTTGTATGTGCTCATCTGTGTGCTAAACACCTGGCCTGACACAGCACAATGTACCTGAGACTTTGAGGGAGACTGTTTTCTAGTAGTATCTCCAAGTTCTCACAATTTACATTTAATTCCAACATATACCCCAAAGTATCCCGTTCCCACTTTCCAACTTGGTGTGTCTGTCAGACTGGATCTGGTAGATCACAGAATGACAGTCTTGAAAAGGACTCAAGTATCAATCATCTTCAAGTCTCTCCTTCTCCAGATTTGTAAACTGAGAACCAAGGAAGAAGCAAGGAGTTCATGATCTAGTAGGAAAGCAACAACTATGAATCAACAATGATAGTCTTAGAGTATGGGTGAGTTTATGACAGTGAGAAGGAGTGAGAGCTTCTGGAAGATATATGAGCTGAGAGTACCTTGCAAAGACTGGGAGGAAATACCCAGGCAAAAGACAGAGAAGAGCACCCCAGGGGGCAGCATGGGCATCTATGCCTTCAGGAAGAAGGACTGCCACTGATTTTATAGCTGTCACTTCCAGAAGGCCCAGAGTTGCTGATACCAACCTGGACTCTCAATGCTGTCTCTAAGCCTAATCTTGCTCAGATGCATATATGAGACCTCCCCATACCTCTGGCAGAGACTCAGGAATCATTTAGACATCAGAAATTTTTAGTGTGTCTGCTCTCTGCCAACAACAAACACTATTTTAAAGGACTCAGCCTTCCTTATTCTGAATTCCCAAAGTATTTAAAATTACATTGATCCAGTACTTGGTTATTTCCAGAGGCTACATCCTAGCTTCCTAAGTAGATGTAATTTCCTAGAGGTTGAGAACTCTTCACGTGGCATCAAGATGGCAGCAAGCAAAGCATTTGACCCACAGTGGGCATTCACCATGAGCCCATTGAACTAAATGTATTTCTCAATGGGCCCTAAGTTCCTTAGGGCAGGGATAAGGGTCTTTTTAATCTTGGTATAACCAAAGTCTGGCACATAGTAGGCTTTCAATAAATTTATGTTGAATGGATGATTGAATGAATTCAATAGTCAAATGAATAGTATCAAAAATAGTTACCATTTTTTTCAGTGATGACTATGCGCCAGTCACTGTACTGAGTGCTTTTTTTCTCCTCCCCAGCTTTTTTGAGGTATAATTGACAAATAAGATTGTGAGATATTTCAAGTATACATCATGATGACTTGACATACATATACATTGTGAAAGGATTCCTCACATCTAGTTAATTAGTACATATTTATCTTTTTTAAAAATTATACCTGAGTGCTTTATTTCTGTCACCTCATCTACTCCCTAAAACAATCCTACAAGGTGAACATTATCACTGCCATTTATGGTCAAAGAGACTGATGTCCAGTGGTCTCAGATCCCAAGACCTGCCTGGTTCCAAAGCCTAGACAGGCTTTAATAGTTTTTTTCTGATTTCAGAGAAGATATCAACCAAACTCTTCAAGTAGATATAAAACAACACCTCTGTTACTAGGGTAGGGCACATGGAAATTCACAAAGTATGCACAATGATCTCCAGTAGTCCTCAAAGCAAAGAGGACCAGCGACAAAGTTACACTATTTCACAAAGAAAACTAACCAAACAATTCTCAATGGAGTTTTTAAAAACTTTTTAAGTTTGTCCTATAAAATAAGTTGCTGCAAATGACAGTTCTTAATATTTCAATAACAAAACTCAATAGATGAAAAAATGGAACTAATTTGAACCCTCTTTTTCTTCTGTCTGTTAAAGGAAGAAAGGTAATTCCTAAGATTAGAAGTTAGTATCAAGTATTACTTAGAAGATCAAAATAGAATATATTCTAGGTAATGTACTTGACAACTGTCTCACCTTCAGCATTTATAACACAAAAAGAAGTATTCAGATTGATGACCTTAGGGCAATGAAACATTCTTGATTGAAACAACATGAAATTACATTATGTTCAGAATATTTTATGACAAGAAAGAATAATCACACATTTAAAAATATCATTGACAAGGGTTGAAACAAAAAGAGGAGGAATTTGGCAAACTCCAAGCTAGCCAGAGAAATGAACCAGAACTCTTAATTCTTGGTTGGCTTACTCTCACATGAAACCAAGGTCTGGAGGTCAAATAGCTAAGACTTTCCACCCAGAATGGGTGTTAACCAACAGGTGATTCTAGAAATGCAGCTGATGTTAGATGAGGGCTTAGCAACAAAGGAAAAGAGGTAGGAAAAGTTATCAGGTTAATACTAATTACATACACTGTAATTAGCCTTTGGGGAAAATGAGACTGTCTGTGGGTGAAAGGAACTGTTGTATTTAGGCACCAAGACAATGGCTTCCAAATCTCACATCAGACACTATTCTTATAAAAGGCACATGGAGGCACCTGATACCATGTTGGGATTTAGATTACATGAGATAAGTTATGCGAGAGGGCTTGGCACAAGGTAAATGCTTCACAAATATTAACTGAATATAAATGTATTAAAACTGCCTTTATTTGAAGTAAAAGAAAATTCATGGCTCTCAATGAAGGAGATGAGATAAATAACTTCTTTGTGCAGAGATAAGTCAGGATATCAAATATGAGATGGAGAAGGACTTTGTCTGAAAACCTTTGCAGTGTGTTATTTCTGAGGTTCTCTGGCCTTGGAATTCCTACTAATAGCTGTGTGAAACACAGAGATGAATACCCCTGTCCCTATCGTCAAGAGGTTCATTGATAGTAAAGTACCAGATATGAAGCTCACAACCATCGTCTGACAGCTCAGTTCAGTTCCAACAAATGTTAAAATGGAGAGAAATTTCCCAGATCCAGAAAAATGAAAAGAAACAAGAAATGAAAGTATGTCTTCCTTTTTCATACCATTCAGCTTGTGGGTAAGAAATAAGACACAATAAAGAAATAAAAATCTGAGCACGAAAGGGAATGGCTACACCAAACAAGAGTGCCCAGCCTCGCTACACTGATTCAAGTGCATGGGAGAGGTGACGGTGAAGGAGTGCCTAGGAATGTGTGTGAGAACCACACACTGTAAACACTTTCTAGCAGCTTAGCCCTTTGGGGCGATGGAAAGTGAAATGTCACCTTGACAATCAGGAAACCGAATGAACCCATAATTTAAATCATGCCCAGGACACGCTCAGTACTCAATAATTTTCAACAACAATGCCTAGCACGTGCAGGGCTGTGCTGGTGGTAGAGCTGGCTCCACATGGCACTCTTCCTGTCCTTCTTGAGAGTCAACAGGACCTTCCAAAGCCTCCGCTTGCCGACCCATGCTCAGTGGAGGACGCTACCTCTTTCTTAAAAAAGGAGATGAGGTCATCAGGTAGGAACTGTCCCAAATTGCCTCCTTCCCTTCTACCCACAAACACACCCCTAGTGCAGACAGAAGTATAGTCCACAAAATGCCGAAGGAAAAAAAAGCTTCCTTGGGCAATGGATGCTATGTATTATACCATTCCTTTTAAGATTTATAATGCACATTAACATAGACTCAGAGAAGTAGTGATAAAAAGAAATCCCCTTTTAAGTTGGTTCACTTCAGTCTCCCAAACTCACTTGGTCACAGAATCCCTTTTAAAAAACATACTACCTATTATACATCTTTAGGACTTTTAGATGGGATTCCCAAATGCACATCACTCTGACACAGGACTGAATACTGTCTCAAGATTAATCACTCTAAGGTGGGGGAGGGGTCTGGGCCCCAACTCTGAACTAAGGTTCCTGGGATACCAGAGGGGCCCGCAAAGAACAAAGAGACCAAGCCAGAAAATTCTCATAAGGTCTCTTTTCACTGTGACACTCTATGGTTCTGTTTCTTAGATGTCACATAGACTTGCTTCTGTCGTACTGTAGTCATAGAACAAGCATATACAATGGAAGAGAGTGTCAGACAACTGAGGACACATTTTCATGTCAGTGTAAGTTGTACAAGTTCGGTTCTAGCTCACTTGTATCAGTAATCAGCAAGCAGTGAGCTCAAGGACTTTCACCAGAAGAATCAAAGACCCAAGGATAAAACAAAACATAATTGTGTGGACACTGTATGGACACCCAAGTAAGGGCACACATAGATGGGTACACACATACAGGCAAACATGTGCACGTTAGTGATAGACAACTACTTAAGCGTATGACAACGGGAGGCAGTGTAGTGTTGCAGATTAAAATAGAGGCCTTCGAATCAAACAAACATGGATTCGATGTTGCTCTGCTACTTAGAAGCTGTCTGACCTTGGACAAGTTACTTATCCTTTCTGAGCCCATTTCCTCATCTGTAAAATAAGGCTAATAATACCTACACCTCACAGAAATGCTGTAAAATTTATATTACTATATGTCAGGCGCTGTTACGAGTGTTTTGCATATATATATATATATATATATATATATAAAAGATTTAAGTAATTAATTAATTTTTAGAGAGAGGGGAAGAGAGGGAGAAAGAGAGGGAGAGAAACATTGGTGTGTGAGAGGAACATTGATCGATTGCCTCTTGCACGCTCCAAACTGGGGAACCTGGCCCACAACCCAGGCATGTGCCCTGACGGGGAATCAAACTGATGCCTCTTTCGTTTGCGGGATGATGTCCATCCCTCTGAGCCACACCAGTCAGGGCTGTTCTACATATATTAATGCTAACAATAATCCTATCAATATCCTTATTTTACAAATGAGAAAACTGAGGGACAGGGAGGGTTAGAATTTGCCTGTCATACTGCCAGTAAGTGCAGAAACTGGGACACAAATGCAGGCAGTCCAGCTCCCATCACTAGGCTACCCTGGACTGTAATAGGTCCATCACATTCCCCTGGATGGCACAGACACACATACATAAATACACAAACACCCCACACCTCCTCTTCCTCTCTGGCTTTTAAATGTGCTGTTTTTATCATTAGTTTATTATACGATTCAGTTCAAGTGGGCAGCATGCAGACACCAGCTTCCCAAACACAAGGATCCTATCTGGCTGCTCGAGGAGCAGAAGAACAAATACAATCCTGAGAAATGTAGTTCATGCTGAACGATGACTCACAACCGCTATTTTCACAAACAGCCTGCTAATTAAACTTTCTTATGAACTCTGCTAACTAATTTTCCCAATGCATGGAGGAAAAATCATTCATTACAGACCGGAATCCAAAATCTAATATTAACGGCCCGAGTAGGATCTGTGGCATTGTAATTTGATCAGCTTGAGCATTAATAACAGTTAGACACTGATGTCTGAGGAAGTTAATCAGCTTTGGTTGAGATGCATGTAGATAACTGAACAAAACATCTGGAAGGCAGACTAGAAAGCAAAGCTAGCTTATCATGGGGAGTTAGTGTTTGATGTGCCCTTATAAACCCCTGACCATTGTAATATCCCGAATAGGTACAGCACTTAACGACTTACCAAACACATTAGCAACTCATCTGATGTCACAGCACATAGTAAGGAGGAAAGAGCCTGTGTTATTTCCCCCATTTTATGCCCAACAGCCTGAGGCACAGAATTGTTTAATCCACTTAGAGCCCCACAGCTACAGCTAGAATGATAAATTGGTGGCTCTTTCCATTTTATCATGTTGCCACTCATAAAAGTGGCCTGATTTTAAAAACAATCGCAGAAATCATACTGATATTTTCAAATACTGAACCGAAGGCTTTCATTTACAATCTCCCAGACCACTGAAACTGCTGTTCTTGATTACTGTAGCTATTTCTGAGGCTCACTGGAATACATCCTACACAGGCACGCTCACGACTCAGGATGAAATAGCAAGAATGCGGGGAACCCTCTAGGAAGGTCTCTTGTTCCAACAGGCAGCAGCATGTGGTCAGGAAGACTGGGGCACACACACGGCTGGCCACTTTAAATTCGGGTCAGTCACTTTAAACTCCAGGAGCCTCAGTTTCTTTATCTGAAGAATGGGGCCACTGTTACCTCTAGGTGTGTGTGGTCAGGACTAAATGATAACAAATGTAAAGAAATGGCATCTAGCAGTGCTTAATAAATGTGAGTTCCCATTCCACTTCCCTGCTTTTTCCTATGCTGTCTCCTACTTCGTATTTGGAATCACATAACTGAGGACTGAGCCAGGAATGACGTTCCCTTTCCCTTTCCTCTCTTTATCCATCTGTTGCCCGGGGGTAGAGGACCCTGGGTAAGAAGAGGGAAGGAGTTATGAGACAGAAGGGGACCCTCCTCCCTCTTACAGGTTGCTTTAATTGACAAGTGCCTTCCCATGTGTCACCTAGTTTGAATTCACAAGTACCATCCAAAGAAGGTAGGGTCAGGATTTATCTTCATACTTTATATTGAGAAAATGGAGGGCAAGGGTTAAGGTGACCTATGCAAGGCCACACACACACCTACTAAGTGTGCCTCTGTATGAGGGCTGGGGGATGGTGCAGGACTTCTTTAAAGTCTGTCTCACTTCTGGTCGGTTCACTGCTCTGTGCCTAGTATTTCTGATGAGGACATGTGTGGGCTGTGCCTGTTTCGGAGATTGTGAGGCTCTGAGGTAGTGCTCTATTTCTTTTATACTTAGAGGGTGGTCTGTCTCATTGGGCAACCTCCACTGACCGGGGGTAGTTATAATGGGAAGAGAAAAAGTGGCTGAGGGCTACTTCCAGTTGGCAGGGTCAGGACCAGGAAGTGAGGGAACATTCGATTTTCCTGTTTGTTGTCCAGCTCAGGCTCCTGGGCAGTGGGGAACCTGCCAGAACTCACTGCAGAAACACTCACCAGGAAGATGGAGGCAGGGAACTGAGTTTCCTGTGTGACCAACCTTGGGGTTGCATGAGAGGGGGAAGACTGAAAAGATTCAGAGCCGGGAAGGCCTCAGCACGGGGCAGCAAGCAAGGAAGCCCCTTCTAAACGCCTCCTTTGGCACACTGTTTACACCGCGTGTTAATGAAATAGGCACTCCACTCAGGCAGTTTCTCTGGGTCACCGCTGCTCTGGCCATGACAAACAAGTCCACCAATCCAACATGGGTTCAAGCAAGAAAAATGAAAAGAGAAAAACACTACGTAGGTGATTTCTGGCTTCATATCCCATCTCCTGCTACAGCTGGCAACTGACTCCACAGTTATGAGTGTGGGGGTGGGGCTGGGATCCTAGTTACCACCTAAGGATCAAGGTTTTCACCAGATCTGTTTCCTCGACAGAAAGACAACTCAGGCTAGGTGGTCTGTTACTTCTCAGAGAAGTCACCTAGCCACACTTAATTTACATATTTTTCTTCTCATCTCCTATTTCTTAGCTCTACCTTGCTTTGTAAAAAAAACAAAAAACAAAACTATGGGTATTTTAGTTTTAGCTCTTTTTCGTATTATCTTATATACCAATTCAATTCCTTTCAGATCACATGATATATAAACAAATAAGAAGGCAGAAAGAGAGGGCAGGGCAGAAAAGAAGCAAAGAAAAGAAAAAAGAGAGGAAGAAGGAACAAGGAAAATAAGAAGCCAAGTGCTCGTGACTCAGGTCTTCGCGCTGTATGAGCCTCATCTTTAAAGTCAGTAGAGACATTGCCTACATCGGCTACTTCAACAGGGTCAGAGGAAGTACTAAAGATAAAAGCTTTGAAAACAAATCTGATGGAAGAATACTGGGGATTATTAAGTATATATTTTATGCTCATTCCACCAATAAAATGATTTAATTTGATTCAAGATGTTTGTGATGAGAAATTTCATTAGCGGCCATAGGAATTAGAGCAATTAGCCTAACTAGCTGTGTCCACAATGTTGATGGGGCCTCGCATCTCACCAGACATCCCACTACAGAACAAGGACCAAGCAGAAAACTAAACTTACAAGTCAGCGAGAAATGGAAGGGTAGAAAGAAAGTCACTGAGAAAACATGTACCTGACCTCAGTAGATGAACAGTGATCCTCAAATCACAGATGCCATGGGAAGCCTAAAAACTGTCCTCCTCCTTCTGTGTTAGTTCAGGTTATTTATTAGCAGAGTTACTCATTCTGTGTTGGTTGGGTTATCTGGAATCCAAATGGCTTGCATTCAATACTCAGTGCCCCCTGCTTATTAGCTGTGGCCTTAGATAAATATTTAATCTCTCTGAGTTTCAGCGATTTCGACACAAAGAGGACATTCATACTTACCCACAGAGTAGTCCTGACTGTTCTATTCACTATCCCTTGAAGATGTCTCTGAAGCTTGGCTCAGCTACTTCCTCTACGTGGACCTGTCTCCTGCAATCTACTTTCTTCCAAGTTCAAGGCTCACTCCTATTTGACACTTGTTCTGAGAACCCTGGCCCACTGTCATCTTTTTCCCCTTTGAACACCTATAGCTGATGTCTTCTTCATTTAGCAGAGGCAGAGTGCTAAGGTAACTGGAAGACCACAGCCTTTGCAGTCAGACCGATTCTAACTGATTCTAAGCCTTGGCTTCCTTACCTGTAAAATGGGGATGATACCACTGATCATGCATAACTAATGTAAAGCTTCAATGAGATAACCTATATGACACGCCTAACACTATAGCTGACACACAGTAGGCATTCCGTCGAACCTCCAACTTCACTGTATTATTAGAGCACTTTTGTGCTATCTATCCAACAAAATTAACAGCCAAGGTCAAGAAGGGTGAGTTTGGGTCATGATGGAAAACAAAGCAAAACAAAACAACCCAGGAAACAGCAAAGGTGGATGTGTAAGTGATATGCATTCTAAGCAGGCTCCCTGCCCCTTCCAGACCTGGAGGCCGCTGTACGGACCCAGAATTTGTCCTGGTCTCCCCAACTCATTGATTTTTCTAGCAGCAACATGTGGGCACAAACTATATCTTATCCACTTTGGCTTCCTCACAGGCTCTAATATAGAATTTCAGAGAAGAGAAGGAAAGGGAATAACTTTTATTTGGTTTGAGAAGGGCAGACACAAAATAAATACTGTTGGCTGATTGAAAACATTCCATAAATGTAAAAAATTTACACAAATATATGGTCTCCATCTGAATTTTATCTTCTCTCCAAACTAGAAATACCTTCTTCCATCAAAATTTAATTTGGGGACTGCAGGAAAAAAAACAAAAAGGCAACTTAAAGATCTTTCATTATTATAAGGAATAAAGACATACAGAGTTCATCAGTTAAGAGCAGTAAGAGAGATGTGGAATGAGGGTGGAAAAAGAAATCACCACTACCACATCTCACAGAAGGCAAGAAAAAAATGAATTTCCCATTAACACATTTCAGAAAGCACTTTCCTCCTACCCTGAAGCTGATGAATTACATTTTTAGATAATGTGTGGAAATTTCAGTTTGACATTACCTCCCTGCTTAGTTCCTAGTCTCAATCAACCAGGTCATTCTACAGAGAAGGAGGGAGTGAGCAAGTGACTTGTGGGGGTGTGTGTATGTGTTGGGGGAAGGAAGGGAGGCTCGGTGAACAGGGAATTGGTCTTACGAACCAAACACTCAGCTAAAGAACAGAAATAGAAAATCCTTAAAATACCCAGGCCTGATTCACATCCTAGGTAAAAATCCTTTGAGACATCTCTCTTGGGATGTGAGAATACTTTCCTCAGGTTATCTGAGTTTGGAAGCAGGGCAGAATGGTCTGTTTTGGAAGGGAAGATGAAGGGAAATACAGCCAGGCAGCCAAAAAAACAAAAAACAAAAAAACCAAAAAAAAAACCTGGACTGTAATCCTGACTATTGCCATCCTGGAGGAAAATTGTGTCAACAGAAGCAGAACGCATTTGTACGAACTCTAAACCTCACAGTTTCACTCATTTGCTAACCTGTCCTAATTAGAAAGGATGGGAGGTCTATGATTGCCCTTGATGGGTACGTAAGAGGCACAATGATCACGGTTTGCTGTTTACACTTAATGTTCTGACATTCTCCAAATTCCTCTTAATAAGCCAGACCTCAATTGTCCCATTTTGTAACCCCATTAGGCTGCCAAATCATCTCTATTCCTCAAAAATTTCCATTCATCCTCAATAATACATCTCCCCAAGTCAACAAATCAAAATATTTTATTCTTCTTCGTGAAGTACACATAAGATGACTGCAGAGAGGTGATAAATAAAATGACAGATGCAAATCTACATGATTTGCCTCTGAATTCAGGAGACACATTGCACTGTACCAAGCACATTTGTAAAATCAGCAGCAAAATGTACTGATAAATGCAGCTATTTCCTCTATCCTTCCTATCACTAACAAACATCCCTCTAATATGCATACAGAAAAGTTCATTTAGCTAATCAATATCTTGGGATTTTCTTGGATATGCATAATTGAGGCTGGGTTTTAACTGTGCTTAAAGTTAAGGCAGCATTCATTTCAATTTGGTGCTTGAAAATAAACAAGGTGAACATAGTGAAGGGTATCTTGTGAAGAGAGAAAATCTGAAGTTAAGAACCACTCCAAATCTATTCTTCCTTGTTCGTAAGCAGTGACCTGTTTAAATAAAAATAAAAATAAACCACTAGCATTTATTATTTTTTAAGTGCAAAATGTGCACTTTTCCAAAATAAAAAGATTTTGAAAATTATGTTTTTTTTGGACTAAAATTTTTCATTCCCTACATAATATAGGCTGAGTTGGTCTGTAAAGGGGAGATGTAAGTTTAGTATGTTTAGAACAACTGCCAACGTTAAACTATAAAGTGGACAACTCACAGTCAGCTTCCCTATTTCGAAGTTATCTTGTGCAAATTACTCAATTGTTTCTAAGTCTAAGTTTCTTCATCTGCCTTGAGGATTACATGAACCTCAATCTACTGATCTCAGCACAATGCTTAGCACATAGTAAGTGCTTAATAAACAGTGGCTATTATTATGAACTTGAAGAAATCTCCAATTACTTCTCATTTATTTTTTATCTTTATAAAGTTATCTTGTAACTGAATTATAGTGGACATCCAATATTATATTAGTTTCAGGTATATAAACATAGCGACTCGATATTTTATACATTATGAAATGATCACCATAGTAAGTCTAGTCACCACCTTCATCATACAAAATTATTAAAATATTATTGACTATATTCTCTATGCTGTACATTATATCCTTATGACATATATTTTATTATTGGAAGTTTGTACTTTCACTTGTCCCCCCCTTTCTCACATGCATATCCTCCCCTCTGGCAACCACCAGTTTGTTCTTTGTATCTATGAGTCTCTTTCTGTTTTATTTGTTTATTTGTTTTGTTTTTATAGATTCCACATGTATATGAAATCTTGCAGTATTTGTCTTTCTCTGTCAGACTCATTTCACTTAGCATTATACCCTCTAGGTCCATCCATGTTGTCACAAATGGTAAGATTTCATTCTTTTTATGGCTGCGTAATATTCCATTGTATGTGTGTGTGTATATTACATCTTTTTTATCTATCAGTCTATCAATGGACACTTAGGTTGTTCCCATTTCTTGGCTATCATAATAATACTGTAATTAACACAGGGGTGCACATATCTTTTTGAATTAGTGCTTTTATTTTCTTTGAATATATATCCATAAGTGGAAGGGTCACAAGACAGTTCCATTTTTAATTTTTTAAGGACTCTCCACAATGTTTTCCATAGTGGCTGCACAAATTTGCATTCCCACCAAAAGTGCACAGGGGTTGCCTTTTCTCCACATCCTGACCAACACTTGTTATTTGTTGTCTTTTTGATAATAGCCATTCTTACAGGTCTGAGGTGGTATCTCACTGTGCTTTTGATTTGCATTTCTCTGGTGATCAGTGATGATGAACATCTTTTCATGTGTCTGTTTGCCAGCTGTGTGTCTTCTTTGGAAAATTGTCTATTGAGGGTCTTCTGCTCATTTTTTTGATTGTTTAAAAAATATTGACTTGTATAAGCTCTTTATGTATTTGAGATACCAACTCCTTATAGGATATATTGTTTGCCTCAGTTTACTCACTTAAAGGAGCTACTCTTTAAAGCACTTAGTACAGTGCACAGAACACACATAAGGCACACAGAAACATACAAAAGCTGCTGCTATCATTTCATTAGTCTTTGCTGTGCACTGTAATAATTATGCCAATAAACTCACTTAGGGCTGAATGCACATTTCAGGAGAGAATTCAAAGTACTTAAATGTTTCAGGATTTTTCAGAGCCTTTTATCATTTATAAAGTTATCTCAGAAGTAAAACTCAATCAAATCCCCATGGTGTCCCTATAAGTCCAGTTCCTTAGAAGTGTATGAGGTAATAAGCAATCCACAGTCTTCCCTCTTCTCTCCCGAGAGACTGTGTTCCATTTGATGCCTCTGGGCCTCAGAGCTGCAACACACTGCTACCCCTCCCCCACTGCTGTAGTCCATAACCCACACCTCCTCTACAGAGAGGGACACACAGAATATCAGCACTTTCACAAATCCCAAAAGGAACGGAAGTTACCCGATGTCACTGAATCAAACCTGAGTTGGTTCCTTTAATCAGAGATGTGATTCCAGATACAAAGGTGGTGACAAAGTATTCACCCTGCTGTCCACAGTAGGGAAGGTTTTTTTTTTTTTGCCTTATTCTGCTTTTTCCACTGAATGATAACATTAGTTAAGCCAAAGATGTGTTATAAAGGAAGAAGTGGAGAGGTGGATTAGAAGTGGATTTAGGAAATGTTATATTTGTCAGTTGGGCTGCAACTTCTAACCAACTTAACTTTCTGGTACGCTTAACTTCGTGTGGCAAGTCTGCTTCATATTAGCCTGCTGTGTCCAGAGAGGCACGTCCCAGCTCTACTTCCTTTGTCCAAATCACGGGAGAATAAGAAAGGCTTCTGTTCTTAGACGGGAATGTTATTTTAGCTCTTTGCTTTGCTTTTATTCCCTGTACCCAAATACGAAACTCCTCTTTCAAACCTTTCCCAATAGCTCCAGCAAACACTGATTTCACCCCTTCTCAACCATCCACAGCGCCGGTAGTCTGTTTCACAAACCAGTCACTCCATGTATTCATTTTTATAATCAATAGTGTTCAGTTTCAACCACCCTCTCCTCAAAACCCCCTTCAAAGCTCTCACTTGCCTGAAATGGATAGAAAAGTACTCCTAAGAAGTACACTTCATGGGTACACGAAGACTGACATTAAGTAAAAACAGTTCTTTTTTATCATTGTGATGCAAATAATCACACACTCTAGATGGGCAGATAAAAACTGTTTGTTGTTATATACTAATTTATTTCTGGGAATTTTTCTGTTAGTTTTCTACCTTTCTCCATTTTAGAGTGGGGTGATAACAAGATAGACGATTATCAAAATGCAATTTAGCATTCCAGCTTTGCTGGCTTTAAGACATACCCGGAGCCACCTGACTTATCCTGCCTAAGC
Organism: Furipterus horrens; assembly: GCF_987537825.1. Classification (NCBI taxonomy): domain Eukaryota; kingdom Metazoa; phylum Chordata; class Mammalia; order Chiroptera; family Furipteridae; genus Furipterus; species Furipterus horrens. Next base: position 34,407,318 of record NW_028327173.1, on the reverse strand, counting down.
TGTCTGTTTCCTCCCCTAAAATGCTGATCACCTAGGAACCTGGATTCAGTAATGCAGCCCAAAGCTTGAAAAAAACAAAAGACAACCAAATAAAAAATAAGAAATGAATTCAATTATCCGCAGTCCAAGGGAACAGTATAGTTTCTGCCGAGGGTCTGGTATTCTTTGCTGGAGTTTATAGGTTAGGCAGATCCTTGCTGGCCACGGTCCACTTCTCTTTCTCTCCAGCAGCAGAGGCTGCTGGTGGATGAAGGGGAAAAGTAAAGGACACGCCTTCCAGGGCCACCACATGTCCACAGCTGCACACAAAAGCAACTTGGGACACATATTTTCTCTCCTTGATATCTAGATTATCTTGATAAGTGTCCTTTCACAATTGGAAAATGAAAATCTAGTATCTCTGAGTAGATAAGTGACAGGGATGTCCACAAGCACTGTAAAAGAATCTTAAACCTGGCACTTTAAGTAAATTTGGCTTTACTCTGAAGGCTGACTTGTATCCCCAGAGGAAGGTAAATACTGTTATCTTTGCCTCCTGTTATACACAAGTCTTCTTTAAAGCCACAGGGCATACCAGGTGGACTCTCCAGAGGGTGGCCAGCAGCCACTACTCGGAGGAACACAATAATATTTCATTGGCTTATGGAAGAGGGTTAGGCCAGGATCATCATTTAACACAGGGAAAGGCACCCTGCACGTGCGTCCAGATAAGACCATGCTATTGGAAACTGGGGTGGCTCCCAGCTCCACCATCTGATAATAACAGCGATGCCTGGTTAAGCTACTTAACCTCACTAAGCGTCAGTGTCCTCATCTAAGGAAATGGAGGCTGTCCTCAGTGTTCAATGAAATAAGGCGTGTCCAGTGCTTAGCAAGTACCTGGCATAGAGCAAGTACGTGATGAATGATAGCAATTATGTTTTTAGTACCACAACACTCAAGTCCGTGCCCAGATTTCCCCTCTGTGTCCTCAAATGCAGAATACATTCACAGCCCACAGACAGAAGTGAATCCAGACTACTGGCAATGCCGTCAACAAACTCTCTCTCTCTCTTTCTTAGTATCTCTCTATCTATCTCTCTATCTTATAACCTTCCAAGGGAATCTATTACATTCTCTTAGTGGTTTGGGTTGGAAAATCTTAATCTTGAATTCTTATCTCCTTGCCACTTCCCATCCCCCAATCCTCCCACTGGATATTCAGAACTCCTTATAAATCTCATAGGATAGAGATGCATTGAGATCTGTAGGAGGTGTTGAAGGAAAAGGGGGGACTGGGATGCTAAAAATCAGGGCAACAAAAATACCTATGATGTCATTTACTCTGACTTCTGAACCACCAGCAGCAGCCTTTCAACTTGCCTGGTGTGATACCTCACCTCTCCCAGCCTGTGTTGTCACTCCCCCCCAAATGTAGGTAGGCCTCAGATAGTCTTCCATTAGAGGGATTCCCACTCCTTCCCCACCTCCCCGCAGTCCTCTCTCTCCTCTGTCTCTGACTGTTAGTGTAGCCAATTAAACCTGAACAACGGGTAGATGGAGGAAATATGCTGCATCTATGGGATGGTACAGCAGGGACCAATTTCACTGTTAATTTAAAATGCTAGAATTAATTAGGTAGTGTAAATGAAGAATTTAATAAGCACTCTTTACAACCACAAGTTCTACTTTTATTAAACACTGCTACCAAATGAGGGCAACTATCTCCAGTCTCTCTCTATTTCCTTGCCTCATTCCCATAAGTTCTCTGCAAATCAAATTCTTTTTTGTTTCTTTTTCTTTGCCTGAATTTAAAAACTGCACAGTTATAACTTTATGCCTGAATTATACTTCTGCTTTCAACCCATAAGCTTCCTCTTTAAGCTCAGATGCTATTGTACGTCTCTGCTGTGCCGGAGAGTGTGCTGAACAAGCCAGTTGACAATTTCGGTTTTGTAAACCAAATTAAAGGCTGTCTTAGAAGCTGTCACTACTATTCAGATCCACTCGGTGAATTACCAAATTAGCATTCTTTCAGTAAAGGAATCTGCTTGTTTAAACATGTGTCTTTAGAAAACAAGGAACAACACCATGAATCAGTACTTCTCAAAAATCTCACTATGGTTCTAAGGGATCTCTTTTGAAAAGGTGATTAATAATATTCACTAATACAGCTGGCGGAGTTTCTATTTAGAAGGTAAGGCTACACCAAAAATATATTTTCTATACAGGAGTGGGAGGAAGAATCATCTGGTTAACTGGCTTTAATTTGGTTTGAATTATCATCCTATTATATAAAGATTATTCCAGAATCTAAACATTGGCTTTCTGAGAGCACAGGCAATTCTGTTAAAGAACGGATGATCCAGTGCTCTGGGATAAGATCATCAAAGCCCTGGCCCCATTCAGAGACCTTGATAAAATTTCTCTGCTCTAGTCACTCTCCTTGAAACATACTAACTGTATCTATAATAAGAACATCTACCCTTCCTAAGAGACTGCTATGCAATAGACATTGTGCTAGGCAGTATACAGCCAGCCTCTCATTTAATCCTCACAATAAGCCCTTTGAGATAACTATTATTTTCTAATTTTACAGATGAGAAAATTATGTTTGGAGGGTTATGTGACATATTTTCAACAGTTATTTTAGTTTAATGGTTTTTCAAAGTACTAAATTTATATGGGGGATAGATTTACAAGTGAATTAGAATAACTGAAAAAATACATATATGTATGTATCTATATGCGCATGTATACATTGGATTTTCTGATTTAAAATCAAGGTGATGTATTTTCCTATTTTAATTATAGACCTTCCTGTTTATTATATAGGTTAGTTGCTTACCATGTACACTGTCCAGAGAAAGGGAAATAAAAGTCAGCACTCAAAAATCGCAGATATTTAGAGGGGCATGTACATGAGTTTAGGAGTGGAGCACCAGAGAGCAGCTGCTTCACTGCTGTTGTGACGTAGCCCAATATTTTTCTAAGAAAATGTTCTCACTTCCAAAAAAATTGCAGGGACCCCCCCGCCCCCAAGAATTACAATGTCATTAGGTCCTCAGTGAATGCTTAGGAATAGGAAAAAATCAGAACCAACAAATCTCAAATATTGAAGTTGTATAGGATATTGTTTCACTTTCAAGTAAAAAAATCTCTGACTTCTTAAAGAGTATCTTCAAAACAAATAAAATAAAATACCTCAAATGCAGAACGTAGGAGGGAGCATCTCCCTCCTACTGCAGAGTAGTTTCATTACAGAATAATCTACTATCTTGGGGCATATTTCTCCCCAGGGACCATGGGCTGTTGTGACCTCCTTCCACAAGCCCACCCCTTTAAAACACTGCCTCACACACAAAAGAACACCGGACACACACAGACCAAATGTTTGAGAGGAAAGGAAGAAGCAGATAAAAACTAGCATGGAGTATAGGGAGGGCAGAGGGCAGAACTGAGAACTAAAGAACAAAGGGAAGGGGTGACTGATTAAGAATAAAAGGGATAAAATGAAAGAATTTTTTCCACAGAAAGCAAAGCTGAGGAAACCCCAAATTCTTCATTTTCTTCCCAGTCCCACCAGTCCTCAGTATGGTTTTTTGTAGTGCACACACATGAGTTGCTGACTGTGTGTGCCCACGCCATCCGTGAATGCAGGGTCCACATGGCAGACACTCAGATGCATCACCACGCATGTGCATTTCTGCTGAGGTCTGCACATCTAACGGAACAACACAGCTGTAAATTCCAAGCCTAGACTATGGAAGAAGAACATACCTGTAATTTTGTCTCTCACGAGTTTGCAGGATTCGATTTCACCAATGCTCCCAAAGAGACTCCTGAATTCCTCCTGGGTCATATTCTGGGGTAAATAGTTGACTATGAGGTTGGTCTTGCTGTCATCTGTGGCCGCCCCTGTCTGCATAGGAGAAGGACAGTTTCTGTTGTTGCTGGAGGGTCCATTGCTTGTGTTGGATGTCGGGCCATTTGACACCTGAGGCTCCATGGTGCTAATTATCTAAACAAAAATAAAAATTATTAAATAAGCCTTTTGAAATCTCAAAGACATAATTAAAGTCTTTTTCAAGATTGAATTTAATTTAGTTTTTTTGAAAAGAAAGAAAACAAGATAAAGCAAGATGGAGCAAAAGAGACTGGGTTGTGAACATAGCCAATTTAGAAGCATGTTTTAAACCAAAATGTTAAACTCCCCTTGCTATTTTTAGGCCAGCCCATAGATTTTGAACACAGACTAGAATGCAGTGGGAATGCTCCCATTATTTTGTTAATGAAAAGCTAATTCCTGTTTTCATTACACAATCACTCTCAGAAATGTATACTTAAGCCACACCAAATTATAATTAAAATGTAAAGTAATAATCATGATTAAAATTATAGTTCCATTAAAGCTGAAAAAGCTAAATATAGAGGGCTATGCTCACAAGATCAAATACAGTACCTGTTTATTAACTATTTCCTAAAGTAAAATGACATTAAATTAAATAGGGCTGTTCCATACGGAAAGGGTTTAGATTTTCACTGATGCTTAGCACCGACCAAACTTCAGATTTCATAGGCATATGCTGGGGAGCTGCAAAGTCATCAGCTGATATTTCAATCCAGCCACTCTGTTATTATTTCTCCTGGACCTCTATTAAAATTAAAAAAAAAAAAAAAAAACATGAAGGAGGAGCTCTCCCTAGGTTTCCACCTTACTTCCAGCACATCCTGAGCTGTCCTTCCACGCATTACTGAAAAAGGAGTTTCTCTGGATTTCAATAGTTAATTAAACATAGATTCCCACAAATATCTGAACTGTTTCAGGTGGCCTGCGAGGGAATAAAGAGATGAACAAATCTTAGTCTCTTCCCACAAGGAATTTCTTGTCTATACCAGATGCAGACAGGCAAGTGGCTCACAGAAGGACAACAGACAGGTAGCGGAGGAGTAATTAACCCTGCTAATAGCATAGGAGGACTGAGGGAAAAGTATCGAGAAGATGGTGCTAGGATGAGGTTTTTGTGGAAAATGGGTTTAAGCTCATGGAGGTAGGTCATGAAGATGACCCGTATGGTATGACAAACATGGAGAATCACAAAATTTCAGAGCTAGAAGACACTTAAGGGAATAAAATCTAGGTCAAAACACTCAAGTTTTAGATGAATTCCAGCAACTTCTTTGTCATTACAGGGAAGTGGAGCAGAGTCTGGGCCTGCACCCAATTTTCCTGGCCTCAAATGCAGCCCATCAATCCCACTTTTCCATCCTGTCCTACTACTATCTCTTACTCATCCTTCAGAGGGCTCCGTCTCCTCTGAAACTGATCATCAACTCCTTGGAAAAGGGACCATGCTCTGCCACATTAGCTGTGTGGCCTTGGGGAAGAAACTTATACTGTAGGAGACTTACTTTTTCTCATTTGAAAAAATGGGAACAATGCTGCCTGCCTTGCTAGGTGGTAAGAAGGATCTGGTGATGCAATGCATAGAAAATGCCTGAATAGTGGTGGGAACTTAACCACAATCATTGATATTAATCAAAGTCACTCTGCCAACCATCTGATGTGCCTGCTCTCACTGGCTCCTCACAAGAAGGCAATGAGGCATATTCTAATAGTCTCTACATTTTATAGACGAGAAAACCATGGCTTAGCCGAGGTCTGATAACTAGCAGCTTCCATTATTATCACTATTCGGCTGCTCAGAGAATTTTGGGGAATAAGCATTCTAAAACAATACACAAGTGATAGAGTAAATAAATATTGAGGGTACAGCCCAAAGAATGTTTACAAAATGAACACAACGCACACCTTTTGGATCAGTATAGTAACTTCAATCACATCACAAGAACTTTCTTCTTGGCTTCAGGTCAACTATGAGATTCTGGAAGGCTGGTCCACACAGCAAGTAGAAGGCAAAGAACCCCTGGAAAGAATCTGAACTCAAGCACTCAGCACTGATAGAAACTGCATCCAGCAAAACCTATTCAGCCGCTCTGCCTTTGAGGCAAGGGTCCAGGAAAAATGAGGGAGCTCTGTCCAGGGGTGGGGCCATGTTGATGGAGATGATGTCGTAGAGCATCATTACAACCACTGGCTGGGTGGAGGGTGTCTGCGCTGCGGCCACGCTGCCAGCCTCCTGGGCCTGTGCAGGGTCTCCATGTGCTGCGAAGTCTCCCTGCTTCAGTGAGTCAGGTGTCCAGGCAACAAACACACAGAGCATGGCCAACTCGAGAAGGAACTTGAAAAACAGTTTATCTAATTCAGCAGCCTTGGCTAGCAGAACCACAGAGCTGGCCCACTACAACATTTTGATTTAATGGCAAAAAAGGCCAGTCTCATAATCTACAGAACACCTTCACTGTTCTCCACTTTTCTCAGGTTATCCTTCTTATAGCTCTCCTGCAAACACCTAGAAAAGATCCTGCACTTCTCTGGCATCTTTTGGGGTGTTAAAATGATGTATGAAGAATAATATAAAGCATACATAAGCATGATGAGGTTCTGTAGGACTAAGACTTTTAAAAGTCACCTGACAGCCAGGATCATCTTTTGTTCACTGGATGGATGCTCACCTCACAGGTACACGTGGTGAAAGCCAGCCATACCAGTCCATGTGAAAACCACATAGGTCTCTGTGCTCCAGAAAGCTCTAGGATGTATCAAGTCTGCAGCAGAGTAATATCAGTTCCTCCACCAGCTTTCTGGATTTCCTTTCATCCTACATAAATTTCTAATATATGTTGACTCATGGAGCTGAGCCCCATCTGTAAGATCAGATGATCCTAACTGGGCTCAAACCTTTAAAAAGGAGCCATAAGATGCAATGTTCATACTGAGCTGTTGTACATCAGGCCAAGCCATTCTTGCCTGATGGAGATGGAGCTCACTTTGCTCCACACACACGCTACACAGTCATCTTTTTGTGTATTCAGAAAGAACTGATGAAAACAGACACATTCGCACACAGACTTTTCTCAATAAAAACATACAGTTCTAAAGTTGAGAAACATTTGCAGATGTATTAATACACCTCATGTAATAAGACTCCTCACAGGTCTTAATGATGTATCCCAGGATGCAAGAAATATAAAATGTCAGAATCAAATCCAACACATGCCAACCAAGAAGATTTTAAACCGTTTCTTGGAAAATAAGAGAAACTATCAAGATATAAAGATAACAAACCTAACAATATGAACCTACAGCATTTTAGGTTAACATGATAGATCTTACAGAGAGAACACCTGTAATTGTACTTGGGAAACAAACCAGAGGTAAACGTATGTTAGTGGGAAACGTATCCTCTAATCAGCACAGAGACTCTGCAAAATCAGAACACTTGCTTCCCCAGCCTGTGACCTGTGGTATCCTAACAGCCCAATTTTCAATGCAAATAAATACATCAGCTATTCAAGTGTGCAAATGTATTTTAATGAAACATCTTGTGTGGGCCTCACAGCCAACTTTGCAGCTGACCAGGTTCTAAACCCCAGACTTGCTCTCTCCTTCCCTCTTCTGAATCGCAAGTAAGAAGTAGAATTAGAGTCAGCATCCAAGATAAAGCATTGAGGAGGTTCAGTTGACTTCAAACTCTAATGGTTGTACAAAGCACTACATTAAACCTTTTATGTTCCCATGATATATTTTAAGAAACATTATACAGGCAGAAAATTTCAGGGATGAACTATTAGAGCAGCGCACAATAGTGTAGGCACTCAAATCCTGTCATTGTGAATGTCAATGGTTTGAATGACTAATTACTCACACTGAACACATTAACCCCACCCCTCCCACCACTCTTTTCTGTCAAATATACAACAAAAGCAAGAGAGAAGGCCTCAGACTTGCAGCTGCTGGGTCAACATTCAGCGTCCTTTATAGCTGTGGAGGAGAGGTAAGAAGCAGAGGCTAACTCAGCCCCTTTCTCAGGGTGATCCTCAAAACAAACAAACTAACTAACAAACAAAAAAACAACACCCAGCCCTCTCTGCCCTTTGTGGCATCTCTCTTGCCACAACCTCGGGTTCTTTCCAATAGACCTAATGATCTGTTCAATCACAGCTCTTGCTATTACCCACTCAAGGTACCTGTTACACGACTTTCTGGACATTCCAGGTCATATGCACATAAAATAAAGTTTATTTCCAGTATGGCTTGATCTGGGTATGTTAGACGAACAGAGATAGAGTCCCAGTGTGCTAGGCACTGTGCTAGGCCCTGGGAATACAGAGATAACAAAGACAAGGAGCTGGCCCTCACTGAGTTCACAGTTTGGATGCATGATAGATACCAGAGAACATTAGGGACCACAGGGCCCAACCCCACAATGTTAATGATGAAGAAGTTGAGAACAAGAAAGGGGAAATGACTTGCCCAAGGTCGCACTGTTAATTAGAGGCCTAGATGGGACTTGTGCCCAGGTCTACAGACTACTTCACTTTAGTACTCTTGTGACAATGCAAACATGGATAAGGCTTTACTTCTTTTTTTAGGGAGGAGGTGAGGGGTGGCATATCACAGAAATGCATTTGAACAGAACAGTAGAGACATGTCTACTGCCACATTTTTCTGAGTATAGCACTTTACAGTTTACAAAGCACGATGACCTGAAATGAACCCTGATTCCATGGCCAGAGACCGCATCTGTTTTGTTTATTACAGTATCTTCTGCATGTAGAACAAGACCTGACAATAGTAGGTTCCGGATAAAGGGCTATTGAATGAATGAAACTTCTTGCATGCCCAGGAGTTCACTAGATTCCTCAAATAACCCTGTGAAATACAAGCTAATAAGGTCATCTCATTTTACATATAACAGAAGAAGACCGAACAGTTATTCAGTACTGATTTTATATCAGGCATACATCTGGATATTATTTCAAGTGCAGATTTTAAGAGGCATTCACTCAAGTAGGCAAGTTGAAGCTTTGGCTGACACTGACCCCCTTAGACAATCTGTTGAATGCCTTTACCCTTTCTCACAAGAAAAATGTACATGCACGCAACATTTTATATACAGTGAAGGCAATTCTTTGTCTCCAGATTGAAATCCCCAAATTGATTTTTTCCACCCAAGCCTGCAATGTTTTTGAAGTACTTTTGTGTAGATTAACGTACTTTTCATTTCCTTATAAGGAAGTTTAGAACTCCACTCCCCTGTCTTCCCACTTGCCTACCCTTCATCCCACTTCTCATACAAGGTGGGAGAGACTGGTCAGTTGAGCACGCTGGAAGCTTTTAGTCTATCCTAAAATTCTAAAATAGTGTTGACTACTAAAGTACCTAAAGTGTACTTAAAGCACCCTTTAACATTTCTTCCATTGCTCATGAATACCTTACAATTCCCTTCATCTCCACTCTTCACAAGGTTTTCATTTGCTCAACTTTGGGGAAGCCAGGCTACCATCACAGGGCCAATCCTCTCAACCGAGGATAGTCACTGTCCTGGGCCCCAAAAAGCCACATCACAAATCTACCACAGACCCCTCACCAAGCCCGTTAGCTACACCATATTCTGTCATTTCTCTAATATTTTCCATAAAAATGGCAGTCTGACAATAAATGGTATGGTCTTGCATTTATGTATCTTAACGTAGTTTTACACTTTCAGGATACAGTATAGAAAGGGACTACTGTAGACTGGATCAGAGAGGTGGAGAGACAGATGGAAAACTATGGACAGACACATGGAAGGAAGAAAGGAAGGAAGGTTGGAAGGAGGAAAAGATAGTAATTAGATAGATATAGTAAGCTCCCATCTAGAGCAGGATGCTTTAACCTTTTCTGTGCCATGGACCCTTCTGGCATCTGGTGAAACCCATGGCCCCTTTCTCTGAATGACATTTTTAAGTATAAAAATAAATGCATAGGATTACAAAGGAAACCTATCAAAATATGTGTAGAGATAACATTGAAGTATAGCTATCAAAATATAGAGAGAAAACAAATACGTGTAAAGTAACACAGTTTCCATGTTTATTAATATGCCAAGTAACTAGATTTGGTGTTGGTTCTATTAACTACCATAATTTTGAAGTAGTGGCAAGTATAAATAATATTTTGAGACATTTGCTACCAAAAATGTGATATGAAAATATCTATAATTTCTATTGGTGTCAGAGTCTCAGGTCTTGCTAATACACCTGCAGTTTCGTGCTTACATTTGTAACTGAAGGATATTCCACATTTTAGTTATAGAGTTGGTGACAATAATTATGAAAGCATATTGTACATACTTAAAACCCCCAGAATTCTCTCCATGGGCTTCCCCCTGCCCCCAGTCCATGGATACCTGGTTAATGATTCTGGACTAAATAGAAAGATAAACCATTGCAAAGTGCTATACCTTCACTGAGCAAAATGGTGCACTGGATCACCAGCAATCCATACAGAAATAAATATACATACTTTATGAGGCAAATAAAAGGTTACAAGTTTATATGACAGGAAATTGCTCTGCTGTGGACTCACTATGACAGTCGTCATCCAAGAGCCCAGTGCAGGAGGGCTTTTGGGCCCCCAACATGGTACTCTTGGCAGTTCTCAACTCCTGTTTCTTTGATGGTGAGGTACCCTTGATGCTCAATTCAGGCAAAGGGATCAAGAAAAAAAGAAACTGAAAGGTCACAGGAATATAACATTTCTTTTCCAAATACTGTCCCCACGACTTCGAATGTCCTCTAAATGTCAGTATTCCCAGAAACGAGAAAGATGTTAAAGGAGTGTACTGATTGCAAACATGTCTCAGGTGTGAACAGCTGAGACATACACACATATTTTATTAAGTATTTTGATGAGTATTTAAAGGTGTTTTCTTTTACCATGTTGGAAGGATTTCTCAAAATTTATGTATGAAGGCTAACCCTTATGTAATAGAATAAGTACTCCCAAGAGCATGAAGAATAATGTTTACCAAGGGCAGTCACTGAATCAAACCATTAAAGAAATGGATTTGAATTATGCATGAGAACTAAAATAAAAGTCCTAATGCTCTTTGTAGGCTTTTCGCACTTAACCCTTACACAATTCTGACACATACTATGTTAGACTCTGGTGGAGCAGCCCAGATTACTGCATCTCCTCCACCTTTCAAAAGTCTGAAAAACAAATGCCCCAAGTTAGAAAATTACACCACAGGCTCTGTGCTCCTGAAGACATCTTATTTTTAGGAATAATCCCTCACTTCTCATCTTGCTCCTTGAAAGATACTAAAATAAACTTATAACACCCCCAATTTCATATTTCTTTGAAATTGTGTCCATCAGCTCATAAATCCATACTCTCCTTCTTTTCAAGACACTTTAATTTGCTCAGGCCCCTTCAGGTTAATATTTTTTCTAAATGCAGCATTTTCCTGGCTATAACACAGCTGGGAAGGAGACATTGTTATTAATGGGGTCTGAAAGGAGGGGCTGATATTGATGACCCGATCACTCCAGGAAAAGGAAACTGAGGAATGTACCCCCCTCGAACCAAATTCTAGATGATGACTCACAGAGCCCTTGGACCAGGGGAACGTGGCTGAAGACTGCACTCATGTCCCCCAAAACGATTTGCACCAAGTTTCCGTAGATTCTGCTGGAAGGAAACTAGAAACCAAAAAAAAATTTAATTCCAACTGGGGAAAACATGCTGACAGTTTAATAATACCTTTGGGCAGATGCACAAATAACCTGAAAGACCTATTTACTCTAGGAAGTTATTTGGTAATAAATTCTCAGCATATCCTGAAAGCAAGTGTATTCAATTCAACACAAGCTTATTGAGTACTATTAGAGACCAAGGCATTGTTCTAGGAGTTGGGGAAACAAAAATAATTTGGTTCCTGCCCTTGAGGGTTCAAGCTGGGAGGATGGGAGAGGTGGGAAGGTAAACAAATAATTAATTAAAATCAATTACATACAACCTTTCTTTTTAAGCAATCGACTGCAGTTTCTCTAACGACTCTCCCTCCTCAGCAAAAGCACATAAATGCAATACACAGGCTAGTCCTACCCGTTCTGACACTGAAATGCCAGCTCTGTTTCTGGTCTAAATGTCCACCTCCTGAAAAAATGACTATGTAACAATGAGGGAAGCTTGAGGCATTCCTCCTTTGAAATGGCATCTTCTTTACTGGAGGTGAACATCAGGCATGCCAAAAGTATTCTCAGCTGTGGTAGTCAGGGCTTTTAAAAAACAGCAGCCGCTGGAGAGAACAAGAGGCATTAATACTTAAAATAGCAGGGCCAGCATGGATATGAAACGTATAATCAAAATTTAATTTCTCTTAGGCATGATTCTCACATTCACAGAAAATCAAGTTTTTAATCTTCTTCCCCAGGCATATCACACACATTTCCCCTCCTGAATAAATACTGGCCTCCTTTATACCTTACAGTATTTCTTTAGGGCTTCAGTTTGGCCCTAAAATGATTTCCTGGTGTGCCCAACTGGGGCAGTCCTGAGAAAACCTCTGGGTGTTTGTTTGTTTGTTTTTTCCTTTTTATTGGATTTATTGGGGTGACACTGGTTAACAAAATTATACAGGTTTCAGGTTCACAATCCCACAACACATCATCCGTATATTGTATTGTGTGTTCACCACTCCAAGTCAAGTCTCCTTCTATCACCATTTGTCCGCCCTATACCTGCCCCCACACCCACGGTCACCAACTTCCCAAAGCTTAGGGAACACATGATCATCCAGTTCATTACCCTTCCTTCACCACCCCACTCCCAGTTCAGTCCTTTTTTCCAAAATGGCCACTAAAATAATACAATTTTAAACTTACAATAAAATTTCTTCATTAAAGGCATATTTAAAAAAGACAAATATTTTCATTTTAATATAAATACAATTTCATGGACAAGCTCTCAGGCTTTAACAAAAAAAAATCAATCGAAAAACAATTCCTTTCCCATTCTACCTTTTAATCCCCCCAAATTCTGAATGTTTAATGTGGGCAAAATAATCAAAATGTCTAATAATAAGCTACGAGCACTTGTTGGGATGGGAACCAGTTGTGACAGTAAATATATTATCTTCATCTTTTAATCAAAGAACATTAATGAATCATTTGTAAAACTGCCCACAGACTAACTCAGACTTGTCTTCTTAATTTTTATTTTTTATTTTGAGAGAGAGAGACAGACAGACAGACAGACAGACATCGATTTGTTGTTCCACTTATTTATGCATTCATTCCTTGGTTGATTCTTGTATGTACTCTGACCTGGGGATCGAACCTGCACCTTGGTGTATCAGGACGACGCTCTAACCAACTGGGCTGTCTGGACAGGGCTGGACTTGTCTTCTGATTAAGTGCAAAAATAATAGCCAATGGCACAATTCACATAAACATAAATATTGTATATTTATAAAATGCCTGGCCAGTGGTTCAAAGTGTGAGCAAACTCACTGAGAGTCAACTGTAGAAATGTGTTACTCTGTGTATCTCTACCATGACCTAAAAATTTGGGGCATGTCTGAATTTAAGTTTTATGCACACTAAGATTAAATTATTCATAAATCTACATAAAACTATTTTTTTTTATTTTGAAAATTAATACTTGTTTTCTTAACACAATTGGGAAGGTGAGTAGAGGGGAATAAAAGGAGTTAGTGTCTAGAAAAATCTGCACAAAGCAACCTTTTCTTTATTGAGAAGAATTGTACGCCTATGGCTCTTCCAATTGTGCAATTCAAAGGAGAGCCTCTTTGGGGGCATTCTGAAGCTAAAGATACCGAGTGAAATAAAACAGTTCTCAGCACCTCACTGTATGTATAAGCGGCCATGGTAAATTAGACCCCTGGACAGTTCATATAGCCTCAGAGTCTATCTACATGTTCATTAGTGACAAGGTCTTGAACATTGTTCAGACGGTGTAGTTTTAAATTTGAAAACTACATTATACTTGAAATTTTATTTTTAATGTCCTCCTTCACTGACTTTCTTTTTTATATATGTATGAGAAAAAAAAATTAGAAAAAAGGACTTTTTGACTCAATAGGGAACTTTATCTCTCAAACTATCTCAGAGAGGTAGTTGGCCTACCATTCCCCCTGGACATCCTCTGGAAGGGCAGATGGGTACGAATGAAACTCAGTCAGTGTTGGTGAGAATGCAGACCTGAGCTGGCAGAACCGCCTTCAAAGTGCTGTGCACACATTTACAGAGAATGTAGAAATTCAAGGTTTGCAACTGTCAGGCTTTAAGGTGCAATGAAATGGTCTCTCATCATGATTGATGGAAATATGTATTGACACACCTTTCTGAATGTTATGTTCATATTTTTGGACTCAGTGATTTATTCTTAAGCTCAGGAAACAATCCAAAATTCTGTAGACCAAATGTATGCACAATAAGATATATTAAGAAAATTGTATCTAGAAGAATAAAAAAAATAGAAACAATCTAAGGGCCCAGCAAGGGGGAAGACTAAGTAAGTTATTGTATAGTTTTATAATACAGTATTCAGCAACTGTTAAAATTATGCTTATAATGGGTTTTATAACACAAGAAAGTATGTATGATTAATGTAGAAGAAAGGTGAAAAATTGATTATCTCAATTATATAAACATGCTCAGAGTAGAAAGGAAAAATGAAAATGCTAACAATAAATTCTGGAATTATAGGTGGTTGTTACGCTTGTCTCCATCTCTATTTTCCAGTTTTTTTGCTTATTTATTTTACAATGGAAATACAGCACTTTTATAATCTGAAAGGAAGCTATTTTTTAAAAAGAAAGAAAATAAATCTTTCAAACCAGTTTGGAGCCACAGTATTAAAAATGATCCCATCTCCTTCCCAGACTCTTCCTGCAGCATCTCTCCTTGGTCACACTCTGTTCCTACATTAGAGGACACATCGCATTTCTTGAAACAGTCTCTGGGTTGGTCCCCCCTTCACCCAGCTCACTGTGCATTAGCAAGGTTACAGTTCAAGTCCGCCTTATCGCCTGGCAGCGACCTTCATGAGGACAGCAAGGAGAGAAGATGATTTATAAGAAAACCACTCCCTGGATCAGGGAGTGAGAAGTACTGATCCATTCTAAAAGCTCCTGCTGACAAACTCTGATATTATGAACATTCTGCACTTGGACAAAAGCTCCCACTTTTCTTAATTACATGGTTTGAGCAGGAGCCTGCTTTCAGGATCTGCCCAATCACACAACAGCCATTTATTTTCCCAAATGCAGCTGCCAAAATTTCCCTGATCCCTGTTCTGTGCTCCATCTTCAAGGACATCTAGTGAATGTACGACACTGTCAAGCAACATTCATGCCACGCGTTTTAAGCTTCTCTCTCTTTCCTGCATACGGAAATCCTCCTAATACATATTTATTAAAAATCTCATGAATAAGAAGCAAATACCAAGTATCATTATATTTTGATCTGCTTTGAGGCCAATACTTTATTATGACAATGAGCCACTAATATCCTCTGTCCTCGGTGGGATGGGTTTGCTTTTGTTTTATGGACTCTGCATCCTCCAATTCATTGGTTCTCCTCTTTGTAATACTGCTAGGAAGACAATGCCAAATTTGTAGCTCTCTGTGTATAAAGAAAGAGCAAAGGACCTCACTGCAAATTTTTTATTTTTTTAAAACACAAACTTTATCTCTAAGTTTATCTTACTTTACAATTCTCTTAATTTTTCTTCACCTCAATTTCCTCATTGTTCTATTTAAAAACTCTTCTACTATATGTATTTTTATGATTTGCTTTATAATAACAGGAAATGTTAAATTAGAACAGATAATAGTTAATATTTCTGTCTTCATAATCTTGTCTCTTTTAAAATAGACTTCTGAAATCTCACTAATTCATACTAATTGGGCAAGAGTCAAGTTGGCATTTAAAAAATTCAGAAATAGTAAGAATTTTTAAAACACAAGTTTCAAGATTACTATGTTTACACTAAAATTGAAACTGCATAATGCATAATTCTCATGCTCTTTCAGGACTAATTTAATATGTCCCTAAGAATAATTTGGATATACTACCTGCGTATACACTAAGGTATGGAAAAGAGTTTATTTCTTTGAGTAAGGTAATCATATCCTTTAAAGTCAGATACAAAATAAGTTTGCTTGGCAAGCTCTTCCAAGTTTTGATATATTCTTTTTATCCCAGAAATTTACCTTTTAAAAAGTGAAAGACTAACAAGTATTCAGAATCAGCTATTGTCAAATTAGTGCAACCTAAAACTTCTTTAGTACAGGTCTATTTTAAAGCAAGCTATAAGTCACAATTTAATAATGATAATATAACGCTTCTTTTGAACAGCTTCTTCCTGCAACTGAAGTTAGGTCTTAAAAAAAAAGAAGCTGTACAAAGACACAAAAACCAAGCTAAGTTCCTTAATGTTAATAAGCTTTTTTGATGGGCCGGAAGCCATTATGTTAAATGCCAAAAGTACAAGGAGAGAAAAGAGGATCCTGCCTGCAAGGAAGTAAATACATAAGTAACTAATTACTACATAATATAATTCATAAATATCGTAAGTGTGGTAACAAAGAAGTACATACAAAGTGCCTAGCAAAATCCCTGCTCAGAATATGGTAAAGGCTCAAGCAATGGAGATCCTGTGATAAAGCTGATAAAAAAGTGCTCTGGGTTACACGGGAAAATGTTTAGGCATACAATTACTGTTAACTCCTTCCAATACTACCAACAGTTAGCATCTAATAAATGGTAATAAGTGTCTTCATGTACATTACTTCACTTAATTCTACTACAACTTTGCAAAGTAGGTCATTGCCATTCCCCTATTTACTGCTAAGGAAGCCTAGGCTTGAAGAAGTGGAGTCACTTAGCATAATGGAGAAATGAGGCTTCCGGCAGTGTCCACTGTCATTTAGCCAGAACCGCAACTTGAACTCAAGTCTGAAACCAAATTCTGTGTCCTTTCCTAAACCTTGGGCTTGAGGAAAAAGTTCCTATCACCACAAAATGCAATCAAGTTGTCTAAGAGAAAATAAATGATTTAATCTGATCAAAACGATTCTAGGTTGTGTATCTGCTATTAGTAAATGCTGACAAATAAATGGAACTTTCAGCAAAAATCTTAATTGAAAAGTCTACGTTGTGTAATGGAAAGAGCATGATGTTTGAAGTTGATCTGATCTGGGTTTGAAAACCAGCTCCAGCTTTGACTTTGGTTTAGCCACTTAAAGACTCTCCATGGTGCAATTTAAATGTACTCATCTGAAAAATTCGAACAATTCTATCTGCCTCGCAGCATTGCTGTGAAGATTCAAAATAACAAATTTAAGGCATCTGGTTCAGAGCTGGGCATAGGTAAGTACTCCATACATGCTCATTACTCTTGTCCAAAATGTAGCATTCTGAAAATACATGTCCACTAAATAAAGTGTTGCACATGGCAAAACTGACTAATCTAAGATATGGTAAAATTAATCCTTCAAATTTAATTTCTGAAGTAGAAAAGAACACTTAAAAAGTTACTACTCGTCACCTACATTGATTGTTATTTCCTTCATCTTCAAAATGCTTCACAAACATTAATTAATAAAGTCTCACAATAATACCAGTCAGGAAAATACAGAGCAAAGGGGGAGGGATTAAGTGAACTTTAAAAAAACAATAATAAAAGCATCATTTTTAACACTGACAAATACAATTTCTGGTACACGTTGCCCTTTTAAAAAATAACCTTCTGCTGTGAATGGGCTGAAGTTAGATACTTCAAATGTATGTAATAAGTGCAGTCATTAGGGTTTCTGATTTCCGGAAAGGAAATCCCTCTTGTTTTCATGGGAAGTTTCGGTCAATTGTCACCACAGTGCACTCAGTACTGATAGCCGAAGGCATTTCTGGCCTTCCACACGGACCTACTCAGGGTGGAAGAGCAGGGGCTGTTCTTGGTCCACCCTCCACCTGGATCGCTCCTTCTTTTCTGTGGGCCCCAGGAGCAGCTACATTGACCAAACGGACTTCAATAGGATTTTCCAGGCCCCCTCTAGAAAGGTGTGGGAGGAAGTGCAGAGCTAACACAGCACGTGTTATCTCCCTGGAGAAATCAGATGAACTTTGCAGGCCGCTAGAAAGAATTCATGAAATCACATGCTAGACTTAGGAAATTTTGTAAGCACATTTTCACCCAGCACCTCGTTTCATCTTTTTGAAGACGCTGAGCGACTAGGGGGGTTCTGGTCCCACCTCTCTCCCCCATTCACTTGCATTTTACAGGTGAGCAAACTAAGAGTTAAGGAGCAGATGGAGGGTAGAGTGACTATCCCCTGTTCACAAGGAGCAAAGTTGAGATCTGAACTGAGGTCTTCCTGTCACTGCCTCTCGCCTTCCTTCTCATCCACTACAACCTCCATAAGTCATGGAAAGCACACTCTGGGCTACATCTTTCTGCAGCCAGCAGTGACAGACAGAACGCATGGCTTCTCTGTCACGCCACACTCCGCACAAGCACTCCCACTGGCATTGAAAGCCTCCCTCTCTCGCCGTCAGGCCTAATGCCCTTCCCCAACACCTGTCCACAGCTCCCACCTCTGTTTCTTGTACATGCTTCCATCACAGACATTTACCACATGGCATCCAGACTCTCCATCTTCCTGTCCCTATCATTAGACTGTGAGCTTCTTGAGGACAGGGACTGTGTGTAATCCCAGTGATCAGCACAGAGCTCCAGGATTTGTTGGTAGAAGACATGAATGAATAGATGGCTCTCCAGATGCTCACCAGCTCTCCACAGCTAAACCCACTTTCCTTGCTCTGTTCCCCACCACCCTGCTCACATCATAAACCTCTCATATCTCTCCTCTTCAAAGTCAATTAAAAAAATAGGAGCACTTTTCATCTTTTAAAGCTATATCGCTCTTATACTGTTTCCCTCAGCTTCTTTCAAACTGTCCCCAAAGAGTGTGTTTTTAAGGCCAGGTGTTTTCCACTTTCTAGGTAAGGCCATCTCCCCAGCATCTGTTTCTTCACTTCCACATTCCTTCCACACCTGATCTTCTCTATTTCAGGCCTGACTCATATTTCATTTGCACTTTGGGTCTGAATCTGGCTAAGAGCTCCACAGAACATTTTCACCGGTGAGAGTTTCTACACGTCACACAAGGCAAAGCCAGAGCCAGTGGGAACTCTGAATATTTTGCTGTAATAACTGTCAGAGCTAGCCATGTCTGGCATGATTTTAAAAAAATGAGTGAATAAATGATCATGTAATTACTTTTACATTCATTCAGTCCAAATCAGTTCAAACACCTGTAAAAAATCTATTGGGTAACACAATGTTTAACAATATAGGCATTAGCCTGAATGCCCAGGTTCAAAACCCTATTTAGCTGTGTGAACTTGGGTGTGTTAAGATTCTGTCTCAGTTCTCTCAATGTTGATAGGGTTCATAGGGATGTGACAAAGACTAAATGTATCATTATTGTTAGATGACTGAGTACCATGGCATTGCATCCCTGGCCTCTAGGAATTCATTCAGTCTTGGAGGGGTTAGCAGACAGATCTGAAGAGAGAAAAAGTTCCAAAATTCACTAAGGCAAGTGCCATACTCTGGATACATCCTAGGGTATGTCCCTTCCATGTCATATGTCTTCCACATCTTTGCATGTGTGCTTCTTCTCCCCCACTAAAATTCTCTCACCACCATTTCAATAACACTGCCATTTGTAAGACTCAGTCCCTGACCATAAGCCTCAGGCACCTCCTCTCTCTTCTCTGTTGTGGCACTCGCCACTCAGAATTCAATTGTGGTTTACCTGCCTTTCTCCTCACTGACTGCGACGTCTTTGGAAGAGTAAGGCTTGCATTTTGATTGACTTCTTGCTCACAGTATGCAATACAGAAACACAATTCAAGCAAATCCCATGGAATGAATCAGCGATCAGAGACAGATGCAGGGTGCTAGGAGAGCTCAGAGGGGGAGAACATGGGGACAGTAGAAGAGACTTCCTTTGTCCCAACCCACCAGGCTCTGCAGTGTGCTGAGAAAAGTCACAAGAGAAACATGCGGTTCTATATTTTTAAATCATTTTCTTATGCCTTTTCTTCTTCTTGCTCTGTTTATTTTAGATGAGTGCAGGCAACAAGATCAAAATAAATGTGAACTAGTAGCCAAGGAGGTCAAATAAATTCTCAGAGAATCATAGCACCATCATGCCACTAACCACAAAAGAAAAAAAATATTTAGGGCTCGTTCAGTGCTCTGTACAGAAACCGTGCTGTCAAATGCTTGGACAGTTATTCTTCTGCTCTTAAAAGTGTTTGATGGAGAGTTTGTAAGTAATTTTAAGTCTGCACATTGTTAATGAACAAAAGGCACTTTGGGATGAGAATAAACCGTATCTCTCGCTTTCTTTTTAAATCTTATCTAATTTTATGCAGTAGTATACACAACAAAAAGAGGAGATAAAAATACATAAAGGTTTTTTATATTTTAAAACTAATGCTTTCCAGTTGCTGACACCGAACGTCATTGGTAGGTTTACATACAATTCCAGCTAATACATATAGGAGCTTTTGCTTGGATACTTTGACCTATGAAACTACATAGTCAACATTAAGTACAAGAAAGTGCAAAACTAAAAAATAGCAGACTCAAGAACTGAACTCAGGATTATAGACTCCAAATCCTTTACCAAGTGTCTTTCTTCAGAGAGCCTCATGCTTCTAAGGCCTGTGACTACACGAGGATGGAACCAGCACAGCTTTGTAACAGAGACCGGCTGTTCTAGTCTCCATCATATTGACTTGAAGCAAATCAAATCTTATATTTCTCTGGTGTCCACAATTTTTTCCAAGTTTTAAGATTATATGCTCTTCTATTTGAAGGTCATGCAGTGGGAAGTAACTCACGTATTTTAGCCTAAATCTTCTCTCCCTGTGAGCCCTGCAATAAATGACCGATACCTAAAATGCATATCCTAATGCAAGGATGTTTCAACATATGCAAATCAATGTGATATATCACATTGTATTACATTAACAGAATGAAGGGAAAAATTATATAATCATCTCGCTAGATGCAGAAAAAGCATTTAACAAAATGTTCAACATCCATTCATGATAAGAATTCTTAATGAATTAGGCATATAAGGAACATATTTGAATATAATAAAGAACATATATGACAGGCCCACAGATAACATCATACTCAATGGTGAAGGGTTGAAAGCTTTTCCTTTAAGATCTCCTGACAAGGATGCCCCTTCTTATTACTTTTATTCTACAACACACTTGAAGTTCTAGCTAGAACATTCAGGCAAGAAAAAGAAATAAAAGGTATAAGAATTGTAAAGAAAGACATAAAGTTATCTCTCTTGGCAGACAAAAATAATTTTATATATCAAAAATCTTAAAAATTAACAAAAGAATAGATCTAATCAATGAATTCAGTAAAGTCGTAGGGTACAAAATTAACATATAAAAATTAGTAGTGTTTCTATATTAAGAACAAAACTTCTGAAAAAGAAATAAAGAAATGGATCCCATTTACGATAGCATCAAAACAACAAAATACATAGGAATAAATATAATCAAGGAAGTAACAGTTCTCTGCACTGAAAATTATAAGACATTGATGAAAGAAATTGAAGAAAACACAAATAAATGAAAAAGTATTCCGTGTTCATAGATTGAAAGAATTAAGATTGTTAAAATATCAATACTATCAAAAGCCATCCATATATTCAATGCAATCTCTATCAAGATTTCAATAGTATTTTTTACAGAAGTAGAAAAGCACCCCTAAAATTTATTTGGAGTCAAAAAGATACCGAATAGCTAAAGAAATCCTGAGACAGAAGAACAGAGCAGGAGGTATCACATTTCCTGATTGCAAGCTATTCTAATCAAAACAGTACTGGCAAAAAAAGAAAAGACAATGGAACAGAAATAAACCAAATAAACCCAAGCACATACAGTCAACTAATATTTGCTCAATGGAGAAAAGATAGTCTATTCAATAAATGATGCTGGGATAATTGGATATTCACATGTAAAAGAATGAAACTGGATCCATATCTTATGCCACTTACAAAAATTAACTCCAAATGGATTAAAGACTTAAATGTAAGACTTGAAACCATGAAACCATGAAACTCCTAGAAGAAAATACTGGAACAAGCACCTTAACATGAGTCTTAGTACTGATTTTTTTGGGTATGACACCTAAAGCAAAGCAACAAAATAAAAAATAAACAAGTGAGACTACATCACACTAAAAACCTTTTGCACAGTAAAATAAACCATCAACAAAGTGAAAAAAACAACCTATGAAATGGGAAAAACATTTACAAACCATATATCTGAAAAGAGATTAATATCCAAAACATATAAAGAACTCATACAACTCAATAACAACAACAAAAAAATAACCCAATTAAAAAATGGGCGAAGGACCTGAACAGATATTTGCCCAAAGAAGAATATGAAAGGCCAACAGGTACATGAAAAGATGCTCAACATCATTAGTCACTAGGGATGTCACTAGTCTCAACATCTCATGCCTATTAGGATGGCCATCATCAAAAAAAGAAGTGATAACAAATGCTGGTGTGGATGTGCAGAAAAGGGAACCCTTGGGCACTGTGGGTGGGAATGTAAATTAGTGTAGCCACTATGGAAAACAGTATGAAAAATCTTCAAACAATTACAAATAGAACTACCACATGATCCAACAACTCCACTTCTGGGAATGTATCCAAAGACAATGAGAATACTAATCCCGATTTTCTTAGTGACATTATTTAAAATAGCCATGGAAATAATTTAAGTATCCATCATTAGATGAAAGAATAAATAAGATGTAGTACATATATACAATGGAATATTATTCAGCCATAAAAAATTAGGAACTCCTACCACTTGCAATAAGGATGAACCTTGAAGGTATGCTAAATGAAATAAGACAGACAAAGAAAGAGAAATACTGTATGCTCTCACTTATATGTAGCATCTAAAATTTAAAAATCGAGACTAAGAAAAAGAGATCAGACTTGTGGCTGCCAGAAACGCAGGTGGAGGGAGGGAAAATTGGAGAAAGGTGTTCAAAAGGTATAAGCTTCCAGTTATAAGTTAGTACTAGAGATATAATGTACAACATGCTGACTATAACTAATACTGCTGTTTGCTATATAGGAATTTAAAAAGTAAATCCTCTCATCATGAGAGAAAAATATTCCCTTTATTATTTTCTTATTTCTTTTATTTTTATTGTATCTGTGTAAGAAGATGGATGTTAGCTGAATCTCTTGTGGTCATCATTTCACAATATATGTCAATCAAACCATCACACTGTCTTAAACTTACACAGTGATGTATATCAATTAATCCTCATTAAAACTGGAACAAAAATGCACACCCTAGGGGGACTGAACTATTTTTTAAAATTTGTCTTTATTGAATGCCTACCATGTGCCTAGCCCTGAACCAGGCTCTTTGCATATACTAACAATTAATCCTTTAAATAAGCCTATGAAGTTGGTATTATTAGTCCCATTTTATAATGAAACTGAGGCTTAGACAAATTAGTGACTTTACCAAACCTCACCACAGGTAAGGGGGGAAGGAAAAACAATCCACAATTTCTCTGACTCCAAAGCCCATGCTCTTAACCACTAGACTATTCTTATGAAAATGAAGAATCCTATGACGAGGCCAGTAACTACTGCACTTTTTAGGTCTGCAAAAAGCAATTGGGAGATCCTATAACATTACTTGACAAAACGTCCTGGCTGACCCTGCCCTTAGCTTCTGATTTTCTCAGGATATTTATCCTATTTCATAGCCTCTCCCACATAGGCTGGGGACCCCTGACATATTTACGAGTTTTCCATGTTGGGTTTTCCTGAGGCCCAGACACCTCAACCCAATCGTTTAATTTCCTGCTACTCCAGAGCTGACCACCTCACAGCCTGAGAGCAGATCAGGCAAACCTGTCACCCCATGAGTCAGCAACTGCACCTATGAAGCCTAGCCTCTCAGGGCAAGGTATTGACTACTCCAGCTCATGAGGTAGAAGCAAGACACTGGCTGAACCATTGGTGGCTTCACTGTGTGTCCACAAGCAAGTACTTAACCCATTATCTCAATGTAGTTTCTAAATAACGTTTTGTTATGTGAAATTATAGAATATCACACAATAGATAATATCTACTAAAATTATGCTATTGTCCATCTTTCCCCTCTAAAACAAAAGCTCCATGAGGGTAGGGGCTTGTCTTAGTACTGCTGTATCTCCAGCCCCTACCATAGTATCTGGCATATATCAGATACTCAACAAATATTTGAATAATGGGACACAATAATAATGATCATTAGCATTTTATATGCCAAGTACCATTCTAAGTCCTTAATATTCATTGGCCCATCAAATCCTCATAACAACCCTAGTTTACAGATGAAGAAATTGAGGCATAGGGAGAGTGATTTGTCCAAGGTCCAATGGTAAAGCCAGGATTTAAATTGAACCTTGGTGGTCTTGATCTAAAGTCCCTAATAATAGCCACTAGCCTAAGTGCCTTTTTATAGTTTTTTAGTTTCTATCTTTTAATAGGTGAGTAATACAAAATGGGAGACAGAACATGGGTTTTAGAATCAAACAGACTAGGCTTGGAATCCCAAGTCTGACATTTCCTACCCATGTGGCCTTGTGTAAATTACATAAGTTATGTAGTGCTCTTTCTTCAAACTGGGAGTTAAAATACTTGCTTCCTACCCTGACTGGTGTGGCTCAGTTAGTTGGGCATTTTCCCACAAAGGGAAAGGTTGCTGGTTCGATTCCTGTTCAGGATACATGCCTGGGTGGCAGGCCCAGTCCCTGGTTGGGGTGTGTGAGAAGAAATCAAGCAATGTTTCTCTCCCCCTCTTTCTCCTTTCCTTCCCCTTTCTCTAAAAATGAGTAAAATCTTTTAAAAATAAAATATTTAAAAAGATTTTAAAAAATACTTGCTTTTAAGAGTTGTTGTGAGGTTTAATGAGATTGCCTAAGTAAAATTCTTTTTGCAAAGCCAGACAATACAATATTAAGGGTCACTATTATTGTGATGAATCATTGTTAACTTCGTGGTGCAGACAGCAAGTGATAAAAACGAGTCTAGAATGGTGATTTTCAGCTGGTGTGCTGCGGCACACTGCTGGGCCACAAGAATTTGAAAAACTTAAAACATGCCATATCTGACTATTTAGTCAGGGGCACTGACCTCTTTTCCCTCAGGCTGTCAAATAAAGAAATGACAACAGTCAACACAATAATAGCTATCTGGTGTGAATGAAGCAAAATTATACCTACTTTTTTGTCAGATTGGCAAAAAAAAATTTTTTTTGGTGTGCCAGAGAATTTTAGTAATTAGTTTATTTGTGTCATGAGATGAAAGAAGTTAAAAATTGCTGCCTTAGACAACAGAATTACTGAGGAATTACAGGTGAGTCCTGGTGGTCAGGAAAAGTTCCATGTAAAAAGACATACTTTAGATTCCCAACTCAAAGTTACAGAACTGTGATTGGTGAACAACAGGGTAGTGTCAGAGCCAGTCTACATGACAAGAGGGCTTTGGCTCCAACACCCGCCTCATAGTTTAGAGGTTGACAGGGCACCTGATGGCAAACCATTATGGACAACCTAACCAATAGTCAACTACATCATTCAGTTAACAATTAATTACTGAGCACCTATTAGGTACCAGGCACAGAGATAAACCCAGGCCTGAATGTTAAGATGGTCGTGAAACACAGACAAATCAACTGAAGATGCAGTGTGTAACACTGCTGACAGAAGGAGGCTGGCGGTGCTCTAACCCAGCATGAGTCAGAGAATCTTTCCTGGATGTGATGAGCCTCCTACTTGTGTCATGGTGAAGAAGAGCAGAAGGATGTATGAAACTAAGTGGTCTTTCGAGCATGGGTGCAAAACAGCATGGTGCAGTTCCAGCGTGGAAGATAAATGGAAGGCAGGAAGCTGCAGGATGGGAGGCCATAAAGGAGGGCAGCAGCCAAGCCATGGAGGGTCTCCTGGGCCTGGTGAAGGCGGCTGGGCTTGGTCTTGACCCACAAATCAATTTAGTAGCCATCTCTGAGATCACATCTCAACTGTGTGTCTATAGCAAATACATCAGTTCCCAATGAAATACAAACAAAACAGCACTGAGAGAAAGAATATGTTTTTTTTTTTTTTCTTAGGCGCATGGCTGAATTTTCTTTGGGGCCCTATTTTTCTTCCTGAATAGATCACAGGCATTTTTAGTACAAGGGTAGTTTATCACCACCTCATGATTCTGTTGCCCTTTTGTATTCTAAGGTCGTTTCCATCTCTGTTCAGCAAATGTTGTTCTCCCTCCCCCAGCACAGTACCCTGCACAACTTGATAAATATTTGCAGAATTGGGCTGGATTCATTGAGCAACAGCTAGGTAAGGTAACACTGTGCCAACAGCAAATGCTGGGGCCCAGGTGTAGGGGGAGATAAAAAGATGATTCTCATCGCATCTTCACCTCAATAAACTTAATCTTCTAATGATGCAAATGAGACATGCAGGACAATCATATACATACACGATGGCAGATTATAGGGAGTTGTACTGGTTCAGTAGTGGCTTTCGCAGGTGGTGGAAATCTGAACCCCACTCTCACAGCACTTTGACCAGACATTCACCTCCCTGAGGGCAGGGGACTATATCTCCTTTCCTAATAAGTTCTCAGTAAGCACCAAGTAGTGAGGGCTTAGTATTTATCGAATGGATCTATTTAATACTCACAACAACCCTGGAAGGTCTAAATCATTTTACAAATGTGGAAACTGAAGCTCAGAAAGATCATGTCACCTGCTTGAGGTTATAAGGTTAGTAAGTGGTAGAGTAAAAATAACAATAATAATGATAATAATTATTTTTCAATCTAAGGAAGCATATCCTCCATTTATCATTCTCCAAATGTCTGCCTCAGGATTCTCTTCCCATACAAACATGGAAAATGTCGTCTTTCCCTGAATGAAAGTTCAAGTTTATAATTTGAGTTATTGAGCTCTGGTTGGCTTTTTTTCCTGTTGCCAGTTTTAGTTGTTTCAAAACACACTGAATGGCTTTAAGGCAGGTGGTTCTGCCACATAGCAGGTAAGGACATTCTTTAATACAAAATTTCCCGAATACTCTCCCATTCCCACCCTAGTCTCCAAATGAGAATTAATCCATCTTCATTTTAATTCAATAAATCTTTATTGAATACCTACTATGTGCTAGGCACCTTTCTCAGTACTTCCAAAATAAAACACACAGCAAGAAAGTCTTTTAACCTGTCCGTCTTGGGATTAAATCATATCTTACCCACTTTCGTGTTCAAGGACAGCTAGTAATCTCTATAGGACAGAGACCAACGGAACCACTTATCTTTATAAAGCAGTACAATGCTAACACATAGTAGCCATTTCAATACAAAATTTAAATCTTTTAAATTTTACTCTGTAATTAGACAGTCCTGGTTTCAAGTCAAATCCTGGCATAATCAATTATTGGCTTTGTAACCTTAATTTACATTTCAAAACTTCTGTTAGATTACCCATAAAATAGGAAAATTAAAATTTACCTTTTAAGGTTGTTCTAAGGATTAAGATTGTTCTAAGGCAAGGACGTATGTAAAGCACAGTGCCTGACTCATAGTTAGAGCTCAAGAAATAAAAGCTGATTACATTACTTCTAGTCTCACTTCTAGGTCACCTCCACTACTTATTGTTGTCATTACTATTATTACTTTGCAGCTTCAATGAAATAACATGACTAAGGAGTGAGGTTTGTTAGTTAATAAATATTTTGATTAAGAGCAAGCCCCAACATATATCATACAGACATCGATTTTTAAAGATTTGAATACAATGTTCCACATTAAATCTAAAATAATGAGAAGTCATGCTTTCTTTAATAATTTGGAAGATACTGAAGATCTTGCATTGTATAGCTCTGAAAAAAGTTGGCTTTTTTCTCCTTTGGATAACACAGAGCTCACTATCATCTAGAACAGGGTTTCTCAAACTTGGCTGATTATGATCCAACAAACCAAAAAACAGAATGAAATATATTGAACTTCATATCACAACTCAGAATACAGAAAACTGAAAAAGTTTGATGATATAATACTCACCCTTACTAAGTATCAGCCAATAATATTTTCTTTTACCTTTTATTCCATTCTAGTATGCTACTGTTTTAATTTTTAAAATTTTGGTCAAGATGCAGTAAAATAATTGGCAAAACTAGAACCTAATAATTTACTAATGTTATTATTTTTCTGTTAGCATGTATTGAGGATATAGTTTAACTCACCTTCCTATCAAGCTATGAAGTTGTATTAATTCTATTTTATATTAATATTAAGAAACTGAAACTTAGAAAGGTTAGGTGCCTTGGACTAAACAGACTCCCACAAGCTGATAACAGACCTAAGACTCACAGTCTTCTAACTGTGGTTCAGGATCTTTAAAAAAAATTATAACTCAATTCAACAAACACTTACTGAGTACCTACTATGTGCTGGGCACTGAAATAAGAGAGCTTCTTACATGATTTCAGCTCTTCGGGGCTCACAGACTACCAGGGAAGACAAGCATAACTTGGTACATGCACTTGGAATTCCAAATGGGTAGTGTTCTATTCTGGAGGAAATAAGCCTATTCCCAAACCTCCACCCTCCTCTCACTGGCCACACATTATCCCACAAAATAAGCACTAGTACCTGTTGGTGAGAGAATGCAGCATGCTCCTCTAATGGCACATATGTTTACAATCTGAAATAAAGTCAATATTGCTCCTCCTACTGCTTCTTGGCACTGTAACCATAAAAGCAACCCGCAATGTGACTTCACCGACAAGCCTCATCATCATCATAACATCACACTATGATCAGAGGAGTGCTTTAATGCCAATTCCCTCTAAATAACCAAGATCTAATTTAGAAGCATCTTTAGGGTGACTTCAATTTCTGAGAAATCATGACTCAATAAAGACAACTCTTGACCCTGCAAAACAATCATGAACCTATAGTTCTCTGATCTAAGACATTCCATAGCTATCAATTCAAATAAAGTCAAAACCAACTCAAAACACCCTAAAGAGTCCCGGCTTTATCTTTATACATCCTAAATGCATTCACACCAGACTATTTATCATTCCTTAAGCAAGTTCCTATCTCAATGTCTTTACTCCTACTCTTCCCTCCACATGGAATCCCCCTTTCTCCTAATTTTTCTGCCTATCTAGCTTTCCTGGTTCCACTCAAATGGCATGTTCTCCATGATGCCTTGTTTTTCCCACCCAACAAGAAAGAAGATCTCTGTCTATGGTACCTTGTACCTCCTCTGCCAAGACACATTTTGCATTCTGCTTGTCATTGTCCTCACCTACTACATTAGAATATGCTTTAAATACTGTCATACTCCAGGCAGCACCTAGAATGTGGTTTACATGCAATAGACATGAAGTTATATTTGTTGATTCCACAATGAAAAAGTTGATTTAGAAAATGAATTGCTCTTTTTTTTCCTAGAGAAGTAAACTTGGGCCAAGCTGGATGTATTCCCAAACGCTCTGGAGCTAGGGCTTCTGATATTGCTAAACATGTAAGCTAAGGCAGGTGGCTCAGCTTTATTTTCTATAAAAAGGGGTTAATAGTACTTGCCTTAACTACATTAAAGAGCTCAAGCTCACAACATAGAACAAAAATTATAAAATGTGAAGAGAATATGAGAAATGACCTCCATGGTCACAGGTCTAGCATGGCAGAACTGTGCTGGGAATAGCTGAAGTTCTAGAAACGCAAACTTGCTCCTCTGTTCTTGGAAAATTCACACAACCCAGTAGTTTAGGAGGAGTACTATTAAGACTACACAAACTGCAAGTCTATGTCTCCAAACTTTACTAATTAGAGACCTATTTAAGAGTTTTTACTAAAGCCCTTTTAAGCGAAAAGGTTTTATTTCTTCCTGCATATAACCTCAAGTCAGAGGTATAAAGCAGGAGAAATTGAGATTCAAATATTAGCTTAAATGTGAATAAATTTTAAAAATTTTAATATGAACACTTATCTATCAAGAAGATACTAAGGCTATTCATCTACCTGCCACTCCCCTGACCATTCATGTGCTCAAATCTCTCACCCAATCATTTCTTTTTCGTCTTTCATTAATGTGTGAGATTTTTCTAGGCAAAACTATGTAGAACCATCTCTTATACCTCCCTTTCTCCAAATTCAAGCCCCTTCCTCCCACAGATATATTTCTACCCATACAAACACATTCTAAAAATCAACCACAAATCTTCCAGATAGCTTGTGGACCACATACAAGGCTGCTTACAAAATCCTTAGAAGAACCTTGGTGAAACCTTAAAATAGATACACATGGAAAGAGAAAAGTTCTATTGTCTGTTTCATAGTAAAGGTCTTCTTTATAAAAGCATTGGACCTGTGAAATGGCACTTGGGGGATCATATCTATTTGGAACCCTGCCCCCTAGTTTTAAGGATGAAATTGAAGGGAAGAAAATGAATCCCCTTCCCAACCTTCCCATGATCATAAGAAGTGGAATTCAAAATCCATGACTTTAAAACAGTGTTCTAAGGCTATCTTTGAACCCCTTCAGGGACTACTTGTATTACTTCTTCATCCTCACTGGTGACAGCAACAGGTCCCCATTTAAAACAATCTGAATTTTTTTGGTCACTACTTCAGAGCCTCGGGAAAAGGTACAAAATTAGATTTTGCCTAACACCAGTCCTGACACCCCACAATTCCCCTTCCCAGGTGTGTGTGATCAACAGCTACATCAAGGCGTTGCTGGAGATTTTCCTCCTTTCTCTTTTTCCGTCAAATGGGAGGGTAATAAATTGAGGGCCTGCATTTTGCTCACATCTCCAACACCTCTTCAGTCAATCTGATCACTTCTGGAGCTGTTCACACTGCCAAAGGCATCCATCACCCTGCCTCACCAAGCAGGAGATGGAAAACTAATGGCAAGTTAGAAAAATCTCATTAAGCCACTTTTGCTTCAGCTTCTTCACCACTCCTCGAGAAATAGAACTTCAAAATTCAGCCTATCAGGAAAACAGGAGGGATAGAGAAAAAAAGCTGATGTAGCAAAGCGGAAAACAATAGCTCCAAAGTAAGTTGGTTTCTGGGCCAAAGTCAAATAACTCACAGGTTATATATATTTTAGACAGCAAAGATGAGATCGTATCAATTAGCTTTAACCTGTTTTTCTTTCTGGTTGACTTCTGAATTTCTTAACAGACTCTTTTGTGAAACTAAAAAAAAAAAAAAATAGCACTGATGAAAATTAATTTTATGTTTACCTCTTTTCTCTTTTAATTACTAAATCCCAAGTTAATTACAATTTTGAAGGAGATCATGGATATACCTTCCGAAACTCTAGGAGAATGGAGACAACTTAAAGCCACACAATTCCAGAGAGAAACTGAAGGCTTGTCTATATTTAAAAGCCACTGTGTGTCACACTCACACTGCCACATTAGTTCTGGGGAGAGGATGGAGACTCTGAGGGTAGCATGCAACGTTACTTCTCCCCAGGACATCCAGCACGGGCAGGAAGATGGACAGAGTGAAGGAGACCTAATGCTCTCTAAGCACCTTTCGCTTTCAGGCTCCATGTATGACTGGTGCCTTCCAATAAATACTGGTCCCCTTCCGAGCCTCACAGAACCCTATGAGTTGGGCATTATCACCCCCATTTTAGAGATGAGGAAATTGAGGCTCAGAAAGCTGAAAAGCCTCATCCAAGATCACACATTACTAAATGGGGAAGTCAAAACACCTGACTCTAAGATCCTTGAACTACCTGGTTTCTTAAAGAAAAAAGCAGTCTTTCCAGAGGGTTGCCTGTCCCCACACACCATTAAGGTCCTCTGAGTCCAGAGACTGACTCATGGTTCTGTGTCCTCTGAGTTGGCCTGCCAACAAAGACACGGGAATAACAATAACTAGTAGAAACAAATCTAATTTTTCTGCATGTGTACGAGTAGATGTAATATGTTTTTAACCCCATCTGCAGACTGGCCCTATGGGCCCTAATCACAATAACAGGTTGTTTTCAGGATTAGAACCTTTTCCATTACAGAGGTGATTAAAACATAATCAAGCTAGAAAGTTATCCTCCCCCAAAGCCACCTAAAACAGAGAAACTCCAAAATAAAACCAATTTACATATTTTAGCCCAAATTAAAAAGTAAAAGCTAAGGAATCCCTTTTAATATCCTGAATAATAAATGCACATTTATGTAAAGCTTCCTTTGGGGAACGGTTACTATGAGGACAACTTTCCCAATATTATTCATAAATATCACTTTTGTTTTGGTGTTAAAGTAAGAATCTGAACTTGTGGGAATTGTACTATCTGTATTGAATACACCAACAGAGATAATTAATATTGAAGATACGTACAATATCCAGAATTTTAGATGTGTGGTTGGCTGCATTACAAAAAGTCACATAGAAAGGATGAGCCAAATCTGGTCAAAATCACAAATTGCAGGGACGTAGTAATTTACTCCATTTAAAGTGAGCACTTTCCTAATGAAAGTTTCATTAGTAAAGATTGCAAGTTCTCAGGCTTTCCACTACAGACTTTTAAATAGCACTTAGAGCTAAAGTTTATCATTAAAGCTATATTTACTACTACTGCATCTTCAAAGGGGCACTTGAAAAAAAAAAGGTTCAACTGAGCCTGTTATTTTTTTCATGTACAAATTAGAAAGCAAAACTCTAAAGGGTTTAGACTGGCAGCTTAGGAAAGACACAGGCTACTTGAGAAGCCACTATTGGTCATCCTAGGGCACATTGAGGGACATGGCTGTCCATTTATTAACCCCCCCCCCCAACACACACACAGAATGTAGCATCTAAGTGTGTGTGACAAAGTGACTATAATTTCTGCTCCACTAACAAACTTACAGTTTGCACAGGGGCATGCCAAGGGTCCTCCTTGGAGGCTAACGTGGGAAAAGATATTCAAAGAATCATCTGTGAGAAGCAAGGCATTCCTATTTCTGTAAAATTAACAGGCTCTAGACAAACTCCATGGCCAGCTGATGGAAAGACAAGTTCCTTCCAACTGTCCAAACTTTACTTTTTTGTGAGCATGAACACCTGGATACATAGAACCTTATAGATGAAAATGTCCAGAAGACCTTTTACTTTTATCTTTTGGAGTCATGCCTAGACTCTTATAAATACAAAAGGAAAAAACGTTTAGGTACTTGAATGTTCCAACAGATCTTTTCTCATAATATTATACAAACCTCATTGTATACCATCAAATCTTAAAATCCCTCACCCCAACTTTATCCCAAGTCTCATGGACTTAGCCTCTAATTATGCCTTTTCATCAGCATCAGAAGAAAAAGAAATAGTGACCTTGAATTCTACATTCCAAAGAAAGGCACATAAGTTAGTCCTCAAAAAATACATCTTCGTCCAACAAAAATAATAGCTATCCTCTACTATGAATACACTTGATAAAACAACTTTAAGGGCTAGTTGTTAAAGAAGAGTAGACAATCGAAGGTAACTAATTCATCGAATGAACAAGAGCAGATTCGATGCCACAAAGTGCAAAGAGAGAGGAAACCTCCATGCTGTGGTGTGTTTTTCAGAATTCGCCATCTTGGCTGTAATAGTTTCTCTGTGTCCTCATATCCTGAAAAAAGAACTAAACTTCTTACAGAAAAAGACTTATGAACTGCATATTTATAGCTTTAAAGTTAGTAATTTAAAAATTAAACTCAATTTTAAATGTTATTTTCAAATCAAGAGTCCAAGGAAAGTTATATTCAGAGGGACCTACAAGTTGTACTTTTTTTTCCATTAAAAATTATATATGGTAACTTTGCATTTTATTTATATGGTTAAAAATAAGGCTTTCCCCAAACAACAACAGCAACAACAAGAAAAACAAACGCAAGCACAACAATTACACTGACCTTGTTTCTCCAACATCTTCACTGTTTTCTCCCTCAAAATTTGTTTTAAAATTCCACTATGGCATTCAGAATTTCTTGATTCTTGCAGAGAGAGATCCGTAGTGAGGGGGGAAATATCTCTGGTGTTAGATACAACAAAGATCTGAATAATGATCTCCCCTAAAGCAAAAATGGTCAGTTCTAAAACGGTCCGGCAAAAGGCAAAATCTCGGGTATTGGGGGAGGGCATGGGGAAGAGGGGAAAAAAGAGATAGAGATACAGCGATAAATGCTGCCGGCTTATTAGGAGTACTGACAATACATACATTATTTCTTAATGAACATATAAGAAACAGCATAAATATTACCATTAAGGACAGTGGATGTGAACATCCAAAGCAAGCTAGCTGGTTGACTGACTGCTTTTTCATTTTTTGTTCTTTTGTAACAATTCCATTTCCAAAGTGCTTGATTCCTAACACTGATGTTCCAAAGCTATTGTGAGCACGCTGCCTGAATACTTAATGAGATAAACAACAAATAAAATGGCTCATCCTTGGTGCCCCCAGCTAGCATCCCAAACTGGATATAATTAAAGGTGTGAACAAGCAAGCCAGGAAGTAATGAACCTGTGAAGTCAAGGTTCTGAGAAATTATCGGGCATGTGGAACAACACCAGTTCAAATTTATTACTCATTTCTTATAACGGCAAAGTGCAGACCCACATGTTGGTACCCCTCTCCATTCTTGTCCTCTTGCCTTTTTTTCTTTCCATTTCTAGATGGCTGATTTACGAGAGTTACTGCTTGTGACAACTCCCATCCACCCATCCACCCACAGATCACCTACCTTTCTTTTTACCCTAGGAAAGCTGCTGACTTATAAAAGTCCTATACCCTTAAAATACACTGAGATTTAAAAAACAACAAGGATGTTTTCAAAACCTACACATGTACATACACACACACACAAGCTCACAAAACAAAGCACAAGATGTTAACACAGCCACCCTATCTCCTTCTTGTTTTTACCGATGGTTTAAGATTAGATTTAAATGCTCCCAAAGTAAAAACAACTCTTCTTTCCTGTACACAGACATTTTATTTTGAACCCAACTCCTTGATTGAAAGGGCAGCTTCTAGCTATCAAATATGTTCTAGATTTGCACATTTATAGTCCTTAAGTGGCAACTAAAGAAAGGTGTTTAGTTATTCACGAAAGTCTACAGGGTCTAGATACATCTTTTAAATGAAGTTTTGTATTTTTCTAATAAGAGAACTCTTGGAGTTTGTGAGGAGGATAAGCCACTTCTTATGGGAAGCCAGCCCAATTAGGTTTTCTCTCCATTTTTTGGATGTACATATACTTGCAAGTATGTATATATACATTTGGTAAAACCAAATAAGGAAATCCTGAGACAGGAGCAGGAATCCAGAAACACACAAGCTTACACTGATACACACACACTGTCTCTCTCTCTCACACACGCATCCTTTCCACATGTCTCTCAAATGAATGGGAAAATGGATAGTGGGCAATAAAAGGTTGACTGATTTCAAAAGGGGAATCGGCCAATTCTGTACTACATGGCTCATTGACTGGAAAATAGTAAGATACAAGCTTGAGAATGTTTATGTCCTTTCATACCCCTCAAATTCCCAATGACATTGGGGAAAAATACTGCATTGCAGCATTTGCCAGCGCACACTCATGTGTCTAGCATCCGCTGGCCAGCTCACCAACAATGTACATATTAAGTGTCCAGGCACATAAATTAAGTGCTTAGGACACAGATCATTGGACCTGATGAAGAAATGTGTCAAGGCCAAAGTATTTCTGCCCATCCACAATGACCTCTATCAAGACCACCATTCCTTACTGGCGGTACATATAGATAATTTGTTTCATTAAAAAAAAAAAATTAAAACACAACATTAAGATGCAAAGGGCTAATTGAAGCAGCATATCTCCTCAAGGAAGGAATAGCATTTGGACTTCATATAGGAAGAGAATCCACGACAGTAAGAAACAGCGCAAAGGGAAGAAATAAAACCAAAGAAAAGGACTTGCCCAGAGGAAGCCCTTTCATTGTTCATGGTAACTCTTACTTAAGAAAAGCACACTGAATCACCTGCAAATTCTTTTAGAGATATTGAATGCACACACACAAAGTGACATTCATGCCATGATTTCTAGGTCTGAAATTCAAATAGATTATCTCCAATAGAAATGCTAAGTTTAAAATATCTGAAGTTTAAGATGTCCCAAACCCTATTTTAAGACTGAGTTTAGAACTAAAATGCAATCATGTAGCTCATTTTCTTTTTCTTAAAAAACAAAACAAAACTATTGTTATTACCTCACAACAATCTGGCCTTCCTTTCATAACAAAATCCTTGAATATTCAAAGGACCAAGAAAAGGTTGTAGGGAGAGAAAAAAAAGTTTTAAGATTTTGGAAAACTATCGAACCGAAACAAGCTCATCTATATTTTGTCAGGAGGATGACTTGAATGAGTGACAGCTAGAAATGAATGGGACTGAGATCACAAATGAATGATTAAGATTTGTTAGGTTTTATTTCCAAATTAAAGTAGTCTTGCAAATCAATAATTATCAAATAAATGTTTCAGCTACTTCCCTACTTCTGTTCATTTTACCCTTTCAAAATTTAAATATTAAATGATTTAGCCATTACATTACAATGAGATGCATGGACATTCTGATCGTTAAAGCTGCGATGAATCAGGTGTTTTGTGCGGAAATGTTTCCAGTCAGATTTTCACTTCTTTATAAATGCACACTCAGCCTTGTGCTTCTATAAAGGCACATCTCCACATGCAGGCAGTAGGCATTAATATTTTTAAGACAAAGAAGTGAAAAAGGTCAGCAGTAGAACCACGTGTCTTTTTTACAACCCAAGCTAAGGTGACAGTTCTGATAGAAATTATTTTACCCTAACTAAAAAAGGCTGAAAATTTCTCAGGAAAAAACTGTATTAGAGATAATAAAAAACAATTCTATCGTTAATAGCAACATGTTTACATACTCAAGATATGAAAGCAAGGTTCAAGTGTATAATAAAACTATCTTTATTTACTTTCACCCTAAGAATCAAAACAAATTTTTAAAAATCTCCCAATAAACACAAAACAAAAAGAAGGATCGGCAAGGAAAATAGAATGGGGGTGGGGGGGTGTATGCGGAGATTTGCAATGGAGGGAGTAAAAAAATTAAGAGTACTTTCAATAAAGCCAATTATATTTCTTAATCTTTTATCATGTTCCAGTATTTTTTAATCTCTCATTTTTGGGCTTAAAATCAGTTACCTGATCCTGTATCAAATATGCCTCTCAGGAAAAAACCATAACAGATCGTTTTACCTTACCTTCTATTTGCCTAAATACTATACCTTTCAGTCCTTCTGGTACCCACCATCATGAGAAAAAGACTACTAGTGAAGCACATTTAGAGAAAAAGCGAGAGATGCCTGCCACCAGATCACACATGGGTCCCAGGCATTCAGAGACACTGAAAAAAATCAGCTTTTCACTCAGTTTATGCCAAGACCAGAACTGGGACCAAATGCCCAGTTGAAGGCAGTGGTTGCAAGGGTGAAGCCTGATGGGTCCTGTGGCTGGAGCTACGGAGAGGCAGGCATAGCAAAAGGCTTGAATACAGTTTTTCATTTATTATTTTAAAAAGTAATTTCTCCTCAGGATATACAATGAGACATACAATGAACTCCCCGGAACTGGAGTATCAACATCTGATTTAGTCAAAGCACCACTATCACTTAGCACAAAATCATTGTTTAGGGTAAATCTATTCCACCTATATTCCACCTATGGATGGATATTTGCTGGAAATTTCTAAGAAATCATTTGCAGAACCTATCAGCTGTGGGAGTTTATTATGCATCCGTCAACTTCATTCAATGTAATTTACATTTTTTTTCAGATGGCCTCATAGGATTCCTTGCGATTTTTTGCATGCACAATTTCACAGCAGGGAAAAGGGGTAGTTGTGGGGCGGCGGGTAGGGAGGGAGAGAGAGAGAGAGAAAGAGAGAAATTGAGAGATTGCCTACTCTCCCTTCCCCCTCTCCTTCTCTCTCTGTGTTTTAAACCAAAAAAAGAAAAAAGAAAAGAAAAAAAACAGGAGAGACGGAACAGATGCTTAAAAATAGATTTCTAAAAATCACTGTAAACCAGAGTTAGAAATGTAATTAACACCTATTTATAAAGCATAATTAAAGTTGGGCTGGCCACAAAGAACAGCAAAGATAATCGAGGTCCTGTCCCCCCCTTTTTACACTGTTTGCAGTGTGTTCTCATGATAGCCACCTGCTCCCTACTCGGCTTTTCCTCTGTTCGTTTCCCCGGCAACCTTTCATTGGGTTTTCCTCCCAGCTATCGCTTTCAGTTGGGCTGCTCGGTCTAATCTTATTTGTTTTACACCCATCAAAACAAGCAGCCAGACAAAGGCAATCCTCTAAGAATGGGGAAAAGACCACAGCTTTGTTATAACATCCATGCAGAGCGAAAAGTCCTCCCCAGGCTTTTCTAGTGAGAAATAAGTGAGATGGATATGAATTTATAGCCTCCCCCCCGTACCCAGCTTTGAAACCCCGTGAAAGCTATTGCTGGTGAA
Source organism: Furipterus horrens (assembly GCF_987537825.1). Taxonomy (NCBI): domain Eukaryota; kingdom Metazoa; phylum Chordata; class Mammalia; order Chiroptera; family Furipteridae; genus Furipterus; species Furipterus horrens. The sequence continues at coordinate 34,368,757 of NW_028327173.1, read as the reverse complement.
AATTCAAAGTCAAAGTGAGCACCCGTGGCATCTGATCTTGCCATTTTGTGCCATATCTCCAGGGTCAACATCAGGCGACAGGAGCGACACTCAAGGAGTTTCCCTGCTTCTTCTTCATTCTTTTTTCCCCGAAATAGATGCTAAAAATAGAATTACTACTTTGGCGGATAGGTTTTCCACTTCCCTTTCCACATCTAAAAGTCCTGTTTCACAATTGCATCCGTGGGTACTGAACCTCACCTCCTCGACCCCAGCCTTCCCCATCACTCAAGCAGGAGACTGAACAAGAAACGTGCCTTTAACTTTAGCAGTCGTGCAATTCTGTTGAAAGCTCACTGAGGCGGTGGACGCGCCAGCCAAAAGCAACGGTGACATTATGATTGTCAAAAGAGACACCAACCTTGCTTGGCTAAAATGTGTATTCTATGGAAGGTAGTGTGTGTGGCTGTGTGCATGCAATGTCATTACACTTGGAGATGAATTCTGGTTTTCTGAGAAGAGAAATACTAATAAACACACACTCACACACACACACACACAAACGATCTGCACAGTGATTTACGATGCACAGTCCACCATCCTTACACACACACACACTCACATACACATAATCGGCTGGAATCTCCAAGCTTCCTTCCTCTTTTCACTTACCATCTTCAAGCCATTCCACTCCATCTGTGATCAGAAGAAGATGGACCCTCACACAGTGTGTCAAAAGCAGAAAGGAACGTTATGTAAAAGCTGACATTCCTTCTTACAGAGCTGCTGCCCAGAGAAGGAAGCAACAACTCAACATGCCAGGCACTGCTACACATACAAGCCGCCTCCTCTTTTTTATGAGGTCATGACAGGAAACTCTTTGAAATACAAGATGCAGCATTTACTGAAGCTCAAATAAATCACTCTCCTTGCCGTTTAGACTGCGCAGTCCCCCGAAACACAACTGCCCATCTCAACGTTCAGGATCCAGGAGCTGCCTCTTAGGGTTTAAATTCTCAGCACGGAAATGGAGAGATTCTTAACCCGGCTGCATCCACCTCCTGCCCCACAAAACCCAGGCACGTAGACAACCCCCCTCTCCCTTTACAAAAAGAAATCCCTTCTTTTGCCATCATGGTCTCATGTAATATAACCTCTTTCAACAAACCAGCAATTATTTCAGCCCACCTTCCCCACACCCCTGCCTGCCTTTATGTAGAAGGGAAAGCTGACAATGACCTGTTAAAAATGACAATCTATTTCCCCACTGCTTTTCAATAAAAGGATCTACCCACATTCTCTACACAAAAGAGATAGTAAATGTAGGAATCAGACAGCAGCAGAGAACTAAACTCTTGGTCAAGGTGTAGATGCTTTTCTTCCCTCCAGCAACACAAACAACAGATTATAAATCTAGTCATACCTACCATAACCATTCTTAATGGCAAATATTGGGTCTTGCAGAGCTTCGACTCTTCTCTTAAAATTTGCAAAGGTTTCAGGATATATTTTTTTAGATGATTACTATTATATATATTTTAAAGATCCACAAAATACAGTGTGGATGATTATAAAGTAAATCAATTATTTTAGGGGGGTGGGGGAGAGAAAGAAAAAAAAATAAAGAAAAGGAGCAGTGAGCTGAAACCCCCGATTCTAGGATGTAGATAAGAACAACTGAACAGAGCCTTGCTGAAATTGGCTCGAAGCTTCCCCTTTTTACATCCATTTATGGGACCATCTGTCAGCCAAAGCCATGATCTGATTGGCTAGGGAAACGTAGGGAGGCGTTGCAACATCAGGTGCTATTTAAATTAGCTACTGCCAGATTGACGATGTTAATGATTTGGTGACCTCTACAACAACAGAGACCAGATTTCTGAACTGCTTCTTGTGTCTGGTAATTAAGGCCAGGCTGAAGCAACAACAGCCATACTTGTATTTTTACCTTTTCCCTCCTCCCAGCTCAAAAGTACTGTAACAACTGCAGGTCACTGGTGGCTTGTAAACCTAACAGTGGGAGTGTCCCCCCTTCTCCCTGTCTCAGGGGCCTCACCACCCCACCCCTCTGACAGAGAGGGCTTTTCCTGTATAGAATATTTTCAACTACCTTATCTTTCTCAACAGTTGCTTTCTAGCGAAATGCCTATTTAACGATCTGCCTCTAGGCTTAAGAATACAACAAAAGCACTTCAATGTGCTAATACATCTACATTTTAACTTTATTTCCCAATATTGCTGATTCTCAGTAAGTAAAGCTCCTTCTGTGGCTAACATGGCCAGCGTTCCAAAAGATAGCAAGTTTGAGAGTGTGCTTGCTCCGTGAACTGGGTTCATACAAGTTCGCTTCAGAAAACTCTTGCCGAATAAACAAAAAAGAAAAGGCTGGGGGGGGGGGGGGGGAGAGGGGCAGCTGTCAGCCTCTACCTTTCTGCCTTCTGTCTAAGCTTTTCAAAACAGAGAATGATGAATGATTTATTTAAATGAATTTATTTCTCAACTCGGAGAGAGGCATGATCTGAATTTTTAAAAATCCACCCAAACGCATCCCCTCTTTGCTTCCCCTACGCCTTCTGACGACGCCTCATTTCCTAACCTGCGTGGAGTGCTCATCTTGCTTAACTGAGCACGTGATTTTGCTCTTCTCCTTCAAATGATGTTTTTTTTCTTTGGCCTCTTGAAAGGCTGGCAAAGAGACACTTAGCGAGTGTGTGGTGGTGTAGAGAGTTTGTCTGTGTTACACAATTCATAACCTGTACTCAACCAAGCCTTTGGTGGTATAGTATTTTATTCTGGTTTGGGTTTTTTAAGTGGCTTACCTGAGGAGTTTGTGCTTTACTTCTATCCAGAAGACTAATTTATCCCTACTTTTAAAATCATAAGTTAATCATTTTGTTCCTCAATAAATACACAAAAGTAACAAATATTACTAAAGACAAAATTCAACATAATCTTTAATCTTTGGCTAGAGTTGACAGTGTGATGGGATTGGGCAGACAGGCCAAAAATCATTCTATACTCTGGGCTTCAAAGTCCAAGAATAAGTGGGTCTGGGAAAAATTATTTAAAAAGAGATAACCTTTACATTTTAAAAAATTAAAACTGTTCTCTACAAGCTACTATGTCGTGAACACACACACATTTACATATATACATACACACTTTTAAAAATACAGATACACCATAAAACAGTATGTGTTGGGTACACTATATGAGCTATTAGATTTGAATATAAATAAATTCAGCTAGTAGAAATAAAAACACATGGAAGAAAAGTGGAAATGTTAAAACTATAATCCCTCTAAGTGGAATAATACTAAATTTAGTAAAGTTAAAATAATATCTTTAGCAAGTGTATAGTCTAATGAGTCACAATAATACTACAGTATTTATTGAACTGTGTACTAAGGCTGAATTCATAGGTTAAGTCTTCTAAAGGGCTCAACATACGTATGCAGCGTAGGTACAGGTGCCGAAATCAACAACAGAAACTCTGAGTGTGATTTCACCAACATTAAAATATTGTGAAAGTAAACACGAACACCATACTGACAAACACACAAATAAGAACAGCTCACTCTGAACAGAATATTTACTTTGTATTTCTCTGCAGGTTATAAAAGTCGCAATTTCTTAAAACCCTTTTCTCCCATCGATACTAATCTTGGGCACACTCAGTGACTTATAAATTAATATTATGCATACCAAAAGGTATTCTGGCCACTTTTCCAAAATAGGAACTATATATTGCAGTATAAACAACTAGCTGGTTTTGCTAGGCTAAAAAATCCATGCACTTTGTATATTGATCGTTTCTCCCAAAACCTCCACTCTAAAGTATTTCAACAGAATCCTCAAACAAATGCACAAATGTCCTCAGAGGCCTTTTCTCCAAAGACAAAGGCAGAATCCTATTGTTGGGAAAAGTCAACCTTATTATTGCATTTCCAATAGTACCATTCATCTTTCAGAGTGAGGGGCTGACCACTACATCAGTGGAGTGACATTTGCAAAGCAACAGATTCTCAATATATTATCTCAAGAATCAGGCAGGCGCGTCTCCCAGTCATGCATGATTTTTTTTTCCGCCACAATCCTCCACCACCACAGAAAGAAACTTGTCTCACTCAAGCAGCTAAGGCAACCTAAAAATGATATCCCAGAGCTGTGGGGCTGCTAGCGCCACTGTATCCCTCTTACCATAAATGAGCAGTTTCTTGACTCATTAATAACAATTTCCCTTAAAAGAAGTAATCTCATATCAGTCAGCCCCTCGACACCATGCACACATCCCAAAGGTTGCAGATATCTCAGCATCAGTCGCCGGCAGCCAGCTTTCCCACACAGAGTCCAGATGGACTGTACCAGAAGCCAATTCAGCGTTAATAACTACCTACTCCGCGCAGTGGAGAAGCCTTACGTGGCACAATGGGCTAGGAAACAGCAGCCGGCTGAAACTGCAAATAAAAAAAGACAACCAAATTCTCCAAAAGCGCAGAAAGGGAGGAACAGAAATGGAAGCGTGAATTGTATTTTCTTGACTTCCATGAGAAAGAAAGAAAGAAAGAAAAAGAAAAAGAAAGAAAGGAAAAAGAATCCTCCATAAACATAGAGGTAAGAATGAAGCAAAGGGAAAAACAAACAAACAACAACAACAAAAACCAAACAGATGCTGCCCAGAAAAAAGTGACAAAATATTACCTCATTATTTAACAAAGCAGCATTAAGCGTCCTGCTGATTTCAAACATCTTGCCACAGATTGTTTTAAGAGAAACAGATAGAATCCTTTGCAAAGCACTCCGTCTGCAAAGGGTCCTTCAATTTTCTTGCGCACCACGGAACAGTCAATATATTATTTCCCTAGAGTTCGCACATTAAAACCTCTAGTCAGTGAGCTGAATTTTCCCCTTATCTCACACACAGTAGACTCCTGTTATATGTACTGCTCTCTTTGCAAGAGCAGCCTGCCCGAAACATGGCTGGTGTTTAAACTACTCTTTAAAGTAACAGTTCACCATATAACCACCAGGTGGGTAGAGTGCACAGATTCAAATGAACCATCCTAAAAGACTGTGATTTCTTTTCCCCCTTGAAATAGCTTTTGGGTGTAGGATATGACATGAGAAACACCAGCATCCTAATAGGCATCTTGTCTTGTCTCTCTCTTTGTATATTGTCAAAACAAATAAATAAAATTCCTTCTCAGACTTATAGCTAGAAAACAAAACAAAATACCATCAAATTCTAATAAGAACTGTGAAGAATGATACATAAACAAGCTTTGTTTCATCAGCAAAAAATGAACAAGGAAAAATCCAATCAACACAGAGCAAGGGGGAAAATAAAAAATTCCATGGAAATACTTCCTTTAGCAAAAAGAGGAAAATACTGACTCACATGATAAAACCCCAATTCAAAAATATGCATCTGGACAAAGCCCATACAAGATGGAGACAAGAGTTTAAGGGTGCAACTTTTCTTCTGAGTAAACCACTGGGTTTATTGGATGTGGTCTTTATAATAGCAGATAACCAAAAGCTTAAAAGTAAACACCCTGGAAAACAAAAACAAAAACAAAGAAACAATCTTAAGCATCTCTTTTAAAAAGTCATACAAATAGTTATAAACAACCATAGAGCACAATCAACCACATGTCTCTCCTCAGTGCTGTTCTTTCCCCCTATGCTTGGCCTTGAAGTGAAACATCTCTGTGGCGTACTATACTGTTTGGGATGTAGAGCTAACTTGGTGTCTCCTTTGTACATTTTTATTCCAATTAATATGCTCTTCTGCCAGGAATAAATAGAATGCCCAGGTTGAAAGCCCCAGGTGATGGAGGGGGGTTGCTGAAAGGATAAAGAAACACCTGAATGAAAATAAATCTCATCACTTATATTGTTATACAGCCTGATTTTAAGGAGAATTTTATTACTTACAGAGCATGCAAGCACCAGTCTACAATCCCGTGCACCTGAAAGAAAAACCAACGCACACAGATACCTGGGATTTTGTTTTCTTGGCTGGAGAGAATTAAAGCCTTGGAACTTTCACATCCTTTTGCATACACGGATGTTGATACTATTATTTTTCCTGCCCATCCAAGCAACATTTAGACAGCGACTGTCTCCTTCATATTTAAGTCAAGGCTGCATCCCCTAATACCATTTAACCTCCTCGCATATATTAAGCTTCAAGTGACAATTTTTAACTGGGGAGTGAGAAGGACGAGTTGCTCTCATCAAATTCTGGTTGTATGGAATAAGCTAATTTGTACACTCACCATATGTCTTAAACACTAATTAAAAAATGTCACTTTCTTCAAACATTAAAATGTAATCAGCCTAGTAAATAAAATATTCTCGAGTTCTCTTGCCTTGGTGATAATTTAAAGAGTGTTTATCTCAAGGTAACCTCTCTATTTTGATTACCAAGGAAGCCTTTTGATTTGAAAAAAGGAAAAAAGGAGATAGTGGGAGCTGGGAGGGTGAGAAAAGAAATCCACAACTGTACGTAGCTGCACAAAGGAAAATAAGATGAAGCGGGTTTTTAAGGACCCATAGTCTAGTTACCCTAAGGCAAATCCAGCCAATCAATACCACCCATTGACGGTCTACCATCTGCCATGCTACCCAGTGATGTGGCTAAACAGACCTGTTCCATATGACCGTAGCCGGCTCATTTTCAGTTGATTAGGGCAGTTCCAGAGCATTCACGTGCATAGCACAAAACTCCAAGTCAGACTGAGCCTCTCTCTTCATACCAGTTCCTGCGAGCACAGCTGCAGACCTTTTCCTCCTGTTCCGGGTGTCTGGATTACCCCGTCTTGCCCCCAATTGAATTAGCAAAATGGGGTGGGAGGTAGAGCAAACAGACACTCACAAATACACACACAGAGATAATTGCTGGTCCTTCTTCAGTGTCATGCAGAAATCAGGGAATTCCATGTGCTCTGCCCTAATATGATTATGGCACACCATTTAAATAGCGTCATCAGTGACTATGACCTGACATTTTCCTGTGGCTCAGTTTCTTTTTATCCTCTCTCTCTTCCTTTGAAAAATAAACCTACACTGCTGGCATTTCTTCCTTTAGGGAAAATACAATCAGTATGCCCAGATAGTAGTATACTATATTTAAAGGCTTTTGAAAAAATTGAAAGCATAATATTCCTTTGATGAATTTGGGTGCTGGGTTTATCTCTTTTTGTTTTCCTGTAGAAACATTAAGTCAAATTTTATAGGAAAATGTAAACATACCACAGAGACAAGAAAGATGCATCAGCCTGACATGGAGTGAACTGGCAAGATCAGGAATTCACTGTCGATGTTCTCTTAGAGATATATGGCCTGATGGTGTGATGCCTTTCTCTTTCCTAAGTAGTTTCGTCTACTACAGACTGTGGGAAAGAGCTAGCAGAAAGCTACTGTGTGGGAAATGTAGACAAATGGCTGTCTAGTACACTTAAATTGCCAGGAATTCACCTGGGCAGGTAAGCTAACACAGGGGTCGATTCACACTTGATCTTCCCATCTTCTTTCCATGCTATTAAGCCTTATGCTAGAAGAGCAGCTGGAAGCAGAAGGAGTCTTTCCAGAATCACTGTGCCTTTGACTACACTTTTAAAGCACTAGGGTGTCTTTCTGGGAAAGTAAATTTAAAGGATAGGAAATTCTGAAAAATGATAAATACACATTTATCCAAGAAATCTAATTTAAGTGGAAGTCCCTGTCTGAACTTTTCACTGCTATATGCTTTATCATAGCCTAAGAAAACCCAGCAGGGTCAACATGAGAACACACAGAGATTTCTGAAGATCTCTGCATGAAGAGACTTGGGAGGCCTTTTTATTTCAGTTCAGATGAGCTTTACTAAAAATAAAAATTAAAAATAAAAATAAAAAATAAAAATAAAAACAAAAACTGCTATCTTTTACAGAAGCCCACTCTATACCAAACACTGCACTAGGCACTTGACATGCACAATTTTACACATCATAGTAGTGGTGATTATTTTATCTAAGTATTCATCTAGAAAGGTGTCTTCCTCATCTAAAAATAAGACCCTTCCTCTATCACTTCACAGAAGGATGTGCTTAATAAATACTTGTTGAATGAATGAGGAAGATGAACACAGACAAGAAAAGAGAGGAAAGGGAGGCTAGGAGGTATGCTCAATTTTTTTCTCAACTAAAAATGACCAAGAGATTTCTTTGTGATGTGTTTCTAACCAGGCATGTCCTCAAAATGTATCTCATTTAATCTATCATTATGATTAGAATATAAATTTGGAGTGAGAGAGATACAAAAGGTTAAAGCTGGAAAGCAAAAAATCTTGGAAGGCAGGATGAGTATCTGATTGAGTCCCTAGTCTCACTCTCTACTTGTTCCAAACCTGGCCAAACTCCCTACATAGAGCAGCCCAGCTGTTCAGCAAATATGGCAGAGAGCCTGGCCCCAGGCAGCATTCAGTTATGGGCAATGAATAAAGACCGATAGTTTCACCTCAAATACTTTCTCTTAGCAGAAAATGATATGCTAGGCTCTCAAAGCCTCAGTTTTCTCATCTGTAAAACTGGCACAGTAATACTTCCCTTAGGGTTTGTTCTAGGATTAAAACAGATGTAGGCTTGGTGGAGGTAGCACTCTAAATGGTAGCTATTATTATTAATATGGAGAATAGTTGGAAAAACTATGCATTAGTACTTACTTGCAAGATAATTCAACCATGTTGAAGGAGATTCAATTCAAATACTCTCAAAACAATCAGAGAATAAGGAAATAATAAGGAAGGTCTGAAAGGTCTGTTCCTGTTCTAATGAAAAACATCTGCTGCAGATCAACATTTCCTTAGTCCTGTGGGCAAAGTTCGGGACTAAATCCTTAGTGTGAAGAATAAAAAGAAATACAAGTCATTGTATCCGTCTTCATGGAGTTTAGATTTTTGTTGGGAAAGGGGCTTTCTCTTTTATGCTTCAATACTAGTAGTGTAAGGAAGAATGTTAAAAGAAAAGTATCCAAAGAAAATTCTGAAGTTTATTCTGTTTAGGTTAAACATATAGTGAAATAATATGGTATTTGTCTTTCTCTGACTGGCTTATTTCACTTAGCATAATATCCTCTAGTTTCACCCATGTGGTTTGCAAATGGCAAGATTTCATTCTTTTTTATGACAGAGTAATATTCCATTGTATTTGTAAGGTATATATCTAGTTTCAGTTATACATCTGAAACTAATATAATACTCTATGTCAACTGGAACTCAAAAATAAAAGTAATAAACTAAAATACTGAAGGATAGTCAATGGTGCAATGCCGTCCTGAGTGATGGGGGAAGGCTTCATGGAAGAAGCTGGAACTAAGATTCAGCTAAAAGAATGATAGAATTTGACTAGGAAAACGCAGACTATTCCATAGAAGAGCAAAGGAGGAGGAGGGCAGAAAGGGGACAATGGCAGCCAGTTCATAAGAGCTACACCTCTCTGAGGTCTCCTCTGAATCTATGTCAACCTCTTCCATTTTTGAAGTTATAAATAGAGGAATACTATGATATGATGACTGTGGGAGAGCAAACCTCTTATACAGTAAGTACTATTATAAAAGGAACAGGAATTAGTATTTTTGGAGCATCCACAATGTGTCACACATCACATTACATACTTTGCCTATAAATCTCATTTAATTTCACAACTCTGAGACTTCCAAAAAGGAAACTAAAGACTAGAGAATTTAAGCGATCTTCTAAAATCATACAGCTAGTAAAAGGCAAATTTAGGTTTCAAATTCATATATGTCCAAACTTAGTTCACACTTTTCACTATAAATACTACTTTAGGTAGAAAAGTATAGATCTAAAGAAATTTCAGCTTTATTCTGTGTTTTATTATATACTCAGAAGTCAACATTCAGAGTAATGTTGACATCTGTTGACATTGAAACAATAACAATTAAACAAAACAAAACAAAACAAAACTAACCTATGCTTGCAATTTCAGTATTCTGCCACCATGTGATGATATAACCCTGGTCCTATGAGACTTACAAGATGCATGTTTTTGCCTGCTATTAATTTGTGTGCTATTCCATCTTCCAGCTCCGTAGGTGGAAGAAACAGTGCGTAATCTTCAGATGGAATCACCTACTAAAGCCCCAAGGCATTAATCTTTTCAATTATTTTCCAAATTTTACTTATCGAAAATTTTTAACTGTGATCATAATTCCAAACTTCAACAAATTTTAAACAATTCTACTAGACTGCATTCAATGAATTACAGTCCTTTGTTACTTTCACACTGTACTGTGAGCTTGCAGTGTAGAAATTGTATGTTATTGCCTATAACACCAGCACGTAGACTATCAGTGTCTGAACCACAGTGGGCACTCAATAAAAGAACATAAACAATTGTAAATATTTTAGAAAAACTTTTGAACCAAATGCTTAGGGCAGAATTATTTGGTTCTTTATTCACTGATATATAAGTGTCTTTATCGAGCCATTCTTAATGCTGAGTTATTATAAAAAGCCCTTTTTTGAGGCTGGTCATCAGCAGAAACATTTCTCTCAGTGGTCAGACACTTCTTTCTGCCTTAGCTGTGGACAGTCTACATTCATGATAAGTCATGCCCTGCTCAGTAGCCTATTTTACCTTTTCAACCTTCTTATGCCCAGAAAGGTTGCTTCTTTTCTCTATGGGAGGTGAAGGAAAAACACGAAAAAGAAGAAAGACATGCTATATAACTGTCAGAAAGAGGCAACTCTCCACTTCACCCTTTATAGTTCGTCCCCTCTCTGACTCTGAAGCTGGTGCGGATCATTTAACTACTTTTAAATATAAGAGTAAAGTTACACATTAGTGCTGAGTAGCTCATTTCCCTTAGCAACCCTTTAGCAACAGCAGCTTCAAGTTCAAAATACCTCCTTGAAAAGGATCACATCTTTAATGAAGATGAGCATTTTTTAATGTAAGATTTTTGAAAAGAAGTTTTAACATTACAACCCCTAAAGCCTTGTAGGCCACAAATACCTATTTCATGCTAACTTTCCTTTAACATAATATTATGTAGTGACCATAATGATGCTACGCTCCTGCAAAATTTCAGGCCCTGGAAAAACCTTGGTCTTACTCTGAAATTATTCACAAATATATAACTTATTTTATCGAGGCATCATTAATCCTAGGTTATTACAGAAATTACACTTAAATTCTTTTAAAAGGGTTGCTGATACTGCCCTCACTATCCAGTTTGCTCCTTTACAGAGAAGAGTGAAGAATAGTTTTTAAAACCTAAATTATGGTTTTACAAACTATATTGCATGTAACCCAAGGTTATTTGGACAGTTTAAAGAAAAATATGAAAAGAATTCCAACTTTCCCCCAAATGTAATTATTTGATACCTACCTTGCCAACTTCATAATCTGTAAAAAGGATCATGGGATAATCAGATACTCAACACATTTCATTGCTTTTACATTGTTAATGAAATGAGAATGCTTGCTAGGTTTTGCTAGCCTTCCACAATCCTAGGAATGTAAAATCTATGTATCATATATGTTATGCATGTCATTAAAACTTCCATCTTGTTCAAGGATTTTGAAACACTTTTTTCATCTTAAAGGCTTCACAATTCAAATAATGTATAAACTTCTTCTTGAAATTTGTTCTGTATTATCTATTAATACAGGGGCCCCTCAAGACACAAGGAAACAAAATGCTCAAGGGTTTAGAACAGTAATTCCAATGAACTTCTTCACTATAAAAATTTTATGATGACATAAGATCACACAATCTACATGTACCAATTTCAAGATATGAATAGCTAAAAGACAGATTTTTTCCACTTGCATCTTTTACTTGGTATCAGCAGATAGCCAAACTGTACCATCTACCTGATACGAAGTTTTACATATTTCCATGTATAAGGGGTTATACTGAAGAACATGTCTAGAACAGTGTCCCTTAAACACAGTAAGTTGCTTGATATGTGTTCCTGTAAGTAAGATCAGTTTTAAAATTTTTTTGTTTACTTTAGAGAAGGGAAGGAGAGAGAGAGAGAGAGAGAGAGAGACATCGCTTTGTTGTTCCACCTATCCATGCATTCACGCATTCATTGGTAGTTTCTTAGATGTACCCTGACCAGAATTGAGCCCACAACCTTGTTGCATTGGGATGACATTCCAACCAACTGAGCTAGCCAGCCAGTGTGTAAGGTCCATTTTAAATCACTAGGGAACAAACCAAGAGGAGCCAGGAGACCTCAAGGCTACTGCTATTTCTACCACTAATATTTCTATGACCTTGTGGAAATCACTTCTCTTTGAACCAGAATCTTCCTGAGTATGAGATAAAACTAGATGATTTCTGAAGTCTCTGCTAACTCTAATATGTCAGTCTATAAATAAAGTTTTTAATTAGTAAACAAAAATTTTGGTAAGATTAACTCTGATTTTCAACTGATTTCACAGTGTAAAATGCTGGCTGAAGGGAAATCCAAGTTTTAGAGGAGATTTTAAAGTCTGTCTCAAATGAAGAGCCAGGGTATCATCATGTTTCAATATCAAGTCTGGTCACCAGAGTTATTGTAATAAAACACAGAACTGAAGATGGTTGTTTAAAATCATTAGAACCAAGGGTTTTGACCAGGACCTTGATACTCACTGAACTTCAGTGTATCATATATAAAATGTGGATAGTGATAGTGCCTAATGTTGTGAGCCTTAAATGAGATAATGCATGGAAGGCACACACTACAGCATATAAGACATTCTGTACTTAACTCAAAATGTTAACTACCTCTTGTGAAACACATGAAATTGGTTCTATAGGTCAAAGCAGGAAAACACTGTTAATTTCATGTAGTTCAACCTATGTCCTGTTGATCTCTGAACCTTCCATGATCCCCCCTCCTTATATCAAGTCCAATTATCCATTAGGGCATTCACGGCTCTATACAACCTGACCTTCATTTAAACTCCCTGACTTCTCAGCAACATTCTCTTCCATATATATACAGTTCTAGACATGCCAGTCTATTCTCCCATATCAGTTGGCCCTTCTACCCCATGTTTTTGCCCCTGCTGTTTCTTCCATTTGGATTGCCTCCTCTTGCTGGAAAATTATACTCATCCTTCAAGGCTTCAATCTCACTAACCAAAATCAGCTGCTTCATGATATGAGTTTTTATAGCAGTTTATTCTTTCTGCCTCCATAGTCCTCAAGCCAGAGTATTACTGCAGTTATTTACAGGTCTGTCTCCCTGAACTGTTTACAAGATACTCCAGGGCAAGTACTGTCTTATTTGTCTTTGTTTCCCTTCAGCTGAGTACAGTGCTGTCTCATAGCACCCAGTAAATATGTGTTAAAGTAAAATGAATATATTCATATGAGGGCTGAGATATGGCTTTTCTTAAAAATAAAGGAAGAAATGAAGGCTACACTAAGTGAAATAAAGAATAATCCACAGGAAACCAACAGAGAAGAGAAGGAAGCTGGGATTCAAACCAATGATTTGGAGCATAAGGAAGAGATAAACAGTAAACCAGAACAAAAAGAGAAACAAGAATTTAAAGAAATGAAGATAGGTTTAGGAACCTCTGGGACATCTCCAAACAAGCCAACATTCAAATCATAGGGATGTCAGAAGGAGAAGAGGAAGAGCAAGAAATTGAAAACTTACTTGAAAAAGTAATGGAAAAAACTTCCCTAATTTGGTGAAGGAAGTAGACATACAAGTCCAGCAAGTAAGAGAGCCCCAAACAAGATGGATCGAAAAAGGACCATACCAAGACACATCTCAAAATGCCAAAGGTTAAAGATAAAGAGAGAATCTTAAAACCAGCAAGAGAAAAGCAGAAAGTTCCCTACAAAGGAGTTCCCATAAGACTGTCAGCAGATTTCTCAAAAGAAACTCTGCAGGCAAGAAGGGACTGGCAAGAAGTATTCAATGTGATGAAAAGCAGGGACCTATGACCAAGATTACTCTATCCAGCAAAGCTATCATTTAGAATGGAAGGGCAGATGAAGTGCTTCCCAGACAAGGTAAAGCTAAAGGAGTTTATCACCACCAACCCATTATTACAAGAAATGTTACAGGGATTTATTTAACAAAAAGAAGAAGATCAAAATCATGAATATTAAAAGGGCAACAAATTCACAACTATCAACATTTGAACCAACCAACAAACAAATAAACAAGCAAACAAACTAAAAAACCCAAAACAGTAAGCAAACAACCAGAAGAGGAACAGAATCATAGATATGGAGATCACTTGGAGGGTTATCAGTTAGGAAAGGGAAAGGGGAGAATCGGGAAAAGGTGCAGGGATTAAGAGGCATAACTGGTAGGAACAAAACAGACAGTGGGATGTTAAGAATAATATAGGAAATGGAGAAGCCAAAGAACTTATATGCATGACTCATGAACATGAACTAAGGGGGGCATTGTTAGAGGAAAGGGAGTACCATGTGGAGTGGGGTAAAGGGGGGAAAAATGGGACAACTGAACAGCATAGTCAATAAAATATACTTTAAAAAAATAATAAATAGATGAATCCTCTTCCACCCCCTCCCAATAAACTTTTGGAATCTACCCATCCACAGAATCATTCTTCTGATAAGAGAAGTCTCCAAAGATAGGTCTTTGTCTCTCTAGAAATGTTCAAGTGACTAAAACAGAAATTCTAAAGTGGAAGTCACTCTCCAATCTAATCACACCGCTTCCTTAATTAATATTGATCAATGTCCATCCCATCTTCTGCTGAAATTTTCAATGAGTGGTCTGTGAAGGGTACCCAGCAGAACTCTAACAGACTCTATACACTTGTACACAAATGTATGTAGTCTTTTGCATGCCTGTTTCTACTACCAGGCTCGAGCTCCTTGAGGGTGGAACTCATATCTGATTTATAATAAACAATAGTTGAATAAATTAGAAAATGCAACCTTCCCTAAATAAAGCTCCAAACATCTGCTTTTCTCATTTTTAAGCTACAAAGAGCTATAGATGGCTGTGTTTCATTTGCAAATTGCTTTCAAAAAGTAATTGTGTCAGGCACTAGTCTTAGCTCTTTACATGCATTAACTCATTTAATATCACAATAATCCTATAAGGTAGGTATTACTTTTGTTATTCCCTGCACTGATGGATGAGGACATCTATGGCAGAGGGGTTAAGTATCATACATGACTCATTACAATCATTCAACAAACAGCGTGTTTACTGTGCTATTCTCACAGCCAACTATGAGGAAGATAGGATATGTACAATCATCACTTTGAAATAAGGATCACGGAGAAACCATACTTATTCACCCTAGGAAATCCCTGGAATATCCAGAATAAAATCACATTCAATAAATATTTGCTGAATAAGTGTTGAATTGCTGCTCCTGAAATCTGGTAGTGGGGCTTTGTATATCAACCAATTTCCTCGACTAATACTTGAAAGAAGAGACGCCCTCCTTCCTTCTCTTTGTCAAACCTAGACACTTTAGAGAGTGCAGGGAGGCTTTATCAATAATAATAGAGACAACAGGTACAAACCAACACTGTCTAAGGCAAATCAGTTTCCATGATCACATTACCTATGATCAGCTTAACCTGATACTTACTTCTGGGTACTGACAAAGTCCTTGGCTAATATGTGCTGCTGTGATAAATCTTGCTAAGATACTTCGCACAGCAATGTGTAAGGGGCATTTGGTCAAGAAAAATAGAAAGAAAGGCCATTATCCAGAAAGGCCATCGATATTCACACTCCAAGAACATCCTCTGACCCTCTGGAATTACATTTGGGGAAGTAACAGGTAAATTAAAATGTACACTTTTGAACATGTGTTTTGTACAAGCAATTCTCTGCTTTTTCTGCTTGGTGAATGCACATTCATCCTTCAAAATTCAGTTAAAGTATTAACTCCATGAAATAATTCAGAAAACATTTATTGAGCACCTATTATGTACCTGGCACCAGAGATTCAACACTAAACAAGGCACACAAATTCCCTGCCTCAGGAGTTCACACTGTTCTGGGAGCAGAAGGTAAAGCTTCCCAATTTCCCCCAGACGGAATTAGCAGTTCTCTATCTGACCTCTCACAGCACCTGTTCCTCAGGGTACTCCATTCCTCAGGGAATCGCAGTTACCACTTTCCATGTCTGCCCTCCACTTAAGATGGAGCTCTTTGAGGGCAAGAACCATCTTCATTTGTGTCACCCATGACTGGCACAGTGCTGGGTTACCTAACTGAACTAAAGGCTTTCTCTCTCATAATGTCATATCCTGCCAACATTCCCTTGAGCTCACTGCTTGGCTTCTGAATATTTTAGAATCACCACGCGATTCCTTGGCGCCCTCAGTGTACTATTCTTCATGCTGGGAGAGGCGATGCAGCAAGAATGTGACATGGTTCAGGATCTTTGAGCCATTCCAGTAAGAACAGAAGCCCAGGTTTACTGATTGAGAACAAGAATGGAATAAAACCAAGGATTAAATTGTGTAGGTCAGATCCAAAACATCACCCACGAGAAATGAGCTGTCACTATGCACCCAGGAACAAGGATGGACACAAGCATCACACATTATCATTCTTCACTTTTAGTCCAGCAATGTCGCTAGGGTGCGACCCCTGGGGTTCATCAGTCTCCCCAAAATCATCCCCAAATATGCCAGGATATCCTTACATGGGCCCTATTCTCTGAAGCTGCTAGGCTTCTGCATAAGCTGGTGCCCTGCCTGGGATGTCTTTATATGCCCCTTGAGTATCTGCTGGTCATTAAGTTTCAGCTCAAATGTCAGCTCCTTTGTGAGACTGCCCTGACCTTCCCAGGAAGAACTGACCATGCTATCACTGTGTGTCTAATCCTTCTCCTTCCCCACATATATACCCATTGTACCCTGTCTTTACCTATAATTGTACCCATCATTTATTTATCTGCATGTCTATCTCACCTACTAGGCTGTGAACTTTTGAAGGCGAAGACTCATTTATCCCTGCATCTTAAGCAAAATGCCTGTATAGAGTGTATGGATGGACAGAAGGAAGAATGTATCAACATACAGACAGTCAGTTATTATGAGCTGGAGTGCCCCCACCACCACCACCACCAAAAAAGCATCAGTGAATAAAACCTTGTGTGGTCTAGTGAAAGATTTTGGGAGTGTAGAGATCCAGCTACTAATCCTGAATTCATATCTTAAAGACCTAAAGAAAGTCACTTAATCTCTCTGGACCTCAAGTAGTCTTATGTATTAAATGGGATAAAGCATGAAATCTCTACCTCATACAATAATGACTGGGAGTTCTAAATGAGATGATAAAAAAATGTTTTAATATAACATGATTTCAGGAGAAAAAACATCAGCCACATTAATATAACCTGCAGATATTTGTAATGGAGGCCAATACTTTTTTCTACCAAACTGACATGGGGCTGTGCTTTTTTTAGGTTGTTAACAGAACAAATAGGTGACAAATTTCTGTGATGAGAGACTCTGGGGTGAGTTTCTTTTTCTCTTGCTACATAGGAGAAAGAGGATTTGTCCTCTTGATGGGTCTGGGATTTCAACTCTCGAGGTCTAAACATTTTTGATGGCCTTGAACTAATTTCGGCCACTACTGACAGAATGGAAGTGGAAAAATCCCCACCACATCTGCCTTGTCAGGGGGTGGAGGGAAGAACTTTCTAAATAGCCTCATTATTGGTCCCAGCTGAATTCTACTCCTGTTCCATGATGCCAGCAGAAGCATTTTAGTAAGATGCTGCCAGCATCAAAAGCAGATTCACTTACAGTTTCCTGTAAGCGTATCTGCAATGGCAGAAGGTGGCGGGCAGCCAGGTGTGAATGTGCATGCTAAAAATCTCCCATACGTCACACTGGGAGAACAATTTATGAAATGAAATTCAACATTCTATTTCAACTCCAAGAACTCAGTTTAAGGCACCGGAAATTCGACTGGGTAATTCGGCTCCCAGTCTCTGCTGTTTTACTGACTCAGAGAATCTCAGAGAGAAAGGTCTCTACATTCTTCTGGCTTGAATGTCCCTCACTCCACCCCAACAGGACATTTTAAATCAGGGATCACTGGATTCCGTTTACATAGCTTCAGGAAGATGAGCTTATTCACTTCTTTTCCAATAACTAGCCCAGTCTGGGGTAAGCTGTGGCTATGGACTTTCCTGCCTGGCCACGCACCCAGACCTCAGTGGGGCTGCTGAGTAACAGTGTTAGTGATTAGAATGTGGATGGAAGTGATTGTTTCTAAGTAATGCTATTCAGGTATTATGTGTGATGCTCCATGTTCTCTCTGTTTTCTCTTGTCAAACAGGTATATGCAGGGGGTACAAGAGAGAACTCAGGCCCTAAAGGAGAGAAGAGCCACTAGCTGAGACGGGCTGGGTTCTGGGATGACGGTGTGGAGCAAAGCCTTGTGTAGACCCATGTTGAGCTGTGAGACGGATGAGAAACAACCTCGACTGTGTTAAGCGTCTGAGATTTGAGGTTTGCTTGCAACAGTAATTCACCACCTCCCTTAGAAGCCTTAGCAGCACACTTGGTATAGAATATTTTTGTATCCCTCTATGAACTACTAGCTCCTAAAAAGTGTGATGCAGTAGTGCAAGAAGGAAGGGGAAGGGAGTATGGGAAGGTAGGAGAGGAGGCAAGGCCACAGTTTCTCAAGTACCTGTGTCTACACTTCAGTTTCACTTATCTTTCACAATAACTCTTATCAGATAGATAGAAACACCATCATTTTAAAGAGAAGGAAACAGAGACTCATGACCTCTGACTGAGCCCGCTTGGGCTCTGCCATTTCCCACTGATCTCCGCCCCAGAACCTTTCAGCAGTCTCCCGTGGACAGATCTTCGCACAACCTCCACCTGCCTAAATACCAACCTCAGAATCCCTGTTCCTATGCTTTCCATGCTGGGACCCCAAATGCCATGTTTTTACCTGACTCTTAAAATAAACAACTGAGTCCCTCAGACACTGCATTTCCCCATCTGGCTGTTCCTCTGCAGGTGGTCATAGCCAGGGCTGTGTCCTCTTGCACCTGGCCTTATCCTTTCCATCCCTGGGGGCATCTACTAAAAAACTCCACCCACAGCTCCAGCCTATTCTAACTACAGAAGAGGGTAAGAAAGATATTTTAATGAAGCTAATACTTGAGGGAATGTTGAAATTAAATCATAGTTTCAAAAAACATATATAAAAGGTGTTTTTTCAAATCACAATTAGAAGCTATGGCTATCATCTTAGAACTTAAAAGGAAAACTTTCTAAGGTAACAACAGTTTCTCTCTTTATTTGACCAGTTTTTAAGAATCTGCATTAGGTATCTCCTCTCTGCTTCTACATCCTCCTTTGTTTCCTTGCCACTATTACAGAACTTTTCACACTGTGATGATCAGTGTATGGGTCTTTCTTTTCAACTACACTGAGAGCTCTCAAGGCCAGGGACCATGTCGGATTCTCCTCTTCATCCCGATGCCCAGTAGCATGTCAGATAATCCTTGAGGAGCTGGTTCATTTTCAGGGTGGCTTGCAGCCACAGAATTGCTTGATTCCTCTGCTGTGGAACCATCAAGCCCTGCTTTGGGTCAGCCTCACCAGCTGCGGAATGGGGCTACGGCTGTCCTCAGCCGGCTTCAGGGAGTAATTGCCAACTCTGAGTAGGAACCAGACACAGTTGTTTGAATTGATCTGAAGCATCACCGTCATTCACCAAAGTTTAACTGATTATTCTACTGTCTATCATTTGGAGAACAGGGTCTGTGGGAGGATGTGAGAGGTGCTGGCTGGCTATGTGAGTGGGTGCCCTTTCTTGTTTCCTAGTTTCTAGTGCCCTGTGTGACCCACGGAGTCTGTCTGTCCTCGGAGGGGGAGGACATGTGGTGGTTAACATTATGGAAATTGCATTACCATTCTGCTAGGACCTGTAGACCAGCAGTTAGCGGTCTTTTATTTCAAGAACTTTATGAGGCACAAGGCCATACATTTTTAGATCTCATACTTTGTCTAAGGTTGCATTGTCAGATATTTGTTTCCAAATTTGACATCAGTTGGATCCATCAATGCAAGGCTCAGAATTTTGTTAAAAATGCTTTTGGAAGACGTGGTCTACAGAGAGAATGGATGAGTTGGATGACCTTCTAAAATGAGTCTGTGATTCAAATGTTTTACATGAATGTTGACGAATAACTCAGCATGGCAGGGAAGACAAAACCGGCACAGTAACGCTGTTCAGGTATTATGTGCATTTGCCTTTCATTAAGTGATCTCAGGAGTCCAGAAGTGAGCTCCCAGCCCAGCCAAGACCTCTGGCGGCCTCAGTGACACCACAATGCTAATGCATCTTTACTCCTGGTTCAGTGGAGGACAGGCCAGCTCCCATGTACCAATTTCATCTGTGAACCAGGATATTTCTAGTCAACAATAATCTATTTCTTACAAGTGAAGCAAGTGCTCTTAAGTGCTCCAACTCAAATGCACAAGAGGCACCCAGAGCATCAAAGGACAACCTTCAGAAAAATTGTTCTAAAACACAGATCATCCTCAATGATCTTGTAATTTGAATGTCGACTGGGTCCAGAAACCAGAATTTAATAACATACTAAAATTTCTGTATTAGTCAACTCAGACTGCCATGACAACAACCATAGACTGAGTGGCTTAAAAAACAGAAAGACATTTACTTTCCCACATTTGTGGAGGCTGGGAGTCTGAGGTCAGGGTGCCACGGGTTCTGACGAGGGCCCCGTTCCTGGCTTGCAGGTGTGATCGCTTTCCTGTCAGCTGTGCGCTCACATGGCCGAGAGAGAAAAACCTCTCTCGCTTCCTCATCTTACAAGGCCACCGATGCTATTGGTTTAGGACTCCACCCTTATGACCTCATTTAATCTTAATTACCTCCTAAAAACCCTATATCCAAACAGAGTCATATTAGGGGTTAGAGCTCCAACATATGAACATTGGAGGGACACAATTCAATTCACAGCAACTTTCATGTGGAAAGCTCCGGGTGTTTAGGTGGTTACAATTTAAGTGACATCACTAAGGCAAATTTCATAAAAATAAAAATATATTTATCCTAAATGGGGTATTTTAGTTGAGTTTTTTTGAAAAATACAGTTGAGGAGATGTATTTTGTTGTTCATAGCCAAAGTTGTAAAATATACTTCTCTGCAGATTGTAAGAAAAGAGGCAGTGAAAAGTACCGGAGTGGAAGGCATGAACACCAAGCATCTCGACTGTAACTAACCAGCTGTGTCATCTTGGCTAACTCCCAGCCCTCTCTGTGCCTCTGCTTCCTCTTTATACCAAGCTGGTTTAAGTAAGAAAACATATTAATTTAAAATAAACCATGTTTCAGAACCCCATTTCTGGTTGGCTGTTTGGGGGTGTCCATATCAGTATAGTGATTAGGAAAAGAATATCTTACCCGAAAGGGGTCTACATAGGGAAATAATAAATGATAAAATAAATATTCTTAAACGGTGGGCTCATTTTCTTTAGTTTTAAGGCCACAGATAATTGATTGCCCATCTATGCTCACCCTCTTCCTTGGTACTAGTATTCTCCTTTGGAAAAATCTATAGATGAGGACCGTCAGCCTTTGGAACTCTCTTCCTTTCGCCAAAGAACAGCGAAGGCCAAGGAGTGAGTTGAGGGGCCCACAACGAAGGCAGGACTGGCGTTGGGTCTGCAGAGCCCGAGGGACAACGCACTGGTGCTCCAGCAGCCCCCAGCCCTTCCAGAAGATAATACACATCGTCCCCTCTGTGAAAAGCAAACAACAAAGAAGTCCTGGTCCCGGCCCAATTACCTGGGGTGGAGATGTGTTACAATACTCCCAGGACAGAAGAAGGGAGGCGTTTGAAGAGCTCACAGCAACAAGACCTCTAAAAATGTATCTTTTACGTAGAATGCAGACTCCTGGCTTAAAAATATTAATTCTGTTGCAGAGAGTCACTGAACAATTTCCCAAGGATTCCCAAGATCTCCTAAACCATAAAAAGCATCCTTATTATATTAGTTTGCTAAAGGTTCCTCACACTATTCCAGGAGATAGCAGGGAGAGTGTGAATTAAAAAAAAAAAAAAAAAAGATTCCAAGGAACTAAACAAAGAAATACCTTTAAAGCTTATCTTGTTATACTTCATTTTGAAATCTACTTTTTCAAAGCCGAATGGGAAGAAAGTTCATACTAATTTAGGGGAAGGTATGACAGAGCCAGGTTTTTACAACTCAAACAATTTCAATGTTCCTTTGTACAATGAAAAGGTGACTTCTAAACAAGACATGCTAATCAAAATATAAAATAAGAAAAAAATGACTATTTATTCAATCTTGGGCTTTTCTAAGCTTAAAAGCAATTACCAAGGAAAGACATTGGTAGAATTTACTGTATGTAAATTAAAAACTTCAGTAAGTCTAAAACAGTAAAAATTATAAGGAAGGAAGCTAGAAACACATTTACCACAGATATATAACAAAAGAATTGCTGCTTTTGTATTTAAAACACTCACATAAATGTATTACAAAAGACATCCACATAGACTCAGACAAGACAAGACACATGAACAGTCATCCAAAAGAGAATTCACAACTGGTTAACAAACATGTGAGAAATATTTAACTTCACAAATAGTTTAAGAACCACGTACATTAAAACAATAGTATCAACAATAAAAACTAAAATTACAATATAAAGCTCCCCCGAGTCCAAAAAATATACTGAGAAAGGGAAGGTCTTGGTATCTGTCTCCCTTTCACTGCTCACCTAATGAAGATGCTTGTAGATATACATCCAGTAAGGTTCAAAACTTTTTTTATTAGATCATGGTCTCAGAGGGTTGTTTTTACTATGCCATGCATTAAATATTATCAATTTTTAAAATCTTTTTAAATTTAATATCTGTGAATAAAAATGGTACCTCATCTGTCAAGGAGATGGTATTGAAATGGCATTTGGACAGGCCTATACCAGCAATGATAGAGCAAACAGTCTTCTTTTCCTCTGCACAGGTCTTTCCTCACCATTCTGATGCAGGTGCAGGGGAAAAGGGGTAAGGCACAACCCTATTTTTAGGCTTTGGCCACCTCTGGGCCAAGCAAAATAAATCCTTTGCAAGGTTCAGCCCAGATTACAAGGGCTGAAGATGGAACTCATCTGTGTGTCTCTGATTGCCATTGTCCTGTGCACTTACATTTCTCTGTGTGACCGCGCAGAAAAAGGGGTTCAGAAAAAGATTTGGCTATTCTTGGAAGACCAGCCAAAGTAATCCTCTTAACAAATGAGATTCCTTTTTTATTCAACAAAAATGTCCTGGACATCATTTGAGTTACCCAACAAAATAGCTAACACTGTTCTATTTTTGTCCATTTAATTAATTCATTTTTAAACCATTTTATTGAGGTGATGCGTTCACAAATACACACTTAGCTAAGACTCTTAAAACTGATCATGCTGGCCAGGGTGCAGAGAGACTGGCACCCTCACATAGAGCTTGCAGTTATATACATTTTGGTCTGCTGGGATGAATTTTTCACAGTATTAGGATGCAAGAGCCTTACAATTTTTCTCACATTTAACCCAATATTTGAACTCTGTGAATCCATCATCATAATTTTTTTTAAAGTGTTCTCCTCAGGCAAGGGAAACAAAAGAAATAATAAACAAGTGGGACTACATCAAACTAAAAAGTTTTTGCACAGCAAAGGAAACCATCATCAAAACAAAAAGACAACTTATTGAATGGGAGAACATATTTATCAATGATACATCCAATAAGGGGTTAATATCTAAAACCTATAAAGAACTCATACAACTCAACACCCAGAAACCAAATAATCCAGTTAAAAAATGAGTAGAGATCTCGAATAGACACTTCTCCAAAGAGGACATACAGATGTCAAATAGGCATACGGAAAAATTCTCATGTCACTAATCCTCAGAGAAATAAAAATCAAAACCACAATGAGATATCACCTCACACCAGTCAGAATGGCTATTATCAATAAATCTACAAACAAATACTGGTGAGGATATAGAGAAAAAGGAACCCCCATGCACTGTTAGTAAGAATGCAAATTGGAGTAGCCACTATGGAAAATAGTATGGAAGTTTCTCAAACAAATTAAAAATAGAATTGCCATATGACTCAGAAATTTCACTCCTGCATATATATCCAAAGAAACCCAAAACACTAATTCTAAAGATACATACATTTCTATGTTCACTGAAGCATTATTTATAATAGCCAAGATACTTAAGCAACCCAAGTGCCTATCAATAGACCAGTGGTTAAATAAATGGTACGTATATGACAAGTATACAATGGAACATTACTTGGTCATAGAAAGAATGAAACCCCACCATTTGTGACAACAGGGACGGACCTAGGGGTATTATGCTAAGTGAAATAAGTCAGATAGACAGAGACAAATACCATATGATTTCACTTACGTATGAAAACTAAAGAACAAAATAAAAAACAAATAAAATCAAAACAAACTCATAGAAGCAAAGAATAAACTCATGATTGCCAAATGGCAGGGGGCTAGGTGAAAAAGGTGAAGGGATAAAGAAGTTCATATTGGTAGTTACAGAACAGTCATGGGGATCTAACGTACAGCATGGGAAATAGAGTCAATAATATTGTATTAACTAGGTATGGTGCCAGCTGGGTACTGGAATTAACAGGAGGATCACTTCATAAATTATATAACTAACCACTATGCTATATACCTGAAATGAATACAAAATGATACTAAATATAAATTGTAATTAAAAATAAAATAAACAATGTCAGCTAAAAATAATAAAGTATTTTATATAAAAAATGTTCAGAAAGTACAGAATTATGTATGGACATAGACTAGCCCTACAAAAATTAAGGCGACACAAGGATACAGTAAAAAGGCAAGTGAAACAGACGAACCGTAAGTGGTAGTGAGTGCTGTGAAGCAAACTCAATAGGATCTGAGGAAGAGAGCAGGAACTACTTGAGACAGACATTGAGGGAAAGCCCGTATGTTTAAGCTGATTCCTAAACGATGGGAGGAAAAATGAGCCATTTAAGAGTTGAGACAAGAGTGTTTGAAGCAGAGGGATTGGCCAGTACAAAGGTCCCAAGGCGAGAACATTCTTGGCTTGTTCCAGGGTGGCTAGAGCATAACATGGAGGTATGAGAGGAATTTAAACAGGGAGGCAGAACCACACCATAAAAGGAAAATGCTTATGCCTCTATGTTAAGTGAAAATAGAAGGGCCGCAAATTGTGTTCACAGTATGATCTCAGCCTGAAAAAAACATGCATAAAAAAAAAAAAAAAGACTTGGAAGAAACATACTAGAACGTTAACACTGATTATGTGGGAGAAGCACAAAAAGAGTTCTGGCTTTGCAACCAGGAAAAAACAGAATGCTATAACCAGGCTTCACTACTTATCACTTAAGAGAACAGTTATTTAACCTTTCTAAGCCTTAGTTACAAATTTATAAAATTAGAATTATGTCACCTATCTTACC
The DNA here is from genome assembly GCF_987537825.1 of Furipterus horrens. Taxonomy (NCBI): domain Eukaryota; kingdom Metazoa; phylum Chordata; class Mammalia; order Chiroptera; family Furipteridae; genus Furipterus; species Furipterus horrens. The sequence goes on along the minus strand of NW_028327173.1, from coordinate 34,343,255 downwards.
AACAGTGGCTAACACACAGTAAGCATGCCTTACTTAAAGACCATTTTTAAATTAATATTACCTTTACTCCTGGATAAGAGGATTATGGATAATGTATCATCTTTGTGCTATTACATTTTTCTAATTTTTAACACTTGAACATGTTTCTTTTATAAACAGAAAATTATAAACTTTATTTTTAAAAATATTCTGATAGCAAAAGGAAAATGAGCTATTCTGTGTGAAATCAAATGTCTTTCCACTGCAACAAATGCATTTCCATTGGCATACAAACATTGAGGGCAATGCAACATTTATAAGGGACCTTTAGCAATAAAGGTTCAGCTATGCAAACATGCAGAGACTCACAATTAACTTGAAATATCAAACAAGTTGTTATTGACCTTTTAGGAGTGTCAACAATGCAGCAGGTTCTCTATAAAATACAAAATTAAAATACATGGCTACCCAGTTTGGTCTTAAAATAACCTTCAGAAACCTTTTTAAAAAATCACAGTAAGCATTCTTTTTACTTTAATACAATTGATTTTTAGATTTCCCAGAAATTGAAAAGATGTTAGTAGCAGTGCCCTGGAGAAATTCTTTATTTGCTAACTTACTTCCTTGAAAATGGAAATCTCTCCTAAAATTCTGTTTTTAATGAGAAGGAAACTGATTGGTAAACTAGAAAAGGCTGATGAGCTTTGATGCCCACTTGCAGGTAACTAGAAATATGTTCATCCAAAGGGAGCAGTGAGCTTTGGAGTGTGACACACCTGATTTCAAGTTATAGTTCAACCTCGAGGACTCTAGATGACTCAAGTGCTTACATAATCTCTTTAAATTTCCAGTTTCCTCCCCTGTAAAGGACTTTATTAGCTTAGTAACAATGTATCTGAGAAGCATTGTCCAGTGCCTGCCACCTGGTAGGTGTTCAAGAAATTATAGTTAGTTTATGGCTGCCGATGATTCTCCAAGGTAGCTTACTTCCTGGCCAGTGCCTTTATTTTTCCCCATTAAAAAAAATGCCAAAATTCCAGGGTAACTCCTGTTCCAATAAGCTGGCTTTTCCTGTGGTTCACGTTGGTTGATTCATATATACAAGTGGGTAGGCACAAAGGTACACTGGTAGACAGACATGTTAATAGGTAAGGAGACACAAAGCACAGAGGGAGGGAGGAAGGGGAAGAAAAAGGGAAGTCTGTTCCACAGTTATAGATCAAATGCTAATTCTAAGTTGCAATCCCATGTACAGAAATGAAGATCATGTCTTCCAAGCCAAAAATCAGGACATGGGGTTTAAAAAATGTGTTCTCACGGGACAATGTGTCAGAATATCTGAAATCATGACTTCCACACCAAATATCCCTGGTCACAAAAAGTGTATAAATGGCTCTATAAAACCCATCCCTACTGCAAGATGTGCGAAGGCCACATTCCATGAGAATCACCCAAGGGTGCTTATTAAAATGAAGATTCCTGGGCTTGACCCTGACCCACTGAATCAAAATGTGGATGACAGGCTCACAAACCAGCATTTTAGCATAGCTCAGCAGGTGATTCTTGGATATGGCAGGAGCCACTGGTCTTGGGCAAACAGAACTTAGAGTATTCTTACTTAATAGTGTTTTCTTCAGCTTGTGAAGACATATGAGTGAAAGCTGGCGTGCATCTACCACTTCATCCACCAGAGCCCTCTCTTAGCCACATGTGACCTTTCCCCATGTGCTGGTCACACCTTCACTCTGGGTAGTCTAATGTTCTTGAACTGTCTGTTTCACCAGAGACAGACTGAATTCAGTTGGGAGTGTGTCTTGCCATACTCTAATTATTTAAAAAGGTGAAATTATTTACATATGGAAAACAAGGGACAATCCAGGACATTGCTCTCTCAACCCGGGGAACGAGTTTTATGACGTTTTGTCTATCATTTCTGGGCTCTCTTAGCACCTCCACAAGAGGGCAGTCAGGGGAAAGTTTTACTACTGTCAGAAAGCCTCTCCTTAAAAGCACTTTGAATCCTTGGATCAAATGTGGTTCTTGGTTCTTCTGAAATTGAAAAACAAAATCAAATATCAGACATGTTGTCATATATATATATATATATATATATACATATATATATATATATATATATATACACATATATAGAATTTAAGTTTTAGGTAAAGAGGCTTTGCTTATAACTTCTCCCATTCTCGCTTCATCCTGACTCTCTCACCTCTCCAGCAGGTCCACGAGTTCATTTTCCTCCCACCTGACGGGAAGACAGCACAGAGTGGCAAGTGTCATTATGGCATTGTGGGGAAGCCAAGGAAGGCTGCCTGGTGGTGATGACATTTGAACTGAGACCTGAAGGATGCTTAAGAATGAGAAGACTTTCTGGGGAAAGGGAATGGCAGGCACAAAGACAAGCAGCATAAAATATCCTGGCAAATTCAGGAAACTAAAAGAGCTTTGCTAAGACTTTAGATTTTATGGTGAAGATGTTAGGGGGAAGCTACAAAGATATTTAGGCAGGGAAGTGACACAATAAGATTTGTGAGTTAGAAATATATGCATACACAAATATGTTTGAGAGAAATCATATGATGATAAAATTCACAAAATAACTGCCTGAGTACATCAGAGAGAGAGAGAGAGAGAGAGAGAGAGAGAGAGAGAGAGAGAGAGTGTGTGTGTGTGTGTGAAATCAACAACATATAGCACCTTTGAACTCCCATGCACAGTTCTTTCTATAAGCAGATGTTCCCTGGAATTGATCCAGAATTGCTCAATATTCTTGATCTCTGGAATGTTCATCTTTCACACTGATGGCTTTCACCAAGACGTTGTCCTGTCTGAGCCCTTCTGGCTGATAGAACTGACTCCAGGGTCAGTATGAAGTTGGGAAGGCTAAGGCTGGCCCTCAGATACATTTAATTAACCTCACCAATGGGAATAGTTAACGTAGCAACGTTTAAAAACTGCACTAGGACTTAGGATTTCTCTGAGTCTATATGGAATATAAAGTGTGAAAATAGATAGTGAAGAAAGTGCTTCCAGCTGCTCTAACCATCTCAGATTAAGGTCAGAGTTCAGAACAGTCATTTCAGTGGCAAGGAAATCAAATCAAACCAACCCTAGAGGTTTTAAAATAGAAGGGCATAAGCACTTTTAAGACAAGATTAATAACAAAAGAGTGAGGGGAAAGGGTATCTTTGTGGAGGTGATGGGAATAAAAACAAGGTCATATGACAACTTCATGATTCTTACTACAGCCCTATTCTAAGAAAATAGTCAACTCCATTAAAGAAATATTTACTGAACCCCAATAATATTACTATTAATACTAAGAGCAACTACAACCTTACATCTGTTGAGCACTTTACAGTATGCTTTTGCATGTGTCTACTTTTCAATAACTCCCTGAAGTTGCCACTCTAGCAGAGGTTGTGATGAGCCACCCAAGCCCTCCTTCAGGACTAGACAGCTCTCAGCTGACTAACGAGAATTGTCTCTCCCAAGGTCATACCCCCTTCTTGGAGCACCCCGCATCCAAGGACTGGGTGACATAGAGGAGAAAGGCCTGGCACCCTCACCCTAATTTCAGTGCTAATTCTGGGGTTGGCCAAGGCCTTCACTAAGACTGTATTGCAACCGAACTTCTCCCTCTGCCTGATCTTCCTTCCTCTCCTCCTCCTTTCCCTTCCCTCCCCACTCATGATCCCCAAAGCACTCCCTCCAGCATGCTGGTCCACAGCGGAGTCTCCTTCTCAAGGCATCCAACCTGTGACAGTTATTTTCCCAGTTCTGAAGATGGAGAAACTAAACATCTTAGAGGGTAATTACCCAAAGGGAGATGGACAATGACCAGAACTCAGACCCACTGTATGTTACTCAATGGTGCAAGTGTGCTAGGGCAGCAGGGGATGGAAAGGTGAATAAGGCCCCGAGCCTGTGAGCTCACGTGCAGTGAGCAATGCAAACACAAACACAGCCACACCTGCGAGGCCACCAACAGAGGCTCCTGCCTTAGGCAGGAGAATGAAGAAGACAGAGGAACTTCAGCAGGATGTGGGATTTGCATAGGGAGGGCCCTGAAGACATTCCAGGGAGACTGCAAGGAACACTGGCATCTTCTCTCTTTCTCTAGCCTGACCTCACCACGGAGAAAAGCAAATCAAGGGGGTTAAGTGCTGAGGAATGGACTGCAGGACTAAGTGAGCTTCCATCTTGCCATCTGTAACAACTCTGCTAACAGGATTGTCACAGAAACTACTTATAAAACCCTCATTATGAAGGTTGGTATATGGCAAACCAGGGGTCAAAAATTGATAGTGGCCCAAGCAGTATTTTGTGAAATCTCAGATTTTAGTGTATTTAAGTTAAGAAGACATCCCCTAGTTCTCCACTTACCCTACCTCTCCTTGCTTATTCTTGGCTGCTTCACACACTGATGTTACTTCACTGGCCCCTGAAGGCATGGGAGTTTGCCCTCTTTGTTATCAGTCATCACCCCCACTGCAACATCCATGCATATAAACATACTATCTATACATATATACATACATAGTATGCATTTGTATACTAAATGCCAGGTTCTGTTCTAAGCACTTTACAATTGTTATCCCATTTCAAAGAAGAGGATATTGGGGAAAGCAGAAGTTATAAGTTGCCTCTCAGGTCACGCAGCTCCGTGACAGAGTTGGAATCCAAACCACAGCGGGCTCTAGCGCTCGGGCTCCTCCTCGCCATGTCTGTGTGCAGTAACAAGTAGGGACTTGGATCCCTCCAAAGGGTAAAAGGGGAGGTAAGGCCATTGTGAGAACTGAATGAGATAAGTGCAGTAAAACAGAACAGTAGCTGGCACATGGGAAGCACTGGGGGAATGTAGACTATTCTCAGAAACAGACTCAGATGCAGAGAACAGATTAATGGTTGCCAAAGGAGAGGGATGCTGGAGAGCTGGGTGTAAAAGGTGAAGTGATTTAAAGTGCAAATTAGTAGTTACAAAATAGTCATTGGGATGCAAAAGCACCTCATAGGAAACAGGTGGGAACAAGGAATATTGGGGCAATCATTTTGTAAACTACATGATTGTTTAACCACTATGCTGTGTACCTAAAGTAATACAAAATAATGTTGAATGTCAACTGTAACTGAAAAACAAAATTTTAAAAAGAGAGGTTGGGATCAAAAAGAATCTAGAACCGAATCATTAAAGTATATCAGCATATAAGTGGCTGTGGGTGATGATGTTTGTATCTTTCCAGCTGAGAACCTCAACATACTTTACAAAACTTGTTATGAGGGTAAAATGCAAGTAGGAAAATAAGAAATTTCACCAAAAGTTCAATATCTGAATCAAATGAAAAATTTTAGTTCCCACAGATATCCCAGAGAACTCTTTGGTGCCTACGACAAAAACATATTTTAGGAAACTAAATTTTTTATCCTTTACATAAGATCATTCAGTTGTTAACTAATGAAGGAAAAGTTCTGAAACAACTTCACAAAGACAAAGGATGATCAACAGTTTTGTTAATAAATAAAATGTTTTCAATCGCAAAAAATGTAAGCTATTCTTACTAAGGAAAGCATTTTTCATTTGAATAAATGGTGACACCCCTTATATTTATATAGTTTTTTGTTGTTTTTTTTTTAACTCACAGAGTATTTCCAGACATCAGAGAAGGAAAACTCTGACTCCAAAAAACCTCCGCTGCCTTGCGGCATACCTCTTCAGGGGAAAGGCTAAGGGAGTAAACCCCGACAGAAAATCCGGAGCCGGAGTCCCTAAGGCGGTTCGACGTTGTAGTCAACACCGGCAACTCCTGCGGCGCACCTGAAGCCAAGCTGTATCGACTCCGTCTTTCCCTTGGATCCTTCAGCTGCGAAGAGAGGGGGGGTCTGCTGCATGGGCAACAGCAGACCCTCCATATCACCCTGCCCAGGCTCTGTAGCTTCAGCTTCACTGGAGAGGACACTCCAGCGTCATCGCAAGATGTCGATTCAACACGGGAGGAGACAGATACCGTGTCACTCCCGAGTCGGACTGCACAGCCATTCTCGGCGGTGCAGATAGACTCTTAAGAAGCTACACCATCGTCTCTCGAGACGGACGGCTGCCGACGACGATTTCCAGACAAGCATGGGAAATGTGATGGTTAATTTATATGTCAACGTAACTGGGCCACAGAGTGCCCAGTTATTTTGGTCAAGCATTATTCTGAATATGTCTGTGTGGGTGTCTTGGATGAGATAACACTTGAATCAGTAAACTGAGTAAAGCAGATTGCTCTTCCCTAGGTGGGCTGGTCTCACCCAATTAGTTGAAGGCTAGAATAGAACAAAAAGACTGACCGTCCTGCCTGACTGCCTTGAGCTGGAATATCAGGTCTTTCCTGCTTTAAGATTTAACTGGAAACATCCTTCTGGGTTTCCAGATTGCAGGCTTCAGGACTAGAACTACACCCTCCAGTCTCCTGAGTCTCCAACTTGCTGACTACAGATTCTGGGACTTGTCAGCCTCCATAATCATATGAGCCAATTCCTTATCATAAATATTTTTATACATATATACATACATACACCCTATTGGTTCTGTTTCTCTGGAGAACCATGACCAACTAATATAAGAAATATCCTCACTCTTCCCATCTTACAGATGAGAAATTGACACTCAGAGAAGTTGAATGACTTGCACAGTTTACAACTCACCTCCTTATCCTTCATCACCAGGGTGCTCTGGGTCCTGCTGATTGTATTTTCTCTCATTTGGCAAACACTTATAAAGCAACTGTTCTGGGCTAGGCATTGTACCGATAAATAATGTTCAAATCCACCCCCTTCTTCTCTAGCCCTACTCCCTCTGGCTCCATACTGCGCAGCTTACCTTCTCTCTCTTACAGGGCAGTAAAGGCTCCAGACTCAGCTCCAGCCCCACCCCTGCCCCGTCTGTCCTTTCCCCATATACTATTGCCTCTTTAAAAGTCTTTTAACTTGGTTGTATGTTTCAAATTTTACATAATAAAATTAAGGGGGAAATGCCTCTCCTCTACTTAAAATCTTTTAATCACTATTCCTTGCACCTAGAACAGAATCCAAATTCCCTAAAATGTCACCTACAGAGACTTATGTGATCTGTCCCCATCTATCTCCATGGTGGCCTTTCAAGCCCTCAAGCATATCCCACCTGGCACACACTTTATCCCTTCCTCTTCATGGCTACTCCATTAGGTCTTTGCTTAAATATCTCTTTCTCATGAAGGCCAAATCCAAATTATATTCTGTTCTCTTAGCATCTTATTCTTTTTCTCTATAGCACTTAATACAATATATAGATAAAGGTTTGTAGTTTTACTATTATTTGTATCTGTCTCCTGAACTAGGTTATAAGCTTATAATTGTATTCCCAGTGCCATGAACACAGTAGGGGCTCAATGTATTTGCTTAGTTAATGTCCTATAAACTCATCACACAGTTGAGCATCTTCCCAGCTCTGCTTTTACTGTTCCTTCTACCTAGACTGTCCAATTCCTCCTCCCTCCCTCCAATGTCTTCATCTGGCAAATTCTTATTTCCTTTATAAGACTCAGCTCCCCCGTGTCCCTTTTTCCTCAAGGTTATTAAATCATTCTGTGTGAACTTCCACAGCTCTTGCAGCACGTAGCTCACATCGGGAGCTGCCCTCTATTTTTCCTGTGGGTCCCTCAAGGTCACAGACTGGGTCCCTTTCATCCCAGAGAATCCCTGAGCCAGAACAAGACCTGACATACAAGCAGCCCCAGTAACATTTACCAAAAGGTTGCTGACTCAAGAGACTAGAATCAGAAATGTGTATAATACACCTCGCATATAGAAAGTGCTCAATAAATGGTAGCAGTTATAGTCACTATTATTGTAGTGCCATTTTTGTACCTGATCTTCCTCTAAATAGTTTTTGAACCATCTTTTTATTCACTCAATACATATTTATAGAGTGCCTATTCTGGAGTGTATACAACAAGGATGGTTAAAATTACAAACTGTTCAGGTACTGGTTCCTCAAGGAACTCAGGGAGATCACATAAAACTCTTCCTTCCTGCCATGCTGATAACTCAGCACACCTTGCAGCCATAACTAGCCAAATACCATCCCATAGTTTGTTCATGTGGTCCACTGAAAATGTCCAGAATGCAACTGAAGGTGTGGGTGGGAGTCTTTCCCGGGAAGTCCAGAGTCTGGCCCCTTGTTAGAGCTCTACTTTTCTAAGCACATCAGGCCTTGGGTACCTGTGGCCTGCCTGGTTTGATTATAGCCACCCTTATATTCAGATAAGGCTTTTGCTATTTTCCTCATCTACAAAGCCACTCCATCTCAAACCCCAGTGGATGACCAAAAGTTAACACTGTATGTTAATGTTTCTTAAGTGTGTGCATTCACTAAAAGGGAAGGAGTTTTTTTTTTATCCTTAATTCATCTTTCCATAAAGTTTTCATGTATATTATTGATTTTGCATTGAAATAGTTTTGCAAAGCATTTTAGCCAGAATCCTTATTTAGCATCTTGCAGACCACAACACCTAGTAATAATTATTTTTCACAAAAAGAGGGCCATGGGTTTTTGTTACTGTGCTTTAAAAAAATCAATAGAGCATTTGTGCCTGTATTAGAGATTAAAATAGCTTTCTTGCCTCACAATCAAGGTGAGCTTTTATTTAACAATAGAGAGTTTCTCAAATATCCTTCCTTGTCCCATCCACATAATTTCTAAGTTTCTTAAAAGTTTAAAAATACAGAGGATGGGAGATAACCAAATATGAAGTTAAATATCCTGAGTTGACATCCCAACTCCACTGCCTACTAAGAAGGACTGAACAATGAATTTTTCCTCTGTAAAGATGGAGTAATACCCTCCACCCCCTGTTTCTTTGAGGCTCAAGGGCAGCTGGGTGTCTTAGCAATGGCTGAATAGAATGCACATATGTGGGCACCTTCTGTCTTGCAGCTTTAGAAATAGAAGAGGGCACCATCCACACAAAGAAATTATAAAACTTAATCTTAATAACAACTGACGAAGCTGGTCATCAGGGGTTGAAAGTAAATAGAATCTGTATCTCTTCCCAAAGAGTTCATAGTCTGGCAGAGATGACAAACCACCTTAGAGAGAGTAACAACCCAGCATAAGCTCTGGAGTCAGATGACTTCAGTTGACCTCCGGTGACCTTTGGGTCATCTCCATTTTCTAGCCGGAGTACCTTGAGAAAGTTATTTCCTCTCTTGAAACCTCAGTTTCCTCATTTGAAAAATTGGGATAGCTTTAATATCTATTCTTCCCAGTGTTGTGGAAGGGATCAGATAAAGGACTGAGCATGATGTCTGGCATTAGCCAGTACTCAATCTTTGTATTAGGATTATTTTTTATGTCATTTGCAGCAATTACAAAGACCACAGATTTGAGGGACCTTACAGGTAGGTAGGTTGGAGTCTAATTACTAAGACAAGGAGGATCTGTGGAACCCCTTGATGAGATGAAGGGAGAGATGACTTGTCTGTAGCCCTTTCTTATTCTAGCTTCTTGTCACTCACCTGTGATGATGATGGTGAGCCACTCTGTTGGGTCTTGGCATCTGTCTCAAAACAGTGGAATGGCCAAGTAGGACTGTGCGGACCAAGCATGCCCGTTCCTCTACTGGGGAGGAAATGCATGGTGGCTAACATTCGTGAAGGGGTACAAAAGACATCTGTGAATTATCCAGGCCACAGTTTATTTCTCTTGCTCCTAGCATTCTGGCTGCAATGCTTCCTTCAGATGATAGACAGGAATTTGATAAGTACTATAAAGGAAACTGAAACTCGCATGGGCTGCGATTAGTTTTGAGGGGTTTGGGTCTTAGTCTATTCATTAATTCACTTTAGGACTTGAACTCATTACTGTCTGACTCCAGAGTCCAGAGTCCTACTATGCTAAAGGGCCCTCCATGCTTACTAAACACAAACAGGAAACAGAAGACAACCCAACAGGTTGTTTAAATTCAAGGAAAGCTAATCATTAACACTAAGATATACAAATCTTTACAAATGTTTCACATCATTTCTGAGTGATTGAATAATTTTAATATAAACAATGGGTGGCATCTGTTGAGCACTTACTAGGTGCCAATCACTTTATATGCATTTATGTCTATTTATATGAGTGCCAGTTGATATAGACTGTTATCACATACATTATCTCAACAATTTTAAAACTCTTATGTGGTAGGCAGTTCCCCATTTCTCTTCCCCAGTTGTCAGCCTCATTTTACAGATAAGGAATCTGAAGCGTGGAGTAGGTCAAATAACTTGAACAAGATCATACCATCAGTAAATACAAGGCCTTCAGCACCCCTTGCCTGCCCAGTTTGATTACAGCCCCATCATGATCAAAGCTCTTGGTGTTCTCTTCATCTACATGAATCCAGTTCTTCCCATCCTACTTTAGCTGCCTCTTTAAAAATCAGCTGCCAGTAATGAGGCTTCACCTAACAATTCCAATCCCAAAAGGCAGTCACCTACTCCCTAGGAAACTGTATCCACAGTGGGCCTCAATTTAACTTTAGTCTCTAATCAAATTGTCCAATAAAGTTTTATTGGCTAAATTAGTAAAAATAAAAGGTGCATAACCCAAGAAAAATTGTTACAAAGCTAAAATTGAGAAGTCTATATATTCCTTGTAGAATGGATAGTGCCAGGCATGTTTATAGACAGGACAAGAAATACTGTTTGAGTATTTCGTATGTTCCAGTTGCCATTGGAGGAACTGAGGAGACAAAGAAACGAGACAGACAATGTCCCTGTCCCTGCCTTCATGGAGCTTATATTCAGTGAGGGGAGAACAAACAAGTAATCAAAAATAAAATAAAATAGTTTGAAGTAGTAGTATAAGCAAAATAAAGCAAGGTAAGGGGGATAGACAGAGCAAGGAGGGCAAGCTCTTTTGGAGGAGGGGTCATCTGAGCAGAGGCCTAAGCCAAGACAGGGAGGAAGCTTCCTGTGGGTCCAGAGGTGCAGGTAGAGAAGAAATGCGCCGAGACAGGAGCCAGCTTGGCACCCTGGAACAAGACAACAGGGCCAGTGAGGCTGCAGTGGACCTACTGAGAGTAGGTACGAAAGGCAGGCTAACATGAGCTATTACTGGATGCTGCAGGCCAGTTAGGAAGGTGGATCTTATTTAGTCCAACAACAGTTCTGTGGAGTATGTGGTATTTACAGAGGAAAAAACTGAAGTCTACACTCTTGTGTAACTTTAACCAGTTATGGTGGATGTTTCCTATTCTATATTCTTGCTATCATATGAAAACACAGGTCAGTTAGAAGGAAAATGAAAACGATGGTTAAGGGAGTCCCACAGAAGAGCTCACGCTTCTTTCTCCAGGGCCCTCTCTCAGATAGTGTTTAGTGAGTATATATCTGAATAGGGACTCAGGAAAATAAATGCAGTGTTCAGCCCTTGCTGGCCATTGAAATTCTAGGGTACCTCCCCTAAAACTGAAAATACTGTCCCAAGAATTGCTAGGCCCTCATTCCTGTAACATAACACATATCTGTCCATGTCCAACCACATTCATGGTACAAAGAAAGCTTGGGAAAACAAGGAATCCTGCTGCCTGGCAAAGCAGGGGCAGCCAAAACATCAATTCCAGCCTAGTCTAGTATTCCATGTAATAATTACACACTTCGGAGGAAAAAGAAACCACAGAACTTCATAGAAGATATTAGTAACAGCCCTGCCACTAAAATAGAAAGGACTTAGAAATGTTTAAAATATTTAGGTAATGCATTTAATCAACCTTCACCAGAACTCCACAAAGGCTGACCCCCCTCCGCCACAATGTGAGTTATTGAGCATAGGTAGGGGTTACAAAAGCAATACTGCACTGAGGTTAGGAGTGTGGGCTCTGAAGTCAGTGCCTGGGTTCAGAGGGTGTTTGTAAGGGTTTAATAAGGTAATTCATGTAAGGTGACTAGTACAATGCCCAGAATGTAGTAATCACTTTAAAAACCAATTAATATTATAACAGAGAGAAATAAGTCCCAGATCCTGCCTCAAGGATGGTGAAGTAAATAAATAAAATAACATCACTAAAAGGAATACTGTTAAACAGAGATATCAAGAACAAATTGCAATGGAGCAGAGAAACGAAGACCACATATCCAAAACAAATTTATTGAGCACCTACTCTGGACCAGACACTGGTGGTGAGAAATGCAAATATGTTTGATGATATGATCCCCATCTTAAAGGAATGCACTATAACTTTCCTTTCACTCATGAGTGATTCTGAATCAAGCAAGTAGTTCTTGAGCATCCATGTCTTGTGATGCACAGAATACTAATGGTGTTCCTGGTTTAAAGCATAGTTTTTGGGTTAGAAGAACATAAAATCTATCTAGGGAGACAAGACTCAAAGATAAGAAAAAAATAAGAAAACAAGCTAAGTGTGAGAAGGTGTGGTGGCAGGTTATAAATACTACAGACAACCTGAGTCAAGAGAGAATAATGGGACCAGAGAGGTTCAAGTAGGCTTCATTAACCAGTGGACAGAGTGAGGTGTCTTCATCAACAGTAGGCAGTCCTCTTAGTTGGTAAAATGCTGCTGCTGCTGCTAAAGAAATTGAAATACGACATAGAGATCCATAAACAGAGCTTGCTTAAAATGAAATCTGTTTCATATAAGACAACAAGATGTAGTAGAAAGAGCATGGACTTAGAAACACAAGGCTTCAGTGATTACTGTCTGTGAAATCCTGGGTAAACTCTCTTAGAAATAAACAAATATTTGGGAATACATGAAATGAATAGAAATTCGATTACCATGCCCTGTTTAAATCAGTACAGTTCTACGGACAACAAAACACTCTCTGATTTTAGAAAGAGAAAATGCCTATGAAATGAAAAAAGGGTTAGTATTAATTCATTTTATCCATAGATGCCAAAACAGAATAGGCCATTCTTTGTGGGAAAACTTATCTGTAGACCTTCATTTAGATCCGGGACCATACCTGGGAGAAGATCCATGGATTTCACACAACCACACATGTGTGATGTTCAGAAAGGAAATTCAAAAATCAATTCTTTTCTTTAAAGTATATTTTATTATGTTGTTACAGTAGTCCCAATTTCTTTTCCCATTGCTCTCCTCTTTCCAGTACCTGCCTTACCTCCAGCAATCCCACCCCCCTTAGTTCATGTCCATGACTTGTGCATATAAGTTCTTCGGCTTCACCCTTTCCTATATTATTCTTAACTTCCCCCTGTCTATTTTGTACCAACCAATTATGCTTCTTAGTCCCTGCACCATTTCCCCATTTCTTCCCCTTCCCCCTCCCAGCTGATAACTCTCCAAATGATCCCCACACCTATGATTCTGTTCCTGTTCTGGTTGTTTAGTTTGTTTTTGTTTTCATATTTTAGATTCAGTTGTTGATAATTGTGAGTTTGTTGTCATTTTAATGTTCATAGTGTGGATCTTTCTTAAAAATAAATCCTTTTAACATTTCATATAATAATGTACTGGTGATGATGAACTACTTTAGCTTTACCTTGTCTGGGAAGCACTTTGTCTGCCCTTCCAGTCTAAATGATAGCTTTGCTGGATAAAGTAGTCTTGGTTATAGGTCCTTGCTTTTCATCACATTAAATACTTCTTGCCAGTCCCTTCTTGCTTGCAAAGTTTCTTTTGAGAAATCAGCTGATAGTCTTATAGGCACCCCTTTGTAGGTAACTCTCTTCTCTTGCTGCTTTTAAGATTCTCTCTTTATCTTGAACCTTCAGCATTTTAATTATGATGTGTCTTGGTGTGGTCCTCTTTGGGTCTAGTTTCTTTGCGACTCTGTGCTTCCAGGACTTTTATGTCTTTTTCCTTTGCCAAAATTGGAAAGTTCTCCTTCATTATTTTTTCACATAAGCTTTTGATTTCTTGTTCTTCCTCTTCTACTTCTGGCACCCCTATGATTTGAATATTGGCATGTTTCAAGTTGTCTCAGAGGTTCCTAAGCCTCTCCTCATTTTTTTCAATTCTTGTTTCCTCATTTTGTACTGGTTGACTGTTTTTTTCTTCCTTAGATTCCAAATCATTGCTTTGAACCCTAGTTTCCTTCTCTTCACCATTGGTTTTGTGTGGATTTTCCTTTGTTTCATTTAGCATAGCCTTCACTCTTCCCTTATGCGTTTGCCATACTTAAGCATATCTGTTGAGTCTGTGAGCATCTTTATCACCAGTGTTTCGAACTTCTTAATCCATTCCCTCTTTTGGGCCATACTTCTCTGTCTCCTCATCTTGACAGGCTCCTGTGTCTGCCTCTGTGTCTTAGGTAGAGCTGTCACTCCTGTTACGTTGCGAGGGGTGGAGCCTTAGGTATTCATCAGTACAGGGCAACCTGTTTCACCATGTTGTGGCGCTGTATGTGGGGGAGGGGTCTGAGAGGGAACAATGCCGCTTGCTCAGCACTCGCCCCTTTTCTAGGCACTTCTCTCACTTCTGTATGGGCCTGGTGCCTCTCTAGCTGTTGTTCTGGCTGTGGTTCCAAGAGTGGGTGGGTCTGTGGATGTTCTAGGACCATGGGGGCCCTTTAAACAAGTGGACTCTGCTTAGGGACTGGAAGTTTCTTCCTTTGCCCCAACCCCCACTGGTTTGCACAGTCAGAAGCAATGAGGCTTTATTGTCCCTGGCGCTGGAACTGTGAGCTGTGCGGTCTGGTCTGAGGCTGGGAATGCTCCCCAGGTGTCCCTCTCACCTTTTAAAAATGTTTAACTGTGCTTTCTGCTGGCCTGCCACTGCTGCTGCTGCTGCCACCACACCCCATCCTTTCCACTCTGGCTCTGCCCCTCCTTCCTGTCTGGGTGAGTATTTCTTCTTTATGTCTTTGTGTTTTGGACTTCCATGCAACTCAAGTTTCTGGAACTTCTGGTTGTCTCTAGTTTTGAGGTTTTTATTCCTTCTTAGTTGTGGAGGGAGATGTAGCATGTCTGTCTAGGCCTCCATCTTGGCCGAAAATCAAAAAATCAATTCTTGATTACCTACTCTGTGCCATTTACTGGAACAGATAACAAAGACATGGAGATGAAAGAAGACACCATTCCTGCACCACTGAGGAGTCCACAGACACTTGACCATGCTGTTCTAACATAGTGCCAGAAGCCCTTCTCTCTACTATTAGACAGCATAGACCTTAACCCCTGAAACCTCCAGCCATTGGTGCCATCATGGTTCTGCTTTCTCCCACTTGAAAACCCTTTAAAATACTAGAAGATGGAGGTTCACCAACTCTCCTGAGCCTTATTAGCCCATTTCACCCACCCCAAACCAGTCCAACTGGACTGCTCTTCCTCAAATACACTTCTTATTCTCCCATGTTTAGTCTTTTATTTCAGGGAGACCTTTATTTCCCCAGCACCATCTCTACACATCCCTGACCACCTACCTATTGCAACCTCCACCAGGTCCATCCACCTACTTTATTTTCTGTGTAACAGTTACTGAATATCTGAATGGCATTATTTTGTTTAGCATTTTATTAGCTTGTTATTTATATGCCCTGCTGGAATGTAAGTTATGTTCCCAGCACCTATCATAGTGCCTAGATGCAGGAGATACTCAGTTTTTGTTAGATAAATGACAGAATATATAAACTTCATATCATTAACCTATCTTTTTCTGCTGATACCTGTCCCTTTCAACATGGTAATATTTATATGTATACTTGTATGCATAAATATGTCTTCCCTACATGGTAGGAAACTCCTTGAGAATCTATAGCTCTCTCACCTTTGTATCTTTTGGATACTCAAGATAAAGCATCTCCTTGGTTAGGACCTGTTAAATAAATGAATAATATAATCACTTCCTCTTCAGACTTCTTAATCTTGTCTTTGTTAAAATTCTACCTCATTGCTCAGAAATATGAACATATTTGGTTGGTAACATGGAAAAGTACATAGCCTTTATAACCACATTTTTGCTGCTTTTCTTTTAAGCAACTAATTACTTGACCACCACATTTAAAGGTTATTTTCCCCCACATCCATCAACTTCTTACTTGGTAGCACTTTTGCAAACATCTATCAATTACTTGGGGGTTAAAAAGTGAATAAAACCTTTAAAAATCATGCACCAATCTCTGCTTGCCATTGGTTCAAGCTATTTTTATCAGCTAATACTGTGATATTCCTTTTCAACACATGATATTCACTCTTTCAAGCTGTTCAGCACTGTTCTATTTGATTTCATGTTAGATCAATGAGGCAGTTTGAGTGAAAAGAAAAAAATGGGACATGCTATATTTAGGAGTACCACTAAAACCCTAAATAAAAACTCAAATTTCCTAAGCTCCTTGGCTACTCAATCTATATCCAGGACCCTACCTACCAAACTCAAGATTAAGACCAAATAAGAAATGCTTCTGTCCAGAGTATTTCTCGGAATGTTAATTACAGTGTCTGTACTTACAGTGTCTCTAAAACTTTAAGGGGTTAAAAGTCATACATAAAGGTCAAAGAAGGGCCAAACCATTACTACATATATTTTCATAGCATTTTTACTGGGAATCATCAACCCAATTATATTTCAGAATAACACAACTGATTACACATCTGGTCATGCTGAGTTCGAAGCGTTGGCTCACAAGCAACTAGATATAGAAAAACAAAGTTCTGGGATGTTTAAACTGGAGTATCACTGTCCCTACCTAGGCAGAACATGAAACCATGAAAGTATATATATATAACACAACCCCTGAAGAGTCAAAAAAGCAGTAGCCTGAGGATGAAACCTTACTTCCCAAATGTTAGTAATCGATGTGTGCTGAAAGGGTAAGAAAAGGTTTCAATAGAAGTATGTGTCTAAGATAGTATCTAACATCTGTTAAAGTCTCAAAAATACTTAACTCACAGTTTCATTTTAAGACTCAGGGGTATAGGTAAAAGGTCTTTGTAATCTGCAAACCATGGTACAAGTATTTGTTTCTATTATTTCCAGACAATATGTAAGAGTGGTGTGGTAGAGCAACAGCAAAGCTGGCCATAATCTTCATATCTCCTTGCATCCATGCCCTTTCAATGTGACTTTGCAGATATTCTTATCAAGAGATGCAATTTATTTCATATGCCTATATCTGGGCTGGCTTTGTGACTTACTTTGGCCAACAGCACGTAATGGGAAACCCACTGTATCAGTTCTTGCTTACTTTGACTCTCTTTCTCTTGGAATCCTGCCCAATTATCATGTGAACAAGCCCTGATTGTCCTTCCAGATGAAGAATGACCACATAGAAAACAGACAAATCAGCCCAGTCAAGGCTATCCTAGAACAGCCTGTAGCCCATCAACCCCACACATGTGAGAGAGCCCAGCCAAGATGAGCAAAGTTGTCTACTTGCCCTAGAGCTGACTGCAAATACATGAATGAGCCCAACTGAGTTCAAAGGAACTGCCCAGCTGACTTGCATATTCATGAGCAATAATAAACACTCACTATTTTAAAACACTGAGGTTTAGAGTGGTTAATTATACTATATATAGTTATAAGTAAGTGATACAAGTAGCAAGAAATAAATCAGCCTACCATGGGCCTTATGCTATATGCTTGGCACTGTGCTAATAAGCACCTTACAGGGGTCGTTTCATTTCCTTCTTACAATAACTTTATGCAGTAAATATTATTCCCATTTTACAGATTATGAAATTGAGGTGCACAACATTTAAGCTGACTTGCCCAATTTTACCCAGCTAGTAAAAAGTGGCAGCCAAAATTTAAATCAGGCAATCGAACTCCAGAGTAGCACTTAATCCAAGGGGATCTTTTCCTTAATCCAACAAATAAGAAACTTATTCCAGTCTTGTCTAGGATAAACAAATTTGTTCTAACCTTACTCTGCCATTCTGATTGTTCCAAGTCAAAGGTCTTTTCTATGAAGAATAACAATAAGGACAGTGACTTAATTTGTTGATACCTTGTCTTATCTGATCCTTACAACAACCTGTGAAGCTTGTGTCATCATCGCTGTTTTACAGGGTAGAGGAGGCAAAGGTAAAGGGGGCAGCTCAGAGAGACTAACACCCCCCCCCCTAAGTCACACAGCCTGTGAGCAGCCTAATTCCAGAGTCCATGCCCATATGCCTGGCTGCTTTTCTGAACCACCTCCTGGTTCTCCTGGCCTTCCTGAAGCCCAGTCGTCACTCAATTGCTTCACTTAGCAAATATATAACAAACATCTCCTCTGTCTCTAGCCACAGGGCTGGCTCTTGAGAAGACTTCGAAGCAATTAAATCAACATTTGTTGCCCCCAAGGAACTTGCAATTAGTTGGAGATGTGAGGCTGAGATACACAAAAAGTAAATGATATAATAAGGGGTGAAATGTAAAAATGTATTACCAGTTGTCAAATGAATAGAATAAACAGTCATATTTCAGAGTTTGGAGGAGAGTGAGAGAAATGTGGGCTGGCTCAGTCTGACAAGGCTTCACGTGGGAGGAATGTGAAGGATAAAGGATGGGAGATTCCCCGTGGGAACATAGTCTTCTATTGTTATAGGGGTGTTATTCTTGTTCTAGGGTTGTCACGATGATGGTATCTTCAAGACATCCAAGTGGCGATTCTTCAAATCTGGTATGTTTGGACAAGACCAATCCCTTGAATGTGCATGGAAAGGACTAAATATGTCCAACATATTCTAACTTGGAAGGACTGATAACTGGTTCCTGGAAGCTTGAAGCAACCACCAGGTGATGATGATAAACAGATTAAACAGATCCAGAAAATTGTCAGTAAGCCTAAGACTTAGTGTCTGAACCAGTCCCATGGGGCAGGTAAAAAGATGGAAAGGATGAAGAAGGAATGAAAGCCATGTGTAATGCATACAAAATGTCAGCAGTTTGTGTTCTAGTCTTTGGGGGCCAGGTAAAAATTAGCTAAGAATAAAACATCTGCACTTGGGAAAACTCAACCAGTTTCATTTCCAGATTATTTTATTTTTGTTCTCAATATCCAGGAAAGACCCTTCTTGATCTGACACAATCATACTTCCCAGGACTACCTCTAGGCATCTAAGCCCTTGAGCACTACCATGCAGCGGCCACACCACAGTGCGTGCATTTTCTCAGCACACCTTGCTCTATGACACACTCATGCTGCTTCTGGCGTCTGGGGCTTTGCACAGGCTATTTCTTCTACTGGACCTGTCCTCTCTGCACACTCCCTAATCCTGCCTCCATTCTCCCACTAGCTAATTTCTAGTTTTTCTTGATCCTTAATTTAAACGTCATTTCCAGGTTGAACAGAGGGAAAACAGGTGGGAAAAAAACACACCGTAAGTGAGAAAACAAATGGGTACAGTGGGCCTAAAAGCTGGATGGGATCAATGGTTCGAGGTATAGCAGAAGGTTCTAATTGAATGCCACATTTAACAGTTTCAGAAAAGGCAAGACATGTGGTATAGAATGAAATAACTCACAGCCATAATGCTATGAGATCCCCACAAAAGCAAGTAGATGTAAGAAGAGAAAAAAGTACTTCATTACTGACCTGAGGGAGGGGAATGCCTGAGATCTGCAAGTGGAAAAATGGCAACAAACTCCAAGTGACAGGATGAAGAGATGTTCCAAAAAGTCATGGAGGACAGGGTGGTCAGCTGGGAAGATGAGTGCAGTGAAGTCTTAGGAATAGATCACTGCAGATGCTGTTAAGGTAACAGAAATCTAGAGAGAGTACCACAGAGGAAGCTGAAAAACCAGCAGGTCACATCATGTAGCTGTTTCCAACAGTAGTAGTAGCACAGTGGAAAGGGACAGGCAGCTTTAAAGCTACAAGTAAAACAGCAGACAATGGTTAGGAAATATGAGAGGAGACATCAGAGGAGAGGACAGGCAAAGTATAAATAGCAGGATGTATTATATGATCATATTAATAATGACAATAAATTCAATTTATGAAAGGTTTACTCAATTATCAAACATGAACCAATAATATGTGTTATTTCTTTTGGGAAAAAAGCCTTTGAGGATGCCCAGAGAGACATAAGAAAGGGGCAGAACTGATAGCAAGCCATTTGGTACATGGAAGAATATAGATCCACTGGACTTAGAGACAAAGGTTTAATGTGACCTTACCTAATCCATGTACTGGAGGCATCTAGGGGAGATTCAGGCTGTATTTGTTTAGAACCCAATTTCTCTGTCAGAATGGAAGCTTCTGGAGGACAAAGGCTGTGCTTCTTCACCGCTGTATGAACAGTACTTAGCACTGTGCCTGACACATGGAAGGCACTCCATAGACAGGTGTTGGCAGATTTGTCCATGTTTGAACCCAAATTTTAAAGGGGCAGAAAAACATCCCTGAATACAGGCCTGCTGCAGATGACAGTGGGAAATAAAGTGAGGCAATCTTAAGAGAAAGGTAATACCCCCCTCCCCCAAAGAAAAGCCATTATTCAGCCTACCTAAGATTCAAACTTTGAAAACTAAATTTGTATATAAATTTATGAAAAAAAACCCAGAAAGTATGCAAAGATCTTCTCCAGCAGTTTTGATCATTGACAGTTAAGCAGTGTATCACAGGGACCCTGATTTTCATAATCCATGCTGGTGAACTTGACCTCTTTGATATTTTAGGACTGACAGGACAATCTAAAAAGATATCAAGGAATATTGAGGTATTCTTCTGAATTTGATTATTCAAAGTTTTCTTTTAATGTATAGAGATGATCTGCTGGATTATTTATTTTCTCTCCAACAAGAGAAAAAGAAGAAAAATTACCCTGAATGAGGAGTATAAATTACGCTTGAATGCCACAAGACACTCAGGGTATCTGCCTATAGGGATTAAGCAAACAGCTTTGTCCAGCCAATCTCCAAGAAGAGCTAGAGTGGGTGTGGGGTGGCTAGGGTTCTGGACCTATAACAGTGTGGAAACATGAACTCACAGTGCTGCACTGTTCTGCTATGCATTTGAGACTTGGCCCATGACAGTGGGAGAGTACTGCTGCAAATGGGATCATGCTGGTGGCAATACAGTAGTCAGAAGAGGACCCAGTCTAGCACTTTCTCAGATACAGCCTGCCCAGGCCCTCCTCCACATGGTAATAGCAGGAGACTGTTTCACAAAGTCCTTAGTCACTGCTCTGGATCTTTGTCCTGGATCCAGCTGCTCCAAGCAAGTTGCAGTGCTCTGACTTAGCTACAAAGGGTGACACCACTCCTGATTACTTAGTGGGGCACACTAATATACTCTGATCTGAGGAGAAGGAAAAGGAATGTGGACACCCCTTTTACACTTAATTAAGTACCATGAAAAGTCATATAGCTTCTATTGAAAGTAATGCTTTTGACATACAATGTCCATCTGGAAAAAGTCCAGCCATTGTTAATACAACAAGAACGGTTTGAGCGACATTGATGTAACCTGGCAGCCAAGGGGAGTGTACTGGAATGCACATGTGTGAACAATGACGACTTAACTGTACTAGTCAGTGAGGGCAGTAGACACTGTTGAGTGAGCATATGTACTGCGTGGCCATTGCATTCAAAATGACTGGCAAGTAGAGCAACAGATCTACATCAAATTTTCTGTTAAGCTTGAACATTTCTCCAAAGAAACTATAACTGCAGCTATGGGCAACTGGTGATTGGCAGCTTCATCATGACAACACACCCACTCATGCATGATGTCTCCTGCAGAGATTTTTGGCAAAACATCAGTTACCCAGGTGACTCAGCCCCCTTACAGCCCAGTTTGGTGCACTGTGACTTCTGTCTTTTCCCAAAACTAAAGTCACCCTTGAAAGTGGAGAGATTTCAGACCACCAGTGAGATTTAGGAAAAAACAACAGGGCAGCTGATGATTGGGAGAACTATGTGAGGTCCCAAGGTGCCTACTTTGAGGAGGACTGAGGCATCATTGTCCTATGTACAGTGTTTCTTGTATCTTGTATCTTCTTCAATAAATGTCTATTTTTTTCATATTACATGGCTGAATACCTTCTGAACAGACTTCATATAGATGTCAGGTGCCTAAATGACAGCCCTTGATGACACATAAAAAGGTCATACCAATCTCTGAACTCTGAAATTCTAGGATCTGTATAAAGAGATTTGACAATTTATTCTGTTTTTAACTGCAGTGAATGGTATGACAGGCAAACTTCAGGGAACACAATAACTTTTACTTCAATTTTGCATGACAGGATAATGGTTTTTTTAAGTAATATATTCAGGTGAAATTTACATAACATAAAATTAACTGTTTTCAAGTGAACAATTCAGTGACATTTAGCAAATTCACAATGTTGTGCAGCAACCACCTCTATCTGGTTCCAAAATATTTCCATCACTCCAAAGTAAAACCTCTTACTCATTAAATATTTCTCCCCATTCCCCCCTCCCTAGTCCTGACAACCACCAGTCTGCATTCTGACTCTGCATTTATCTATTCTGAATATTTTATATAAATGGAATCATATATTGTCACCTTTCTGTGTCTGGCTTCTTTCATTTAGTATGTTTTAGAGGTTTATCCACATTTTGGCATGTAATCAGAATTTCATTCCTTTCCATTGTATGTATATACACAATTTGTTTATCCATTCATCCACTGATGAATACTTAAGCTGTTTCCACCTTTTGGCTATTGTGAATAATGCTGCTATGAACACGTTTATACATGTACTTGGACAGTTTTTCAATTATTTTGGGTATATATCTAGAAGTGAATTTGTTTGTGTGGGGGTGGGGGGGGTCAGATAGTATTCTATATTTAATTTTTTAAGGAACTGACTTTTCCACAGTGGCTGTACCATTTTTGTACCCACCAGCAATGTACAAGAGTTCTAATTTCTCCATATCCTCATCAACACTTGTTATTTTCTGGGTTTTGCTGTTTTTGTTGTTGTTTTTAATTATTATAGCCATGCTAGTGAATGTGATGTGCATTTCCCTAATGACTAATAATGTTGATGTTCATTTTTTCTAATGACTAATAATGTTAATGTGCTTTTGGCTATTTAAAAAACATTTTAAATGACAATCAGGGACCCAAATTTAAGTTAAAATCCAGTTGCATATGGACTTCTAAATGCAAATAACTCAGCTGAGAGTTGAATAGATACCACAACACACTGACTTAAAGTTTTGGTTTAGTTTTTTTTAAAACATCAGTTGTAAAATAAGTTTCCATTTCAGAAACCTTAATAATAAAATCAAAGAAACATGGTGTTTAAGAAGTTGTCACCAGGGCAATGGTTTTTATCATTTTTGTCTATATTGTTTCCCATGTCTGAACAGGGCACATGTTAGGTACTCAATAAATGTTAGATAATTAAAGAAATCAGGTTGATTTTCTGGACCTAAAGACTGAATACACTTGGTAAGGTAGAGGGATGGATCCCGGATAATTTCTCAAGATTCTTCTACATAGGTCCACTGGTGCCATTATCTAGGAAAATAGTATAGAAATATTAACACTTGTGATTCACAATTGATTTTGATATTGGTTGAGGGGTTGTCATATATGGCCTTTCTTATGTTGAAGTACTTTCCTTCTGCACCCATTTTATTGAGTATTTTAATCATAAATGGATGTGTATCTTATCAAATGATTTTCCTGCATCTCTTGATAAGATCATTTAATTTTACTCTTTGTTGTGTTAATGTGGTATACTACATTGATCAAGTTGTGTATGCTGAACCATCCTTGTACCCCTGGAATGAGCCCCACTTGATTGTGATTCATTATTTTTTTAATGTATTGTATTTGATTTTCTAGTGTTTTGTTTAGGATTTTGTATCTGTATTCATCAGAGATATTGGCCTATAGTTTTCTTTTTTTGTGTGTGTGTTGTCCTTAGCAGGTTTTGGTCTCAGGGTTATGTTGGCCTCATACAATTTGTTAGGAAGTATTGCCTCTTCTTCAATTTTTTGGAAGAGTTTGCGAAGAATAGGTATCAAATGTTCTTTGAATGTTTGGTAGAGTTCACTAGTGAAGGCATCTGTTCCTGGACTTTTACTTCTTGGAAAGTTTTTGATGGTTGTTTCAATTTTCTCATTGTTGATTTATTTTGCAATTCTTCATGATTCAGTCTATGAAGGTTAAATACATCTAGGAACTATCCATTTCTTCTAGGATATTGGATTTGTTGGCATATAGTCTTTCATAATATTCTAGTATAATCCTCTGTATATCTGTGATATCTGTAGTAACTTTTCCTCTTTTATTTCTGATTTTATTTATATGAGTCTTTTCTCTTTTTTCCTTAGTGAATATAGCCAGGGGTTTGTCAATTTCATTAATCTTTTCAAAAAACCAGCTCTTTGTTGTGTTATTTTTTTTTTTTTAAGGGGAGAGCGTGAAGGCAGTCCCCAGCTACCACAAATTATGCAGTCGAGTTTCCCACACTTGGGGAAATCGTAGGGGTCAGCACATCCAGAGTGCAATGGATAAGACTCGCCCTGGGAAAACCACTTTGGTGATCATGGTATCTCCCCTGCAAGGTAAGTATGTTGTTGTGTTAATTTTTGTGTGGGATACTACTTAGCGATAAGAAAAAACAAAATATTGTCATTTGCGACAACATGGATGACTTTGAGAATATTATGTTAAGTGAAATAAGCCAGAAAAAGCTAAGAAAGGTATAATTTCACTCATATGTCAGATATAAAACTGAAATTCATAGACACAGAAGACAGTATGGCAGTTACCAGAGGGAAGGGGGTAGGGAGGTAGTAAAGGGTAAAGGGGGCTAAATATATGGTGATGGAGAACAGTTTGACTCTGAGTGGTGGGCATAAAATGCAATATACAGCTCATGTACCACTGAAATGTACACTTGAACTCTATATAATCTTGTTAATCAATGTCACATAATAAATTTATTTTTAAAAGAACACATGATAAATGAATTATCTCAGAATTCTTACTATTAATTAAAGTTCCATTTTTATTTTTTATTCTTCAATTTTCATGCTCCTTTTATACACTCTTATGTGAAAAAAGGTAAGAAAAAAGTGATAAAGTGCTCAACAAATATAAAGTAATAATGCTGCTACTTACAAACATTTCACCTTAATATTCTGGGTTTGTTTTTTCTTATATGTCCTATCTTGTACTCATCCCTATAGAATGTCACTTCATCCCATATAGGTCTAATTTTTCATGGTTATTATAAAAGTTACAGTACTGGCTACCCCAATTTGATCTGGCAATTTATTAAGTCTGTTCTCTGCCTTCTGAATTATAGAATGTCTCCCATTGAAGTGAACTTACCTAGAAAAGCAGACCATGGTCCACTGTGACACTATATGACACTACTTTGTGTCTAGAGGAGAGATCATTAAAGTTAAGTTTATTATAATCACTTCCTTGCTTGTAGACTGATTCTTCCACAACAAAAGTCAGGAAAAAATAATTCAAGCTTACTTTAATTTGGTAAAAATGTTTTGATACTTCTTGTTTCTTGAAATTATTTTATTATAAGAATATTCTAACCTTGCATAATATATACTCTCAAATAGATCATGCCCATGGAGGGGAGAGAAATACTATTTCAACACACAGTGAAGTTGTTCCATGTATACTAGAGTTTCTTGAGCGCTGTCCTTTTGTCAGATGCCTACAAACAACATAGTAATTTGACTTCATATTACAGTGTGGAATTACAGTTAGTATCATTTCCCCCTCAACAAGTGATAGCCTGAGTGGATAGGGTGAGTTTGTAGTATAAAACTCTTGCTTGTAATACAAACCTGGGATCTGACTTCTATTATTACAGTCATGCACCAGGCACTTTCAGCAACACTAATTCCAATGACCTGAGGAAGATCCTCAAAACTGCTGCTTCCTAGATGACCTTTTGTCCAGAAACTCAGGCTGTGAGAAGTAAAAGGCCTTTAATATCAGAGATGGAGGGAAAAGATGGCCAACCAATCTTCAGGGTTTAGGAAGAGGAAAATCTCTTCTGTAATTGCAGAGCAAGCTAACACAGGTCAACCACAGGTGTCCAAATGTCGGACAAGGGACCAAAGTTGCACAAGGTCCTACTCAGGCCTCTAGCAGGAAAAACATGACTCCATAGCATGGACTTTCTATTTAGGATTTCTCTAGACAGTGGCAGCTCAGAATTTTTGCTTTTTATCTTCCTTGCCTGCATCCTCATCCCACCTTTCTGATGTTTTAATTTAAATCAGTAAAAACTTCAAAACTTTTCTTGTAAAGGTTTTGGTTGAAGGAACCTCAAACTGAGTCATCTGCTCAATAAACACTTGTTGCTTGTTTACTAAGTGCAGAGCCCTTGACCAGGCCCCAAGACTCAGGGGATACAATGATTAATAAGACCCAGTGTCTGCTCTTGAGGAGTTAGGCTTCTTTCCTAAAGTCTGACAGCTCTGTCTGCAGGGCCCAAAAGGCTACATGGGATGTTTTCCAACAGAACTTGGATGACTAAGTGGTTCTCTTGACAGATGTTGGGGCTGGGAGCAAAGATGGTGATATTGTAGATACAGAAAACAGCAAGTTAAATAGGCAGAAGCAAATGTGAAGCCTGTTTGGTCAACTGAAAATAATTTAATATTTGAGCAAGTGTAGAATTTCAATGGGAGAAAATGGAGGGCCATGAGGTTAGATATAGCAAGGTAAAGATAGGTGGAGAATAACAAATCAATAAGCTTGGGCTTCATCCTGTAGATAGCTGGAGACAGGGAATTGACAGGGTCAGATCAACGTTTTAGAGACAATGTTTTGTGTTGGTGACCAGTTGGATGGGAAGAGACTGGAAAGTAGGGCAGAGTAAAGAGGAATTTATAGTAGACCAGTAAAGAGATTAAAAAGGGAAATTACAGATTATTAACTATTATTAACTACTTTCATCACCATGAATAACCAAAAGCAAACAGTCTAAATGCTTCCTGATTCTGTATCCATACTTCCCTTATGAAGATATGACATGTTTAGGTATTTGTTTGTTTGTTTGTTTTATTGATTGGGGTTAACAGGAAGGGGAATAATATTTCTTTTTAGAGACCCCTATCTTTTACAAAAGTCCTTCTATGGTTAAGGAAATAATAATCAATAATATCTCATCAGTATGCACCAGTTGGGATATATTCCTTTGTGGAATATTCAAATTGATTATGCCTCTGTGTCACAAAACCAGGATTCAATTCCCTACTCTGTCATTTAATAGATTTCTATGATTGAGCAAGTTGTCCAACTTCTCTAGGTTGTCATCTTTAAAGCTGTGTATGAGTCAGGGTCTCAGTCAGGAAACAGAAGACACACTCAAAGTGTAAAACTCAACTAGGTTTAAAAAAGAAAATTATGAAGGGATGATGAAGCACTCTGGACTAACAATAGTGGTAACCCAATACCCTCGGACCTGGAGAGAACAGAGAGAGAGAGAGACAGAGACAGAGAGAGAGACAGACAGAGAGATAGAGAGACAGAGAGAGACAGCGCTGTAGCTGTAGAATGGATAGGAGCTATGGATTAACCACTGTTAACTAGTAGCCTAGCAGAAAGGGAGCTTGGGGAAAAAATGCTTGAATCTCACTTTTTTTTTCCCCTCACATATCCTGCCAGTGCTGGCATTGGCTGAACCTTTCCAGAAGCAAGAGCTCACTGAATGCAGTCTATAACGGTCAGCTTCCAAGGCCACAGAAAGGATGAGCAAAAGAGGAGAGCGTAGATATAGAGGCCAAATGGAAGATACCCAGTCCAAAATGTAATAATGGTTGTCTACGCCTTACATAGACTTTCTGTGAGAGTCAAATGAGGTATTATATGTAAAAAAAACTTTAAAAACTGTAAACAAAATACACAAATATAATGATTATGAGATCCATCCTGTAAGATGTAAACAAGAAAGTATGCTAGTCTATTGTGTGGGTCTCCTGAGATTAAGAGAACTCAAACTTTCAAATCAAGTGTATCCCCTACAATGGAATTTTTTCTTTCTTGTTACAAGTTGCAGTACCAAATGGTTAAGTCTAAGAGAAAAATTATTTCCCTAGTGAGGTCTATTTGACAAGGGTCAGGCAGGACTCAAGACACCTACACATCAGTATCTCCTTGTTAGTTTTCTGCTTGTCTCTTTTCCCAACTCCAATTCTAACCTTTGCCAGCAGCAGATTTAACAAAAATTCCAGAAGCCTATTCCATTTTGTATTGTGGTTCAGGACCAGTTCTTATAAGTACCAATTCACTTGCCAAAGAACATTCAACAAACATTTGCAAAGTACCTACAATGTGCTTAGTATAAAAGCTAAGTGTCTACTCATTGGTAGATAATGAGCCACGGCAATTTTCTTACAAATCTTATAATCTGATTTATATTTTTTTCCTCCTTGTTCATTCCTCTCTAGCTATACTGACCTCCTTATTATTCCATGAACCCCTATAGGTTCACTCTTGCCTCTGATTGTTCCCTCTGCTGATTCTCCTGATAGCCACCTACACAGAGCTAATTTCACTTCCATCAAGTTTCTTCAATATTGCAACACCCAACCAAGCTCCTAATCACCTTTGTCCTACTCTACTTTTCCTCTCAGAGTATTTATAACCTTTTAACAAGCTATATAATGCACTTATTTATTATGGTTATTTTTAAAATATGCTTTATTGATTATGCTGTTACAGTTGTCCCAATTTATTTTCCCTTTTTTCCCCTCCACCCAGTGACCCCCCCTCTCTCCAGTTGTCCCCCACTTTTAGTCCATGTTCATTGGTTGTGCATATAGTTCTTCTCAACATCTTCCTATCTACTCCAGTTCCTCCTACTATGCTTCTTAATTCCTGTACCATCTCCCTCCCTTTCCCCCACACCCTCTCCATTGACCTCCCACCAATATGTTCCCTGTATTTATAATTCTTTTTCCACTCTCGTTGCCTTAGTTTGCCTTTGTTTCGGTTCCCTAGCTTCTGTTGTTGATTGTTGTGATACAGTTTTCAATTTAACATTCGTAGTTTTGATTCTCTTTCTCCTAAACAAATCCCTTTAACATTTCATATAACAGGGGTTTGGATCTGATGAACTCCTTCAGTTTTACTTTGTCCTGGAAGCACTTTCTCTGCACTTCTATTCTGAATGACAGCTTCACTGGATAGAGTAATCGTGGTTGTAGGTTTTTGCTTTTCATTACATTGAATATTTCTTGCCAGTCCCTTCTTGCCTGCAGTTTCTTTTGAGAAATCAGCTGACAGCCTTATTGGGACCCCTTTGTATGAAATTCTCTTCTTCTCTCTTGCTGCTTTTAAGATTCTCTCTTTATCCTTAAATTTTGACATTTTGATTATAATGTGTCTTGGTGTGGTTCTCCCTGGGTCGTTTTTTTTGGAACTCTCTGTGCTTCCTGGACTTGTAAGTCTATTTCCTCCCCCAAATTAGGGAAGTTCTGTTTCATTATTTTTTCACATAATTTTTCAATTTCTTGTTCTTATTCACCTTCTGGCAACCCTATGATTTGGATGTTGGCCCAGTTATAACTGTCTCATAGGTTTCTGAGCCTCTCCTCATTTTCCTCACTTTTTGTTTTCTCTTTCTGCACTGGTTGACTATTTGTTTCTTCCCTATCTTCTGATTTTTTTTTTATTTCATCCCTGGTTTTCTTTCCCTCACCATTTGTTTCATACGTGTTTTCATTTATTTCAGCAGGACTAGCCTTCATTCCTTCCCCGTCTTGTTTAAGATCTGCTGTTAAGTCTGTAAGCATTCTTATAACCAAAGCTCTGAACTGTGCCTCAGAAAGATTTCCTATTTGCTGATTCATTAGATCATATATTTGCTGCCTGATCAGCTGCATCACTGGGATCTCTGTCATGATCTCTGCCATCCTGACAGTTTTGTGTTTACCTTTGCTTACTGGGCGGGACTGTCACACCTCCTATGCTATAGGGGGCGGAGCCCCATGTACTCGTCACTACCAGGAGACCCTTCTTCTCACCATGCTGTGGCATTTTGTGTGGGGGCAGGGGTCCAAGATGGATTCGTGCCATTTACTCTACACTGAGAGACCGGTAGCTTCTTCCTCTGTCCCCACCCTCTCTGGCCTTTGCAGTCTGAGGCAATGGGGGTCTGTCTTCCCCAGCATTGGAACAGCAAGCTGATGAGTCTTATCTGAAGCCAGGGGTGCTTCCCAGGTGTTTCTCACCTCTTTTTAAATATGAGTGTCTGTGCTTACTGCTGTCCTGCCCCCATTGCCACAGCTGCCACCACCAGCACAACTTGACTTCTCCATCCCAGCTTCACTCCTCCTACCCATCTGGACGAGCACCACTTCTCTATAACTTCATACATTGGATTTCCATGTAGCTTTATTTTCTGGAACTTCTGGTTATTTCTGGTTTTGCAGTAAGATGTATTCGCTCTTAGTTGTGGAGGGAAATGGAATTTATCAGTCTGGGCCTCCATCTTGGCCAGAAGTCCTATTATGGTTATTTTTAATGTCTACCTTCCCATGTGCCTCTGTGAAGAGGGATGTTTGTTTTGTTCACTGATGTAAGCCAAGCACCTACAACTTACACTGGCCCATACAAATATTCACTGAATGAATGAATAAATGAATGAATCAATCAATCATCCAATCAGTCATAGAAAATCATTTCAGTAGACTCAATGACATTAGCAAGATTTTGTTAATGAAAAATGTAAATGTTGAAAAAAGAAAGCTATGTTGGCATATTTTAAATTTAATAGCCTCATCTCAACTATAATTTGTTCCGAATGTTTTGCTTGTAGGTGAAAACTCATATAAGCAATGATTAATCCCCATTATAATTAAATGTAACATTTCTATTAAAGGAAATATAAGATCAAGCATCAAGCTGGTACTATAGATAATAAGTGTTTGTAATTAACATACTGTGGATAACTGTAAATTCTGTCATTACACAAATAAAATGTAAAAATTCATAAAGCAACTGGGGACTCCATGGCAGCTGCCACATCAACATTAGCCACTTTTCCAGTTGTTTAGAGGCTGTGCAAATTAGCACGAACTGGTAGTAACACACATAATGCATTTGGAAGCCTTTTTTGCACAACATACGTTTAGAGATTTTCTTCTTTTCTTTATATAAAATATCACATTCTGATGCATGAACAGGTGCAGCTGAGATGAACTTCATACTAGTAAGGGAAGTGAACCCTGAAGTAGGCAGTGTAGGTACACCTCTGAGTAAACTATCACCAGGCTCTGATTTGAGTGAACATAAGTTGCCTGTGAAGCAAATTTGGATCCCAAAATTCATGACTTGAATATGTGGAAGATATGCATTGAGGGACTAGTATAATTATTTTGTTGCAGAGATACCTGCAAAGTCGAACAAAAGGCTCAAATGACAGAACTAGGTATGAAGGTATCAAAGAGTTAAATAGTTTCTTTCCAGAAGCCAAACCTTCCTACTTCCATTACCCAAAGTACTATACAGTCAGAAAGATGAGGAAGCCACTGCACAGCCATCTTTCTTAATCAATGAAGGACATGATTTTTAGTGGACGCAGTCACACATTCAACTCACCTTGGACAGTGACCTTAACTCTACTTCAATTGTAATTAGCCTCCAAAGTAAAAGGTTCACATGTGTGTGTGCACCTGATGGTTACGTTTGGGTCTCTCACTGCAACAGAGAATTACATTTAGATTCAAATCGAACTGTTCCAAATCATGAATTAAAATCTGCTTGTTAGTTTTTCACTAGATACCATGTGCTATGGGTTGAATTGTTTCCCCATAAAATTCATATGTTGAGGTCTTAACTTCCAGTATGTCAGAATATGACTGTATTTAGAGATAGGGCCTTTAAAGACGTATAAATTAAGGTAAAATAAAGTTATATAAGTGGGCCCTAATTCAGTATGACTGGCATCTTTCTACAAAGAGATTAGGACACAGAAACACAGAGAAAAGACCATGTGAAGACAAAGTTAGCCATGTACCTGATGAAGAGAAAGGCCTCAAAAAAACTCTGCTAATACCTTGACCTTGGACTTTTAGCCTCCAGAACTGGGCAGAAAATGATATCTATTGTTGAAACCACCCAGTTTGTGGTATTTGCCTTGGAAGCACTAGCAATCTAATGCAGCATGTGTGATTTGTCTCATTATATCATAGCAACAAAAGAAGCATGCAATTTTAAAATCCAGTTTCTAATCACAAGTATGAATGTCAATTCCTCATTTATACAGTATCATGAAGGAATAAATCATTCCATATTAAGTAAAATTTCTAGATAACTGAAGCCTGCTTCTTAACAAACCAAAGTTTATAGTCGAACTATATTGGATGGAAATGTTTTTAAAATGCATCATCATATTATATTACCCTTTTAAAATAGAGTACAGTATACCATATTACAACCCTCTTAAAGAATATAAGTAAAATTTCAACAAAATTGACAATTGTTAGGTACTGTAATTCAATTATTTCTTTCACCTAAGATTAAGATTGATTTCTCATGTCTTCTGGGTATTTATCCAAAGAAATCCAAAAGACCAATTCAAAAGGATATATATGCACCCCTATGTTCATTGCAGCATTATTTTTAATAGCCAAGATAAGGAAGCAACCTAAGTGTCCATTGATGGATGAATAGTTAAAGAAGATGTGGTAAATATATACAATGAAATATTACTCAGCTATAAAAAGACTGAAACCTACATATTTGGGACAACATGGATGGATCTAGAGGGTATTATGCTAAGTGAAATAAGTCAGACTGGGACAGACATATACCATATGACTTTACTTACTTTTGTAATTGGTTTGTCCTTCATTTCCAGCTAATATTTACTAAAACTTCTAGTTCATCTCCTATTTACCAAGGCTTCTAATCTGCCATAGGTTGAGAAATTAGGTAACTAAGCATATCTTCGAACTATCTCTCATGTAAGAATCAAAAGGCTTGAGGAAAGTCCGAGGAGCTTGCCTGTGAGTGAACAAGTTGATATACTCTTTGCATATATTTTTGCTTTTGAGAAAAGTTTTGCTTCCATTGTCATTTTTGTTTCTACTCCTAAGAGTTAACATTGAAAAGTTTATGACCACTGTTTGAATGAGTGAGGATTTTATTTTATAATATTTTTATTATTCATTATTGGCTTGTCTCCATTTCCTAAACTTTCACAGCATCTTTTTTGATATCAAAATCTGTATGGTGTTGATTTCTGACCTCCAAATGA
This sequence comes from Furipterus horrens, assembly GCF_987537825.1. Taxonomy (NCBI): domain Eukaryota; kingdom Metazoa; phylum Chordata; class Mammalia; order Chiroptera; family Furipteridae; genus Furipterus; species Furipterus horrens. The sequence goes on along the minus strand of NW_028327173.1, from coordinate 34,310,116 downwards.
AAGATGTTTATGAACATATCTTTAATAATAGGTAGCATGTATTAACATTTACTACGTGCCTGGTACTATTGCTGAAAGCTCTTTAGGTATCTCATTTAACTACCAACAATGCAGATAATTCATTTATTTTTTTGAATTATTTTTTATTTTTATTGAGCTTATTGGGGTGACATTGGTTAATCAAATTATATATGTTTCAGGTGTACAATTTTATAATATATCATCTGTATATTGTATTGTGTGTTCACTACCCCAAGTGAAGTCTCCATCTATAACCATTTATCTCCCCCTCCCCTCTTCTACTTGCCCCATCCAATTTCCCCCTTGCCCTTTGATAATCACCATACTGTTTTCTGTGTTTATGAGTTTGTTTGTTTGTTTGTTTTTGCTGATGCCCTATTGAAGGCAAGGAAAGGGATACAAAATCACTATGACCTTTTAGAAACTGTGCTTACTGGATAGATATACAGGGTGGAGCAAAAGTAGGTTTATTGTTGTGAGTACAGGAAACACAGAGTTTATTATTGTATTATTTTCCATACAAACAACTGTAAATCTACTTTTGCCCCACCCTGTATTATGCAAATGAGCACTTTTAGATCAAGTAAAACATTTAAATTTAGTTTTTTTAAAGCTTCTAGTAAAAACTAATACCATATGTAAGTTCCAATTTAAATATAACCTTAACACAAGGCATTCATTCTTCAACATGGACCTCACTCCTGAAACCAAACTGAAAAATTAGTGCTCCATTTCTTTACCTTCCCTATGGCCCAACATGAATTTATGAAGATATGCATATATGCAGAGGGATTTCTGCAAGTGAATCACTAGATTATGCAAAATTAGGCTGGTATGTCAACTCCTACCTCCCAAAAGATACAAACTTAACACATTTGGAGGTTAATTTTTTCAATTAATTTTGAGATATAATAAAATGCACATATCTTAGGGGTTCAGTCTGATGATTTTTGACAAAGTGATACACCTTGTAGTCGACACCCCAATCAAGATATATTATTATATTTCAATCACCCTAGAGAGTTCCCTTGTGCTTTCTTGCAGTCAATCGCTCCCCCCAAATATTTTAAGCAGGTATAATAGCTGTAATGGTAATAGCTGTTGTTTATGGAGGGTTAACATGAGTATTTACTGAATGCCCACATGCCAGGCACTGTACATATATGATATTCCATTTAATTCCCATGTCAAAGGTTGGTATTATCCCCATTGGTCTAGTTGGAATAAAAGAGAGGAGGGGTAGGAGAGGACTAAGAAATTAATTATGCATGCAAGGTATTATAACAACTGAGTGGTGGGATCAGACCTGAAACAAGAATATCTGAATTAGAATCCCTCATGCAAAACTATATCACCTCTACACAAATGCTAAAAAATTTCCTGTTAATTCAAAACACACACAACATTATTGAATTAGTGAGGCCACCAGCTCAAACTCACAACCCCACCTCTATTAAAAATATACCCAAGTACCATATCTTTTAACAAGCAAGCAAAGGTTTCAGAGGCTAATAATAATGATAATTAAAGGGGATTACTTACAAGTTCTTCAACTGCATGGAAATCCCTAATGTATTTCTAGACTAGTTAAGAGAGGGGGGAAAAATCCTCTATATATGTGTGTGGGTCACAGCCCCATTAGCCCCACAACAGAATTAATGCTTTGGGAAATGAACAGAAAGAATCAAACCACCCACTTGCTCTTGGACAACCACAGGGCCACGGTCCACCATACCCAAGAGCCACTGGCTGTGAACAGCACTTTAACTGTTGATTTCTTAGAGAAGCCAGGAGGCAAATATCTGGATTGAACCTTTTCATTCCCAGTTACATTAATTTTATTCAGTGTTTTAAACTCAACCCACTCACATTTACAAAACACTTCACACATACTACTTCCCTTATGAATGGAGCTCCATTCACATCTCACTTAAAACATCAAACATTATGAAATGATTGAAGTTAAAGCTTGTTCAGTGTCATTTGCAAGTATTATAAAAATACTAAGCACACAAATGCAGGAGGGTAAAGTAAAACAGCCTCTTTAAGAGGCTCTACTAAAATAAAGCAGCCAGGTAAGGGCACAGGTAGGCTTTCAGGAACCCACAGGGCTGGTGCTCAAGTGTGTTGTGGGGGTGGGTATTTGATTCCCCAGAGGAAAGAAATTATGAGAATCACCACCCTTAAGTAGTACCAGTTCACACTTTGCGAATCCATATGACTCATTTTTACTCAAACTAGTTGTTTTCTAGAAGTCCCTCTCCTTGGTTTCCCTATGGTCTCTCTAAATTCCTTAATGAATTTTTTTTTTTTTTTTTTTTTTTTTTTTTGGTTGGGGGGCCGGTGGATTCTCTTCCTTTTAGAACAAATTCGTCTCCAGCAGGTTCAAGACTTCAGGGTCTGTTTACTAAATCCCCAAAATTTGACAATCCACAGCCCAAAGAGAGACAACAATTACAACACATAAATATACCCTCCATAACACCTGAGCTTCCTTTTCTTTCTCTGCTAAACAAGAGCACCGCTTAGTACAAAAGAAGCGCCTTCTTAATGTCCTCTAGAACTATCCCAAGTCCCAGGTCCACAGCGGGGTCTAATGGGGGAAAAGCACTGGAGGGTGGTGCTTCTCCACAATTAGCAGTAGTCACGCGCAGGAGCCCCCAGAGGATCTCGGCTCACTCGCTCAGCACCCTGGGGCCCCGCTCGCCCCAAGCCTCTAGGACTTTTTGGCGCCACCAGATAGTTCAGCAAAGCCACTCCCAGGATAGCTCGGGAAAGGCGCAGAGGGGAGTGGCGCGGGGCGGTGGCTTCACCCGGCAGCAAGATTGGGGGGGGGGGGGTAGGGGGGGTGCATGCACCACCCAAGTTTCGATTGTCTCCCTGGGGCCCCGAAATTCTGGGAGGCAGGCGATGGAGTGCCGGGGCCAGAAACGCCAGACAGGGAGCAGAGAGTCCCCCAGTGCTTGGGGTGGGGGTGGGGTGGCCAAAGAGGCGCCAGGGGTAGGTTTTCTCCTACAAGGGCCCACTCCGTGTCCCTGGGAGTCGAGGGGGCGGCGCTGGGGGCCCAGAAGAGCCCAGTAGTGGCCACGTGGCCGCGCGGCCACCAACGCCCGTGACAGCAGGTGGGCGGGGCATCGCGGGTGCCGGACAGGCCCCAGGATCCGCTACCTGGTTCTTGAGGCGCATCTTCTCGGCGGAGTGGTCCAGCTTGAGGTGGCGGAGGCTGGGCGGGGTTCGTTCGGCAGGCGAGGGGAGCTCCACAGGGTCGCCGTGTTCTCTGGCTCGCTGGTTCGCTGGCTCGCCGCCCCGCCGCCCCACCGCTCCAGTGCAGCGCGGTTGTCACCGCCGCCTCCAGGGGGCGCCTGCGCAGGCGATGGAGGGCTTATCCCTGGCAGTCAAGTTCCGTCGTGCTCCCGGCGCCTAGCTCTGAGCTTGGCATCAAGTCATGCTCAAAAAGTTGAATGAATAAATCTCCCTTTTCTCCAGTACTGCTACCTGTGCTTAAATTTTAACTGAAGTAAAATTCTTTGCAGTTCAAGTCCACCAACACCATTTGGACAAATGTTACTGGCAAAAATACCCCCTGAGGTTTTACAAACATGACAATTTGGAACCCTTAGAATAAATCTTACCCTCTAGGCAAGGGTACATTAGAAAGGTGGAATGTCTCCGGCAGGGTGTGTGGGCACCTTAACTAAGTGGATCCTTCAAACCATGTCTGGCCAGTTGATTGGTATTTAAGATATGTCCAAAGTGAAAAATAGATACAAAGATTGACATCACTAAACCCCAAACAAAATAATCCAGATATTTGTGCCCTGATTTTAGGTAAAAATAGTTCAGCTATTCTGTGGCCTCCTAAACCATGGGAGTACATTGCTGGGCAATGTGATGGTCATTTAAAAACAGGAAAGGGGCTTCTTTGACTTCGCTGATAAAACTTCCACTCTCAGGACTCAGCAACTCTCAGATCCTTAGGTTGTTGAAAATGCCCATTACTGCCTAAAGAAAATCTACCTTAATTAAAAATATAGGACCCTGATTTGTATGGCTCAGTTGGTTGGGAGTCCTCCTGCAAAGTGAAATGTTGCTGGTTCCATTGAGTAAGGGCGCATACCTAATTTGCAAGTTGGGTCACTGGTTGGGGCGCATGCAAGAGGGAACCAATGGATGTTTCTTCTCTCACATGATCTCTCTCTTTCTCCCCTTCCCTCCCTCTCTCCCTTCCCCTCTATCTAAAAATAAATTTTGAAAAATACAGCAAATGAAGATTTTTCTGGGTTGAAGTAAACTTACTTAGCATAATAGTGTTAGAATGAAGATATTAAAGGAGTCATTTTATCTGATGCCTCTTTATAAGTGAAGGTTTTGAGGTACAGAGATGACCTGCCCCAAGTCACAAGAGAATCAGGAAGAAAATTGTGGAAGTTCTCCTGTCCCTTGGTATATTGCTTTACTTCACAGTTCTTGGGATGGTGAAGTTTTCTCTGTTTGTAGGACTTCCCCCATTCAGACCTTCAAACTGTCCCAAATAAACTAAAGAGGAAGACTAGATAGTAAAAGGACTTGGAATGACAAAAGACACAAATATAAAAGTAGCTATTTGTTATTGAGCACTTATTATGTACACATTCCATGGATTATCTAATTTAATTCAAGAATTAAGTGATTTCATTCTTAGTGCAGCCTTAAAATTGAACAATCCCTAATGGCTAACTCAAAATTCTGCTAATTCACATCCTTTGACCCAGCAATTCCACTTTTATAAATTTATCTTAAGGAAATAATCATTAATGTGTTTAAAGACTTGACTCCATGTTTGTTTGCTAAATCAGTCTTTGAAATATAAAACAATTGTTGTCTTTAATGGTCAACAAAGGAGACAGATCATCTGTATAATGAAATGTTCTACAGACATGAAGTATGACCTAGTTGATGAGTATTTATTAACATGGAAAGGTATTCACAATATATTTTAGAGTGAGAAAAGCTGGTCACAAAGTTGAATGTTCAGAATGATCCTATTTATGAAAGAACAGCAGTGATTATTTTGAAAAGTGGGATTATGAGTAGTTTTTACTTTTTCCTCTCTTGCTTTCCTATATTTTAAAAAATGTCAACAGTAAATATTATTTTGGAATTAAAACAAAATTTCTTTTAATGTATCTCTATCTCTGATTATTATCAAAGTACCTACAATGAGCAAAGCACTATGGCAAGGACTAGAAGTCAAGAATTCAGTGCAATTTTGCACAATAAAGAACATAGTCTTTACCACTTACTTAGGGTATTAATTAGACCTGGGTTCCAAATCTTAGCTCTGCCCTTTTTAAGGTATGTCACCTTGAACAAGTTATTCAGGTTTCTAAGCCTAAAAGCAGTAATGATAATAATAACTAACATTTATTGAGAGTTTACTTTGTTCTGGGCACTGTACTAAGTAAGCAATCTGTATATAGTCTCATACTCACAGCTGATGAGAAAATTGAGGGTTAAATAAAGGAAGTTAAATAAGTGTATTTAAGTGTATTCAACTAGATAAATACATCATAGTGTGATTGTGAGGATTAAATGCAAGAGAGCACTTATAGCACTTAGCCTAACAGTTTAGATGTCTAGATAGATAGATATACACACATCACACATGTTATTTTTAATAATTAGGCACAATCTTTGTAATTTGGCACAACCTTTGTTATAGCAGGTTCTGCTCTATCTTATTACTCAAATCACCTTTCCAGGGAATCCAGTTGGGCTATTTCCTGTGGTCAGTAAGAACATGGGCTCTAAAGCCTGCATCTCAGCACTACTACTTACTAGCTCTGTAATCTCGGGTAAGGTACTTAACCCCTTTGTGCCTGAGTTTTTTGTTTTTTGTTTGTTCCTGTTGTTTTTTTGTTTTTTGTTTTTGTTTTGTTTTTGTTTTTGTCTGTAAGATGGGCATAATATTAGAACTGATATCATGGAGGTCGTTTTGAGTATTAAATGAGTTAACACAGAGAAAGCAATAACAGTGCCTAGTATACTTAGAATTTTTAAAAATGATTATATATTTTTACAAATTTTAAGTGCTATTTTACAGTAATATAAAGGTTTTAGTACATATTTCTTATATTGAGATCTGAACATACTGCTATTAATGCCAAAATGTTATGTAAATGCACAACCTGTCAGAATTTATAGTAGGAAGCTGCCTCCATTTCAAAGAAACCCACATGGCATTTACATGTGCTTATACTACTAAAACAGAAGTCAATCAAGACACAAGATATACAAATATACTAATTTCTTTCTGTCTTAACTTTAACAAAATCAGTTCATCCATGAGTTCTATAAAGAAAAGGATCTGACATACTTAGGACTTTATAGTTTGTCATGTAGTCTCTGGATTTCTAAGGTCTTTTGAAAATAATTAAAAAATTCCAAATAAAGATAAAAAATAATATATCTTAAATTTTATGATTAAATATATTAAAGTAATACTACTTACAGAAAAAAAATCTCATAAATGGAGCAAATTACCTAAGATTAAGAACCATGCTAGAGGCATAACAAAACAAAACATAGCAAGACAAAACAAAACAAAAAAACTGTTTCTTATCTACTGAGGATATATTTTAGGCTGATGCACACATACACACAAACGTTTTGGAATTATGTTAAATTCTCCAAAGTATAATGTTAATTTATATTTTTTCCCAATACAGACCCTAAACAGAATCTGTGATAATTTTACAATTACAAGTCATATTGTGGCTCTAGGATAAGCAAGTTCATGTAACAAAGCAACTAATAAGAGTATGGAAACTTACTTACTCCCTTTGAAAGGCAATTCCTATGTTGAGTAATACTATTTTTCTTTAAAAGTCTTGAATCTTCGCATAAAGATGTTACAAGCTCATTGTGCACCTTAATTATAAGGGCACCTGTGTTTCTTTGTTTACCTCACTGGTTGAACCTGAGGATTTGATTTGTTACACTCCTCCCCTGTCCCGCCCTATTTCTGTCTTAATGAGAAACAACTTAACAATAGCATCTGTACAACCTCCAAGGCTCAAATAATGACTGGGAAGGACTGGAAGTATTAGTTATGTTGTGGAAGCACTTGTTGCTTAACCTTCAGGTAAAGAACTAAAATTAGCGCTTAGTAAGCATCTTCTTGGAGAATATATCTATTTAAAAACATACAAGAGGTTTCAGAGCATGAGACCCTACCCGCACCTCCCATCCCCACTCTCCACCACCCCCCTTTCCTCCCTGGAGAGGCAGTGTGCTATTAGGTGAAGTTATATTAATCCAACCTCTGCCATTCAGGAGCCCTGTGATCTTTGGCAAGTTTCTTTAATTCACTGAGCCGCAGTTTCTATACAATAGAGATAATAATACTTACTGCATAGGTTGTTACGGAGATGATTTTTAAAGTGGAAAAAGTGTGTAGAGGAAGCACTTAATACAAGTTACTTCTCTTTCTCCTTTCCCCTCTGCACTGGAAACATTCAAAAAAGGCTCCAACTATGCACACCAATAGAAGAATAGGCATGTGTGAAGGTATGGATATTTGAGAAATTTGGGAATTTGATTTATTAGAAAATACATCTATTGTCTTCATCATCAACATCTCCTGAAAGGGAAGGAAGGAATTCATTCACTCAGAAGATATTCATTGAGCACTTACTAGGTCTTGGGCTCATGCTAACGACTGGCGGTAGAGGTGTCTTTTGTCCTTGAGAAGATCGCATACCCTAAGCAGACAGAGATGAGGAGATGACAGGCAGTGACAATATAATGTAACACAGTGTAACAAGAACTAAAATAAAAAGAAGCACCAGGCCTATGAGAGCACAGAATAAGGGCAACAAAAGCAGCCTGGGAGAAAAGGGGTAGGTGGGAGGGAGGGTCTAGGAAGATTCCTAGAAAAAAAAAAAATCTGAAATTGGGTTTTGAAGAACAAATAGGAGTTGGAAGGTGAAAGACTGAACATAGAAACTTCATAGAGGTGCCTTTTAAAAAAGAACTACTCTACATAACTGTGAAGTAAACGGTGTATTTTACTGTCAGAATGAGGCTACATTGTAATGTCATTGGCTGTTATGAATACAACAGAATTTGTACATTATCTAATGTTTTATCACATGAGATTTTAATGAGAACAATGAATAAATGCTGTTTTCAAGTAAGCCCATGAGCATATGTTCAGAAACATTTGATTAGAGCCTTTGCTCTAACAATTTCAACTATTCTTAGTTGCTCTTTAGCAGTTGCAGTTTACACTTAATAGATTGGATAATTAATTGCTTAGTAGTAGAAAATAACACAGCAAATTATGACATGCAGGAAATGGTAAGAAAAAGAGTACTGAGTGTTCATGTAGGTTTTAATGCTGCAAAGGATTTCAGAGATCATTGATATCCTCCTCATTTAACTGTCAAGGACTAACAGTTAGGTCCAGAGAAGCTCATTGATCTGCCCAAGGTCACACAGATGGTGAGAAGCAGATCCAGGCATAAGAGTTCTCTGGGCTCTCTGCCCATTGCTCTTACCAATGGCAAGGGCTACCATTTACTGGTCATTTCCAGCATGCTAATGTGATAACTAAAATCTGCAAGTATTATTTCATTTCACTGACATTTCTAGTCTAACACTTATGCCTGAATCTTTTTAGAATGGAGCAGAGAATATATAATTTTAAAAAATAAATATATGTCATGTAGAAACCAGTGAATGAAGAAATAGTGTCCAAATTGAGCTTATTTCATTAGCTAGTTAATGTGTATCTTTCAAAGCTAACTTTAGTTTTATACACATCTTTCAGATTTTGTTTCTAAGATTTGATTTGACAAATAATTATTGGGTCCCTGTGAGAGAAAATGTGACTCTTTCTTTTCTGTTGCACTCACTCTGGATGTCGGGCTTCATGAGAGGCTATGTCATGCCAGGGAAGAGCACAAGGTTGGAATTCAAGTAGGTTTAGATTCAAATTCCAGCTCCACAGCTAACTGTATAAGAAATCTTGGGGAAGTTACCTACTTTCCTTTTTTGTAAAATGAGGGTGCCAGTTAAATCTACCTTACGGGGTTGTTCTATTAACTAAAATGAGTAAAATAAATAAATGGAATTCATTTTATTCAAGACCATTTGTTCTGCAGATTATTCATATTTAGTAAGCTGAGCAACATTCTGTTAAAGGTCATTTACTATAATGCATGGCAGATTGTATTATCCAAATGTGGCTGCAACAATATTTCCAATTCCACCTGCTCTTCCGCAGTGTGACCTCACTATGTTACAGAATGGGGGTGTCCAAAAATCCCCAGAGCCTGCAGGTTGGGGGATGGGGAAAAGGGAACAGCTTTTAAGATGCCTTTGCATGACTATGGCTGGAAGCTTAGTGTCTCAGTTATGCAAATGGCTTTGGTTCTTCCAAGGCCCCAAGGAAATGGGAGGGGTTTTGACCATGGAATGGTACTGAAAGAGCATACAGAGCCTGTACAAGGTTCTGTGAATGGTCAGAACTGGTTACCACACCCACTGCGTCAGAGGATGTGGTTAGAGGTTTAAAAATAGGTGCCAGACATTTTAGCAAGGGTCTCCATGCAGTTTTGAGAAGAAGTTCTCCATGTGGTTTTGAGGAGAAGGCTCTTCATGTAGTTTTGTAAAGAGGAGAGGAGATCCATGCAGTTTGCAAGGAAGGAGGAGAACACCATGCGGCTTTGAAAGGAAAGGGAGAACTTTGTGCAGTTTACAAGGAGGCTGGAAACTCCACATGGTTCTGCATTAAGAGCTGGAGAGCACCACAACACAGATAAAACCTCCCCAATCAGGATCGAATGATTGGGAGCTGCTGGTAAAGCTGAACTGTGTCTGGGAAGTAGGAAGACTATATCTCTGACTTTTCAAAAACTAGCCTGGTTTGGTAGGGGGAGGCAGAACTATGTGTGTGGGAGTGTTTTAAAGAAAATAAGACTTAACAGCAGAAATCCACAAATAATCTAAATCTATATAACTATTAAATAAATAATTCTTATTTTTTTCACCAAACTCTGGTATTGAGAGTTATGCTTTTGGCGGCAGGCAATTGGGCCCATCATAACTGAACAGCAGGTGGGTTCTGTTTCAATCTGAACAGCATGTGGGTTCTGTTACAGCTACCCCCTTACCAAGAGAGGAATCTAATTCCCTTCCCCTTGAATCTTGATCACTCTTTGTGACTCTTGGTCATGCTATCCATTGAGCCTTCTTTCTAGCTGATAGAAATGCAGATGTTATGGTGAGAGCTGACGTACAAGTTGGCAGGACAACAAAACAGACAGACTCTGGAACCTGGGTGATTATGTGTTGTCATTTTGGCCATGGACTACAAACTCAGATTTATATGGCAGAGCATACACTTTTATCTTATTTAGGCCACTTATTTTGGATCTTCTTGTCACAGCACCTTACCAATAGCTAAACCAACACAATTAGAGATACTATAATGTGAGAGAGACTCTGGGTCCCTCAGAGTGGATGATGAAACTACTCAGACATTCTCCATATGAGGAAGGAAGGGATGGGATTTTCTCTGAGGAAAATCGCCCTCATTTCTTTATTAGCCAGGGTTTTATCTACTTTCCACACATGGAAATGCAGAAGGAAAACATGCAGCCCTTCCCCAAATGGTAGGGAGTGAAAGGGAAATGCAAATGAATACAGGGTTGAAACATCCAGGTATTTTACACAAGGTCAAAAACATTTCCTCTTACTTAATCGTTCTGTTCTTCATGTTTTACTGACAAGGATTTGAGGCTATACAGAGAAAAACAGAGCAGGTTCCCTTTTCCTTAAAAGCCACTTTGTATTCCTAGTTTATCTTTAAAATCCCCCAGATGGTGGGATTCAGAGCAAGAAAGAGAGAAGAAACCTGCTGGTTAAGTCCCAAGTTCCCATTTTGGGGCAGGTCTCCACACAGCGGTTGTCAAAGTCTTTCAAGTCACGACTGCCTGTCTCCCAAAATAAATAATCTAAAACACGTGCTCAATGGTAAGTATCTAGCACATTTCAAACACCTAGATCATCTACTGCCCTCTAGGACACAATCCCACTTTTTTCGGTGATTTTTATACCTGGCTCTTGACTCTTCCACATAGCCTTTCTTTTATCTCTGCCCTTCAAGTCATCAAAAGACAATAGTAATCTTTTCAATCACTTAATCCCACCAATCCTTGAACACCTCATCTCCAGTGACTCACTTTCCCTCCATTTCAGCCACCCAGTTTCACAGTCAACCCCAGACTTCATCGTGACACTTAAAGGCACCACCTGTAAGTTTTAGAATTCTGCCATTTTTCTTTCTGACTCCTGCCCCTGGTCACCTCTTTTACTCTCTCACTACTACAGACCCAGCTTTTATTTTCATCATGTTCTTCACTCCTAGGTCCTATCCTATGTGCCTCGTATGCTTTTCTGACTGGTATTTTTACTGAGCACAGGCCATATAGTTAGCATTTTTCCCTGCCACCCTAAAAGGTTGTCCTACCCTCTTCATCTTGTCATTCCAGCTGGTTAGCCCTAGCTTGGGCCTCCGCTGGTCTCCCACGGACCCTGTGTGGTCCTCTGTCACAAGTGCTGTTGTAACAGAACCTCTGGGCTTCTCTGATTGAAACAGAACCCACAGGCCATTTAGTTAGGGGCCCGATTGCCCGCCGCCAGAATTACAACTCTCAGTACCAGAGTTTAGTGAAAAGAAAAAGAACTGTTTATTTAACAGTTAAATAGATTTAGATTATTTGCAGATTTCTGCTGTTGAGTCTTATGTTCTTTAAAATACCCCCCCACACACATAGTTCTGCCTCTCCCTACCAAACCAGGCTAGTTTTAGAAAAGTCGGAAACACAGTTTCCCTACTTCCTAGGCACAGTTCAGCTTTACCAGTAGCTGCCAATCACTCAGTTCTGACTGGGGAGGTCTTTTCTGTGCCGTGGTGCCCTCCAGCTTTCAATGCAGGAATGCCTGGATTCTCAGCCTCCTTGTAAACTGCCTTCTTCCTGCAAACCGCATGGACCGCCTCTCTTTCTCAAAACCGCATGGCGAGAGCCTCTTAAAGCGGCCTGGAGAGCCCTCTCAAAACCGCGTGGAGAACTCAGCTTCTTTAATCCGAATAGAGAAGGTCCCTTCACCAAGTCACATGGAGGGGGCATGAGAGAGAGAGCGAGCGAGAGCAAGAGTGAGTGAGAGAGAGAGAGGGAGAGCATGAGACGCAAGACCGAGAGAGCGAGTCCAAGTGAGAGAAAGTCCGAGTGAGCGAGTTTGAGTGGGGGTTGGGGAGCATGAGACCTGAGACTGAACCAAAATGTCCGCAGCTGCTTATATATCCCTGACTGCATCCTCTGACACAGTGGGCGTCGCAATCAGTTCTGACCATTCACAGAACCCTGCGCAGGCTCCTTCCATACCATCCCACAGTTCAAGACCCCTCCCATCTTCCTGGGCCTTGGAAGAATCAAAGCCATTTTTGCATAACAAAGACACTAGCAACTAGCTCCAGACATGCAAAGGTATCCCAAAAGCTGCTTCCTTTTCCCTATCCCCCAGTTGCAAACTCTGGGGTTTCTTTTTGAACACCCCTGTTTCTGTAACACTGTCACTGTACTTATGAGCTTTTGGAGGTTGGAGACTGACTTATTCATTTGTGTAACTATAATTCCCAGCAAAAACACATCTAGTAGTTGGACTGTCTCATTTTTTTCTGCTCCTAGGTGTTTGTGTATGCCATTCCTCCCTGGGAATATTTCTCTCTTACTGCATTGCCTCCTTTTAACATCAGACAAATCCTGAAATAAGGTTCATTTCAGATGCCACCTTCAAGAAGTTTTTTCTGACATACTTTCCTCTTTTGAAGCTCTGAAGCATTTCACTGATATTTCTTTGCGGGCACTTTGATTTTGCAGTCAGCTCAGTTATTGAGCACCTACTATTCACTTGGTGATATGCTGCCCACTAAACTCATGGCTGTTATTTACTCCTCATAAGTATCCAATTATCTTGATTTTGCAGATAAGGAGACTGAAGCTCTGAAAGGTTAAGTGACTTTGCCCAAAGCCACAGGGCTAGAAAGTGGCATGACCACAATTCTTTGTTGCCCCACATATTCTTTGAGCTTCTGTCCCTTGTGTAAATGTCTTGTCCATCTGTGCATGTTCCTCGTGGACAAGGGCTGTGTCTCTTACCTTTATGTCTACTCTAACATCTGACCCAGTCTCTTTCACAGAGTGAGTGCAACAAAATAAACAGAAGACAAAATACCGATTCAGGAACTCTTAGAAAACATGTATAAGGCAGAATGTAGACCCCTCCCTCCACTCCAATTTCCCTCTAATTGACTCAAGGGGCCTGGCTGCCAATGGGCTCACACCAGATTCTTCCAGGAGCAGGTGCTAATTCAAACAGCCTCATTAACAATCTGTGGTGACCCTGCATTAACTATAGTGGGGGATTAACTATATCCAATTCCCACAATTCAACAGCTTCTATTTTTAACCCATAATGATAGGATCTATAGGATAATGAACAGATCCTGGGGTATTCCCCGATGTCACCCTATGTCCCCTCCCAGTTTTCCAAGGGAAAAAATATCTGTCAAAAAGCAAGAAAACACATTATATCAGCTACATAAATTGTGATTCATATCTCATAGTTTAGGTGTTCCCTGACCATGTAAATGTTATAATATTTTTCAAGGTCAATCTAAAAACTAAGAAAATTTACCAAGCTACCACCAACCACGACAGAATAAGCACCCTTTCCCCAGCCATGTTGTTTCCATGCTACCTCAGCAATTTCAAACATCACTCCTCTCCTAGGAAGGGAAGCCTCGGCCTCATAAAGTTCAGTTTTGTTTTGTTTAGTGTCAGTTTCTGCCATTTTACTTTGAACTTGTTAGAGCTGAAGCACTATTAATTATTTCTTGTGAATTATTTCTTGGCAGAATGCTTAGCACAAATTACACACAGTGAATGTTTGTTGAATAAATAAATAATCTAGCTTGATGTTATTCAAACTTTTTAAAAACTGTGCAAAGTAAAACATTTAATTTATGTTCCCCACTCTCCTCCTGAAACAAAAATTTTATAAAACAATGCTTACTTTTACTATCTGCAATACACTCTGATATTTTCCATCCAATTCTACACTATCCTACTATTTTATTTCTTTTAAATGCTGGCTGGGATCCAATAAATTGATTCATAATAACACTAAGGAGTTCCAAACCTAATTTGAATCATATTGGATTAGGTATAAGAGAATTATGATATTTTGTACATAGGTTATTTTATTTACCAACACCATGTTTTGTTTTTTTCTAGTTTCAAGTGTTTAGTGAGGGAATAATTTAAAATAAACATAAGGAAGACATTTTTCACACAGAACAGAGTCTCATAGTGTTTAAAGTTTACCTTTTTGCCTTGGAAACACCATGAAAACTTGGGGTCAGAATGAATAATTCTTGCCAAAATGTATGTGGCATTCTTCCATGGGCCACCAAGTAATAATAACACTTAACATTTACTGAGCACTTACTACATTCTAGGTACTGTTTTTCTAATCATTTTATATGTATACCCTTAGTGAATCCTCACAAAAGACTTGTAGGTAAGAACTATTAGTTTTGCCATTTTATAGGCACAGAGAGACTCAGACTGCTGGAAAACAGCAGAGCCAGTTGAACCCAGGTATCCTAAGAGGATATGTGCAGTATAGCTAGACCACTACATTCAAATTTGGTCTCTGCCTCTTAATAATTATGAGGTCTTGAGCAAGTTTCTTAACATCTCTGTGCCTATGCTCTCTCAACTATAAAATGAAGTTCATGATGATAGTAATAGCTCTTACTCACAAGATTTCGGAAGATTAGGGTCATTTCTATATAATACTTAGAACAATGTCTGGCACGTGGTATGCACTTATTGTTTGCTCTTATGATGGCTTTAGAAACTGCACTCTAAAATGCCTTGATAGTTCATAGATGTGTCTTCCATAGTGAAAGAAACATTTATATTGAAAAGGGAGGTCAGCTAGTTCCATTTGGTCATTTCACAGTTGGGGATGGTCTGAAGAGAAGAAGGGACTTGTTTGTCTATGTATGATGCAGAGCTAGGACTAGAGCTTGGATATCCAATTTCCATCTAGCATCCTTCCCACCACCCTACCTCTCCCTTCCTCATGTATCCTGTGAAGGCCGCTATATGTTGCTGGGAATAAATCTAAGTGCTGAATGCTGGGGAAACTCTTTTACTCAATAGGCTATAACACAAGCATCCAGCATTCTGTATTTGTTCATTTCAGGTATTTAGTATTTTATTATAACATGTAAGGTTAGAAAACTCAAAAGTTGAAGGAAGATGGACCTCCCAGTTCTGGCTCTATCACTTAATCTGTCTGTGCCTACATTTACTCTTCTTGTTACTAAGCAAATTGGGGCCCATTCACATGGCACCTTGGTGTGAGACCGAACAACTAGTGTTGAGAAAAACACGTCTTTATTTACAATATTCTAACCTTGGGGGCAGGGCTGGGAGCACTTCATCTCAGGGCCCTGTTCTTCCCTGAGACCCAGCACTTCTCTTGCTCCCCAAAAGGCTATAAACCAAAACCAAGCCCAGTAGTTCCCCATCCCTTATCAGTCAGCTCTCTTCTCCAAAATCTGGGGTATGATGTCATTGGCCTCCACATAATAGTCCAGAAAAGCATGTGCCATGTTACACTAGATCATGGCGAAGTCCAGGAAAGGTTCAAGTCCTAAGAGAGTGTCTTCTCCATATGTTTTAAGTTCCAAGAGACCAGGTAGAGTCCGGGTCTGCAAGGCAGAGTCCTTGGTGGCTTCAGAGTCAGCTAGAGTGGGCACTATCACAGCAGCAGCATGCTCGCTTTCTTACTGGCCCAGGCTGCATGGCTGAATCCTGACTACAAAGTGCATAGCTGCTTCTTCTCACATGGCTGCTACAATCTTCTCCATCATGCTCTTACAGTATATTCCTTCATCATGGCACCCCCCTTTCTTTCCAGGCTGCTTGCCCTTCCTTTTCAATCCTGAATGTCCCATATAACTTTTCCCTGGGGAGGTAGCACAGCTACTATCTAGCTATCAGCTTACCATAGATATGTGAAGTACCTTAAAAGCTGTATTATCTCCTTCTCTTATACCCCAAACCGTGGGCTGTAGAGAATTTGGGGCCACATCCCCTGCTCTGTTCCATTCTGGTGCCTCCCTCATCCCCTGTTTAGCCTGTTGCCTTAGTTCATTGCCTTGGCCTCCTTAGGCCTTCCTATATATTCTCCTGCCCCTATTCCCACAGCAGCCTTAATGAGCCTTTAACAAAACGTGATGATGTCACTGCTCTGCTCAGAAACTTTCAGTGGCTTTGCATTATTTATAGGGCAAGGACCAAAATCCTTAAAATGGCCTATGTAATCCTGCTTGTCCTGGCTCCTGCCACAACCTCCCATATTGTTGTCTCTTGAGCCTGAACTCTACTTCACTTCCCTAAAAGCAATGTCATCTCCCTCACCACAGGGACTTTGGATTTTCTGTTTTACTTTGTCTCGATTGCTCTTCCACAGGACTTCATTGCAATCATTTCTTTTACTTCAGTCATCACTTTCTCAAGGAAACCTACCTTCTTTCTAAGTCATTTTTTAGAATTAATTATTTTGATTATTTTATTATTTTATTTTTGGCAAATTTCTTGATTAATCTGCATTTCTTCCACTAGATTATAAACTCTATGAAGATCAGACTAAAATGTTGTTCTCTCTCTCTTTTTAATTTATAGCCTGTTATGCATTAATTTAGGTTTTGCTATGCACCTAACCTATATCATGTTTAATTGTCATAATGATCCATGAGGTAGGCCTAGTGTGTCTTTTACAGATGAGGAAACTGAGATTCAGAAAAGTCGAGTAACTCACGTAAAGTCATATAGCTAGTGAGTGGTGAGGCTAGAATTTGAATTCAAGGCTTTCCAGTTCCCAAACTAGTATCCTTTCCTTTACACTGTATTGCCTGTGACTAAGGAAGCATTTAATTTGTTACTTTTTATTTTAAAAGTGTCTTAATAGTATGTAAGCTGAATGCTAAGTTTCTTTCCTGGATATGTGTATATTTTTGATAGGGAAAATGGCAAGAATTGTGTACCTACATCACTATCTTCAGAAAAATGTTACTTGCTTTCAAATAATTTTCTTTTAAAACAACTATTAATGACATAGTCTAGTCTATTTAAATTTCTTGTGTTAGATTTCACTGTGTGTATCTGCATTACTGTGTTTTTATTCTGCCACAGAGACTAGTTAGTATTTGAGAAATGAAATTTTCCCAGGAAAGGTTGAATCAGACAGTTGAGATTTAGATACTTTAGCTGTCCCACATTGCTGAGATTTAGGGAAATGCAATTGTTGTAAACTGAATAACTTTTATTCATGACTTCCTCCTGTTTTTTTTATTTCTACTCATTACAACATCTTTGTTATCAGTTTGAAACAGATTTTTCCTTTTGTATCTTGTTAGTTTTATCTTTCCAGAATTTGTTGTAAGGAAGTAAATTGTAGATTTCGCTTTGATTCTGTTGCTTGCCTGAACTTCAAAGGTAATATTTTCTCAGAGAGAAGATTGGGTTTTAATTTTTTTTTATCTCAGAAAATTATACAGGCAACATATTTGAAGTAGCATGGTGGAAAAATCTAAAAGAAGAAATGAATGCATGAGCTCTCCTTTTAGGAAGGTAAGAAAATAGAAGAAGACAGGAAAAAAAACAGGATCATATGAAGAGGACAGGCCCCGTCAAGCATTCAATGGCAAATCTAACAAAGTAAACATTTTTTTTTTCCTTTAAGGTAAAATTTATCTCAAAGGAAAAATGGGAACTGACTATAACTTTCAAGGTACAGGATAGAAAACTATCCTTACTGTAGTTCTTCCAAAAAAGCATGAGCTCCTATTAGCTCTTTGGAAATATCTTTGAACCCCAACATTCCCTACTGCAAGTGGCCAAGCTGTGTCCCATTGGAAATACTGCTTTTATTGGGTAAAAACAAAATCAGAGCAGGAAAGCATAACTCTTTACTCCTTAAGTGTGGACTGCACCTGGTGACTTTCTCCAGGTGCAGTCCACAGAAGGAGGGAAAGAGTAACTTTACAATAGAGAAGCCTGACAAACATACATCAGGCAGATGATCAAGGCTAACATCGATATCATAAATCATATTGATAGTATGTACCCTTGTTATGATGTGATGAAGTGGCATTTTACCTCTGTGATCATCTTCCCCCAAACCCATAAGCACAGTCTATTCATGAGGAAAGTGTTAGATGAATTGCAGTAGAGGGGCATCATACAAAAGACTAGCAATATTCTCTAAAATATGAAGGTAATCAAAAACGAGGAAAATCTGAGAAAATGTCCCAGCGAAGAATAACATGAGACATGTCAACTAAATGTAATGTGGTATACTACATGGTATCCTGGAAAAGAAAATGGACATTAGAAAAAATTAAGGAAATCTGAGTAAACTCTGGACTTTAGTTCATAACAGTGTATTACTGTGGGTTCATTAATTATAACAAATGTTAATAATAAGGGTAAACTATCTTCTCAACTTTTCTGTAAATCTAAAACTGTTATAAAGTAAAATCTATTAAAAACAACAAATAAAAATGTTGTAGCATCATTTGATGAGTTTCCATGGAATTTGGGAGAACACAGAAGCAATGAATGTTACATAATGATCGTTTTTATTCAGTGCTTACTGGTTTATGAAATGCCTTAATATATACTGTCTCATTTAATTTCTAAACAGTCTAGTGAAGTAGATACAATTAATTACTTGCATTTTACAGTTAGGAAAAGTGGGGTTTGGAAAGATGAGGTGACTTATTGTGAATCAAAAGATAACTTGATTCTAATTCCAATGATCCCCATTACCTCTCTATTTACTGTCCCCAAATGTTAGAAACACAGCAGGCAATAATAGTGCTATGGTACTAATGGTTGAGGAACATATGCCAAATGAATAATTCCTAAAGTCTTTTCTATTTGCCATCAAATGATATTACCTAAGTTCTTCATTTAAGCATTGGTTAGTGGCATCTTATCAAAAATGTCAATGAATTGTATTTGCCTCTGACAACAAGGATATTGAGTGTGTTACTTTTCAAAGTGGAGGGTAATGTGCATGGGCAGTAATTTACTTTTCATCAAAAAGCTTTGTTTTTTAGGTATGCACACTTTTGGAATATGACCTTTACTCACAACTACTTTAAACATCTCATTTGTCTTTGTATAATTTACTAATAATGGATGTTGTTCTGTATTTTGAACAGAGAAAGTGTTCAAAGATCAGCAATGTTTTGGGGATGGTTGACAAAGCAGTCCAGCTGTGTTGGCCATATGCCGCTCTATTGGCTTGTATTGTGTGGGTATTGTTCTGCAGTGTCCCATAGCATGCCCACTCTTGCTTTAGGATTACAAACTCCTTGGAGTATGAATGTGGTCTTTTGTCTGGACCATTTTACCTGCTGCAAAAGAACACGTACCCTTTCTCCCTTCAAATACAGAGGACATATGGCTCTTAAAATGTCAATTGTAAGAGCAATGAAAATATACACCTGTGAAATTGTATCTTTTACAATAGGTTTATTGTTGGGCAGGTTAAAGTGGAAGAACTACCACTTAAAACATCTGCCAAGACACATATAGCAACAATAGCAATTATTGGATATTATTAAATGTAGCTATGTGAAATGAACTCACCATACAGAATCTATCTCTAATCACATCAGAGAATCTGGTTTATAGTTATGGATCTTGTTAGATGTCTTGATGGGTAGCTGGCTTGGCTGTCTGTAAGATCTTAGTGGGAGTGTAGGTGTGGAAGGTAGGTGGACAGGGCACACACAGAGAATTTTAAAGAAGAGGACTCCCTAATAAATGCTATTCTTAACTTTCCATATTGCTGGAAATTTTAGGTTATTTTGATCAACTTTTGGTGTATTTAGAAAGAATGTTTTTAGCACCTTTGGGGCTCAAATCATTTATAGGGCTTCAGAGAGTAAACTCGGTTCCTTCAACCACACAGAAGCCATTTTCTCCTGTTCACTTTGTTGCTGAGTATTGTTGAGACATTCCAGATTATCTGCAGTTTCCCGAATATTCAAGCTTTGTTCTTCCTTACTCCTCACATCTCTAACTTGTTATAAGCAGGAACATTTGCTGAATGGTTTCAGACCCAGCACTAGTAACCTGGTGAGTACCACTTGCCCCTCCTTGGGGACTCACTGAGAATCTACATCATGCAACTTGAGTACCGCCAGATGCTCTTTCAATGACTGAGCCCAACAGGCAGGTGGCAGATGGAGGCAGGCAGCGGTGGATCTCAGAGTGCCTTGGGAGATTTGCTGACCTGCCTTGAGCCGGTGCTGGTATAAGCCAGCCTTGGTGTGCAGCTTGGTCCTTGCCGTGCACAGGCAGCCACAAACTGTGGATCATTTGTAATTCCAAATAGGTTGCCCAGGGCCAGTCACATTGACCTGCATTGAGTTTCTTCCAAGAGGCCCAGAACCAACATAACCAGTGGTGACTTCAGAAAAACATCAGAGCAGGATCCAATAAGCTTCACAAGTGGCATATCCAAAAGGAGATCTTGGCAGGCACCAAGTCCTGCTGAGGCCAGTTCCACTTCATGTGGTCAGTCAGCATCTGCACAGCAGCTCACACACTGTGGTCAGGGATTGAGGCTCATAGTGAGCCAACCTGAGGGTCAGCTCTATGCACAGACAAGGCAATAGCAATCAAGACTCAATTACAACAGGAGGGCCCACATAACCCACACAAGGAACATTACTGAAGCATCCAGTCTGGGTGATCAAGAAGAATGCACCTCTGGACACCATGAGACACCTACTACATAAGGCCACCCCACCAAGACTGGGAGTCATAGCATGTCTATTTAATATGTAGAACCAAACACAAAGAGGCAGACAAAATGGTGAGACAAAGGAACATGCCCAAAACGAACAGGAGAAATCTCCAGAAAAAGAGGTAAATGAAATGGAGGCAAGCAACTTATCAGATACAGAGTTTAAAGCAATGGTTACAAGGATGTTCAACAGTATGAAAATGGATGTGGAAGCCATAAAAAAGAACGAGTCAGAAATGAAGAATACAATATCTGAGATGAAGAATACCCTGGAAGGAATAAACAAAAGGTTGAATAAAGCATAGGATCAAATCAGTGACTTAGAAGACAAGGTAGAAAAAACATAACACCCAATCAGAGAAGCAAAAAGGAAGAAGAATTTTAAAAAATGAGGGCAGTTTAAGGAACCTCTGGGATAACAGAAGGTGTAACAGCATTCACATCATAGGGGGTGTCAGAAGGAGACAAGAGAGCAAGGGATTGAGAACTATTTGAAGAAATAATAACCAAAAACTTCCCTCACCTTTTCAGTACTGGAAAGTGAGGTTCTAGGCCTCGTGTTCAACCTAAATGCCTCCCTTGAACAAGTCTGCAACAGCCTGATTTTATTCCCTACAGTTTCAAGATCAGTGTGTTTAGGTATCTGTCACATCAGTAAAAATGTCTAATCTTAATGACACTGGGGGGGCCTAGCAAAATGGGTGTCTTAGAATCATTTAGCTCCAAGTCTTTTGTTTCAGTACTTAATAAATTTAAAGAATAAAGTCATCTAATGCTATTAAAATAAACTAGATTTTCATACCTTACTTTGTTTTTTTTCTCCCAAATATTCCATAAATAAGTACCAGTTAAGTGCATGAGCATGAAGAAAATCAGAAACCTTGATCTGTTCGTTCATTAAACCACAGAGAATTCAGCACAGCTAGTTCCTACTACGCACTCTTTCTGAAAGAGCCATGATTCTGAGGTACACCCCCTTCTTTCCTGATGAAAATAAAATTTTGAGAACCATTTTATCCTTTTTTCTGCAGGTGCCCCATCTGTGACAACTGTTATCAGCTTTTCCACCTTTAAACCAAACTTATCAAATTTCTTCTTGACAGATGGTTAAACTCTATCACTTCACTTATCCTGGCTAATTAGGTAAAACATTTTTTTCCAGTGAATATCACAGCCAGAACATGGACAAGGGTATCAGCTGACAGGCATTTGCACACTCTTCCAGCGGGATCATAAAAGGATGAGGTCTTTGGGGAGAACAATTTGTAAACATGTCTCAAGAGCCTTGAAAAGTTCATCCTCTCTGGCCCATTGACCACATATCTAGAAATTGAAACCAAGGACATGATCAGAGATGATGAACAAAGATATTTGTACAAGGATGTTCGCTTCAGCATTTTTTATAATATAAAAAAATAGGACTTGATTGACCAAAATATCCAAGAAGAAGGAAATGGTTTAATTAGTTATGATGCATCCCTAAGATGTATATTTTGCAGTAACAGGAATAATATTTTCAAAGAATACTTTATGACATGAGGAAATTATAACAAATTAACATTATGTGGAGAAACTACAGCATAAACAGTACATAGTGCAAAATCCGAATTAAGAAAAATATATAGATTGTAATGTATTCTCCACTTTAGTCCATAAATACTAAGGATTTGGTGAGGTTTGACCCTACCTGGACTCCCCAGTCCTACTAATCTCAACCAAATGAAAAATTACACAGAGTATAGAAAGTTACTTATGGAGGTAGCTCTTTGCAAGGAGTGGAAAAAACAGAGACTGGAATCCATCATCTTCAGCAGTCCCTTGCATGGAAAAAGTGAAGCTTTTCAGACTTGAGTATTCAAAAAGAGGGTAGCCTATTTGGGTATATTCATCCTTGGGGCATTTTTTTTCTTCTTAATTACTGTGACCTTTCCTCTTGAAATCTCTTAGACCCCTGCTCTTACTCCCTACTTTGGGAACTACTCTTCATCTCTGGATGAAGACAATCTGCCTCTCTGATATCTGGTTCGAACCAGTTTTCCCCCGGCTTCTACTCTTCTCAGTCATTGCCTGTTCCTAAGAAGAAGATATCACTGCTGATTTCCTCATAAGTTCACCCAAGACGTAATTATGTCTCACCAAAGATGAGGTGTGTGATGTTCATATTTCTTGGAGACAATCAAGCTTCAGCCTTTTTCTTCTATTGCCATGTATTAATCCTTGCTCCTTTCAGAACATTAATGGCGTTAATGTTCTAAGAAACCATTGGTTTTTATTTCATATCCACCAGACTAGCTTCCAATGGTTCTTCCTCTTTGCTACCCAGAGTGATGTCAATGTCAATTACTTTCTGTAATGACATGACTTAATATGATTAGGAGCTAATAAGGGGACAGTTTTTCAGTTTACATTGCCACAATGTCTTTTCTACTAGGTTGTGAGTTTCCCTCAAGCCAATACCGAGTCTGACTCATCCAGATACCCCCCCCCAGTCCCACCATCATTTATACGATACTCTGTCCATTAAATCATTCAGGCTGCCTTTATGTTATCGATATGACCTGAGAGCTCAATATAGAAAAAATTGGGAGTTAATGGAATATATTAACGAAGAGCATGATCTTTGGAATCAATCCTGGCTTTGAATCTTAATTCTACTGCTTGCTTATTAGCTGTGTTACATCAGGCAATTTATAATCCGTCTCTGTTTCCTGATTAATAAAGTAGGAATAAAACCTGTCGCAGGAGCTATTGTGAGACTCAAATAAGAGTGAATAGTGACAATTATTTTAGTGTATTACATGCTGTCTTAAACCTGGAACATGAAGGAAAATGTTTGAGATGTAAGTGTGCTTTTGAACAGAAATAACATATTTTTTAATTGTAAAATAAAACACAAATACAAAAAATGTATGACTTCATGAGTTCTTATAAGGCAAACACCCTTGTAGCCACGAACAAGATCGACAGAATTTTTCTAGCCACTCTAAAAGCCCCTTCACATGCCCTGTCCTTATCACAATTTCCTGCCTACTTGATTTTATAATGATCACTTTTGTGTATTTTATGGTTTTATCAGCCGAGTGTGTATCTCTAAACACTATAATTTAGACTTGTACATTTTAAATTTAATAATGCCTCCACAATTGAAAATAGAGGTATAAGAAAATAAGTTATAACTTAGGTGATAAATGTAATTAAAATGTACACAATGTAGAGTTGTAGTACATTGTACTAGTTAAAAACATGGAATCCAGAGACAAGCTGCCTGGGCTCATATCCTAACTTTGCCAATTATTAGCTATTTGAGCATGATTATTTTATTCATCTTCTTTGCTTTTTTATTATTCTCATTTGTAAAAATGGCAATAATAATCCCTATGTAAGTACATGAAAGGAAATATACAATATATTTTTCATAAAATAAGAAACCAATTAACTAAATGTTCAATTCAGGAACTAAAAACTAGGGACAGAGTAAACTCTAAGAAACAAGAAGGAAAAGAAAAGGCAGAAATGATTAAATTAAATAGATTTCTAGTTGTCCTTCCATAGTAGTTGTTCTCCTCCTCCTCTTCATTGAATCAAGAATTTCAATTTTTAGAAAAACCTAGGCCATTATTAGTTTCATGAGTATGTGATCTGTGGAGTCACACAGGGTGCAGTGCTCAAAAGGTGACAAGATTCGTATAATGGTCTGATGTTGCCACCTTGAAATTCTTAATAATATTTTAACAAGAGGCCCCACATTTTCATTTTGCATTGGACCCCGCTAATTATGTACCCAGTCCTGATTTGGACATACAACTGCCCATAATAGAGACTCATTTTCCATCTCTTCTTCAGCTAGGAGTGCTTTTATGAGCAAATCCTGCTCAATGGGATGTAAGTAGAATTGTACGTGCAATTTGTGGTATGGTAAAAGACATTCCTCCTTCTTGCTGGCTGAAATACAACCGTAATGACTGGAACACCAGGAGTCATCCTGGACCAAGATGGAAACCATGCAAGATAGAATACCAAGACACACCTAGTTTGATCCCTGACACTTAAGCCATAGCAACCCTGAAGTATCTCCAGACTTCTTCAACTTAAGAAAAAAGAAATATTTTATTCTGCTTCAGCCACTGGCATTTTTGGTTTTCCTATAGCTTGTCCTTGAACCTAACCCTAACTGACTGAAAAAGAAGGAGAAAAGGAGGGAAGGAGGGCAATAAGGAAGGGAGGAAGAATGAATTAACAAAACTAAAAACTTTGAAATTCCAGTAAAATAGATAAATCTCTGGTAATACCAATGAAAAAATTTCTTTTGAAATAGCCCTGACCGCTGTGGCTCAATTGTTTGTCTGTCGTCCCATGAAGCAAAAGGTCATTGGTTCAATTCCTGGTCAGGGCATATGTCTGGGTTGTGGGTTCGGTCTCTTTCTTTCTTCCTCCTTTCTCTTCTCTCTAAAAATAAATAAATAGAATCTTTTTTAAAAATTGAAATAAAATCCACAATGAAAGGAAATACACACAGGCACAAAAGAGATTTAAAAAACATAACATAAAAACTTAAAGCATAAACTGATACATTTTTGAAAAATATAAAATGCAAAAAATGGCTCCAGAAAAATACAAAATAGTAATCATTAAAAAATTTGAAAGAATCAAAATGTTCCCCCTAAAATTCTCTAGGTTGAGATGGCCCATTTTATTTTCTAACATAGATATAAACATTTTAAATAAAATAGCTAATGGAATTCAACAATGCATTAAAAAAATAAACCCTGATTGAACAGTATTTATCCCAGAAATGCAAAGATGTTTTAATATCAGAAAAATCTATTCATTTGTTTCACTACATTAAAAAACAAAAAACACACAATTATCTTAGTAGATGCAAATAAAACTTTTGATTTAAAATTTAATATCTCCTTGTAATTGAAAAACTCTTTAAAAAATTCCTCAATTTGACCAAGACTTTCTGTCAAAAGCTACATTTAATAGAAACACTTTAGATGCAGTTCCTTTAATATCAGGAAAAGACAAGGATCCCAGCTGTAAGCAACTTTTTACCACAATACTAGAGACTTTGGCTAAAGCTATAATACAGGAAAAAGACATACATTAAAAGGATAAGAAGGCAACACACAGCTACACTTTTGATGTTGATTTTTTCTTATAGGTTAAAGAAAATCTGAAACAATAAAAAACTATGAGATATGAAAGTTCATTAAATTTTACAGTTATTATGTATGAAGTCAATAGCACTTGTCTACATGAGTAACACAAGTACAAAAATTTTTTAGAACATCAGATACCATTCACAATACTATAAAAACTACGAAATATGTAAACAGTGTTTTTAGGGAAGACCTCTCCAATAATGTAACATTTGAGATGAGACCTGAGTGAAGTCAGTCAGTCAGGGAGATACCTGAAAAATGGGTAGAGGAAACTCAAGGACAAATGACTTTGCACCATTGATTTCTCTCTTTCAGCATGAGAATATTTCACTTTCTGTGGAGTTCAGTCATGTTTTAACATTTCAATACTTTATCCAGGTTAAGAAGGTATCCTCAAATAATTCAAATAATTCTTTGGTAGCCTTGGCAGAAGACAGGTTTCTTCTCTCTTTTTTCTTCTTTTCTAACAAAACTGAGAAGCCAAATAAGAAAAGACTGATAACATTTCTAGAAGGCCAAACCATCATAAGCCTGGTAGAATATAAATGACAAGGTGGATTGAAAAGTATTTTCATTTAAAATAAATCTTTATTGTATTTTTTTCCATTACCATTTAGTCCCCTTATACCTTTCGCCCCGCCCCCAGCAACCCCCAACTGTTGTCCATGTCCATAAATCCTTTTACTTTTTGCTCAATCCCTCCAATCCCTCTCCTATCCCCCCAATAGCTGTCACCCTCCTTTCTCTCTATGAGTTTCTCTCCATTTTCCTTGTTAGTTCAGTTTGTCCATTAGATTCCACATACGAGTTAAGTCATTTGGTATTTGTCTTTCTCTGACTGACTGGCTTATTTCATTTAGCATAATGTTCTTCTGATCTATCCATATTGTCGCAAAGGGTAAAAATTTTTTCTTTCTTTTTTATGGCTGAATAGTATTCCATTGTGTAAATGTCCTCTAGTTTTTTTTTCCCTTGATTTTCTTTTCCAGGCTTATTGAGGTATAATTTACACACCTTAAAATTAACCCATTGCAATTATACATTTAATTATTTTAAATAAATTTAGAGTTGGGCAGTCATCACAGTTCAGATTTAGAATATTGCTATCATCCTGAAAATTCTGTTAAGTTTATTTGCAGTCAATATCCACTCCACCCACCCAGTTAATCACTGATTT
This sequence comes from Furipterus horrens, assembly GCF_987537825.1. Classification (NCBI taxonomy): domain Eukaryota; kingdom Metazoa; phylum Chordata; class Mammalia; order Chiroptera; family Furipteridae; genus Furipterus; species Furipterus horrens. The sequence goes on along the minus strand of NW_028327173.1, from coordinate 34,282,804 downwards.
GTCTTCTGTCTCTATACTTTCCCTTTTCTAAACATTTAATATAAGTGAAATTATATGATATATAGTTTCTGCGTCTGGCTTCTTTAAGCATGTTTTTTTAGGTCCATCCATGTTGTAACATGTGTTGGTATTTTGTTCCTTCCTATTGCTGAATAATATTCCATTGTATGGATATACCACACTAGGTTTATCCATTCACCAGCTGATAGACATTTGGATTATTTCCAATTTGGGACTATTGTAAATAATGCTGCTCTGAATATTCATTTTCAAGTCTTTTGTGGACATGTCTTCATTTCTCTTGGAAAGAGTCCTTAGAGTAAAATTATTAGGTCTTGGGTAAGTTTATTCTGATTTAAAGAAAAAAAAACAAACAAACAGTTTTCCAAAGTAGATATACAATTTTTACTCCTGCCAGGAATTTGTGAGGGTTCTATTTTTCTATATCTTCATCAATACTGTCCTTCTGCATATAGCACTCTAGAGAGTATGTAATGGTATCACATTATGATTTTGATTTGCATTTCTTAATGACTAAAGATGTGGAGCACCTTTTCATGTGTTTATTAGCTATTCATAAGTCTTCCTTGGTGAAATGTTTACTTCAGTCTTTTATCCATTTTTTTAATCAAGCTGTATACTTATTATTGAGTTGTATAAGTTATTTTATATTCTAGATACAAGCCCTTAATAAGATACAAGTTTTGCAAATACTTTATCCCAGTCCGTGGCTGGTCTTTTTATTTTAAGATTGTTTCATTCTTTTAAAGTGTATTTTATTGATTATGATGTTACAGTAGTTCCAATTTTTCCCCCTTTGCTCCTCTCTACCCAGTACCCCATTCCCTCCAGCAATCCCAGCCCCCTTAGTTCATATCCATAGGTCATGCATATAAATTTTTGACTTCACCTTTTCCTATATTATTCTTAACTTCCCACTGTCTATTTTGTACCAACAAATTATACTTCTTAATCTCTGCACCATTTCCCCATTTCTCCCCCTTCACCCTCCCAGCTGATAACCCTCCAAGTGGTCCCCATACTTACAATTCTGTTTCTATTCTAGTTTGCTTAATTGGATTTTGTATTTATTTTTTAGATTCAGATGTTGATGGTTGTGAGTTTATTGTCAGTTTAATGATAATGTTAATTTTAATAGTTTTGATCTTCTTTTTCTAAAATAAGTTTAGCATTTTATATAATAATGGTTTGGTGATGATGAACTCCTTTAGCTTTACCTTGTCTGAGAAGCACTTTATTTGCTCTTCCATTCTAAATGATAGCTTTGCTGGATAAAGTAATCTTGGTTGTAAGTCCTTGCTTTTCATCACATTGAATACTTCTTGCAAGCCCCTGCTTACCTGCAAAGTTTCTTTTGAGAAATCAGCTGATAGTCTTATAGGCACCCCTTTGTAGGTAACTCTCTGCTTTTCTCTTGCTGCTTTTAAGATTCTCTCTTTATCTTGAACCTTTGGCATTTTAATAATGAAGTGTCTTGGTATGGTCCTTTTGGGGTCTAGCTTGTTTAGGACTCTCTGTGCTTCCTGGACTTGCATGTCTTTTTCCTTCCCCAAATTTGGGTAGTTTTCCTTCATTATTTTCTCACGTAAGTTTTCAATTTCTTGCTCTTCCTCTTCTCCTCTGGCACCCCTATGATTCAGATGTTGGCACATTTAGAGTTGTCCCAGAAGTTCCTAAGCCTTTCCTAATTTTTTCAATTCTTGTTTTCTCATTCTGTACTGGTTGACTGTTTTTTTCTTCCTTAGGTTCCAAATCATTCATTTGAACCCCAGTTTCCTTCTCTTCACCATTGGTTTTGTGTGGATTTTCCTTCATTTCATTTAGCCTAGCCTTCTCTTCTTCCCTTATGTGTTTGCCATACTTAGGCATATCTGTCAAGCCTGTGAGCATCTTTATCTCCAGTGTTTTGAACTCTATGTCTGTAGGTTGGCCACCCCCTTGTCTGTTAGGTTGGCTATCTCCTTGTCACTTAGTACTCCCATTGGAACCTTGATCTGTTCCCTCTCTTGGGCCATACTTCTCTGTCTCCTCATCTTGACAGGCTTCTGTGTTTATTTGCCTCTTCCTCTAGTTGTTTTAGCCACTCAACTACTGATGAACACTTGGGCTGCTTCCATATTTTGGCAATTGTAAATAATACTGCAATGAACATAGGGGTACTTATGTTCTTTCAAATTAGTGTTTTGGGTTCCTGCAGATATATTCCCAGCAGTGGAATCACTGAGTCAAAAGGCAGATTCATTTAAATGTTTTTGAGGTATCTCCATACTGCTTTTCACAGTGGCGGCACCAGTTTGCATTCCCACCAACAGTGTATGAGGGTTCCCTTTTTTCCACATCTTCGCCATCCTTGCCAACACTTTTTTGTTGATTTATTGATGATAGCCATTCTGACATGTGTGAGATGATCTCTCACTGTGGTTTTGATTTCATTTTCTCTGAAGTAAGTATTTTTATTTCTCTTTTCCCCACCCTATACTTCATCTGGCTGACTATACCCCTCCCCACCCTACCCCATCCTTTAGTACTCAGCTCAAGGGTCTATTCCTCCCAAAACCTCCCCTGATGCCCACCAAAAACATCCCTTTCTGGTGTTCCTACACATTTCTGAGCATATCTGTACCACTGCTTTTACCACATCATTTGGAAATTAACTGTAAACTGAATTTGTGTGTTAATCTTTTCTTTCCAATTAGTTTGTAAACATCAAAGACATGGTTTTGATGTGAATGACATGAGATAACATGGGTGCATTTCTTAGCATCATTCCAGTCTTCCATGGGTCTGCTACTTTCTGACTGCATGACTTTGTGTACATTACTTAAACTCTCTGAATCCCAATTTCATCTTCTGCACAGGATGTCCTGAGAATTAAATGAGTTCATGCATGTGAGAAATGTGATTACATTGACTATTCCTCTCATTCCATACTGCATCTAACTCGATGCCAGGCACATGAAAGGTGTTACTTTAATAAACCTTTACAGAGGGAGTGGGTGAATCCTAGAGGGACTATTTTATCAGAAGGAAGGTGGCAGGTGGGTGGATGTTTATGGAGACAGAAACCACAGGAAGTTCCCTGGGAAGGCAGACCTCCCAGGGAAAAGCTGAATGGTAGCATAGGAAAACCAACTCTTAGTGCTCACAAGGGGGGCCTTCCTATCTCACTCCTATACTGTGCTATTTCACACAACAAAAGGGAAGTCTCTGAGGAGTCCTGTAGGAGTGAAGAAGTCTACCCTCTCCCTTGCACGACTGAAGAGGAGCTAACACACGGAACTAAACCTAGTCCTGCCAGCATCAGCACTGATTCTCCCAGGCATTCCAGCTCCTCTATCTAATTGGCATTTATCTATTAGTGTTGTCCAATGGACCCTTCCGCAGTGATGAAAATGCTCTATACACAGGGTGGGGCAAAAGTAGATTTACAGTTGTGAATATGCAAAACACAGATTTTATTCTTATATTATTTATTAATTCTTATATTATTTTCCATACAAACGACTGTAAACCTATTTTTGTCTCACCCTGTATATGCTGTCCAATATAATAGCCACTTGCTGCGTGTGGCTATTGAGTACTAGATATGTGCCTAGTCTGACTTAATAACTGATTTAAAAATTTTATTTAAAATAAATTGAACAGTGCAGTTTTATACAAACATGTTGGTTGACTTTTCAAATTACCATTGAATGAGAACCTTTATGTTCTACATATACTTATTTAGAGCATTTACTACACAGCCTCCAGATTTTCCTGGCTCTAATCTACTTTCTACATGTCAATCAGAGTAGCTGACCATGTCCTTGACCTGCTTAAACACCTGTCAATGAGTTTCTATCACATATGGGATCAAGTACTCCATATATGAGTTCTCCAGAATCTGCCCTTACCTATTCATCCAGCCACTCCTGGCATTGCTCTTCACCTCAGATACACTCATTTTTGCTTTGCCCGTGCTTTCTTGTCACCTCAACCATCCCTTCTCCCTATACTCCTGTTTTCTTTGCCAAGCTTTCTCCTACTTGGCCTTGAAAGTCAGATGCTCTCTTCTCCATGAAGCTTTTCCTGAACACCCCCTCTACCCCAGGCTTGGATGTGTGCTCTCTCTCTGGGCTTCCATAGCCTTCCATGCTTTCCTCTATCAGCACACTAGTCATGCTGGGTTGTAATTACTGATTAAATCTTTTTCCCTTCTGAACTGTGAGCTTCTAAAAACCATGACAATGTTATATTCACCTCTTTATCTCCACCATCTGCACAGAGCCTGTCTCAGAAAAGAAATCAAGGAATGATTAAGTATTCTAAAATGTGTTGAGTTTTGTGTTCACTGGAATTATACTTGTCAAGTTCTTTTTAATCTATCTATCATTCGATTTATGACTTTTTGTGGAAGGCAGTGAGGCAAGATATAGTCAGGCAGGAGGAAACTCTGGAGGCACCGCAGGGCTAAGACAAAGGACATCCATACCAAACAGAGACCCTGTTCTAAGACCCTGTTCTAAGACCCTGTTCTAAAGCTGGTTTTCCCCACTTTCTGGAAAAGCATTGAGTCATTGTGAATCTCGCCTGCCTGTACTTGGGCAGAAGATGCCACATGACCCCTGCTTCATTATAATAAATTAGCATTTTGGGACCCCCCTCTCCTGGTGACCAATCAGGAAAATCATGGGAGACTGCATGTATAGTAACTTAAAAGTTATATAACTATAATTGAAAAACCAAAATAAAAAAAAAAAAGTTATATAACTACGTGCATGTGCTCAATTAAAGCCCGTCAAAACTACCCAGGAAATATCTGTCCTATAAGAATAGAATCCCTCCAGCCCCTGAGGTCAATCTCTGTTCAGAGTTGGCTCACTCACATGTTCTTTGGAGTGTACTGTCGCTTAATAAATATACTCTCTCTTTCTGCTATAAACTCTGAGTGTTCGGTTCAATTCTTTGTCTGCAATTACCAAGAACCTGGTTACCTGTGCCCATCTGCAACAGCAGGGCTTTTGTCTCAGTTAGTTGGAAAAGGAAAGTGAGGTTCAATGAACAATAAGTGATTTGCGCCACATTATAAAGCTATGGGGTCTGGGTTTGAATAGAACCTGGCTCTTCAAACTCCTTTTGTCCATCTTCTGCATTTAGTAAAGCTCATTTGTCCTCAGCCCTCAGTGACTCTTCCCACACTAAAATTCCTATACTTTCCACAGCTTTTACCAATCATTAGGATTGATTTGTGAAACTTGTTGATTTTTATTTTGATGGTTGTGTCGACATGGCTTATGAATTTTAAACTGCTCAAATGTGAGGGATGTTTCTGATGGATATTTTTATGTAGCTTTCTATGGAAGATTCTTGTGGTGCCCACACTTTATCCCTAATTTCAACTGTTCGGGTGAATGAAGAGTTCTATGCATGTTGTCAGCAACCCATCTCAAAAACTTTCTGATCCTTCTGCTTTTATGCCTCAAGGCTTTCTCACAAACTCTAGAAGGCTTCTTAGTTTTGGGCATGCATAACCAGGAAATGTAAAAGCTTTCAAGATGTGGGATGGAGGTAATCCTCAGTCAGTGGGGATGGGAATTAAGAAGTAAATGAGCCATATTTCTTGTTCTTTAGTGGGACAATGCTGAGGCACATTTTACGTAGTTCTTCAGCAGGTCTTCAGTGAGATTAAGCCCAGTTGTCCACAAAAGCACTCAGCTCAATAACACAATTTTTCTTGTCCCCCCGCCCCCCATCTCTCTTTCACTCTCTCCACCTCACTTCAGTTCATGGGCTTATCTCCCACATTACCAGCACTCAAGCCCTTTCCTTAGGCTGTTTTTGGGGAACCCAAATGAAGACACTACCTAACTATACAGTAACTTCTGTAGGGCTAACACTTTTCCCTGCAGGGTTTGTGTTCTCCTCATACTGGATTTCTTGCAGTGTCACAGCTGACCCCCAACCCTCTGTGCCTTGGCTCATGCTGTTCCCTCTGCTTGTCACAGTCTTCCTCTTTTTTTTTTTTTTTTTTTGCCTGGCTGACAGCTATTCATTCTTCAAGACTCCCACCGGGTATCCATCCACTCCTCCCATAAGTCTTCATTGATTACTCCCATCCCCCAATTTAAAGTTTCATCTCTATGATCCTGCAGCACTTGGGATACTAGTTAACTTCCATCAAAACCATAATCTCTTTTCCTTTCTGTGTGAACTCTTTGGGGGGGGGGGGCTACCTAGCAAGGTACTTGTTTAAAAAATTAAGTGCCCAGTAACACTGGTAGGAATGTGAAGTAGTGAACTTAGGAAATCATTTTTCATTCCACAAACATTTACTGAACACTTTTGTCACAGCACTACGCTCTTATGGAGTATACAAAGATGAAGAGACCGATCCCAGATATCAGGGGAGCTCGCCATCAATGGAGGGAAAGAGAAGTAGGTACCGTAATGCATAACACACCGTAAGTGTTAGGACAGTGATGCACGGAGACGTTGGGCCTCTGCGTGTTTGGGGTGGGGGGGACACAGAATTGTTCATTCTCAGGGCATTTCAGTTGCAGACTTGTTACCCAGCTCCTCCACCAGGCCAGGCACACGGTGGGTCGGGGTGGAGAATCGTTGGGAAATCAAGAAGCCTATCCTCAAGCTTGCCAACTTAAGTAGTAACCACAGAAAAGCCAGCCTATCCGGCGTGGTCAGCACGAGAACCCCCGTCGGTGGCAGGAGAATGCCGTCCCAGCAAATCTGGTCCTTGTGCCCCAGAAGCGGCGGAGCATGCTCAGTTGCCAGGACAAGGCTGCCCGGTTGCAGGGAAGAACCACTGCGGAGTCCCAGCGCTTTAGGCGCCTGGGCACCCCCCACCCCGGGGCTCGCGCTGAGGAGGCGGGGCCTTGGACGATAGCAACATCCCTTCCTCCCGGACCGCCCCCCCCGGCACGCGCCCTTCGCCCGCGCTTCGGCTGCCCGTTGCCCTGGCAACTGTCACGCCGCGTCTTCCGCAGGGAGCTCCTGCCGGCCTGCAGATCGTATAGCCCGCTCCCCACTGCCCCGCGATTTTCTCGTGGGCTCTGAGGCGGAGGAATCACAAAAAATGGCGGAGCGGAGCCAGACGGCGCCTGAGGCAGGTCTGTGGGGGCGTTCGACCAGGGGAAGAGCTGAGGCAGCACGGGTGTGTAGGGACAGGGGACTTGAACATGGCCTTGCTCCTGAGGAGGCGCTTCTGGGTGTTTGCGCGTTGGCGCTATGACCTCGGGGTCAGGGGTCAAGTGAGGTGCATCCCTCTTGAGTGGCGGGCAGGGACCTCGGAGTCCCGGTGGCAGAGGGGTGTGTGGGGGAGTGTGACACTGCTGAGTGAACATGGGACCCCAGGGAGGACACAGGACTCCAATCCTGAGGGACACCCTTCATGAGGGGCTGATCACAGGGGTAGGCTGCGTCATGGAGAGGATATACATGATCCTGTGGGAACATGAGGAGGGGGCTCCCTAAAAGGGCATTGTTTGGGGGAGAGGGGCTCTAATTCTGAGGAGGCAGGTCTATTTAAGAGAAGTTTTACTTTAATATCAGGCAGTGCTATGGAAGGAGGATATACACCGAGTATTTGTTTTTTGAGGTGATCTGGTGCCTTAGGCTCACTCCTGGTCACAGAGGAAGTATACAACTCCTTAAATGGGTCCTTAAAAGGACAAGAGGCTTGAGGGAACACCCAGAGCTCCAGTCCTTCAAAACCCTACCAAAGGAGGCTGGAGCCTGAGTGTGAAAGTATGTGGGATCAGTGAGCTTGAAGGTCATTCAGGATCAAAGGGTTGCATATCCGCATATCTGTGGATGGAAGATAGTCTTTAAGAGGCAAGAAGACTGACAGGAAGGGAGACCCAGGATCATCTTCCTTAGGTGACCTGCTTGTGGGTATGGCTGGGCTTGGAGAGATAGTGACCTGAGTGTCTTACAGGATTATAGAAGACAGTAAGGGGTTTTACAGTCCTGCATATGTGGAAAGAGGTTTGTCCCTAAAAGGGGCTGGGGACAGAAGAACTGGAGCCTTAATACAAGTAATATATCTGTGTGTGTGTGTGTGTGTGTGTGTGTGTGTGTGTGTTGAAGAGCAATGGCTTGTGGATATGTGTGGTGGTGGGTGATGAAAGTGACATAATCTTGTATATGTGTCCTGATTAGGTATTTTGGTTACATGATTGACCTACTCGAATTATCCAGTCCTTGGGGGTTGGAGAGGGAGGTGGTGGTTATGGTAAGACCTTACAGTGACTAGAACTGGAAACTCTATGAAGCCATCAAGAATGATTGAAGACCTGCGTGGCTTCTCTTATTTTCATGGCATCTTTTTTTCTTCCAATAAGTAGTTAGTTCCTCTACTCATTTCATAGTTGAAGCTCTCTCACAACTTAAACATGATTATTCCTTTATTTATTCATCCACCTACAAATATTTATTGAGAGCCAACTATATTCAAGGAAACAAGTTAGGCACTGGAAACTCCCTGCTTGTGATTCTCTTTTCTTGTTCTCCCCTCCCTCCCATAAATCTACTGTCTTCAAATATATTATTTAATCTACTTACTATTTTTATTGCTTATTGCATGTCTTTTTTCCACTAGAATGTAAGATTCATGAAAGCAAGGGTCTTTGTTATGCTTGTCAATCCCACATGTCCAAAACTGTACCTTGTGTAGAGTCGTCGTCGGCAGCCGTCCGTCTTGAGAGACGATGGTGTAGCTTCTTAAGTGTCTATCTGCACCGCCGAGAATGGTTGTGCAGTCCGACTCAGGAGTGACACGGTATCTGTCTCCTCCCGTGTTGAATCGACATCTTACGATGACGCTGGAGTGTCCTCTCCAGTGAAGCTGAAGCTACAGAGCCTCAAGAGACGATGGTGTAGCTTCTTAAGAGTCTATCTGCACCGCCGAGAATGGCTGTGCAGTCCGACTCGGGAGTGACACGGTATCTGTCTCCTCCCGTGTTGAATCGACATCTTGCGATGACGCTGGAGTGTCCTCTCCAGTGAAGCTGAAGCTACAGAGCCTGGGCAGGGTGATATGGAGGGTCTGCTGTTGCCCATGCAGCAGACCCCCCCTCTCTTCGCAGCTGAAGGGTCCAAGGGAAAGACGGAGTCAATACAGCTTGGCTTCAGGTGCGCCGCAGGAGTTGCCGGTGTTGACTACAACATCAAACCGCCTTAGGGACTCCGGCTCCGGATTTTCTGTCGGGGTTTACTCCCTTAGCCTTTCCCCTGAAGAGGTATGCCGCAAGGCAGTGGAGGTTTTTTGGAATCAGAGTTTTCCTTCTCTGATGTGCCCTGACTGGAAGATCGAACCAGCGACACTTAGCTTGCAGGCCGACGCTCAATCCACTGAGCCAAACCAGCCAGGGCTTCTTGTGTAGAGTAGGTTATAAAGTATTATTAAATGATAACTGAATGACCTCATACTGTCTAGAGTCTTAAGAAGCTTTCTCTGATGAAGTGATATTTTAGCTGAGATATAATCATGACTGAATAAATGAAGAGAAGGGCAAAGAGTGATCTAGGAGAGGAAAATCATGTGCAAAGGTGCAAAGGTAGGGGGAAATATGATGTGTTGTGTTTAAGGATCTAAAGGGAGACAGGTGTGGCTGAAAGCAGGGCAATAGGAGGGGAAAAAAGGAAAACTGAAGCAGATCTTGCAGGGTCTTGCAAGCTATGATACAAATTTTGGTCACAAGTCCCAAGAATAATGGGAAGCCATTGACAGCTTTTAAGTGGGAGCATGACATGATTAGAATCATTACAAAAAAATAACTGGCTGCATGTGGAGAGTACAGAAGATATAAGAGACTTGTTAGAAGGTAACGGTGGAGATGGAGAGAAGGAATTGATAAATATCTAAGAGATAAAATTCATAGAACTTCATGAAAAAATGGAGATGAGGGAGAAGGAAGTATGAAGGCATATTTCTAATTTTCTAATTTGTGCCTCTGCATAGTAGGTGGTGCTATTGCAGAGACTAGGCAGCACTGGAAGGGATCTTGGCTAGGTTTAAGAGTAAAGATCACGAGTTTGATTTTGGATATATGGAGTCTGAGGTATCTTTGAGATATCCAAATAAGTGGAGAGATTGACAAGGCAGGTAAATTAACAAGAAAAGTCTGAGCTGCCATAGAGATAATTACTGAAGGCACAGTGTGGATGAAATTCCTGAGAGGAAGAGTTAAGAGTGTGGGGAGAAGAGACCTGGGATGAAATTTTGGGTAGCTACAATATTTCAGTGCCTTCCAAAGAAACTGGAAAGGTACAACTAGAGAGATAAGAGGACAACCAGAAGAATATTTCAAGATGAATGGCATATTCAATAGATTGAATGCTACTCAGTGATATAAAAAGGATGACTGAAACACTAGATTCAGCAATAGATTTAGCATCGTTCCTAACCTGGATGAGAGAAACTTGATCAAGGCAGAAGAAGCCAAACCATTTAACTTTTGAATCACTATTAACTGGCTCAATTCTTGTCTCTCAATTCAGATTCCCAAGAGAGAGAATCTGATTGACACACATCATCTTTTCCCATTAGATCATGTCATACATAGATCACAAGCTAGTGTTGGGTTGACTACCTTTGGATTAGGAGTCCAGCTATTGCTGGCTGGAGTCATCTGGTACAGAATATGTCCATCAGGTGATTTTTCATCTTAATGGCATTAGCTAACGTTTATGAAGTTGTTTATTACGTGCCCAACATTGTACTAAGTGCTTTATATGTCTTAATCTACTTCAGCATTATAACTACTCTCTAAGGTAGTATCTCTAATTAATATGTGAGGAAGTTTTGGCACAGAGAATTTAAGCAACTTGCTTAAGATCTGCAAATAATTAGTGTGAGATGGTAGTTTTTTGGTTATTTTAGCATCATCCAGATTTATTATTTGGCTTTCTGTTTGTATTGCAACATACAACATACTGAAGAAATAACAACCATGATGAAAATTCTTGCTCTATAGGAAAGATTCTAAGTTAAGCATACATTAGCAAAGGTGAAATAGAAAAGAACTGGGGCTCAGATTCTTGTTTAAATTCTGCTTCTGTGACTTAATTGATATGGACCTTGGATTCAAATATTCTGATCAGTTTCTTCATCTGTGAAATGAAGATGATTTCTTGTAGGATGGTTGTGAATCATAGCGATAATATACCTGAAGAGGCCGATAAATGATATTTCCCTGAAGTTTGAATATAAAATAACTCAGGTGTATTACATATACAAGCAAGCTTAATTTAAAAAAAATTATTATTATTTTTACCCTCACCTGAGGACATGCTTATTGATTTTAGAGAGGGGGAAGGGAGGGAGAGTTGACTCCCGCATGTGCCCTGACCAGTCATTGAATCCATGACATTTTGGTTTCCAGGACGATTTTCCAACCAACTGAACCACACCAGCCAGGGCCAAAAGCAAGCTTTAAACAGACAGTAATAAATATTATAGATTCTTTTTCATTTTTCTTCATTGGTATAATTGATAAGAAAGGCAGACACCAAGTTCTGGAGAATGTAGAATTGTATGAACTGTCTTCATGGAACATGTCTTATATAAGATGGATCTTGAGGAATTTCTTGAAGGAGTGATAGATCTGTAAGAAGGTCAGATTTGCAAAGAGAAGTTCTTTTAAATACTGTACTTTAAAATCAGGACATGAATGTTAGAATTTTTCTCCCTCTCAAACAGTGCGATTGTTAATAATAAAAAAGAAAGCTTATAGTTAACTAAATACAGGAATATTAGTCTCAGGCTAGATGACAGCTGCTTCAGTTTCTCAGGTTCTTATTTCTCCTGTCCAACTGTCACAAAAAAGCTTTTGTTTGGATTACCTGGCAAGATAATTTGTTTTCCTCTATTGCTGTTTGTTACTTTTGTGGAGACCCATATAGCCTAGAAATGTTAGAATGGTGCAGTCTGTTAAAATGGCCTGTACCTTTGCTCACTTTCTTTTTGAAAGAAATGAATTTTTAAAAATAAACAACTTTATGTATCTGAAGTCATCCATAGGCAGAATATTGAAATTTTATAAAGCCTTAATCATGAGAATAATGTTTTCTATCTTTTGTTAGTAGTTGGGGAAAATAGGTAAGCCTTTTTGGCTTTAGTTTTCTTATTTGTAAATTGGTGATAGTACCACTTTTCTGGTGAGAATTAGAGATAAGGTATGGGAAGTGTTTAATGTCTTAAACCCCAAACAAAAGGTAGCTTAACCTGTGTACACCAGTGATTTTTAACGCTTTCATCTCATGGCACACATAAACTAATTACTAAAATGCTGCAGCACACCCCAAAAATGTATTTTTTGCTGATCTGGCAAAAAATAGGCATACCATATTTTTCGCTCCATAAGATGCACTTTTTCCCCCCCAAAAGTGGGGGGAAATTGTCTGTGCATCTTATGGAGTGAATATTGCATCACAGACCGTAATGTGCATTACCTGACCTGTCAGTGGTGGAGACAGCTGTTAGAAGCGGAAGCAGTGGGCCCATGTGAAACCCCTGGGGATGCCTAAATGTTCCACTTTACTGCTGAATCTCAGGGTGTCTGGTCAGTATGGAGAAAGCAAAGAAAGCGATATCAGTGATTGTGAGCAACTGAGCTTCATAAATTCTGACACTAGCGATGATGAGTTCTTGGGGTTCCTAGAAAACTAGAAGAGTACCTGAACCTTAAAGTCTCTCCTCATTTATTAATGATGGCGATGATGGTTCTTAATACTGCTATTGACTGCTGTTCACTTTACATGGTTGAAATATTATTCTGTTATATTTTATTAAATATTTTAGTACACAATTTGGTTCAGAATATTTTTTTCAAAGGTTTTATTTATTTATTTTTAAAGAGAGGGGAAGGGAGGGAGAAGGAGAGGGAGAGAAACATCCCTGTGTGGTTGCCTCTCGCACACCCCCAACTGGGGGACCGTCGCTGGCAACCCAGGCATGTGCCCTGACTGGGAATCGAACCTGTGACCCTTTGGTTCTCAGGCTGGCACTCAACCCACTAAGCCACATCAGCCAGGGATACAAAATATTTTTTTGTATGTTTGTTTTCCTCCTCTAAGCGTAGGTGTGTCTTATGGTCAGAGGCATCTTATAGTGTGAAAAATACAGTAATTTTGATTCATTCATACCGGATGACCATTGTTATGTTGGCTGTTGCCATTTTTTAATTTGACAATCTAAGGGAAAAGAGGTCAGTGCCTCTGACTGAATAGTCAGGTATTGCATGTTTTAAAAATTCTCGTGACACACCTGTTGAAAATTGCTGGTGTATATGTGTGAGTGTCTGTGTGTCTGTCTCAGTCTGTGGGTGTATGTATGCGTTTTCCTACAGGCTTGGTAGTAAAATCACTATTAAAAGAAGAGGAAATCCAAGTCTCTAATCCCTTATTTGATAATATGAAAATGTAATAGTCTTGGCTGCAAATGTATTTCAGAATTCAGACTTTTTTAATTAAAGATAGGTAATACAAATATGTATTGTTGATTACATAGTACCCCCAATGGGGTATGGGAGAGTGCCCTGTAATCAAACACATTAGTATCACATTCACACTATTTGATAAAAAGTTATAAATAGCTTTACATCAATTTAGGTTCAATTTTGCTGACAAATTAGTTTTATCACCAGAGTTATGAAAAATATTACTCTTTTTAGAGATTTAGGGATTCTGGAATTATGGAAAAGAGAATGTGAATTTATATAATTTTATCTCCATTACAAAATATTTTTAAAACTTCAATTTATTTTTTGCCTCCTTTATATCTTCTGTAACATCAGTGACCATAGCTTTATTAAAAATTACAAAACTATTGGGACAGAAATGCCTTTGTTTCTATGAACATCATGTGCTTATTTCTTCTAAGGAGCTCTAATAATTTCTGTATTTCTGAGCACTATGAATGGCATATTTGTCTTCAGTTTCAGTATCTTGGCTCAGTGTCATTTTCAATGAGAGATACTAGAGAACTATATGCATTAAGGAGGTCAGAAGGATGTCAATATTTTGTATACATTGTCTTAAAGTCACAGCTTTGTCTTTGAGTCATTAGAGCAGCACAGTCTTACATGAGTTTCAGAACATTTTTATTAATTGTTAAATTTTAGTAATGGAGTACGTATTAATTTTAGTATTGATTTAAGAAAAATTTTATTCATAGTTGGATTTTCTTTGATTGTAAAAATTACTGCAAGTGAGAGAACTTGCAGTAATTCATTTATGGCGTTCAGTATATGGGAATATGATAATTTTTTACTATTTATATTTTCCATTTACTTAATGGGATTTGTAAAAGAGATTTCTCTTTTTTTCAAACTCCAAAGAAAGATGTTTTTATTTGTCATGTATTTTTGAGAACTGTTGATTGTGAACATTTGAGTCTAAACAGCCTTGCAAAATAATTGTCTTGCATGTCAACTGAAGGAAAACAAAACAAATAAACATGAAAAGACTCCTAGATTTGTATATAGGATTCAAAACTTTTATATAGGATTGGAAATTCTTAAAGAAGGGTCTAGTCAAGGAACTAGTAAAAATGACCCATGGACATGGACAACTAAATGGGGATTGACTGTGGGAAAGGGGGGAGGTGGACAGGGCAGGGGAGAGCAGAGGGGGTAAAATGGAACAACTGTAATAGAACAACAATAAAAAAAGAAATATAAAAAAGAAAGACATGTTTTCTATTGTCTTCTGAAAGTGTCACAGTTTTTCTTTACATTTATGTTTTGAATCTAATCAGAATTAATTTTGTGTATGAATTTAGATGATCATTAAATAGTCCATTTTTTCCAACTGATATGCAAGGCCAGTTCTATAATAAATCAAGTTTCCATAAACAAAAACAAAAACAAAAATAACATTCAACAAGGTTACGGAAATATCTCTGAGTTTTGGTGGAAGGGGATTGGAAAAGTTCTGCTATCAGTTATACTTTGCTTGCCTTTTTTCAGGAGTCTTAGAAGTCACTAATTATTATATATTAATCTCTGTGTCATGGCTTTGTAGAAGAAATCACTATGTTGTAGATTGTGTTATTCATTTAAAAATTATTTATTCAAAAATATATAATGAATATCAGCCATGTATCAGGCATTGTGCAAAACTGATAATTTGGAAATGTATTAGACAAAGTCTGCCTTCACGGAGCTCCCATCTTAATGGAGGAAGAATAGAGTTAGAAACAGAAAATTACCATACAGGCATTGATAGAGTGGTATAGAGAATTCTGAGACCAGAGGATGGTTCCCTGACATTCTGAGGGTGGTGGTGGTAGCAGCAGTTCAGTAAAGCTTCTTAGAGGAAGGACACTATGAGTCTTGAATGATAAGAAGGAATTAGCCTGGTGAAGCAGGGAGACTAGGAGTAGGGAAGAGGAATGGAGGGCAGAGAGAGCTATGCACTGGGTAGTCGTGTGGTGAGAGAATAGAGCTTATTCAGGACATTGCTAGTATTGCTCATTTACTAACAGAACTAAAGACTATATATATTCCTTGCCCCCCTCCCCCATTTTTTCTTAAACATTTCTGGGGTCATAGATCCCTTTGAATATGTGATGAAATGACAATGAATTCTTTCTCATGAAAATGCATGCTATGTGTGGACACAGAATTTTGAATATAATTTCAGAAGATAATGTCTATGTACAGAAACCCAGGTTAAGAAATCCTCTACTTGTCCTGACTGGTATGGCTCAGTAGGTTGGGCATCTTCTCGTAAACTGAAAGGTAGCAGGTTTGATTCCTAATCAGGGCACATACCTAGGTTGTGGGTTCAGTTCCTGGTAGGCGCGCCTACAAAAGACAACAGATTGATGTTTCTCTCCATCCCTTCCTTTCTCTCTAAAAACAAACAAGCACAAACAAAAAACAAATAAACAAACATGTCCTTGGGTGAGGATAAAAAAAAAAAAAAAAGGAAATGCTCTACTTGTTAGTAATGAGGTTACATTTAAGAATCTGAAATCTTCAAAGTAGAAATGCTTTGTCGGACAGTGATTTAATAGCATCTGTATGTACTAAAGCAGGTCCAAAGGAAATTCTGGCTCCTAAGATTTATTGTATACTTTTATTTCCTTTGTAGCTTACTTTGTTTTCTTTCTTTCATTTTGCTCCACAATAGACCTGAAGAAAGAATCCAAGTTTACAGAGATAGGTTCAAGATTGTAAATTAATTAGTCTAGGCTTATGTGACTAGAAAGCTGGTCTTTCTGATTCCAAAGCCCGTTCTTTCCATTCTTCCCATTCTTGCTCCCCTGTAAGTAGAAAAGACATGCATAACATCACATACAGTAAGGGAAGTGTGATTTTTATCTTTATATGGGATGTTAGGGGTTAAGTGATTTGTGCAGGGTCACAAAACTAGCAACAAGAGCCAGAACTGTAACCTAAATTTCTTGATTCAATTCAATAAATAATAATGAATGCCCTAAAATGGAGAGAGATAAATAATCAGCTATTATAGTAATGACCTTTAAAAATAAAGTTAGTTATTTCAGTAAGCCAGTCTTTTGCTATTTGTATTGTACCTCTTTTTTTTTAGTCACTTTACACATATTTGGTTTAATTCTCATGAAATTCCTGCAAAGGGGATATAATTATTGCAGTTTTATGTCTGAGAAAATTGGGGTTCAGAATAATAAGTGATGTAGTTAAGGTTATACAACCCATAAGTACTAGAATTGGAACTATAACCCAAGTCTATCTGGCTACAAGTCCATACATCAGTCCTATCAAGGACTACTCCACTCTGCCTCCTGGCTTTATTTTCTACATATAAGATCTTGTTAATGATAGGAGGGAATGGCACACAGTAGAACTTAAAATAACACCAATTTTCTTACTTAGAAGAAAAGTTAAAACATAGTTTAATTTTCAGACAAATGTATTAAAAAATGCTCATTTGTTTATAATTACTCTAATCATGGGGTTAATGAAGATTCTCATCTTAGACAACTCTATTTACTGCACAGTAGGCATTTGGTAACTATTTGTGGGCCAAATGAATGAAACATTTTTTATCCATAAATTTTAGGTTTAATATTTGAACTTAGGTTATTGGAAGCTGAGGATGTTGACACAGATGAAAGGGAAAAATGGAGAAACTTTTGATATTTTACAAACAAAATTTCCTAATTGAATATAATACAAACAGATTGGTAAACTGGTGACAGAACAAGCTAATTTAAATCCTCATTTGGAGGTGTCTGTTTCTTTAGGCAATGTGACACAGTAAATGAGGCATGGGTTTTGGAATTAAACAGATTGGGTTTAAGATTCCAGCTTTACCTAACACTTACTGTGTAATAGTGCTTTTCTAAGCCTCAGTTTTATTCATCTTTAAAATGGTGCTACTAATCCTTTACTCAATAGAGTTGTGAGAGTACATATAATTTACATGGTAGAGTAGAAATTATAATTTCATTTGATTAATTAATACCCTTTATTCCCTGACACATGCAGCTTCATATATATGTAAAGAGCCTCTCTGATCATGTAGCTACCCCAGGTACCAGAAGAAAGCAACTTTATAAATGTGTTTGGTTGGGACATGTGTCCTAGTGTCACAAATACATTAAGTACTTAAAATAATTTTAATTAAAATTGGAAACATTATACAAAGCAGTAAGATCCTAACTTCCTATCCTGCTAATGCCATTGCCGTAGTGCCGCCACAAGAATAGCAATAATTATGGGAAATGCTAGTAAAATTTTTGCAGTCTGATAAAATGCTTTTAACTATTCTATAAAAGACTGAAAGGCTTTATCTCAGTTTAGGTTTATGTATCTGTATTCTGGGGTCTTTGATTTGAAACTTAGCATCACTCATAGAACTGGATAAAGAATCTAGTGGTTTAATGAAGCGGGGTGGATAATTTTTACTCTTCTTCTCTGAAGAGACTGGATCTTTTAATTTAATATAAAAGTAGTCTAGGATTCAACTTTGTAAAAGCAAATTTTTCCTATATTTTGAGGAGGGAATTATGACCTAATTTATTCTTTTTATTTCTAGAAGCTGATTTAATAAGGTCCTAAAAAAAGATGAATTTTTCTTTTCTTCCTTCTTTTTTTTTTCATCAACATTTGCCAGAGTTAGAACTATTTTTAAGTTTTGTTACACTGATTATATCTTTTCTGTCACTGGCAGATTCTTACATTGTGACTAGATCAGTAGTTTTTTAATTGACTGAATTTCTTCAATTAAGGAACTCATAGATATTGATGTTTTGTATATATTTTTTCATTACATTCTGAAGTGTTATGTTCTGAGACAATGGGTGTTGTAACTAATTAGTGAGCCAGATTAGCCTTGGGATCAGACTGTTTTTGGGGGGAAAAGGAAGGAGGGAGAAATAGTTCCTTATCATTTGTGCATCTTGACTTTCAAAGTTGTTTGAATTTGGCAAAAAGTTGTTCTCAGTAAACTTTACATTGAAGTGCATGTCATACTGATGAAATGGAAGTAAAGTTTTCTTCAGATACCTAATTTTAATGCCATTTCTCATTATGTTATTAAAAGTTGCCAGCCACACTTGAAAATACACTGCTTCCCCACTTAAAACTGTAAGAATGGGTTTTCTTGTTATTAGAATGACAAAAGCATCCTTATCTTGTGGATATCTGCTCTGAACAGTTTATACTTTGAAAGTTAAAAGTTTCAGTAAAATTGGTTTTCAAAAAGTGAGTTAAGTATTGTCAGGAGAATAGATAAATTCCTTTGCTTCTGTTCTAGCAAGCTAAATGTTCTTATACTACTGATTTTAAGTTTTTCAAGCTCTTTATCTTTTTATTTCTAGCTTTCTTGATTTTTCTGCTACAGGCTTTTCTATCCTTTCATTGCTATGGTTAAGTAGAAGAGATTGACCTATAAACTAACCCTAGATCTTTGGTTCCTTCTCCCTTCTATTTTAAAAAAGTTCATTCTCTCCTTTTTTATTACTTGGGTATTATCTGTCTGGCAGGCCAATAGAAATCTCTGGTTCATAAGTATTTCAGGTCTAAAGTGGATGTGCTGCTTACTCTTGCCAACTGATTTGAAAAAATAGACTAGGAAATGTAATTTAAAAAATAAGTATATGGAATGCCTAAAAATCAAGTTTAACTTTTAAATACCTCAGAGTTTTAAAAATGATAAATAGTGGTTTAAAATCTATTTTTTATTCTTATTAGTTTTCTAAATTTAAGAAAACGGCTTCTGATGAAAAGTAAAGCAATCCTTGGATGCATCAGGGAATCACCACATTTCTTAATTCTGAGGCCATCTTTATTTTTGCCTTCCAAGTTTTTATTAGTCATTTAAAAAATACAAATAGTTACTTGGATTTTAAATAAAGATAATTATTTCAAGCTGTTCAAGCTTTATTTGAACCATACTTATCACCTTGTTACTTATATTCAAGTTATTTTGTGTACAGCTTTCTTAATTTTGCACACTTCCCCTTACAAGTTTATAAGCAAATTTTTATCAGGCACAAGGCAATATTGGGTGAGTAGGATATCTAACTGGACTTGTGAGCAGAACCTCCCATTTCCTTCCACATTGGATTCCTTGGGTCTTAGGAATGTAACTTTAATTCTTATTTTTAAATTATAATAAGATTTTAAAATGTTAAATTAGGCTCCCATGTAGAACATAGGAGCATAAGAAACTTCAGGCTCTTACCTTCCTGTAATGGATACCCTGTTAATCAAAATGCGTTAGCATTAAGGTGAAAGGCCTCTGGTGCTCTCTTCTGCCCCTTACAGTCCTTCGCAGTTAATTTCTCTGTGGACAGCTTCTATGACCCTGAGTCAGAACTAGGACAGACTTTAGGGCTCACATAAATGGGACTGACTTAGGGGTATTGTGTCTTTTGATAGACTGGTTATAGTATATACCAAAGATAAAAACCATTTATATTTGGTTCATTTGATTTACCTGCTCAAACTGAAGTGTGTGATCATTCTTTCCAATTATGCCAGAGACTAATTTAGTGGAGTCTTGTTTTGGGATGAGAGAGAATGAATGACAACTGCCCACAAAGAACTCACCTTTAATAAATTATTAATCCAACAGGAACATTAGAGACAGTGAATCAGGTGAAGCCTTTTTTGTCTCATCTCGATGGCTATCAACAAAATGATTTCTTTCTATCAGGAAATAGCTGGAATACATCTCCCTTCGTTACACCATGTCATAATGAATTTTTCTTAGACCAGTGGCTGCAAACTGGCAGGACGGGGTAGATCAAGTTATCAGATATATTATGTTGGGCTTAGGAAATATATAAACTAGGAATTAAATAAATTAGATTGATAGTAAATTATTTAAAAATAGGAAGATATGACATGAAGGAATGAATTTCTGCCTTCTCTAGAAAATTCAGGAGACTTGGCAAAACTGACTGTGTTGATGGATGTTCACTATTGGCTGAAGCTCAGTAGAGGGCAAAGGCTTTTCTGGTATGACCTAGTCAGACCATTCACTATTTTCTCTTTAATTCCTTGTTCTCAGTCTGCTTCACTCATTTGGTGTTATCTGCAGAGCTCATAAATTTTGCACTCCTATTTTATTTTTATTTATTTATTTTTAAAGATTATATTTATTTATTTTTAGAGAGAGGGGAAGGAAGAGAGAAAGAGAGGAAGAGAAACATCAATGTGTGGTTGCCTCTCACATGCCCCCAATTGAGGACCTCGCCTGCATCCCAGGCATGTGCCCTGACTGGGAATTGAACTGGTGATCCTTTGGTTCACAGACAAGAGCTCAATCCACTGAGCCACACCAGGCAGGGCTTTGCATCCCCTGTTTTAGACCATTGTTGTGACTGTACAGAGGTGGGAAAAAGTTAAGTTTACAATTGTGAGTGGGCGAAATACAGAATTTACTATATTATTATTAATTATTGTTACTTTTCATATGAACAACTGTGAACCTACATTTGCCTACCCCTGTATATATATATATTCTTACTTATAATATATAAATATATAAAATATACATATATTTTCTTTCTGGCAGGCTAAGTTGAAAAAAAAAACCCAGCAGAGAGGTAAGTTTATATTCTCTTTCTTCTACTTTCATGGAAGGCAGTCTTCTAGAATATCAGATTTTATCTCAGGGCCTTATAAACCTTATAGGGTCAGCATATTTATAAAGCTACTACAGTTGACACTTGAACAATGTGAAGATTAGGGGTGCCAACCCCTGCTCAGTTGAAAATCCATGTATAACTTTTGACTATATTTTTTGAAAAAAAAATACATGTAATTGGACCCACCCAGTTCAGAAGCCACAATATAAACTATAAGTAAGTTGTATTATGTGACTAGTTCTTAGTGCCATTTAAAATAACCTTTATATTATGGAAAATTTAAACATACACAGAAAAATAGAAATGATGGTATAAGAACTTCTAAGTACCCACCATCCAGCTTCAACAATTATCAACGATGCTCATCTTTCTTACTCTTCTTTCCCAAGGACTATTTTGAAGCACATCACAGGTATGCAAGTTAATCTATAAATTTTTCAATATGTACCTCTAAAAGACATATGTAGTTTATATATATATATATATTTAATACTATATAACATGCACACACACATATACGATCATACCAAATATATATGTGTGTGTATATATATATATATATATAAAATCATACCAAATAACAATAATTGCTTACCATCAAATATCCAGTTAGTTTTTATATTTGTTTATTTTATCATCATCTTTTTTTTCCCTTTGCAATTTTTTTTGTTTGAAGAAAGCAGATTGTTTTCCTGGATTTTGCTGGTTGCTTTTCCATGGTATAGTAAAATACATTCTTCTGTTTCTATAATTCCTATAAACAATTGGGTATATCTAGAAGCTTGATGAGATTTGGGCTTCTTTCTTTTTCCCCCCTAAGACTGTTTCAAAAGTAGTTTTATGTATTCCTATTGAGGGATATAATATCTGATTTTCTCTGTTTTTGTGATGTTATCAGCCATTAAGCAATATACATGATTCAGGTTTAAATAATAATAATTCAAAATAAGAACAGAGTTGCCATAAAAAAGGTGTCATAGCTGAACTCTAGGAACTTAAAAGGGAAAAAAGTAATTTAGAACTATACTGATGAGGGGAAAATTTATGGTAAGAGTGGTGCTTAAGATCTTGAAGAATGAGAATGACGATGATAAAAGGATGTGACATATTAGCTAGTTTAGATTAAGTTATACAGGGATACTGAATGATGCAAAAATCCCAGGGGTTAACAACAACAAAGACTTGTTTCTTGTTTTCAGTACATGTCCACACTGTGAGTCAGTAGTAGTTTTGTTTCATATATTTATGTCAGAATCTAGGCTGATGGAGTAGCTTCTATCTGGAAGAGAAGGAAAAGACCATATTGGAACCAAACAACCGTTCTTATTAAAGCTTCTGGTTGGAAATGGCACATGTCACTTCTGCTCACAATTCTGTTCAGTCTTATAGATTGACAGAGTGGGATGTATAATCTTTCCATAGGTCAAGGCAGCAAGTATTTTAAAGAATACTACACCCTATTCCAGGAAAGACTATTATGGTTGAGGAGGAAAAGGGTATTCTGGATAGGAAGAGGCATAGATGCGTGTAGCGTATTTGGGAGTAAGAAGACCCACTTTTCAGGAGTAGAGTAGGTATAAGTAGAATATAAAAAATAGGTCTGGGTAGAAGCGTAGAGACTTATCGAATCTACAGAGGGAGGGTACAGTAAAGTTTAAATTCCAAACTTATATTCAGCGAACCTCTTCTATTGAAGGCTAGACTTTGACATGGGAAGCTCTAGCTCAGTGATCCACATTTGTAATTTTAAATTTACTGGTAGCTACATTAAAATGTAAAAAAACAGGCGAAATTAATTTTAATGTATTTTAATATGTTAAATCTAACACCCTGTTATATGTGCCTTATTTTTTATTATATTTTCAGCACTCAGTGAAGAAGTGACAAGGAATTCTATAGCAACTCATTGTTAGTAGGGAAGGGTTGATTTGGTCTTGTGGCTTGGCCTCCCCAAAAGAAAGCATTTTTGGGTAAGGATGGAATAGTAATTATCTGTAAGCAAACATGGAACTGAGAGTACTGTTCCACCTCTTATCTTAGAGATCCTAGGTTAAGAAAAAATGCTCAGTTTCTTAAGAGGACTGCGAGGGAAATATGGGCAATCCAAGGAGAGTCAGATTTTAGAGTAAGGTGGTAATGGGAACATTTAACGAAGAGTATAGGAGCTTTGGA
The DNA here is from genome assembly GCF_987537825.1 of Furipterus horrens. NCBI lineage: Eukaryota > Metazoa > Chordata > Mammalia > Chiroptera > Furipteridae > Furipterus > Furipterus horrens. Next base: position 34,259,529 of record NW_028327173.1, on the reverse strand, counting down.
GAGAGTTTATAAGAGTTGCAGTCCTAGAGATCACATTAGTATTAGAAGGGAGGGTGATAGTAGAGATAAAGGACAGTGTTGGAAGGTGGGCAGAAAGAATCCCGTTGGAGTGAACTGTTCTGTGATTTCCATGTTGATGAAAAGTAGTTCAAGTGCTATTGTGAGCTAGTGTGCCAGGTAAGCAGAGGCCTCTGGACAGGCTGGCTTTTTTTGTGGCCATTACCTCAGATGGATAAGGAATTATATAGATGAGACCTGGAACTGGGCAATTTAAATGAGAAAGGCCCAGAACAGGTGATGACACTGGATGCATATCAAAGTGAAGATCTGTAGTTCTTGATGACTAGTTGTGATGAAAAAAGCGAAGTTGCTTTATTAATATGTGTCAAATGCTCAGTATTTATTTGGCAACTTATATGCATTTTACTTAAGTCTTACAAAATTCTTCAAGGTAAGTGAGATGAATTTCTATTTTTGCAGACATGGAAACCTAGGCTCAGAAAGGTCATAGTAACTTGCTTAAGCTAACACAACTACTAAGAAGTAGAAATAGGCGTAATCCAAATCTAGTTGACTTCGAAGTCCTTAGCTATTCCTTCCATGTGGTATATTTTCAGAGAGAGTAGAGAAAGGGATAAAAAAAGACTGAGTTTTTAAACTTGGGGATTCATTGATGTAAGTGGAAGAATCAAAGGAGGAAATGGTTTTTTTGTAGAAAGGATAGGTTTATTTGAGGTAATAATGGGATATCCATGTGGACACAATGAGGATGCAGTTAGAAATTTGAGAGTTGACAGTGAGAGAGCCAGGAGAGGAGATAAAGGCAGTGAAAGTTTATGTGGTTGAATATATAATATAGATATAAATTGTCTAATGAGTAAGTTGAATATAAAAATGAGTCATTTATTTAAAGATTTTGAAAAATTAGAGTATATAAAATTTCTGAGTATTATAAAGTTTGCAATATATTCATTTCTAGAATAGATTTTATCATATATGCAGACATGTGAAAAATTATTTGTATAGCTATATTTAAAGCAATAACATAGGTATAAAATTATATATGTGTTTAAAAAATATATACAAAAACTATCATCTTACAATGGGAATTTACATTATATTGACTCAACATTGTATGAAAGTTTTTGGATTCAAAATATTGATAATTTATGATTTTAATATACTATATAATATTCTGTCTTATAAATGAAAGGTTATTGTATGTAAATATTGTAGTCATATAATAGTCTGGATTAGATAGTGTACTAAATCTTCCTGGCTCATTGGGAGTTTCACTTGTAGGTTTTTAAACACATATTTATTGAAAGTCTGCCTTGTCCTAAACATTTTTTACATAAGCTATTTTATTTAATTTTCTAATGACCCTGTTGTATTTGAGAATTTTTTTATAATGAAGAAGGTTAACTTTAATATGTATGTCAGTGATGATAATCTTACCATTTTTATAGCACTTTAGAACATATAGAACAATTTTATATACATAATTCACATTAGTACAGGAGTCATTGTGCAAAACATGTGCCATATGTTACAGGATTCTGAAACTTATTTAATCTTTCAGATAAAGAAGGTATTACCATAAGTTTTACAATGAGGAATTTGAGACTCATGTAGTTAAAGAGCTTGGCCAAGGTTACGTGCCTAATAAGTGACAGATCACTGATGGTTTTAAGTACATAAAATTTGTCATTGCAGTTAGTACCCCTGTATCAGCCTAGGCCTTGACAAAAAATGCAGTAGCTGAAAGAGAATAAAATGTGAAAAACATGTTATCTTCACATTGATGTTGCATTTCATTTTAGTGCTTAGCTCCATTATAGACATGATACCAATATTTGATAAGATACTGGTGATTAATTTGTTTGGATTGTTTTACAAAATTGCTTTAAAACACAGTATGTCTAGAGGTAGGGGGTTTAACAGATGATCTCTAGCTATCCCCCAACTCCTCACCCTCTTAAGTATATCATTCAATTACTCTTTTTTATTAAAGGCATAACCACCAGGAGAGAATTAAAACATGTCTTGGCTTTCAGATGCTCTTTTGTATTTTTATATTTTTCAACTAATATGAGATCTGTGGTTTCTGTGAGGAGATAATACTGTGAGGAGATAATACTGTGAAGAGATAATACAAGTATTGGGGGCTTTCTGGAGCATTTCAGGATAACAGAGGCAATTAGAATGGCATTTTATATTTGCCCTTCTTATTTTTAAAGAGACAAGTTATAAGCATGTAGCTTTTTAATTTTTCTTTTGATGTCAGTAAAGCAACATCTCTTGATTTAAAATAAATGATAATTCTCCAGATAAATATCCAGAAGTGGAATTACTGGGTTATATTGTAGTTCTATTTTTAGTTTTTAGAGGAACCTCCATACTCTTTTCCATAGTGGCTGTACCAATTTATAATCCTATTAACAGTAGACCTAGAGGGCATTATGCTAAGTGAAATAAGGAAGACAGAAATACCTTATGATTTCACTTATATGTGGAATTTAAAAAATAAAATAAAACAGAAACAAACTCATAGATATGGAGAACAGATTGATGGTCACCAGATGGGAGGGGGCTTGAGGGATGGGTGAAGAAGGTGAAGGGATTAAAAAGTACAAATTTCCAGTTATAAAAATAGTCATGGGGATGTAAAGTACAGCATAGGGAATATAGTCGATAATATTGAATAACTATGTATGGTTCCAGGTGGGTACTAGACTTTTCAGGGTGATTAGTTTGTAAGGTATATAAATGTCTAATTGATATGGTGTACATCTGAAACTAATATAATATTACATGTCAACAGTAACTGAAAAATAAATTTAATAAAAGGGGGGATTTCTAAATGGTCTAAGTAGAGGCAGTTCATTAGTGTCACTTTTGGATTTGTTTGAGCAAGTCCTAAAGTTGTGAGAAGATATCTGCTCTTTGTTTGTTGTGAGGAAAAGAAACTCCTCAGCTAGTAGAAATAAAAGTGCCAGCTAAACCTGTAGTACAGATGGTATAACCATTATAGGCCTACTTATCTATGTAACATGTCTCTCCTGGGCTTGTCCCCTCATTGTTACTGACGGCCCAGATCATACTTTATTAGTGATGTCCCATCAGAGCCTTTTCTCCCTGGGCAGGGCATCCAGCCACGGATCTCCCAAAGATCAGCCTTCTTTATATTTAAAATGAACATGTGTTGCCTCCTCTTTCCTTAAAGCTCTGTCATGTGCTGCTTTTTGAGAAATTAATCCATTAGTTTATGTTGATGCGCAAACATCTATTCTTTCAGCCTACCTGGGAACCGAGGCAGTGCATTTACACTTGACTGAGTTGAAGATCTGAGTGGTAGCAGTCTAGCTGTGTGATCTTGCGCATGTATGGCAACTTCTCTGAGTCTCACTTTTTCTTACAGTAAATGGTACACTTTTATTTCTGTCGTTAATTGTGTAGCACTCTTCATATGTAAGGTATTATCACTGAGGCATTTTTGTGGTGTTTTTTTGGATATTCAACAGCTTACTCTACTGAGATGCTCAGGTTTGCTGGAGAAAGAAACATTTTTGAGTACATAGTACAAGATATAGTTCTGATACTAATACTAATTCTCTTTCAGTTACTACTCCTACTACTTTTAAAGTAATTTTAAGAGCCGGGCTTGAGTTTAGGGAGAATGGGGATCGAAGTGATATTTATAACTGTAGAACCAAAGTTTTTCCAGATGTTCTTTGGGTTGTTCTGGTAACGTGTAATGATCTTAGATGTATTTGATTTAGAACTACTTATGTTAATAGTGAAACCAGTCAGAGGAAGCAGAGCCATTATGAGTGGAAATCTGATCAGATGCGGAAAGCAAAGACTTGGATCAATTTTCTTTTGCTTCCTGCAGGCAGGCTTTCTTTTTAAAAAAATTAATTTAAGAAATGTAATGTATAGAATATTGAGCATAGTTAACAATACTATATCATATACTTAAAAGTTGTTAAGAGAATGGATCTTAAAAGTTATTGTCACAAGAAAAAACATTTGTAACTACCCTTGGAGATGGATGTTAATTACACTACAGTAATCATTTCACAGTATATCACAATGTTATATGTCAATTATGTCTCAATAAAAAAAATGCAGAACAAAATAACATCAACATATTTTCATTTTGCCAGAAACATTCTATGTCATTGAGGGGAAAAGGTTTATTCTCTATTGTAGCTCTGCACAGCCCTGGGAAATATAGAGAAAATAAAATGCCCCAGCAGGAAATTGACTAAATGGCCTTCCAGTTCTCTTATTTCCTCTTTCCCTTCAGAGTAATACAATGAAACTTGCCTATTGGTACTCTTGATAGTATGCTTAGAAAAGGCTAGATAAATGGGCAGATAGAAATTTGATTCAGATTGCATCCTTGATTAAAGAGTAATTAGAGAACAAGTTCAAGCTACTTTTATTCTCTCTTGGTTTTTAGTTCTAGACTATTTAAAAGAAGCTTCATACTTTTCAAAGGTAGATGTATTTTTGTATTTTCTCTTAATGAAAGTATAAAACTGATGAAATACTCTTTTAAACAAGCTGAATATGCATGTAGCCAAGGGCTATATTTCTTGCCTTTGTGTCTTTATATGTACTTTTGTACCTTAAATAAATGGTAAAAAATAACTTCCCTGGAATAAAGGATTAAAAGGCCAAATGTCGGCAGCCGTCCGTCTGGAGAGACGATGGTGTAGCTTCTTAAGAGTCTATCTGCACCACCGAGAATGGTTGTGCAGTCCAACTCGGGAGTGCCACGGTATCTGTCTCCTCCCGTGTTGAATCGACATCTTGCAATGACGCTGGAGTGTCCTCTCCAGTGAAGCTGAAGCTACAGAGCCTCGAGAGACGATGGTGTAGCTTCTTAAGAGTCTATCTGCACCGCCGAGAATGGCTGTGCAGTCCGACTCGGGAGTGACACGGTATCTGTCTCCTCCCGTGTTGAATCGACATCTTGCAATGACGCTGGAGTGTCCTCTCCAGTGAAGCTGAAGCTACAGAGCCTGGGCAGGGTGATATGGAGGGTCTGCTGTTGCCCATGCAGCAGACCCCCCCTCTCTTCGCAGCTGAAGAATCCAAGGGAAAGACGGAGTCAATACAGCTTGGCTTCAGGTGCGCCGCAGGAGTTGCCGGTGTTGACTACAACGTCAAACCGCCTTAGGGACTCCGGCTCCGGATTTTCTGTCGGGGTTTACTCCCTTAGCCTTTCCCCTGAAGAGGTATGCCGCAAGGCAGTGGAGGTTTTTTGGAATCAGAGTTTTCCTTCTCTGAAAAGGCCAAATATAGCTCAGATTTATTATTAAAAATAAAAACAAGGTTAATTATTTTGATTATACTTATATGTGTAGTTTCAGTTATTTGTGTTGTCAGTAGAATGAACTTGGGTTAGATTGCCTGAGTTCAAATTCTGACTATTTACCTATGACTGTTTAACAAATAATTGAGTTAATATTTGCAAAGTACTTAGTATAGTGCTAAGCATATAGTATAAGTCTTTGTTAAACAAATTTAGAGTTACTTTGTGAGAAAGTATATGACTTTCAAGTTCACAGTACTTTATAGTACTTGAACAAGGCATGAGCTCATTGGATGTTTTTGAATTTGTAGTTACTTTACATATTATATGTGTTTGACATGTTTTAGATGAATGACACCAAACACAAAAAAGCTTACCATTATTTCATTTGTTGTTATATTGCAATTTTATATAGCTTCTCACATTTTTAGAAAAATATATTTGAATACTGATAACATATCCCTTGAATCTCATCTGTCTAATGATATGTCAACTTGGTGACCTAATTATTAAAAACTGCTGAATTGGTTTACCTTTAAGAAGAACCATTTTAGATAGTTCAGCTCTTGTTATCATAATGCCAATGTAAAAGTGTTAACAATATACCAAAGCTCGTTGGCTTGTTTCTTAACATAAATAATTTCAAAACTCCTATGATTGATACTGTATTTCTACCTTTTCTTGACATTTATGGATAAAATTAGGGTTACTCTAATGACTTAGCATGAAACAAAGCACTACAAAGTATTAAATATAGTTGATAATCATACTTAGTATATGGTGATGGGTTTTATAAATCTGTTCCCGTCCCTTAAGCATATAGATCATTTCCTTTAGCAGCAGGTAAGTGTTTTCCCAGGGGAATAAGTGATTACCCAATCAAATCTTCTGTGGTCTTTGGGGGATAGATGATGTTAGATAGTCATTCAGGTATCACACAAACATTTTTTTACAAAGAGATATGAGAGGAGAAAAAGAAAGGTTACATTGGGGAACACAATTGTGGTTGAGTTAGAACTGACACTTGTTTTTGGTGAAATTTTGGCATCTGAATCCAAAATTGACCCCAGATTTTCTCTGTCACATCAAATTTTTAAGGTACAGGATACCCTCCCTTTGTCCCCAAAATCGTGCAAAATGTATGTACAAAGGAAAATAAAGAAAAATTACCTGAATATACTGTTTATTTAGTTATTTTATTCATATAAAGGCTATATATTGTGACTGTAAGTCAAATAGTGTACAAGTAGTAAAATTCTGCTACCAAACATACATATTAAGGTATTTTATCTTTTCAAACAACAGGCTTGGAAATGCCAAAATGAGATACTTAAAACAGTCTCCTTCAGTTGGCAAAGCTTTAACAAATTGCTTCACGAGACCCAGTTTTATGTGAAGAGGTGGGAATATAATGTTCTTTCTGTCAACAAGTGCCTCCTGTAGAATGTTTGGATCACCAGGTTTGAGGTCAGATCTTGGAGGCCAATTCGACTCCACCCAATGCTTCCCATGAGCTCTGCTGTCCCACATACACAGAAAACAGGGATACTTGGTGTATCTGCGTTGCTGACCAAGAAGGAAGCAGACCATTTTAAGGTCAACACAGATAATCCAATTGTGCTTCTGATATTACAACAGAATAATGACTGTCTTTATCTTCATATTCTTCACAAAAACAAACTGACTGGCCAATTGGGACTGCACCAAATAAATTGCCATTGTGGAGGAGGACACACTTCAAGCTTTGCTTTGAGCTATCGATGAACAATTGCCATTCAGTTGCATTAACGATTGGAATTCCCAATTCCTCCATTAAACGATGTATGTTATGGCAATACACAAAGCCACCATCACTTCGAAAGTACTGCAGAAATGCCCTTTCTCTTGATCGAAAGTAGGACTAAACTTCGGAATACGATTCAGTATACAGAGTGGCACACCACCTCTCTCCATATTGTCTCATGTGTAACTGAATAGCCTAGACAAGCATGAACCTGTCCCTGGTCTCCAAGGTCATCCCTCACCCCTCCCCATTCGAGGGAGGTTTACTCTCAGCCAATAGTAGAGCACTAGTGCTTCCCTTGATCCAGGCTCAATCCTGCCTAGAGTGATTGCATTAAGATAAGCTAGAGAGAAAAACTTGACGTGATAGAAGAAAACTAACTGCAGTTTTGAAATCAGCATGTCTATTTAAGTCTAAAACAGCTGAAAAATCAAACTCAATGGGAATTATTTTAAAAATTGTTCCCCTGTGTTATAATTTGGAATAACAGGTAACTAGTGGTATGAGATATGTTTAGAGTACATAGAAGAATATAGGTATTATTTTTTTGTTTGTGGTGGGTATTGGTATCACATAAATAAGTTAATTCATTAAGTTTAGTAAGAAATTTATGGCACTTTGGGATTCAATAAAAAAGAAAGATTAGCAAAATATTGGTTTTAAAAGAATGTGATATTAAATAAAAATATGATGAGTGAAAAAGATGAAGGATTAAGAAGTACAAATTGGTAGTTACAGAATAGACATGGGGATATTAAGTACAGCATAGGGAATAGTAGCCGAAGAACATATATGCATGACCCATGGATGTGGACAGTGGTGTGGAGATTGCCTGAGGGGATGGGGAGCTGAGTAGATTAGGGCAAAGGGTGAAAAGCTGGGAAAACTGTAATAGCATAAACAATAAAATATAATTTAAAAATATGTGATAGATTGGTGCAAAATATTTTCAAAATGAACCTACCACACAAGATCTGGACCCATATAAACTGCTGGTGGGAGTATAAACTGGTACAACCATTTGGAAAACAGTTTGGTAGCATCTATTTAAGTTGGGCATATGCACGTGCACCCTATGACACACTATTAGGTATATACCCTTCCCCCAGACGTATATGTTTGTGCACCAAAAGACATGTTCAAGAATGTTGATAGCAGTGTTATTTGTAATAGCTGAAAATTGTTGCAATCCAAATGGTCATCAACAGAATGGTTAGAAAAATTATTTATTACTATAATGGAATAATTTACAGCAATGAGAGTGAATGCACCACAGCAACACGTGAAAGAAAGTGATACAAAATAATATATTTCATATGATTTCATTAGTATAAAGTCAAGGAACAGTAAAAGTTACTCCAGAGTGTTAGAAGTCAGGACAGGATTTACTTTTGGGGAGGAATAGGAGACAGTATTGGGAAGGGGGCAATATGGTGACTTTGGGATTCTGGAAATGTTCTACTTCTTGATGTTCTACTTCCACAAGTCATCATTGACGATGACGATGGCCGATGATGACTTCCACAAGTGTGTTGTGTGGTAATTCATTGGTCTTCATGTTTATGATTTGTGTACACTTCTGTTTGTATGATATAGTTAGATAAAAGGAATGAGAAGAATTAATCTGTTCCAGGATCTCAGTGATCTGTTACAGTATTTGGAATATCCTTAATAAAGAAACAGTAGGATATAATTTAAAAGGCATTATAGTAGGAGAAATTAGACTTTTTCTCAAGAACCTTTCAATTTGCTAGTTTGGGGAAAGGTTTTACTCCTCTTTAAACATCAGGTACTCATTTGTAAACAGAGAAATAGTATGTGTGAGGATCAACAGCATGGTTGATTTTAAAGTGTTATTAAATATGGTATAATTGCAACTGTTCTTTTTAAATGAACCAAAGAAATATTGAAGATCAAGGGTCATTACATTCAAAGAGCTAAACTCTATAGCTAAGAATAGATACTTTAAGTAAGCTATCATTTATGAAAAGCTGAGCAGCAAACACATGAATTGTTAAAGGGTATGCTGAAAGGCCTCTATCTACTACTGGCTCCTTACTAATGGTACATGAACATTCTTACAAGTGTCTCTTTCTGCAGAACTGCAAATCCATTCCTCAAACAAATATCCTTTTTAGCTGTTGCTTCCTAGTGAGGCTTTTTGAAAGTCTATACACTAGCTCCCCTTTATCCACAGGGGATATGTTCCAAAATTCCCAGTGGATGCCTGAAACCACAGATAGTACTGAACCCTATACATATTATGTTTTTTCTATATGTATCTACCTATGATAAAGTTTACTTTATAAATGAGACTAACAACAATAACTATTAATAAAATAGAACAATTATATCAATATGCTGATAAAAAGCTCCGTGGTCTCTGTCTATTGAAATATCTGATAATTAATCTGGTAACTGAGAGGGCTACTAAGTGACCAAAGGGTGGGTAGTGTATACAGAATGGATAGGCTGGACAAAGGGATGATTTATGCCCTGGTGGAATTAAGTGGGATGGTATGAGATTTCATCATACTACTCAGAATGGTGCACAATTTAAAACTTACTAAGTATTTATTCCTGGAATTTTCCATTTAATATGTTCAGACCACGGTTGACTGTGGGTAACTGAAACTATGGAAATCAAAACCATGGATAATGGGGAACTACTGTATTTGTGATTTCTTTTTCATCACTTCACTTGCTCAACTCACCATCCAGCTTTCACACCTACCACTGTAAGGAAAATGCACTCTCCAAGCTCAGTAATTATCTCCTAATTGCTAACTCCAAGTTTCCTAGGAACTTTGAATCACTTTTCTTTTGGCTTCCATAACATGTCTTTTCTAAGCACATAGGACTGTGGGCAAGAAATGCTGGCTGAAAGATAGAATAAGTGATTTTACTTAACATTTGTCCAGGTATGTTTTCTTAGTCTTATTGACTCCTTTTTATCCTAGTGTTGCCAGGATTCTACCCTTAGCTCACTTTTCTTGGTCTATGTCTTCTTCTTGAAGAATCCTGTTAAACCCATAGTTTTAATCTTCTCTTTCCTTTTTTTGTTTTCAAAATATATTTTATTGATTATGCTATAACAGTTGCCCCAGTTTTCCCCCTTTTGCTCCCTTCCACTCAGTCCCACCCATTCCTTCCAGCAGTTCCCTGCCCTTAGCTCATGTCCATGGGTCATGCACATAAGTTCTTTGGCTTCTCCATTTCCTATACTGTTTTTTTAACATCCCCCTGTCTGTTCTGTACCTACCAATTTGTACTTCTTAATCCCTGCATCTTTTCCCCCATTCTCCCCCTTCCCCATCCCAACTGATAGCCTGCCAAATGATTTCCATATTTATGGTTCTGTTTCTGTTCTGATTCAATTGTTGATAATGGTGAGTTTATTGCCATTTTAATGTTCATAGTTTTGATCTTCTTTTTCTTAAATGAATTCCTTTAACATTTCATATAATAATGGCTTGGTAATGACGAGCTCTTTTAGCTTTACCTTGTCTGAGAAGTTCCTTATCTGCCCTTCCATTCTAAATGATAGCTTTGCTGGATGGAGTAATGTAAGTTGTAGGCCCTTGCTTTTCATCACATTGAATACTTCTTGCCAGTCCCTTCTAGCCTGCAGAATTTCTTTTGAGAAATCACCTGACAGGCTTATGGGAACTCCTTCATATGTAAGCCTCTGCTTTTCTCTTGATGCTTTTAAGATTCTCTCTATATCTTTAATGTTTGACATGTTAATTATGATGTATCTTGGTGTGGTTCTCTTTGGATCTAGCTTGTTTGGGACTCTCTGTGCTTCCTGGACTTGTATGTCTATTTCCTTCACCAAATTAGGGAAGTTTTCTTTCATTATTTTTTCAAGTAAGTTCAATTTCTTGCTCTTCCTCTTCTCCTCTGGCACCCCTATGATTTGAATGTTGGTATGTTTGAAGTTGTCCCAGATGCTCCTTAACCAATTCTCTTTTTTTTCTTCTTGTTCTGATTGAATATATTTTTCTTCATTATGTTCCAAATCATTGATTTGATTCCTGGTGTCATCCACTCCACTGTTGATCCCTGTAATTGTGTCTTTATTTCACTTAATGTAACCTTCATTTCCTCCTGGGACTTTTTTATGCTGTTGCCATACTCAACGAGTTCTTTGGGCATCTTGATTACCAGTGTTTTGAACTCTGCATTTGGTAGTTTGCTTATCTCCGTTTTATTTAGTTCTTTTTCTGTTTTTTTTTTTTTCTTCTCCCTGTTCTTTCATTTTGGCCATATTTCTGTGTCTCCTCAATTTGGCAGCCTCCCTGTGTTTGTTTCTGTGTATTAGGTAGACCTGCATTGACTCCCTGTCTTAGTTGCATGGCCTAACATAGTAAAGGCAGGATGAATGCGGCTTCTTTAAATCCTTGGTTGTTGGACTTCCATATAGCTTGGTTTTCTTACAGTTCTGGGTGTTATTTGTTTTGAGGTCTCGTTGTAATTCTTTCTGTGGTTGTGTGAAGAGGCAAAGCGTGTTTACCTATGCCTCCATCTTGACCGGTCAACCTGGAATTCCATGTTCAGCCAAATTTTCGGTTAATGTAAAGATATATTAATTCCATGTTGAGAGATATAATAAGTCAGAATTTGCGTCTCTGAGGTTTCCTATCTCAGCAGGTTACTTAGTGATATATATCAGGAAAACTAAGGAGAATGTGAAGAAAGAGAAAAGTGGATCCAATCCCAGAAGACAATGAAGGAAAATCAGAAGTTGATGGCTAAGCAGCTGGTCTAGAAAATGAATCTGTCCAGGTTAGAATGGAAGATAGAAGATTCTTTGAAGAATACTTCTGCAGATATAGGGGTTCTTATGCAATAGATGGCCATTAATAGGGGCCTGTAATGCGCTCAGTTTAACACAATACAAAAATACATGGAGAAAAGTGCTATGTATATGCTCATATAGAAAGAGTATATATATATATGATCGTGGAAAGCCTGTCTGAGAAAAGAATGTGTGAATGAAAATTCTCCAATTCAAACTTTTTTTCACTTTCTATTTTTTGATTTAATCTTTATTGTATTTTTTTTCCATGATGATTTAGTCCTCTTATACTCCCCTCTCCCCAGCAATCACCACACTGTTGTCCATGTCCATGAGTCCTTTTTCCTTCTTGCTCAATCCCTCCACCCTCTCACCTCCCCCTGCCCACTAATAAGGAAAGTGGGGGCAGACTCACAGATAGAATCCAATTCAAACTTAAAAAGTGAATTAAATAATAAGCAATTCTAGGTGTTGTTGGCTCTGTTTTGGTGAACTCTTCCAGAATGGTGTCTGCTTGTCTCCTCTTACGTATCTGACAGAGGAGTGGGTGAGTTAAGCAGGGGATTGAGAGAAACCCAAGCAGGTCTCAGCTCCACAGCCAGATTACAGCCAGTTCTATTAAACACACGATTGGTACCACTTACCCTGCCTTTCAGTGAACCCCTCATGAAGACTGTTACAGACATGTTAAAAAAGGAAACAAAAGTCAGAAAGGTTACCATGGCTTTCCTTTGTTGTTGTACTTTAACAGCAATAGTAGCAACATAATTGTCATAGTAGTAATAGTAATAATAACAGAAGCTATCGGGCAGTGGGCACCAGATATGTGTAGAAATCATGCTAGGCATTGTACAAAATATTAGAGAGGTTAAGTCTTGCTCTGAATATCATAGCTTATAAATGTGATAGCTAGAACTTGAAGCTTGTTCTATTTGATTCCAAAACCCATGATATTCCACTATGGCAAGTGATAAGTCAGTAGTGTACAACCCTTGGGAGCCTGGACCTTGGCTCTGCAGACTAGAAGAAAGTGCTAGATAGCGAGAACCTTTCTGGCCCATTATGTCAAGTCACCTGCTGTAGAATTTCAGTGGTTACTTGCTGGCCATTTACTTAATATTGATCTGATGTATACAAACCTTTAGGGAATCTTTTATGCTTGCCCTGAGTTTACACCATTTATGAAAAATAATAAATTTTAGAAATGCTTCACTGCATGCAAATGAGCACTTTTCCAAGTAGCAGTAGAGTGGTACGGAGATTGTATGAGTTTTTATTATAAAATAAAATTTCATTATACCCAACACTATTGTATTTAAGGGAAGAGTTGCAATTAAGTTTGTAGCTGCCATTGGTTTTGTACACATAAAAGGTATCCTTAATATTTTATCTTATTTTCTGTAATCATTATAAGATCAAATATATAAATATGCTTTAGAATAGTAATTACATTTCAAATTTGAATTTGTTTTATGCAGTTATTTAATCTGAGTTTTATTAAAAGAGAATAGTTTCTATAGCAACTACCACACCATTTGATATCTTTGGATTGTCTGAAATATGGAACACTTTCATTAAAAAACAATGTACTCAGGATATCATGTAGACTTCTGTACAGATTTAAATGTTTAAGAAAAACATTTTGTGTGTATTTACTTTTCCTAGTTTTTATCAAGTTTATTCTCTTTTCCACTACAGCATTTTTCCCTTTATAAATTTATACCATATGTATTTAAAATAAAATGTCAAAAGAATTAAATGAGGAGGTGGATATTGGAGATAATAGTAGGAGTAAGTGCAGACTCCTTTCTGAATGAACTCCATCAGCACACATGTTACTTCCTTCTAGGAGGAAACCTGTTGGTTTATCTCTTTGGAGATATCCTGTTAGGTCTTGAAAACTATTTCTAGAAAAAGATGATAAATTATAGCATTATGAGAAGTAAAATGAAAAGAAAGTACAACATTAGGTCATCAGTACCAGACTCTTGTTCCAAGGTACTTTTTAAAATCATTTTTTATTGTTATCTATTACATTTGTCCCAATTTTTTCCCCTTTGCCCTCCTTTGCCCATCCCACCCCCACTCCCACAGTCAGTTCCCCCACTGTTGTTCATGTCTGTGGGTCATTCATACATGCTCTTTGTCTAGTCCTAAAAATAATCAGTGCTAAGTAATGTGCACTGCTTTTGCCACTGATCAACTGAAGAAAGGCTATTTTCACACGTGAAAATAAACATTGGTTTCTGAAATCTATTAAAATTCTCTTGAATTTGGCCTCATTTACATTACTGGATTTGTCCAACTGATACCCTTACCTCATTACTAAGGATTTCCTTTGAAGTTTTTATCCTCCATTTATTTGCATTTAGTTATTATGATCTTATAAAAATCATTTGGTTATCTATATATAATATTTTCTCCTAAATCAGTATCTTTTCTTACAGTCAATTCTGTTTCTCCTCATTGAGCTTCCTTTAACTTGCCTACATGTTTCTGGTACCAGGGAACACTAAATAAAAAGCAATGAAACTTTATATGTATCATAGCTTTCCTGTCTAATATTCTTTTTAAGAGTCCAAGGAAATGTCTAAAATATGTTTTGAAGAGTCTGCCTAAGATGGCATAGTCTTTCAAGTAATATAAAGAAGTTAAAAAGTTTTGATGCCATAACAATATTTACTTATAAGAAAATTGTATTTCTTCCATGAATAGTTTTGTACCACTCATTTTTTCAGTGTTCCTACAAATAATTGATCATTGTTTTCCTACTATGCAGATTTTTATGTCTCTTAATCCATTTTCCCAATTCCTTCAGATCCACAGTATACTGAGAATTCAATAAAATCATGTTAAATGATAAAAAATCCTCATCCAGTACAGGTAGTTTTGTAATAATCTTAGGAATATAAGATGTAAATGTAGATGATAGGGACAGATTACACACACACACACACACATGTGTATGTATATGTATATATTCAGGTCTGATATTTTAAAACATTCTAATCCCCCTGCTTATATACGCTAAATCAGTGCTGTCCAAACTTCTCTACAGCGATGGAAAAGTTCTATATCTGCACTGTCTAACATGGTAGCTGTTTTTCTCATGTAGCTCTTTTACCTGTGTGACGGAGGAACTGGACATTAAATTTAAGTACCTGCAGATGGTAAGTGGTAACCATGTTGGACCACACGGCTCTAAATGATTGGATGAATCATTTTCAGTTCATTTGCTGGCCAGTTATGCCAGGGCTGCTGTTCATAGCTGTGCAGCTGGTTCACTTTACGAGGGGTCACACACAAGGGGTGAGTAGATGCTAAAATGTAGCTTGTGTTTGTCTTGCCAAGTTCTGCACCCTGGCAAAGATCCACCCAAAAGGGAAACTCTTTCTAATTTATAGAATGGCACCTTATGGGCTGACGGCAGCCCTGTATAATGCTACCAGATGGTGTTTTTCCTTCAGATCTTGGTTCTGCTACTTAGTGGCCATGTGATTTTGGAGTATGTAGTTAACTTCCCTGGGTCTTGGTTTCCTCCTCTATTACATAAACAAAATCGATAAGCCTTTAGCCAGGCTCATCAAGAAAAAAAGAGAGAAGACCCAAATAAACAAAATCAGAAATGAAAAAGGAGAAATCACGACTGATACCACAGAAATAAAAAGGATTGTAAGAAATTACTACAAAC
Organism: Furipterus horrens; assembly: GCF_987537825.1. NCBI lineage: Eukaryota > Metazoa > Chordata > Mammalia > Chiroptera > Furipteridae > Furipterus > Furipterus horrens. The sequence continues at coordinate 34,243,928 of NW_028327173.1, read as the reverse complement.
AACTCTATGGCAAGAAATTTGACAACCTAGAAGAAATGGACAAATTTCTAGAAACATATAACCTTCCAAAACTGAATCAAGAAGAAGTAGGAAGTCTCAACAGACCAATAACAAAGAAGGAAATGAAACAGTAATCAAAAATCTCCCTGCACACAAAAGCCCTGGACCGGATGGCTTCACAGGCGAATTTTACAAAACATTCAGGGAAGAACTAACTCCTACCCTCCTCAAACTATTCCAAAAAATCCAAGAAGAGGGAAAAGTCCCAAACTCTTTCTATGAAGCCAGTATTACCCTAATCCCAAAACCAGGTCAAGACACAACAAAGAAAGAAAACTACAGGCCAATATCACTGATGAACATAGATGCTAAAATCCTCAATAAAAATTGGCAAACAGGATCCAGCAATACATCAAAAAGATCACACACCACGATCAAGTGGGATTCATCCCAGGGATGCAAGGGTGATTTAATATTTGTAAATCAATAAATATAATACAGCACCTAAACAAAATGAAAGACAAAAATCACGTGATTATATCAATAGAAGCAGAAAAAGCATTTGATAAAGTACAACACCCACTTATGATGAAGACACTCAGCAAAATGGGAATAAAGGGAGCATACCTTAACATAATTAAGGCTATATATGAGAAACCTGAAGCCAACATCATACTCAGTGGACAGAAACTGAAAGCATTCCCCCTGAAAGCAGGAACAAGACAAAGCTGTGCACTCTCTCCACTGCTTTTCAACATAGTGTTGGAAGTCCTAGCCACAGCAATCAAACAAGAAAAAGGAATAAAAGGCATCCAAATTGGGAAAGAAGAAGTAAAACTATAATTATATGCAGATGACATGATAGTATACATAGAAAATCCTATAAACTCCACTAAAAGACTACTCGATATAATAAGTGAATTTGGCAAAATAGCAGGGTACAAAATAAATATACAGAAATCTAAGGCATTTCTATACACCAACAATAAAATATCAGAGCCAGAGACAAAAAAGAAACTACCATTTACTATAGTAACAAGAAAAATAAAGTACCTAGGAATAAACTTAACCAAAGAGATAAAAGACCTGTACTCTGAAAATTACATAACATTGAATAAAGAAATTAAGGAAGATACAAATAAATGGAAGCAAATACCATGTTCTTGGATGGGAAGAATCAATATCATCAAAATGACCATACTACACAAAGCAATTTACGGATTCAATGCAATCCCTATTAAAATACCAATGACATATTTCACAGACCTAGAACAAATATTCCAAAAATTCATATGAAACCAAAAATGACCCTGAATAGCAAAAGCAATCTTGAGACAGAAGAACACAGCAGGAGGAATCACAATACCAGACATCAAACAATACTACAAAGCCACTGTGATCAAAACAGTCTGGTACTGGCATAAGAACAGACATATAGATCAGTGGAACAGAATAGAGTCCAGAAATAAATCCAGGGCAATACAGTCAACTAATATTTGATAAAGGAGGAAGGAACATAAAACGGAGTGAGAAGAGCCTCTTCAACAAATGGTGCTGGGAGAACTGGACAGGGACGTGCAAAAAAGTGAAACTAGACCACCAACTTACACCACACACAAGAATAAACTCAAGATGGATCAAAGACTTAAATGTAAGCCGTGACACCATAAAAGTCCTAGAGGAAAACATAGGCAGGAAAATTTCAGGTATCCCACGTAACAATATTTTCACGGATACATCTCCTAAGGCAAGAGAAATAAAGGAAAAAATAAACAAATGGGACTACATCAAACTAAAGAGTTTCTGCTCAGCAAAAGAAAAATCAGCAAGATGAAAAGGAAACCAACCATATGGGAAAACATATTTGCCAATGATATCTCAGACAGGGGACTGACCTCCAAAATATATAAAGAGCTTATACGACTCAACGTCAAGAGAACAGACAACCCAATTAACAAATGGGCAAAGGAACTGAACAAACACTTCTCCGAAGAGGACATACAGAAGGTCCATAGACACATGAAAAAATGCTCAACATCACTAGTCATCAGAGAGATGCAAATAAAAACCACAATGAGATACCACTTTACACCAGTCTGAATGGCCACCATCAACAAATCAACAAACAACAAGTGCTGGCGAGGGTGTCGAGAAACGGGAACCCTACTGCACTGTTGGTGGGAATGCAGACTGGTGCAGCCACTATGGAAAACAGTATGGAATTACCCCAAAAAACTAAAAATGGAACTGCCTTTTGAACCAGCGATTCCACTCCTAGGATTATACTCAAAAAAGCCTAAAACCCTAATTCAAAAGAACTTGTGCACCCCTATGTTCATAGCAGCACTGTTTACAATAGCTAAGTGCTGGAAACAGCTTAAGTGCCCATCTGTAGATGAGTGAATCAAAAACCTGTGGTACATTTGCACAATGGAATACTATGCAGCAGACAGAAAGAAGGAACTCCTGCCATTTGCGACAACATGGATGGAACTAGAGAGAATTCGTCGTCGTCGGCAGCCGTCCGTCTCGAGAGACGATGGTGTAGCTTCTTAAGAGTCTATCTGCACCGCCGAGAATGGCTGTGCAGTCCGACTCGGGAGTGACACGGTATCTGTCTCCTCCCGTGTTGAATTATGTTTAGTGAAATAAGCCAGGCAAAGAAAGAAAAATACCATATGATATCACCTAATACAGGAAACTAAAGAACAACATAAACAAATTAACTAAATAGGACAAGGAGCAGAATAACAGTCAATAGTGGGGAGCGGAGAGGGGGGAAGGAGAGAAGGGGGATAAGTAAGGGAAGGGTTTAGTCAAGGAACATGTATAAATGACTCATGGATATGGACAACGGGGAGGAATATGATTGTGGGAGAAGTGGTGGTCTGGGTGGGGGTGAGCAATGGGGAAAAAATGGGACAACTGTAACTGAAAAACCAAAAAATAAAATAAAAAAGAAAAAAGAAAGAAAATGGGTTAGAAACTTTATAACTATTGTCTCAAGTAGAAAATGTATAATATTGAGTCTTATTCACCTTGTAAGAAAATGTGGGTATGAAGAAGTCCTAAGACTAGAATTTCACACACACTGAAATAGTTACTTGCAGGTTCTTTGCCATTGCTTATGTCCCAAGCTTTCATGTGCTGCTGGAGGAAATTAGAGGCTAATTTTACCAGTTTGAAGTGCAGATCATGTATTTTCTGTTTTTACACCTGTTTACTAGCATATATAGTACACAAATACACATATTAATGTTGGAAATGGCTATATATTTCACTGAATCCTTAGCATATCTCAAAAAAATAAATTCATTAGATTCAGTTAGATTTAATAGATTCAATAAAATAACTCTCACATTGGTATACAAATTTGTAAACAGTCTCAATTTCAATTCTTACCTTGTTACAGACTACATCAGAGAGTTTACCGGTCAGCATTGGTCCATAGACCTCAACTGAACAGGGTTTTGCCAGACCACAGAGGGGCAAACATGTGGCACATGTGTCACCAGTTCTCTATTCTACAACCACAGTATGTTTTGACAATAAAAATGTTTAACATTTGAGATATACTTCATGAACTATGGGATTTTACCATGTATTGTTTTTTGTTAATAAAGGGGGTTGATGTGAACATTGGCTAGGATTAGTAAGAAAGAGAATTAGATTAAATGATGGGTGGTTAAATCAATATTTAAGACATGGAGTAGTTGCTTAACCTTGGAAAAAATTATGACCATGAAAATATAAATTATTCATTATAATCATGGACCTTATTTTTTAAAGTGCAAACTGAGGGAAGGGAAGAAACTAAATTATCTCTAAGTGTTCTTATTTCACTTTTAGCTTTACCTATTTGCATTTATGTGTCTTATTTATCACTTATTTAGATATGTAAAATGATTACATATTTGTGTATACATGCTATTTTAAGAACGATAGTTGTAATAAATATTCCTTTCCAAATAATTGTGATGAAAATTTTTTTTCATGTAACTATCCTTTTTAACATGGTACATGTGTGGATGCACACACACACATGCATTCATTCATATTTTTCCTTATCTCAAAATGAATAAATCCTGTCAAAATTTGAAATAATAGTAACAATAGCTATACTCTGCCTAATGCTTTATATGTTATCTAATTCTCATAAAGTGCTGTGACGTAGGATTCTTACAGCAAGTTCAAAGCCATACTCTATTAAAGGAAAATGTAGGGATTAGGCAATGGGTCTCTCTCTTTTAAAAAAAATAGGAATTTATTATTGTCCTGCTGCTGCATTGAAAGGCTACATATTGGTGGCAAGTACGATTATGGAATGAAAGTGAGATTGGTGGGGTTTTTTTGATCTTTTTTTATTGTTCTTTTTCAGTTGTCCCAATTTTTCCCCCATTGCTCTCCCCTGCCCTACCCACTCCCACTTCCTACGGTCAGTCCCCACCCTGTTGTTCATGTCCGTGGGTCATTTACACCAGTTCCTTGATTATACCCTTCCCCTTCTTTCCACCATTATCTCCTTCACCCCTCCCATCTGCTCACTGTCAGTCTGTTCCTGGTTTCCATGCCTCTGGTTCTATTTTGCTCTTTGGTTTGTTTTGTTCATTAGGTTTCTCATAGGTGAGATCATATGGTATTTGTCTTTTACCACATGGCTTATTTCACTTAGCATAATACTCTCCAGTTCCATCCATGCTGTTGCAAAAGGTCAGAGTTCATTCTGTCTCTCTGCTGCATAGTATTCCATTGTGTAATTATACTACAGTTTTTTGATCCACTCATTTATGGATGGGCACTTAGGCTGTTTCCAGCACTTGGCTATTGTATATAGCGCTGCTATGAACATAAGGGTACCTAAGTTCCTTTGAACTGGTGATTTGGATTCTTAGGGTATATTCCCAGCAGCGGAATTACTGGGTCAAAAGGCAGTTTCATGTTTAGTTTTTTTGAAGAAATTCCATACTGTTTTCCATAGCGGCTGCACCAGTCCGCATTTCTACCAACAGTGCAATAGAGTTCCCATTTCTCCACATCCTCACCAGCAGGTGTTTGTTAATTTGTTAATGATAGCCATTCTAACTAGTGTGAGGTTGTATCTCGTTGTGGCCATTCTGACTGGTGGGAGGTGGTATTACATTGTGGTTTTACTTTGCATCTATCTGATGGCTTGTGATGTTGAGCATCCTTTAATATGCCTATGGGCTCTCTGTATGTCCTCCTAGGAGAAGTGGCTGTTTAGGTCCTTTGCCCATTTATTAATTGGATTGTTCTTTCTGGTGTTGAGTCATGTAAGTTCTTTATATATTATATTTTGGAGATCAAACCCTTGTCCCAGGTATCATTGGCAAATATGTTTTCCCATATGGTTCGTTCCCTTTTCATTTTGCTGATGTTTTCTTTAGCTGTGCAGAAGCTTTTTAATTTGATGTAATCTCATTTGTTTATTCTTTCCTTTAGTTCCCTTGCCCTAGAGTACATATCGGCAAAAATATTGCTGCATGGAATATCTGAAATTTTACTGCTTCTGTTTTTCTCTGTGACTTTTATGGTGTCACAGCTTATGTATAAGTCTTCTAGCCATTTTGAATATATTCTGGTGTATGCTGTAAGTTGATGGTCTAGTTTCATTGTTTTGCTTGTACCATTCCAGTCTCCCAGCACCATTTGTTGAAGAGGCTCTTCTCACTTCGTTTTATGCTCCTTCCCCCTTTGTCAAATACTAATTGACCATAGAGACTTGGGCTGTCTATTCTGTTCTGTTGATCTATGTACCTGTTCTTTTGCCGGTACCAGACTGTTTTGATTGCAGTGGCCTTGTAATGTAGTTTGATATCAGGTATTGTGATCTTTCCTACTTGTTCTTCTTTCTCAAGATTGCTGAGGCTATTTGGGGTTTTTTTAGTTCCATATACATTTTTGAAAGTATTTGTTCTAAATCAGTGAAATATAGCATTGGTATTTTAATTAGGATTGCATTGAATTTATAGACTGCTTTTGGAGTAGTATGGACTTATTTTTTTAACTCTTATTTTTTTATTTTATTTATTTACTTATTTGTTTATTTATTTATTTTTAGAGACAGGGGGAAGGAGAAAGAGAGGGAGAAAAACATCACTGTGTGGTTGCCTCTCACTCGCGCCCCCCTACTGGGAACCTTTGGGGACCTGACGTGCAACCTAGTCATGTGCCCTGACTGGGAATCGAACCAGCGACACTTGGTTCGCAGGCCGAAGTATGGACATTTTAATGATGTTAATTCTTCCAGTCCATGAACATGGTATATGTTTTCATTTATTTGTATCTTCCTACTTACTTCCTTCACTGTTCTGTAATTTTCTGAGTATAGGTCTTTTACCTCCTTGGTTAAGTTTATTCCTAGGTACATTATTTGTCTTGTTGCTACAGTAAATAGAATTTTTCCCCTAGTTTCTGTTCCTGATATGTCATTGTTGGTGTACATAAATGCCTTCAATTTGTGAATATTGACTTTGTATCCCGTTATTTTGACATACTTATTAGGTCAAGTATTTTTGGGGGGAGCTTATAGGATATTCTCTGTACACTATCATGTCATCTGCAAATAATGACAGTTTTACTTCCTCTTTTCCAATTTGGATGGATGCCTTTTATTTCTTTTTCTTGTCTGATTGTTGTGGCTACAAATTCCAGTACTATGTTGGTTAAAAGTGATGAAAGTGAGCATCCTTGTCGTCTTCTTGATATTGGGAAAGCTTCTAGTTTTTGCACATTGACTATGATGTTGACTGTAGGTTTCTTGTATATGGCCTTTATTCTGTTGAGGTATGCTCCCTCTATTCCCACTTTGCTGAGTGTTTTTATCATAAATGGGTGCTGTACTTTATGAAATGCTTTTTCAGCATCTATTGATATGATCATGTGATATTTTTCTCTCATTTTGTTTTTGTGGTGTATTACATTTATTGATTTGTGAATATTATGCCATCCTTGTATCCATGGGATGAATCCCACTTGATCATGGAGTATGATCTTTCTAATGTATTGCTGGATCCATGTTGCCAATATTTTGTTGAGGATTTTAGCACCTAAATTCATCAGTGATATTGACCTGTAGTTTTCTTTCTTTGTTGTGTCTTTACCTTATTTTGGAATTAGGATGATACTGGTCTCATAAAAACAGTTTGGGAGTCTTCCCTCTTCTTGAATTTTTTGGAATAGTTTGAGAAGGAAGTGTTCTTCCGTAAATGTTTGATAAAATTTGCCTGCGAAGCCATCTGGTTTAGGGCTTTTGTGTGCTGGGTATTTTTTGATTACTGCTCAATTTCACTAGTTGTTATCAGTCTATTCAAGCTTTCTACTCCTTTTTGGTTCAGTTTTGGAAGCTTGTATATCAAGTATTGTGCTTGTCATTGCAATTACAAAGTTAATGAAGATATCTTCCCAGCTTACAGTCAAGGGAGACAGACAAATTTACATGTGATTATAGTATAGTGCAGTTATTGCAATGACAAAAGCATGCATAAGATGCTATGGAAGTACAGCAAAAGAATATGTGTATAATCATTAGATGAGATGTAGGAAATCAGAGAAGTTGTCTCAAATGACATAATCCTTAAATTCTATAGGATATGTAGAATATGCTTTCAGGCAGAGAGAAGACTAATTATTAAGTTTCAAGCATATTTATAAACTGCTCATGTTTTACTGTTTATTTAGTTATTAAAATTTTGAATTATGAAAATAACTCAGGTTGATAAATTAACTATATATAGATTTTAAGAACTGTTATATTACACTGTATTGCAAAGGTGTGATATAATGATGCTTTGCCTGAAAATAACTTTTTTGTCTGATCTGATAAATGCAGCTAAAGTGCTTTTTCAAAATTGAAGATTATTTATTTGCAAAATCTATGTATCATTCAGCAGAGAAAAATCTTTGATGGGCATTGTTGTTTCTCTTTGCTTCTCTGGAAATTTAATTCTCCAAAGGCTAACCCCACAGCTGTGAATTTCATCATCTCTTCAGTGTCTCTGTTGCTGACTTGGAATCTTGCAGCCAGGCTTGTCTTCTGCCTAATGTGGCATGTGCATAGCCTCTGGCAGTTCACTTGGTAGAAACACAAGCTTTTTCACAGCTGGCAGTAGACTGATTGTTTACCTTCTACATAAGAGATCAGCTCTATCTATAAAAATGCAACTTTCTTGAAAATCTTTGCAACTTTGAGAAATAGAACATAGGCCTTTTGTATGCTATACATGAATATGTCCTTTTATTTTAAAAACTGCTGCAGTTACCATTGAAGCTGCCTGGATTGGAGATAAATGACATTAGAAGTTTCCAACTAATTCTTTTCAAAAGAACTAGTCTCTTACACAAGAATCTCGTAATTGTCCTTCGTTTTGATGAAAATTTTCAGATGAAGGGATTGTGGGCAGAGAGCAGAGCTTATTTTTCTCAGTTGATATGCTGTTTTTATACTGAAGTTTAATTTCAAAGAGTTGTGAAGTATCTGTATCAAATGCCTCTATACATGACATGGCCCAAGTGTTCAAAATTCAAGTATACTAGGAGAGATCAAAAGTGTATTTTGGGTTTAGATATGTCCCTTAACTTTTCTGGGGCCTCTGTTTTGTCACGTGTAAAATTGTAGAAGGTGTTGGTTGGCTAGATAAACACTAAGGCCCTTTTAGCTATAATAGTCTATGATCGTCTTTTTAGGGACAAGTTTATAGAACAAGTTCAATTATTTATATTTTCCTAAGGTTCAGACAAATAAATGCATATGAAAATGAATTTACTATGATTTAGTGGAAGAGCAGGAGCCTTTGAAAGCAGATCTGAGTTAAATTTAATAGCTATGTGATGTTAGCTTAGTTATTAAAGTCTCAAATTTTGCATTTGTAAAATGGGGATAATAGTATTGTTGTGAGGATTAAGTGAGATAATGTGTAAAAAGTCCTTACACAGTGGTTGACATAAATTAAGCATTCCATAAAAAAGTGGGTTTCTTCATTTTCTGAAAGGCACTGAACTATCTGTGATCCTGAGTTCTGAGCTGCTCATTCCCTAATAGTCTTGTATTTTTATTTTTATTTTTTCAGGATGCCAAAAGTTTAATTAGAAATGATTGAACCCACTTGCACAAGTCAGTCAATTAATCTGGATTCATTTGCACAATTCAGTGCCTGTTAATATGGAACTTTTGTAGAAAAATATACTTTACCGTTGTTGACCTTCTCTATCTAGTGACAGAAAGTAGATATGTACAGACTAATATCCATAGAGGAATGTTAGAAGGCTCAAAAATAGTCTCACACAAAAGTACCAGGATAAATTTTATAGCACTACATGTGATTATACAATAATCCTTGAGATAAGTATCATTACATTGTGTTCCTTACATAAGTTTACATGAGTCTTCCTGTTGCCATTCAAGTCATTCTCTTTATTATTATAATATTTTATTGTTTATGCTATTATAGTAGTCCCCACTTTCCTCCCTTTGTCCACTTCCACCCAGCCCTCTCCGTCCCAGGCAATCCCCATACTGTTGTCCATGTCCATAGGTCATGCATGTATGTTCTTTGGCTAATCCCTTCATCTTTTTTCGTCTAGTCTCCACCTTTTCCTCTGACAGCTGTCTGTCTGTTCCATGTATCTGTGCCTCTATTTCTATTTTGTTTGTTAGTTTATTTTGTTCATTAGATTCCTCAAATAAGTGAGATCACATGGTATTTGTCTTTCACTGACTGGCTTATTTCACTTAGCATAATAGCCTCCAGGTCCATCCATGCTGTCACAAATGGTAAGAGTTCCTTCTTTTTGACTGCTGCATAGTATTCCATTGTGTAAATGTACCACAGCTTTTTTTTATCCACTCATCTACTGATGGACATGTAGGCTTTTTCCAGATCTTGGTTATTGTAAATAACTCTGCTATGAACATAGGGGTGCATGTAGTCTTTTGAATTTTTGCTTCAGATTCTTAGGATATATTCCCAAAAGTGGAATTGCTGAGTCAAAAGGCAACTTATACCACCATACACAAGAATAAACTCAAAATGGATCAAAGACTGAAATGCAAGCCGTGAAACCATAAAAATATTAGAATAAAACAGTAAAATTTCAGATATCTTGCATAGCAATGTTTTTGCTAATACAACTCCTAGGTCAAGAAAAAGAAAGGAAAAAAAATAAACAAGTGGGACTACATCAAACTAAAAAGTTTCTGGACAGCAGAGGAAAACATCAACAAAATATAAAGACAGCCCACAGAAAGGGAGGACATATTTGCCAATTATACGTATGATAAGAGTTTAATTTACAAAATATATAAAGTACTTATAAAACTCAACACCAGAAAGCAAACAACTCAATTAAAAAATGGGCAAAGAACCTGAACAGACACTTCTCCAAGGAGGACATACAGATGTCCAATAGACATATGAAAAGATGCAATGTCACTAATCATCAGAGATGCAAAGTAAAACCACAATGTCATGTTACCTCACACCTGTTTGAATGGCTACCATCAATAAATCAACAAAGAACAAATACTGTCAAGGATGTGGAGAAAAGGGAACAGTTGTGCACTGTTGGTGGGAATGCAGACTGGTGCAGACACTATAGAAAGAAATACTCATTCTTATAATTGTGACCATGTATATTTGAGTTCTAAATAGAGTTGAATAAAACATAGAGTTGTGAAAAGTGCAGTTAAATTATGTAGGCTGCATACAGGGCAATTATAATTAACAGAGATAGAGTGGTATTGTGGTATAAGATAAAAATGCCAGGCAGAGTTAAAATTCCATATGGGGCTCATTAGCAGTATCAAGCACTGAGTACATGTGAGGAAATGGTCATCTGACTTCTGACCTTTCAAAAAGTTATGCAATCCTTTTTAGAGGTCAAAAAGTGGGAAGAAGAGAAGAAATGCATGCAATACAAATCTAGAAACTTAGGTTCCAGAAATTCAAGTTTTATTAACAAATAACTACTAACTAACAGAGTGTAAATAAACTCATGCATACAGAGAACACACTAACAGCTTTCAGAGGGCAGGGCATTGAGGGCTGGGTGAGAAGGGTGAAGGGATCACACACTGAAAAGAAGGCCTCATGGACACAGACAACAGTATGGTGATTACCAGAGGGAAGGAGGGGTGGGGGCAGGTAGCAGAGGGTAAAAGATGATTAATGGTGATGGAAGGAGAGTTGACTTGGGATGGTAAACACACAAGACAATATACAGAGGATGTATTGCAGAACTGTATACCTGAGACCTATATAATTTTATTAACCAACATCACCCCAATAAATACAATACAAATAAATAGAAAAGAAAGACTACTACACATAAAGTAGGCATGATGGCAGGTAGGAGACATTGGACACATTCATTCATAAAAAATATGGCAAAAGTGGATTTACAGTTGTAATACAAATATATAATAAAACAAGAATGAACTATTTTGCATAGTCATGACTGTAAAGCTATTTTTGCCAACCCCTGTACCTATCCCACTAATTACCAGCTACTATAATAAATGCTAAAGATACAATGGTAAATTAGACATTGTTCCTATCTACGAAGATTTTATAGTTGTAATGGGAGAGATAGAAAGGTAATCATTTGAACTGCCTCAAAATATTCTCTTTCCTTCATCCTGTTTTTCCATCAGCCTCTTCAGTTGGCCTCTTTAGTTCTTCTTTATTAACTCTGTTCCTCCTCCTCCTCCATCTGATACTTAACTATTGGATTTCTTCAGCCCCTTCTCTTCTATAAACTCTATCAAGTTTACTCTGTGTTATGACCATGTATAGGTATAATATACACTCAAATGAGCAAGGTTCAGCAAGATTCTGGGTAATATTAATAGACTATAGAAATGTGGATTAAAAGACTACTAGGCAGTTCCATTTTTAATTTTTTGAGGAAACCCCATACTGTCTTCCATAGTGGCTGCACCAGTCTGCATTCCCACCAACAGTGCACTGGGGTTCCCTTTTATCCATGTCCTCACCAGCACTTGTTGTTTGTTGACTTATTTATGGTAGCCATTCGGACAGGTGTGAGGTGATACCTCATTGTGGTTTTAATTTGCATCTCTCTGATGATTAGTGGTGTTGAGCATTTTTCTTATGTCTATTGGCCACCTGTATGTCCTCTTTGGAGAAATGTCTATTCAGGTCCTTTGCCCATTTTTAATTGCACTGTTTGTCTTCCTGGTGTTGAGTTGTATGAGTTCTTTATATATATGCTGTACACCTGAAACTAATACAAAATAATATTGAATGTAAACTGTAATTGAAAAATAAAATGAGAAAAAAGAGTATTTCTTGAACATCAGATATAGTCAGTTATTTGCCAGTATCTGTTATAGGTATTTAATCTATTATTTGTTTAATTCTTATAAAAATATATGAGAGAGATAATATTGGCCCCTGTTTTATAGTAGGCAGAAACTGGCTACAAGAGCTTAGGGAACTTTCTGAAGGTAACAATTTTAAAGTGCTAAAAAAAGAAAGTTGAAACATAGGTCAGTTTGATTCAAAGCCATTTCTGTAGGTACTTCATATGAATGAGGTATAAAAACAAAACAAAAACCATAAAAACAACAGTAACACTTAAAAATATATATCTATAATGCAAGACTTGATGTTTGTACTACAGCTGAAAATTCTGCATTCTGCAGAAGGTTACTTATTTGCATGTGTGTTTAAAGATCAGCTGTCAGCCCTCAATAGTGTATATAAGGGCAATGTCTCTGTGAAGTAGAGTGATATTCTTAGCCTGTTGAATTGGAGGAGTTTCCCAGGAGACCACATACACAGTCTGACATGAACTTTTAGGTCCCCTGTTTTATCCTCTGGATCTGCTCTGCTCTGTTCTCTGGGAATCAAGATGTGGCTTTAGGCATCAGTGTGATATTTGTTGTATGTCAGGTATAGGAACAGTGTTGAAAATATGAAGAACTCTGCCATCTCATTCCTTGAATTTCTAAAGCCTCTTGACATTAGCAGATGCTTACTCTTGCAGTTATAACCAATATGTGAACAATTCAAGATACCAAGACTATTTAACATCACTCCACTTGATTTTGACAAAGTTGTTGCTTATTTATCTAACCTCTTCCTTTTCCCCAGTTATTGAGCAGACATTTAGTATGCATCTTACGTACCAAACCAATTAAATAAATTCAGGATGGACAACAAATTCTATCTTGCTCAGGTATATTTTTTTATTAGTTAATTATTGTGATCTTATAGGTGAAAGTTATTAAAATGGAATTTAATTCAATGTCCTTTATTTTACAAGTAAGTAAACTTAAGTTCATGTAGGTCAAATAGCTTTTTTTAAGGTCACACAATTTAGAGGCACAGAAAGAACATGAACCTAAATTTTATTTCTAGATTAGGGCTCTTTCCAGTTTTGCTCTGTTGACTCTTAGCTATATGCTGAACAACACAGCTGATTATAACAATGGAAGAAGACATAATACCATGAATTTTTGTATTTGCTTTCTCACTTTAGTAGGATTGCTTTTTCCATTTTTTGACCTTGGTGGACCTTTTTCTTAGGGAGTTTCTTGACCCTGGAATGCTTCTAATATATTCCATTGAGTTTTTCCTAGATAGGTTCCTATTTATGGTATTGATGAGACTCTGAGGACTTAGACAAAACAGTGAAGTATTTGGAAAAGAGAAGGGAAAAGGGACTGGAATGACTCAAAGAGGAGTTGTAGAGCAGGCTAACATGTATTATATAATGGAGTGAACTGGGGATATGAGGTAGAGAAGGAAAGAGGGAAATTATTGAAGTTGAAGGTAAGAAGGAAGTTTGAAGCAGAAATTTGAGGTATAGTTGGCATCTAGTCTTCTCATCTACAAAATAGGAGTAATACTTGTTATGCCTATCTTACATTATTTTTCTAAATACCTCAGGGAGAAAGGATTTTGAAACCTCCAAAGCATAGTGCACTTTTCAAGGGGATGATGCTTGGTGAAGTTGACAGTGGTTAAGCATGTGGTTGAAAGGAAAGAGATGGCAAGGGGATAGGGTAAGTATAGAAAGTATAGGGATTTGTAAAAAAAACATTGATATTATATGAAAGAGTATAAGAGATAAAAGAAAAAATTAAATACATATTAGGTAAGAAATCAAAGGAACACATAGAAGGAGTGAATAATTTGGGTATGCTAATTTAGCATACTGGCTAGTAATAGAATTATTGGAATTAAGGAGGAACCTTATATATCAGCCATTTAAAAGCTACTTAGTATATTTTTTTCAGCTTTAGCAAGTCAGAGAAAGGCTGATATATTTTGTAGAGGATGTGGATAGAAAAATGATAATGCTTCTATAGGTTGTAATATAGTTATTAAAAAAATACTCAAGTTGTCCTTGCCAAATTCAAAGCAGGTACTTAGGTTGCTGGGTTGAGAGGAGACTATTTGCTGATGTGGCTACGTGAACTTCAGAAAAGGAGGTTGTTTTGGCATTTTCTGCCATCTTTGAGCTAATCTAATCTAGAAAGTTGAAATTGAAATGTTTTGGAGTTAATGAGGTAGCTCTTAAGGCAAGGGCTTAAATGTTAAGTTTTGCTTTTCACTTTATCTCAAGGTAGGAAAACCTTTGTTATGAAAAGAACAGAAGTTCTGGCATGGGAATGAATATGAAGACCAGCATTACTGAGTGCAGAAGTGTGTGCATTTTCAGCTCCTCTTCATACTCTGCACTGTTGTCTCATCAATTCTCATATGGTTTCTGATATAACCTCTTGTTGGCCTTTGGGTTGGAAATTCTTTAGGCTGGATCATTTTCTCCTCTTCACCAAAGTAATTTAGTCAAACTTGAAGGTTTATACCTGGTTTTACTTCCAAGCAGCCTTCCTGTGCTTATTAGGTTAGGTTACATCTCCATCTTGATACTATTGACATTTTGGGCCAGATACTTTTTTTGTTGTGGGAATCTGTCCTATGCATTACAGTATACACTTTTTAGCAGCATCTCTGGTCTCTACTTTCTAGATGCTCGTAGCATCTCCCACAGTAGTGACAATGAAAAATGTCCCTAGACATTGCCAAGTATCCTTTGGGGGACAAAATTGCCCAGAATTTAGGACCACTGTTATAGGTGAAAAAATATGAACTTAACACATCTTCACTTCATTTCAGTGATATTTTAGAAGGAGGGAAGTTAACTTGTTGCTTATCTTTCCATTTTGGATCAAAAGCCTACAGTTAAACTCACAATGGGATTGTGCCATCATCCATTTCTGTTAGTTCTTTCTGTGCCTTGAACATTGCTTCTGCCTCAGGGTCTTTTTACTTGCACTTTCTTCACCTGTGATGTTCTTCCTCTAGATATGCACAGGAATAGCTGTATCATTTTGCTCGGGTCCCACATAAAATGTCATTCTTTTTTTTTTATTTTATTTTATTTTTTTAAAAAGTCCTATATATATCAGTTAAGTCCATGTGATTTAATGTGTTGTTCAATGCCTATATATATCCTTGGTGTTTCTTTGCTTTGAAGATCTGTCTGTTTTTTTTTTTTTTTAAGTATATTTTATTGATTATATTGTTACAATAGTTCCAATTTTTTCCCCTTTGCTCCCCTCCGCCCAGCACCCCCCTTCCACAACAATCCCCTCCCCAAGTCCATGCCCGTGGCTCACCCTTTCATATATTCTTCTTCTTTTTAAAAAAAAATAATTAATTAATTAGTTAAATATTTTAACAATAAAAAATAACAATCCTTCCTTCTCAGACTTAAGACCCTTTACAATCTTATAAAGGACAATGGACGAAGGTCTCGAGCTCCTCTAGCTGCTTCAAGCTGGACATGGTCGCTGTCCTACCTACCCTTGGGTCAAGAAATCCCTAATAAGAGTCGGGGTGTGGAGGGGAGGGTGGCCTTCCCACAAGGGGAAGGATCGTGCAGACTCCAGGTTGGTTGGCTATCTCTGGACAACGGCATGCTTGGTTTAACAGGCTGGCATCCTTGTTGTATTCTGGGGGCAACAGGGTTAAAGGACATCATTCAATCCGTAACCACTAGATGACAAAAGACAGGTATTAATTTTTCAATGTCCCACATTAGGGAAAAGAAGGGCTTCTTTAGAGGAAGGTATGCCAGGTACATCTCACCTGTCCAAAACCCTTTTGCCCATTATACTTAGTTTGGACTGAGGGAAATATCTTAGGTTTCCCTCCTCTCAGGCCTCTGGGCTCTTTCTGTCCAAGCCATTAGGATAGAAAAGAGAAACCAGTTTTAAAGTGAAGCCCACAGACTACCCCGTTCTTCACCAACCCAACCACTTAGTTCAGCCAAACCATTGAGTCTCAGGAGGCAGCAATGCAGACAGGATTAAGTGAGGCCTATACGTACAGACAATCACTCAGGTAATGAGATCGTAGGCTTATGCCCTTTGAAAACAGAAAACACATGTTAATTTATGTAACATAACCCACACACAAGTTTATAGATCTGTAGGACTGTCTTATCGGAAAGACATCCAGTTGCAAGGCATTTGACATTCTTCTTGCCTGTAAATTAAACATCTTTGATAATGCCACAGACATAGTTTAACTTTCAAATGAAAACAAATTTTTAATGAAAAGAAACTTTAAAGACGGTTAGCTGCACTACTTTATAGTCTACCACTGGGCATTGTTATCTTCCTTGAATCTTGATTTTTCTCCCTAAGATTACCCTCCTTGTCATTAAAGGGACTGCATTAAGTTCATTTTTAATTTATCCTGTTCATTTGCATAAACACAACAAGAGCAGCAAATGATCACTTATGGTCTTTAGTTTTGTTTTGCTGGAACTTACGCAAGGAACATTTAGGGTGACCTTCAGTCTGCCCTTCAGGGCACAGAAGCTGAGCCACATACCTGGCATTCAGCCTTGCCTGTAAACACCTGTCTTTTCCAGGTCCTCCTGGTTTTCCATTGTGCCTTAAGGTCCTTTCTAGCCATCTTTCAGGAAAACAACCTTCGTTCCTTCCCTGGAAAGATTGCTATGGACCGCTCATCCATCCAAGGTACCAGGCCTTTTATCTCGTGGACTTTTATTACCTTTGAAAGTCAGTCCCAGTTGCTCAGGGCTTTTTGGTAACAACCAAAGCCCAAGCATGTCTCCTTTAGGCATGACATTCCAGTCAAAGTCTTAGTCAAATAAATCGTTATTAACAACTGGTCTTATTAGTTTTATGCAAAGAAACTTAGGTCATTACTTACTTCTTTAGAATGCCAAATTCTGGAGGGATCAGATAGGGAGAAAATATATACAGTGTGAAGGAAAATCCTTGTCCTTCTAATATTCACTGAACTTGCATTTCTATTCTTTATATTTTTATTTTTCCCCCCACTAAAAATTTTTCTGTTTGTTTGTTTTTCCATTACAGTTGTCTCACTTTTTTCCCCCTCTTGCTTCTCTGCACCCTGTCCCTCCCTTCTCCCACATTCAGTCCCCACCCAGCTGTCCATGTCCATGGATCATTTATACATGTTCTTTGACTAGACCCTTCCCCTTCTTACCACTTCTCACCCTCCCATCTCCCCCTTTGTTACTATTAGTTTATTCCTCGTTTACATACCTCTGGTTCAATTTTGCTCATTTGTTTGTGTTGTTCATTAGTTTCCTTTAACAGGTGATAGCATAAGGTAATTTTCTTTTGTTGCCTGGCTTATTTTGCTAAGCATAATTCTCTCTAATTCCAATCATGTTGTTGCAAATGGTAGAAGTTCCTTCTTTCTTTCAGTACTTATTCATTGTCATTTTCCCCCTTTGTACTCGTGTTCCTCTCTGTCTCTCTCTGTTTCTTCATCTTCTTAAAGCAGACTCTTTAGCATCTCTTGCAATACTGGTTTGGTGGAGATGTATTCTTTTAACCTTCTTTTGTCTTGGGAACTCCTTATTTCACCTTCCATTTTGAATGAGAGCCTTGCTGGGTAGAGTATTCTTGGTTGTAGGCCTTTGTTTTTCATTACTTGGAATATATTTTGCCATTCCCTTCTGGCTTGTAGTGTTTCTGCTGAGAAATCTGATGATAGCCTTATTGGAGCTCCCTTGTACGTTATTAGTTGTTTCTCTCTTGCTGCTTTTAGGATTCTCTCTTTGTCTTTGAATGTTGGCATTTTAATTATGATGTGTCTTGAAGTAGGCCTGTTGCGGTTCATCTTCATTGGGACCCTCTGTGCTTCCTGGACTTGCATGATTCTTTCTCTCTTCATGTTAGGGAAGTTTTCTGTCATTAGTTTTTCAAAGAGGTTTTCTATCCCTTGCTCTTCTTCTTCTCCTTCTGGAATTCCTATGATACGGATATTATTACGTTTCATGTTGTCCTGCAGCTGTCTTAGAGCCTCTTCAGTCTTGTTCAGCCTTTTTTCATTTTGTTGCACTGTCTGTGAGTTTTTGTCTACATTGTCCTCCAGCTCGCTGATCCGATTTTCTGCTTCCTCTAGCCTGTTTTTAATTCCTTCTACTGTGTTCTTCAATTCAGAGATCGTATTCTTCATTTCCTCCTGGCTCTTATTGATAGCTTCCATGTCCTTTTTGATGCTGGTATAATTCTCAGTAAGTTCCTTATAGTTCTTCTGGAGTTCACTGTAGTTTTTCTGGAGTTCTTTGTAGTTTCCGCTGAGCTCATTGAGCTTCTCCATAATACATGCTTTCAATTCCATATCTGATAGTTGGCTGCCCTCTATTTCATTTAGCACTCTTTCTGGGGACTCTGCCTTTCCTTTCGATGGGGGGTTGTTTCTCTGTCTCCCCATTTTTGTGACTCCTATTGTTTGTTGGTGCTTCTTAGAATGATCTGCACTTCCTGGATCTGCCCCTGGTGGCGTCCTAAAATGTCATTCTTTAGGGAGGTCTTTTCTGATCACTTTTCCTCTCAATCCCATTTACCTATTTTATTTTTCTTCATATTTGTGTTTAAAAGAGTAGGCTTGCTGTTAGAACAGAGTAAGCTCAACTTTCATTGACTTAAAACAATAAGATTTACTTTTTACTATGATTGTAGTTTCGTGCTGGTTGGAGGGTCATGCAGCCATTCAGGGACTTAAGCTCTTTCTTTTATGTGGCTCTCCCATCTGCTAGAGTTTTCTCCTTTTCTCTCTTTGACTGGTGAATGGGGAAAGAGAGTATGAAGGATTGTGTAGAGAGCAGGTCTGTAAGGGACATAATCTCTTTTTTCTAGTTACATTGACTAAAATTTAGTCACATGGCCATACCTAACTGCAACAGAGATTGGAAAATGTAGTCAGCATTGTACTCAGGAGAAAAAAGGAAATTGAGTTTGGTGGAAGCATTATATCATCTCTGCCACAACATTATTATATATTTATTAAATGTTTTCCCAATAAGAATAAAAATTCAATGGAAGCAGGGATGTTTGACTGTTTCTTTCCCCATGGTATTCCAAGTACCAAGAACAATATATGGTGTGTAACTGGTGCTCATAATATTTGCTGCAAGAATCAGTGAATGAATGTAGTCTATCTTGTCTTCCACTGTCCACACACTTAGAACTGTTCCTGTAAGCAATAAGTACTCAATCACTTATTAAATAAATGAATGCATGAATGGGTGCTGGATTTGAAATCAGAGCTACATTTCTGTGGCTTTTATACTGTCTGTGTGATATTGGAAAATTTAACCATTCCACACCTCAGTTTTCTCATCTGGAATAGGAATTACTCCATTTGTTAACACAGTAATCCTATGGGATTAATGTATAACTTAAAGGTTTGTTGCATTATCTGAAGTAATATATAAAATGCTTAGCCCAATGTCTCAAACATCGTAAGTTCTTAATAAATGATACCTATTTTTACTGCTTTCAACCATATTCTACTTTGAATTCTGATTGACTCATTTTGTTTAGTGTGGTTCAGTACACATGATTTTCATATATTTTTAACTTATTGAAATGACATAAGCATAATTTGAGACAACCTACACATGTACTGTCATTTAATAACTTATTCATTCATTAATTAAACTATTTATAAATTATCTATTTTATTTAAGACACTTTGTTAGGTAATATGAATTCTTATTCTCTATTGCAGTGTTTAAATTTGGAGGAGTTTTATACAACCTGATTAGTTTTATATTTAGTTAATATATTCAAGGATAAATATGGGAGAGATTTTATTTTATTTTTATTCTAAAGAAATATGCTTAGTCTCTGAGTAATAAGGGACTCTTAGAATGTTATTCATGAGAATTCTGTATGTCATGTAATACAATTACCCTTTCCATTATTATTTGAATCCTCTTAAGAGTATCACCATACCTCAAGACCTAAAGCATTTTTTAAAAATAAAATACCCTTTACCAGTAGTAGTATAGAAATGACCTGAGATATTTAGTCATTGCATTATAATTTTATTTTCCCATACATATGTTGGAAGTAAAAAGTATGTCATCACTTAAGTGAACTGAAAAAAGAACAATAGTATTATCTGATTAGTCAGCCAATGAAAAATTTAAAACCACTGTTGTGCATCCTGAAAGGACTAAGTTAAGTCCCACCAACTACAAGAGTTCTTTCCATAAGTTTATCTCTCACCAACCTCTAATTTTGTTTACCTTGTGCAGTATATAATTCATTAATGAATAATTATTCTTTTATTATAATATTTCACATATTAATTGAATTCTCTCAGGTTTAGGATAAACTTATTGAGAAGCAGAAAGCATATCTTGCACTTTATTACTATTATTATCTTTTGTATTTCTTAATGGTTGGGCATGTGGTAAATGCTTAATTAGTTCTTTGAATCATAAACTTTAAAGGATGCAGAGAGGCCATCTTGTTCAGCTTCTTGTTCAAGAAAGATCTCTTTTCACAGAAAACTTAAGGAATGACTTAGCTAGCCTGTGGTATAAATGCTATCATGAAAAGGAGAGTACTTTCTAGGGCAGCCTATTTCACTGTTGGAAGATAATGCACATTAGATGTTTATTTATTTATTTCATATTTTTGGACTGAAATCTTTCCATTGATGGTTCTAGTCCAGTCTAATAATGCAAGTACAATAGTCGAGCTCCCCCTTTTATTTTTTACTTGTTAGCTCTTCAAATTTTTAGAGAGTTGTAAAATATCTCTTCAGTTTTATTTGTTTTGGTGCTTTTTTTCTGGTTTTCATTTATTAAACATTCAGAATATCTATTATGTTGTGGATATGAAGACATATTTGTGACTGGCACTTACTTTTTTCAGTTTCTCACTGGATATTGATTTTAGATGACATAACAAGGTCATGATTCTCTTCCTTTATAAGCACTAATTTGTGTCTCCCTTAAAATGTGATGCCTGAGATGGGCCAAAATGATTTCAATTGAAATCTGAACAGTATAGTAGGTAATTCATTAAAACTCATTATTTTATTACATGATCAGGATAACTTACTTTTATCAATGTTGCTATAAGTTGTGTTGAATTTTTCTGTAATATTGATTAACCAAAATGTAGAGATTTTTTCCCTCCACATTTTCTTCCACTAGTCTGGATTTGAGCAGTTGATTTATTTTTCACAAGCTAGGTGCAGGGCATTTTTTTGGGGGGGGTCTTTGTTAATTTTGGCCTAACATCTTTGCTTATATTGTTTGAATCATGAGTCTCACATCTATGCTCATAGCTAACCCTCCTAATTTTGAAATGTCTGAAAAAATTATATAATAAGCTTTTATTTTCTCTAAGTCTTGAATAAAATTTTTGACCCTCTTTGAGTGATCAATTATGTTTGGGAAATGTGGGGATTTAATATTGTCATGTTTGAAAATTGCTATTTCTTGATTTTTGTCATCTTTCATCTTATATTCACTTATTATCATTGCTCCATTTATAAGGAAATTGTACTTCCAAGAATAGAGTATAAGAATTAGGGGAGTAACATCTAATTACAAAGCACGCCCGTGGGTGGACCTCATTTTCATCCCACTCTTCATCTCCATTGCTTTTACCTTAGTTCAGACCCTTATCATCTCTCGCCTCGACTATTGCTTTAGCCTCCTAACTGTATTTTCTGTACAATCTCATCTCTTTCCAATCCATTATCAATACTAATGCCAGAGGTGTCTTCTTATTCTACAAATCACATCTTGTAATTTTACTACTGAAGATCCATAAATAATTTCAATTGTTTATAAAATAAAGTAGACATTTAAAAGTAAACATTTAAAGTTTTCCATAGTCTGATTTTTTATGTAACTTTCTAGGCTGTTCTCTTAAATCTCTGGGCCTTTTATAATATTTCAGAGTAACCTAGTTTTTCCAGAATTGCAGCTTCTTCATGTTTTGGTTGTCTGGTAGGCTCATACTCAAAACTCCTAGTATCACCCCTTACCCCTTCTTTAGAAAAACATTATGGATTCTTCCCCCACTTTTCCCCAACACAGAGGTTTATTACTTAAGTCTTCATTGTACAATGGGCATGTTTATATAAGAGAAAGTGAAACACTTTTTTGTTACTTTTTCACTTCACTGCCTACACTCCTTGAGGGAGATCCTCAGTCTTCTCTATCTCTGGATCTTCAGCACCTAGCACAGTGCCTGGCACAGAGTGGACAACCAGTGGATGCTGAGGGAGATCAATGAGAACCCCCAGAAACCTTTGATAGGCTACAGTTTGGAGAACAATGTGCCAGAACTCTTTGAATATTGAATCTGGCATAAATAGATTAGGAAAACCAGCCAGATGTTGTTTTTAAGGATTCCGTGTTTAGCATGGAAATTAAAATTTCATTTAGAATTACCTGTCTAATTTGGGAACCAGAATCTAGTTGTAGAACTTGACAGGATTACATATATAAACTCCCCAAAGGCTGATCAATCACCATGCCTTCCTGAAACAGTGCAGTTTGTGTGGAAGTAGAAGGGTCTCCAAGTTGGCATCCCAGACTCCCTGCTCCTGTAGTCAACCTCTGTATCTCATTTCAGTTACCACGTTGACCTGTTGTGCTCAAGTCATCACCACACAGGCAGCTTTTTCTTTGTCTCTCTTTGAAAATGCTCTGGGCTCTGAGCCCTAGGGTTAGATTGCACCCTGTTCTCCTTCAAATCCTCCAGGGTCAGGTTTTTATAGCTTTCAGACGATAGACTAACCTTAGCATGCCTGACAAGGCCTTCCATGATCTAGTTCTTGTCTCTCCCTACACACTCCCACTTTGTTCCTCCATAAAGTCTTCCTGGAACTTTTCTCATAATTCTTTACTTGGCTAATTTTTACTCATATTTTAAAGGTGGTTCAGAAAGCCTTCTGTGAGAAAAGGTTAGATGTTGCTACTTTGTGCTCTTGTAGACTACCTTGAGCTTACCCCACATTTCTAGTATTTATCACATTATTCTATAATGTAGTGGTTTATTGAATTTGCCTCTCCCTCTAATGTCCTTGATAGATAGTAACTTTTAAGACTTATATTTGTATTACTGGAACCTAGCACAGTGAGTGCATAATAGTCATAAATAAATATTTTGTTAAATGAATTAATAACTCCATACTCAGAGCCGAGGAGGCAATTAAAAATTGCTCCTGTTTGGTATAGAGTGGAAAAATATACTTTTAAGAAATACTTTTTTCAGTTGAATTTTCAGTTCAATAATTATTTGTTGATATTGCCCTATATCTGGCCTTTTTTAGTTCTATAGTGAGTGCAGGTGTCCCTATTAATGGTAATCAAAGAACATATGGCTATCTGCACTGTAAATAACACATAAGTGGAATGTTAGTGTTTATGTGGGAAGTGAGTATTAAGGCATATGCAATTAGCTGTAATACAAAATAGAATAGGTATAAGTAGAGTCTTGGTAAGATCAAGGGAGGGAGATCATTTACTGCAAAATATTGGGACTTTGGATGCAAACTATTCTTTCAGGGAACAGTGGGCCAACATTTCTTCTTAAAGGGTGTAGGATGAAAGCAGAGAAATCCAAGACAATAAATAGCTTCCTGAACTGAGGCTCATCCATGGTCATACATGTGAAAAGTAGCCAAGCAAGGGTCCAGCCTTAGGCCCATGCTTCCCTAAATCCCATGGCATCAAACTATACTGTCTGTAGTGAGTTTTCCCTTCTTACCAAAATGTAATTTTTTTTCACTGTATATTTTATTAATTTTCAATATAGTCTTTATCTAGATGGTCAGCTTTTTGAGAGTATATTATTAGTACATCTTTATTCTTTTATTGATGATAGATTTATTTATAGCTTATTGTTCTTGTATATTTTCCTTGGTTCTGGACATAAGTTAGGGTGGCTGCAAAATTAGATAGGCAATATATATTTGGTAATTGAAACATCCTCTGATTGATTGTAGCTTAACAAATATAGACATCTTATTTTTATTATAGATATATGTACCTAGAGAGAAATAGGATATATGTATTTAGGAAGTTATTATTTTTTAAATTTTGTTTTTGAGTCCTTGCAGTATATCTTATAAATATATTTGTAATGAGAACAAACATGGTACAATTTAATAAAGTGCTAGGAAAAAGCTGTGTAGTGGGTACTAGTTGACAGAGATTAAAGTCCACAAATCAATAACTTCTCTTTTCTAAAACACCCTCCAGTAGGAATTTTAGAATTATTTTCTTGGCTGAGAAGTTTTGGGTTAAGTCTTATCTTTAGTGTGATTTTCTCTCTCAAAATCATGAAGCCTTGGAAATATGGCTTTATAATGGGTCTCTTGACAGGTCCCTTTAACTGCATGTCACATATACATAGAGGTAATTTGTTACTTCTTCCAACGTGTTTTAGCCTGAGAGGTGGAATACATGTTCTTTATAAAGGTCAGTTTTAATTAATAAGCTGTTTTCCTTGTTTTTGACCAGTATGAATTGCTTGTAACTTTTCTATAAAGTAGTTTTCCATGTAAAAGTAAAATAAACTGAGACTTTGTCATATCCATCATCAACATAACCCACTTAAATGTCAAAAACTATGTGCAGCCTTAAAGTCTTATTTGTAGATGCCTCAGCAGACCTATTTATCAGACTAAAATAAGGTATAATTATCATATTGTTTCATTAGGTACTTCTATGGGTGCAGATCATTCTTTGTTTTTCCCTCCGCAGAATACGTCGATTGTTTTTATTGCTAAATATTTATTTATGTAGTACTTTTTAAAAAATGTAACATTAACATTAATAGGATTAGATATTTATTTCCTTAAAAATAAGCCTGACTTTATTTTTTCTTTTGTCTCTATCTTCCTTAAATTGAAAAGATTCATTGTGTTATTTTCTCTCTATGTTTGGAGGCAAATATTTTACACACTATAATAAGGATGTTTTATAGTTTGTAATTCAACTGGATGTTACAGTATTCAGTGTTTACTTCAAAGAAAAGACTTTTTACTAAGGCATTATTTATGAATTCCAATTTAAATTATTCCCCCTTTTTTTGAATCCTTCCTTATACTTTATATAATTGAATCTTTTAGTCATTTTGTTAAATACACTTCTTTCAAGTTACAGGTGTCTTGATGATGATGATGATAATAGTAATAACCAACTACCTATTGAGTAAATACTATATTCTAAATAATTTACATATATTTTCTGTAACCTTCAGAACAACATAAGCAAACAGACTCAAAGAGTTTAGGTTAAATTTCTTAACAAAGGTTATACTACATTCATATCTGAATTAGGGGATTTAATCTCAGATCTATGTAAATTTGAAATCCAAGTTCTTACTATTCATTCATGCTGCCTTAATGTGGGGTATTTAAAAATAAGAGTGAAGAGTTTGCTTTCTGAAATCTGGGTGAAACATCTATATGGCTGAATGTTAAAATGCACAGAAGTCAAGAAATTAAAAGTTTGTATTCTGTAACAATTATTCCATTATTCCATGCCACCTTGGATTATTTTGTACTACTGTAAATGCCATTATTTTTAATGGCTTTATATACATCTGTAATATAATTGAGATATGATTTCTCTGAGAATAAGTACATCTTATTTTCTGCCTTGTGCATTTAAATGCTCAACCATTATATTGCATTAACATTAAGGGCAATAGTCCCCAACCCCCTTTTTGTCTTGATGTCCGTATATGTGTGTTTTGCAGTGTATTGCTTTCTTTTACTATTTGGTCTCTTTGCTGTTTGATCCTTTTCAAAAAAATTTATTTCATTTTATTGATTATATTGTCACAATAGTTCCATTTTTTCCCCTTTGCTCCCCCCCGCCCAGCAGCCCCTCCCCGAGCAATCCCTCCCTTCCCCAGTCCATGCCCACGGGTCATGTATGCAATCTCTCTGGTTTCTCCCTTTCCTATATTATTATTATTTTAGAATTAATTCATTAATTGACTTCTTTTTATAACAATAAAAAAGTAACTTTTGATAAATTTAAAATATATCACATATTCACTATGCTCTCAACAGATAAAAATATCCATATTGAAATTAAATTTAGCTACTAAAAGTCCTTATATCAACAAGTATATATAGATTATTGTCATTGTGCCAAGCATTGTGTCATAGCTGGGGTGGAGAGAGAGAAAGTAGTGATAAAAAGATAAGACATTAGATTCTTCTGATGAGAAACCACAATCACTAGGAGTAAAATGATGCACATAATAATTAAAAGGCAATAATGTAATAAAGTTAGAAACAAGATGCTGTGGGAATGTCAAGAAACAATGACTATCATTGCTTCGCAGAGGAGATGATATTTCATGTAGGTCTACAGAATGAATAGAATTTCTTCACAAGGAAAAATGGGCATGTGCACATTTCTAGGAATTGAAAACCTAATTAAGAGTTCCAGTGTTTTCATTTGTTTAGAATCACCATAATCATGACTGTTAGAAATATTAACTGATATTGGAGTGTTATATTAGTAAATTGATATAATGAGTGACAATACTGTTGGTGACATGATTTTCCAAAACAGTGATACTTCTGGATAAAATTGTGAACAAATCATTATAATCATTTCTTAATTGCATTCTTGAAAAAAATCAATGTGAACTACAATCATGCAAAATATTCTGCATGTGTAAAACACAGTTAGGCCCTAAGCTCACATGATTATAAGTAGAACTTTTACATATAGGAATATTTGTATAGAATATTGAAAGTTGTACATGACTTTTCTCTACTTTGCAGTACATCTGGCATATTTGGCCTGTAAAACCAAATACCATTAGTGCTCTTCCATCATTATGAAAACAAAATAATACCTCAAAAAACTTACAGGATGTCCCCTAGAGATACTGCTGACATTTATAACCACTGCAACACAATAATTAAAATAACAAAACTAATAAAATTGTCAGAAAGAGAAGTGGAGAAGAGTGTACACAATCTATTTTCTTTCCTAGTAGAGTGTCAATGAGATTATTTGATGTTGATAAATGAAGATATATGTTTATAAAGATAGGATATAGAATAATACCTAAGAAACTAAAAATGGAAGTGATTAAGAGCATTTACATTTAGGGAATGAATAGGATTTCAGGGGTATGAGCCATAGAATAATTTTACTTTTAAACACACACACACACACACACACACACACACACACACTCAAATGATCAATTCTGTTCCATGAAAATCATTCTTTCTTTTTCACTCTTAAACATTTAAAAATCAACTTTATTGGGTTATAACTTATATATAATAAAATGTACTAATTTTAACTGTATAATTTAATAAGTTTGGCAAATATATAATAAACATACAATGTACACCAATGTATCCACCACCACCATCACACACACAAGGTTCATACTTTTTGAAAAGATGTCCAGTCTTCAAAAAGTATTTGTTTTAAAGACTTCTCTTTTTTTAAGTATATTTTATTGATTATGTTGTTACAGTAGTTCCAATTTTTTCTCCTTTGCTCCCCTCTGCCCAGTACCCCCCTTCCCTCCAGCAATCCCACCCCCCTTAGTTCATGTCCATGGGTCATGCATATAAATTCTTTGGCTTCAGCCTTTCCTATATTATTCTTAACTTCCCCCTGTCTATTTTGTACCAACCAATTATGCTTCTTAATCCCTGCACCATTTCTCCATTTCTCCCCCTCCCCCCTCCCAGCTGATAACCCTCCAAATTACCCCCATACCTATGATTCTGTTCCTATTCTGGTTTGCTTAGTTGGATTTTGTTTTCATTTTTTAGATTCAGTTGTTGATAGTTGTGAGTTTGTTGTCATTTTAGTGTTCATAGTTTTGTTCTTCTTTTTCTTAAGTAAGTCCCTTTCACATTTCATATAATAATGGCTTGGTGATGATGAACCCCTTTAGCTTTACCTTGTCTGGGAAGCACTTCATCTGTCCTTCCATTCCAAATGATAGCTTTGCTGGGTAGAGTAATCTTGGTTGCAGGTTGCTTTTCATCACATTGAATACTTCTTGCCAGCCCCTTCCTGCCTGTAAAGTGTTCTCTGAGAAATCAGCTGATAGTCCCATAGGCATCCCTTTGTAGGCCTTTTTGCCAACTTTTTTCTTATTTTTCAATATTGTATTGACTATTCCAGGTCCTTTGAGTTTCCATATAAATTTTATAATCAACTTGTTGATTTCTACAAACTATGCTAAGATTTTGATTGGGATTGCATTTAATCTAAAGACTAATTTTTGGAAAATTGTTGCATTTACAATAGTGAATGTTCTAATCTATGAACATGATATACTCTGTCATTTAATTGAGTCTTTCTTAATATCTATCAGCAGTATCTTTTAGTTTTCAGTATACAGTTCTTATACATAATTCGTTAAATTTAAGGCTGAATGTTTTGTGCTTTGTGATGCTATTATAATGATACTATATTTCAAATTTTACTTTTCAAGTGTTTGTGGCTAGTATCTTTCTGGGGTCTGTATTTAATGCCCTGGCTTTCAACATGGATTCTTCACTGGGGATGGATGCAGTTTGAATGTTTCCTACCCCTGTGTACTTTGGCAATTGTTTAGTCTACAACTTTTTGGTTATTTTTTCCTGGTCTTATGGAGTTTCGCTCTACAAGACAGTATTCAGCCCAAGTCTGAAGCAGACCTTATGTAGATATTTGGTATTCTTGCTCTGCATAGCTCTTTCCTCTTGAATACTCTCATCTTTGAATTTAAGATTTTTTTCCTCTTCAAACTTATGTCAGTCTTCTCAACTCAGAGAACCACCCTGTTGTGCTTTGAAACCCTCTCTCTGCACTATCTTCCAGAAAGTGTGACTAATATTTCCCTTCTCTCAGGCAACACAGTTTAGCACTACCTGTCACCCAAGTCTGAAGATAGTTGTTGCAGGTGTATTTGTTAAGCTTTCTAGTTGTTAATGGTTGGGGTACAGTCCTAGTTACTCTCTCGTGGGTAGTACTTGTCATATTAGCAACTGCTTTCCCTCCATTATTCCTGTGAGGATCTTGAGGAGTTTCCTGGAAGAGTTTGCAAGTCACTGGTGCAGACATCCACCCCTAAACTTACACATGCATGTATATACTTCACTCTGGCGGAGGAGAGGAAGGCATGTATGTCTTGGCTGAAATAATCAGAGGTCAAAGAAGATTTCAAAGTTTTGATAACATTGCAGTCATTCCCTTTCCCTAACCTGCAGCCCCTGGCAACCACCAATTTTTTTTAATATTTATAATTTTGCCTTTAAAAAAAGTCATATAAATAGATTATAAAGGATGTGTCTTTTTAGTTTGGCATTTAGTAAAATGCATGTGAGATTCATGCATGTTGTCATATGCATCAGTTATTTGTTCCTTTTTATTATTGATTTACATTCTTGTGTGGATGTACCACAGATTATTTATATATTCACAAGTTGAAACCATTTAAATTGTTTCCAGTTTTAGGGTGATTAAGAACAAAGCTGCAAGGTTGTTTTTTTTTTCCAACATATGTTTTCACATCTCTTGTGTAAATTCCTAAGATTACAATTTCTGGGTTGTATGTTGAGGAAAGAGGAAGGACATCTCTAAAATCAGAGAAGGAAAACTCTGACTCCAAAAAACCTCCGCTGCCTTGCGGCATACCTCTTCAGGGGAAAGGCTAAGGCAGTAAACCCCGACAGAAAATCCAGAGCCGGAGTCCCTAAGGCGGTTTGACATTGTAGTCAACACCGGCAACTCCTGCGGCGCACCTGAAGCCAAGCTGTATTGCCTTTGTCTTTCCCTTGGACCCTTCAGCTGCGAAGAGAGGGGGGGTCTGCTGCATGGGCAACAGCAGACCCTCCATATCACCCTGCCCAGGCTCTGTAGCTTCAGTTTCACTGGAGAGGACACTCCAGCGTCATCGCAAGATGTCGACTCAACACGGGAGGAGACAGATACCGGTTATAAGCTCATCCGATTGGCGAAGGAAACGAGCGCCAGGGGTCTCCTCTGACGGTGGGAGAAGTCATCGCACCTCACTGGACAGCTACCGTCTCGCCATGGCTCGCCTGCCCCACTGGGTGCGTGGGGATCAGAGTGGCGCCTCTCGAAAAGTGGGCCACAAAACACCCGCACCAGTTAATTCCAAGCAAACAACAAGAAAGAAGCCTCCGGCTCTTCGCCTCGCTAGCTGGAACATCAGGACCATGTGCCCCGGACTTACTGCAGACCTTCCGTGGATCAAGGGTGCCAGGAAAACCGCTGTCATCGATAGGGAACTGGCACGACTAAACATCGACATTGCGGCTCTACAGGAGACCCGGTTGGCCGACAACGGAACTATCAGAGAAACCAACTACACCTTCTACTGGCAAGGGAAGTCTCCGGACCAACCAAGACAGCACGGTGTTGGGTTCGCTGTGAAGAACACGCTTGTTAACTCCATAGAGCCACCCACAGGAGGCACAGAGAGATTACTTACCCTCCGATTGTCAACAACTTTCGGCCCAGTCAGCATTCTTAGCGCGTATGCCCCAACCCTCTGCGCCACCACCGAAGAGAAAGAACAGTTCTACCATGCACTGGACGAAGCGTTATCCAAGATCCCCAGAAGTAACGCTCTCTATCTCCTTGGAGACTTCAACGCAAGAGTAGGAGCCGACCACATGGCCTGGCCCACCTGCCTTGGAAACTTTGGGAGAGGAAAGATCAATGAGAATGGTCAGCGACTGCTTGAGCTTTCGTGTCACCACGGCCTGTGTGTGACAAACACATTCTTCAAGTGCAAAGAGATCCACCAGGTGTCATGGAGGCACCCCCGCTCCCGCCATTGGCACCAGCTTGACCTCGTCATCACCAGAAGAACGGATATTGGCAGCACCCTCCTCACCCGCAGCTACCACAGTGCAGACTGCGACACGGACCATGCCCTCGTGGTAAGCAAGGTGCGCATAATGCCGAAGAGGTTGCACCACTCCAAGATGAAGGGTCGCCCACGCATCAACACCAGTTGTGCCAGCAACCCAGTTAAGACCCAGCAATTCATCAACAAGATGGAAGATGCACTCGGCGAGGGAGTGGCGGCAGATGACATTATCGAATCCAATTGGCCACGTCTCAGCGACGCCATATACAACTCCGCCATTATTGCTTACGGGAAGAAAGAGCGGAAGAACGCTGACTGGTACGAGGCTCACTGGGAAGAAATGGAACCCGTGATCGAGGCTAAGAGGAAGGCCCTACTGGCTTACAAGGTCACGCCCACTCCCAGTACACTTCAAGCTCTACGGGCTGCCAGGAACAAAGTCCAGAAGACCGCCCGCCACTGTGCCAACACCTATTGGCTAAACCTGTGCAGAAGCATTCAGGAAGCCGCCGATATAGGCAACGCACGAGGAATGTATGAGGGTATCAAGAAGGCAACAGGCCCAATCCCCTCCAAGATCGCCCCCCTTAAGTCCAAGACAGGTGAGGTCATCACTGACCAGGAACAGCAAATGCGGCGGTGGACCGAGCACTACCTCGAGCTGTACGCAATGAAGAACACCGTAACAGACACTGCTCTTAACGCCATCCCAGACCTACCAGTCATGGAGGAGCTAGACACCCCACCTACTGCGGCAGAGCTCGGCAAAGCCATCGACCGCCTCGCTTGCGGGAAAGCACCAGGAAGCGACGGAATCCCTCCAGAAATCCTAAAGAGCGGGAAACCAGTCCTGCTACAGCCGCTCCACCATCTACTCTGTCTCTGCTGGAAGGAGGGTTACATCCCCCAGGATATGAGAGACGCCAACATTATCACCATGTACAAGAACAAAGGAGACCGCAGCAACTGCAACAACTACCGGGGCATCTCTCTCCTCAGCGTCGTCGGCAAAGTATTCGCCCGGGTCGCTCTTGCCCGCCTGCAGACCCTTGCTTCCCGCGTCTACCCAGAGTCCCAGTGTGGCTTCAGAGCTGGCCGATCAACAGTGGACATGATCTTCTCCCTACGCCAGCTGCAGGAGAAGTGTCACGAGCAGCATAAACCACTCTACCTCGCCTTTATTGACCTCACGAAGGCGTTTGATCTGGTCAGTCGAAGCGGACTCTTCAGCTTGCTACGGAAGATTGGCTGTCCACCACATCTGCTTGCTGTGGTCATGTCCTTTCACGACAACATGCACAGCACGGTGTCCTACAACGGCGCAACCTCTGAGGCCTTCCCAGTCAGCAGCGGAGTAAAGCAGGGCTGCGTCCTCGCGCCTACGCTGTTCGGAATCTTCTTCTCCATGCTCCTCCAATACGCCTTTAAGGACTGCAGCGAGGGTGTCTTCATTCACACCAGATCCGATGGCAAGCTCTACAACCTGGCCCGTCTACGAGCCAAGACCAAAGTCAAAGAGGTGCTCATCCGTGAGATGCTCTTCGCCGACGACGCAGCTTTGACATCACACTCCGAAGAGGGACTCCAGCAGCTAGTCACTTGCCTTTCCCACGCATGCAAGGAGTTCGGACTAGCCATCAGCCTGACGAAGACGAATGTTATGGCTCAAGGCACGGGGACTCCCCCATGCATCACCATGGACGGATACACCCTGGAGGTTGTCAACGACTTCACTTACCTCGGGTCCACCATCTCGAGCTCTCTGTCAGTCGACTTGGAGGTCAACCGGAGAATCGCCAGGGCAGCCACAGTTATGGCCAGACTGAACCGGCGAGCGTGGAACAATTCCAGCCTCACTGAGAAAACCAGACTGCGCATCTACCAAGCCTGCGTACTCAGCACTCTCCTCTATGGCAGCGAGACGTGGACCACCTATGCAAGGCACGAAAGGAAACTCAACAGCTTCCACATGAGGTGCCTGCGATGCGTCCTGCATGTCGCCTGGCAGGATAAGGTCCCCAACACCGAGGTGCTGAAGCGAGCCAATATGAGCAGTTTGCATGCAGTTCTTAGCGAGAGACGCCTCAGGTGGCTCGGCCATGTCAAAAGAATGGATGCAGGCCGTATCCCCAAAGACCTCCTCTACGGCGAGCTAGCAGAAGGCAAGAGGATGACAGGGCGCCCAAAACTGCGGTTCAAAGACATCTGCAAAAAGGACATGACACAATGCTCCATCAATCTCAACACATGGGAAGTTCAAGCAGACGACCGCCTAGCCTGGAGGCTCGCGGTCAGGCAAGGTACGTCACGTGCAGAGGCTGCGCGCAAGGAGGAGGCGGCCCAGAAAAGATCGAGGCGGAAGCAGCGTCAACAGCAGCAACAACGGCCATCTGCCTTCACCTGTACCAAGTGCGGCAGGGATTGTCACTCCCGAATCGGACTGCACAGCCATTCTCGGCGGTGCAGATAGACTCTCAAGAAGCTACGCCATCGTCTCTCGAGACGGACGGCTGCCGACGACGACGACGACGATGTTGTGTATATTTAATAAGTGCCAAATTACTTTTTAAAGTGGTTCTACTATTTTACATTTCTATCTGAAATGCATCAATGTTTTCATTGCTTTGCATCATCATCCACCCTTGGTTTGGTCAGTTTCTTTGATATAAGACTTTTAATAGGTGTAGAGTAATATCTCATTGTGGTTTCAACTAACATTTTCCTGTTGACTAACGATGTTGGACTTTTTTTCATGAATAATTGACACCCATGTATCTTCTTTGATGAAGTGTCTGATACAATCTTTTATGTATACTAGATATAGTTCATAATCACATATGTGTCTTGCAAGTACTACTGGCACCACGGTACTCCTCGTTAATTCGTTCTGGAACTCACAAAGAGTGCTGAAGATGACGAGAACTGAACTGATTGAGAGCTACTGTGAGACTGAGGTGGCTGCCTCTGTTTCATTGTGAGAGAGGGGCACCAAGTGGCGAGCAAGCGCAGGGTACTGAAACATTTGTTTCTTGTCAAAATGTGACGAGTACAGGGTTTGAGGAGTCCTGAAGCCAGTGAGTACCGAGGTATGACTGTTTTTTCTCATTCTGTTAATTGACTTTAAAAAATTAATAATGCCTTTCGAAGAACAGTAATTTTTAATTTAATAAAATTCAGTTTATAACTTTTTTTATGGTTTGTGATTTTTATGTCTTATCTAGGAAAACTTTGACTAACATAAGGATACACAGATATATTAATATATTTTTGATTTGCCCACTTAAAAAAACTTTCCATTTATTTAATGTTTTAGAGTGATTTTTTTTTTTGTTATGGTCAAATATACATAAAAATTATTTTAACCTTTTTGGGTATACAGTTCACTAACATTAAGTACATTCACACGCTTGTTCAACCACTGCCACTATCCTTTTCTAAAACTTTTTCATCATCCCAAACAGAAACTCTGTACCCACTAAACAATAAGTCCTCATTCTCTCCTCCCTGGTAACCTGTATTTTATGTTAGTTCTCTATAAATTTGCCCATTCTAGGTATCTCACATAAGTGAAATCATTTTACATCTGTCCTTTTGTGTCTGGTTTATTTCACTTAGCATGTTTTCAAGTTTTATCCATGTAGCATGTATTAGAATTTTATTTCTTTTTACGGCTGAAAAATATTCCATTATGTGTATCACCTAATTACAGAAAAATCCATTCATCTTTTGAGGGAAATTTAAGTTGTTTCTACTCTTTGGCTATTGAGAATAATACTGCTCTGAACATTGGCGTATGAATTATTGAGTCCTGAATTTCATTTCTTTTGGGTATATACCTAGGACTGGAATTAATGGATCATATGGTAATTTTTACATTTAAAATTGTTTTTATGCCTTAAAATTGTTTTCTACAGTGGCTGCACCATTTTACATTCTTACCTGCAATGTGTAGGCATTCCAGTTTCTCTGTGCCTTTGCCAACAGTTGCTTTTTTTCACTTTTTTGATAGTGGCCACCATAATGGGTATGAAGTGTTATCTCATGGTTTTGATTTGAATTTCCCTAATGACAAATTAACATCTCTTCATGTCCTCAATTGTCTAACTTTGGAGAAATGCTATTCAAGTCCTTTGCCTGTTTTTGAATTCTCCTGGTGGTTTTGTTGAGTTGTGGGAGTTGTTTTTATATTCCGGATATTAATTCCTCATCAGATGTGTGATTTGAGAATATTTTTTCTTATTCTGTAGGTTTTACTCTGTTGATAGCTTTTGATTCAAACTGTTTTTAAATTTTGATGAAGTTCCATTTATCCATTTTTTCTTTTGATTCAGAGCTTTTGGTGTCATATTAAAGAAATCATTGCTAAACCAAGAATCAATGTCGTAAAAGATTTCCCTGTATGTTTTTTCTAAGAGTGTTATAGTTTTAGATCTTATGTAGGTCTTTGATCCATTTTGAGTTAATTTTTGTATATAGTATAAGGTAAGGATCTGACCTCATTTTATGTGTGGAAAACATATAAGTTTTTGAGTTTTAGGTTTTACAATTGGGTCTTTGATCCATTTTTGCATGAATTTTTATGTGTGATGTGTTGTTTTTAGTATGTGGGTTAATAATTGATAAAAAACAATTTTTTATAAATATTATTCTCTCTACATTGAATTACCTTTGCACCTTTATTGAAAATCAACTGACCATATATGTGTGGATGCATTTCTACATAGTCTGTTCTGTTCCAATGAACTATGTATCTGTCTCTCCTTGAATTCAACACTGTTCTTTATTTCAAAATTGTTTTAATTTGTTTTTTCATATAAATTTAGAACCAGGTTGTTGCGTTGGGATTTTGTTGAATCTATAGGTCAATCTATGGAGAATTGATATCTTGACAATATTGAGTCTTCTAATCCATTAACATGGCTCATTTCTCCATTTACTTGGGCCTATTTTGATCCATCAGTGTTTTTAGTTTTAAGCATATAAATATTGCACAAGTTTGTTAGATTTACAAGGTCTGTGCCAAAAAAAGTCCAGCCATTGTTGATATAATGAGAACGATTTGCATGACATTGATACAACCTGGCAGCCAAGGAGAGTGGACTTGAATGCACATGCCTGAACAATGATGACTTCACTGTACAAGTCAGTGTGGGTGATGGATGCCATTGAGTGAGCATGTGTACTGTGTGACTGTCATATTCAAAATGACCGAGTGAGTAAAGCAACAAGTCTGCATCAAATTTTGCATTAAGCTTGAACATTCCTCCGTGAAAACTATTTCATTGATTCAGAAGACTGCAACTATGGGCAACTGGTAATTGGCAGCTTCTACATGACAACATGCCTGATCATTCATCACGTCTCCTGCAGAGTTTTTTGGTGAAACATCAAGTCACCCAAGTGACTCAGTCCTGCTACAGCCCAGATTTGGCACCCTGCTACTTCTGGCTTTTCCCAAAACTAAAATCACATTTGAAAGGGAAGAGATTTCAGACCATCGATGAGATTCAGAACAATATGACAGGGAGCTGATGGCAATTGGGTGAACTGTGTGAAGTCTTAGGGTGCCTACTTTGAAGGGGATTGGGGAGTCATTGTCCTATGTACAATATTTCTTGTATCTTATATCATCTTCAATAAATGTCTCTAGTTTTCATATTATATGGTTGGATACCTTGTATACCTCGTATACCTAATCGTTTTATGTGGTTTCATTTTTGGTGTTTTTGTAAATGTGACTTTTTAAATTTTAATTTCCCATTATTTGTTGCTAGTATATAAAAATACAACTGACTTTTGTATATTGACTTATTGTTATATAACTTTGCTGAACTCATTTATTAGTTCTAATAGCTTTTTAGCAAATTCTTTGAGATTTTTCTACCTAGAAAATTATGTAGTTTGTGAATAGGGGCACTATGTATACCTTTACTTAAAAAGATTTATTTGTTTTTAGAAAGAGAGGGTAAAGGAGGGAGAAAGAGAGGGAGAGAAACATTGATGAGCGAGAAATACATTGATTGGTTGCCTTTTGCTAATGCCCAGCTGGGGACCTGGCCCACAACCCAGGCGTGTGCCATGACTGGGAATTGAATCAGTAACCTTTTGGTTCTCAGGTTGGCACTCAGTCCACTGAGCCACACCAGCCAGGGCTATGTATACCTTTGATTTCTCCTTCTTATATTCTTGTTTTTTCTTTCTTGTTTTCTTGTTTAGGACCTTTAGAATGATGTTGAATAGGAGTGGTGAAAGTGTGCATACTTGTCTTGTGTCTCACATTAGGCAGAAAATTTTTAGTCTTTCACAATTAGATATAATTTAGCTATTTTTTCTAAGTAAACATAATATTATATAAAAATATATATAAAGATGCCTTCATCAGGTTGCAGAATTCCCTTTAATTCTTTATATGCTGAGATACTTAATTTTGTCAAAATCCCCCCCCAACCTACTCAGATGATCATATAAATTTGATTTTTAGTCTATTGATAGGGTGAAGTACAATGATTGGTTTTTGAATGGTGGACCAACCTTATATTCTCAAGATAAATTGTATTTGGTCATGCTGTATTATAGTTTTACATTGATTTGCTAGTAATTTGCTGAGAATTTTTAGTCTATGGTCATAAGGAATGGTGGTCTTTAGTTTTCTCTTTTGTAATGTCTTTGTCAGCATTGTCATTTCATCTTAGTTTACAGAATTGTGGGCTTAAGGTTGTTCATGATATTCCCTTTCTATCCTCTAATATTTGTAGGATTGTAGTGATGTTCCCTTTTTCATTCCTGATGTTGCTAACTAGGTCTATTGATTACAGAGATGGTAATGTTGAAAGGGTTCCCACATAGTTATTTCTATCAGTTATTTTTCATTCATTTTGAGGCTTTCTTTTAAGTGCATAGACATTCAGGATGGTTATGTGTTCTTGTGAATTGACTCCATTATCACTATCTAATGTCCCTCTTTATCCCTGGTTTTATGTTTTGTCCTTAAGTCTATATTGTCTGACCTTAATAAAGCCTCTCTGACTCTCTTTTGATTATTATTTGCATGGTATGTCTTTTTAATCTTTTTACTTGTAACTTATTCATGTCCTTATATTTAAACTTGATTTCCTGTAGACAGCATATCATTGAATCTTCCTATTTGTTTCATCTGGCAATCTTTATTTATTAAACATATCATTAAATTGTCTTAAATATAAGATCATTAAATATATGTTTGAATTTAACTATAATACTGTACTAGTTTTTTCTATTTGCTCCATCTGTTCTTTATTCCTTCTCTCCTTTGTCTTCTGTCTTCTTTTAGATTACTTAGCTATTTTTTTAGTTCCATTTTATCTTCACTATTGGTGTATTTATAAGTGCTTTTTTAGTGTTTATCCTAGCCTTTTAAATATATATCTTTTAAAAATATATTTTCTATTCTTAGCTTTTTATTATTATTATTATTTTTTAGATTGTACTTATTTATTTTCAGAACGAGGGGAAGGGAGGGAGAAAGAGAGGAAGAGAAGCATCAATGTGTGGTTGCCTCTCGTGTGCCCCCAACTGGGGACCTGGCGTGCAACCCAGGCATGTGCCCTGACTGGGAATCGAACCAGCGACAGTTAGTTTGCAGGCCAACGCTCAAATCCACTGAGCCACAGCAGCCAGGACCCTAAATATATATATTTAATTTGTTATTGTCCATTTACTTTCCAAAGCTACATACGTAGCTTAAGAAACTTAGAACAATGTACTTCGAATTTCTTCCTTCAATATTTTCTGCTATTATTACCATATATTTTACTTCTACATGTGGCAAAAACATACAATACATTGCTACCATCTTTTGTTAGATAGTCATTTAATCTTTAGTGTGGTTAAATAAGAACATTTATGTTTATTTTTATTTATATAATTTCTGGAACCGTCCATTTCTTGGTGTGGATTTTAGTTTATGTCTAGTATCATTGTTTCTTCAGCCTGAAGATCTTCCTTTAATTTTTGTTGTAATAGTGAGTTGTAATTGATTCTCTCATTTTTTGTTTTTCTTGAAATACTTTTATTGTAGCGTTAAGTTTTAAAAGATATTTTCATGGGATCTAAAATTTTAAGCTTCTTTTTATTTCATTAATTTAAAGATGTCATTCTCTGACTTCTAGTTTGCTTAGTTTCTTATGAGTAGACTATCGTAATTTTTTTTATCTCAGTTCCTTTGTACATGATTTGTATTTTAAAATATGAAATATACAGTTTAAAAATATATTCTGCTTGGTAGTTCTTGGGCCTGTCAAGCTAGATATCTTTTACTGTTGTGGAAACTTCTTAGGGATTATTTCTTCAAATATTTCTTCTGCCCCATTCTCTCTTCTCTCCTTCTGGAATTATAGTTAAACATGTGTTAGATCACTTGATATTATTCCAGAGCTCTTAGATGCTGTGTTCTTTCTTTTTTCTTTTTTTCCTTCCCCTTTTTATCTTTGTGTTTTTGTTCAGCTTGTTTCTGTTGACCTAGAGTTCACTAATTACTCATCTGTGTCAAGTCTATTGGTGAGTATATTGGAGACATTTATTTCTGTTACTGTGTTTTAGTGTTTCCTTTTGACTCATTACTTTGGTTTTCATCTCTCTACTGAAATTTCCCATTTGTTCATGCATTTTGTTTTCTTTTCCACTAGAAGTTTTAACATGTTAAACTTAGTTTAAATTCACTGTCTAATAATTTTAATATCTGGTCATTTCTGAATCTAGTTCTGTTTATATTTTTCTCATCTAGAGAATAGGCTGTTTTTTCTTGAATTTTTATATGTTTCACAATATTTTATTGAATACTGGATACCTAGTGTAAAACAAAGTAGATATATGCTATTTGTCACTGGAAATGGATACACTTCTTCTAGGTCATTTGTATGAGGGCTTATGTCAGGAGTTAAGCTATGTTGAGTCTCATTGTTACTATGGTTACTTTCAGTTTGCCATTGGTTTCAAAATTTTTTAGTGTTACTTTATTTGTGAGGGAGAGGACTAGGATGATTGAGGCTATTTCATCAGTGTTCTGCTGCACCATGAACTTTTGTCCTTCCTTGGGTACTACTACCACAGAGGTGACTTCTCTCAATGCTTTTATGTCCTTACTCTAGAAGTGGATTGCTGTTGTTTGTAATCCAGTGCTTGGTATCTTGGTGTTGAAGGAGTACGAATATTTCTATTTCTAACTGCATTCTTAGGCAGGTCCTGTATATTCTGGTCTTGGAGTGGAGTTTTTACAAAGCGCCATTTCTTTCCTCTTTCGACTCTGCCTTGGACCTTTGATGTGTCTTGTGAGAGAAAGAATTTTCTGCCCCTTCTCCAGGGATAGGAGCCTTCTAGTGATGTTGATATATAGTCTTAGGCCCATGGCTATTTCCTGTTCCTCACCCAGATAAAAAGGACTTTTTCTTTTGCTGCTCCTCCTCCTGCAATGTCTCACATGGTTAAAATTTTGTTACTCCTCTCCAAGTGACTTAGACCTTAATTTCTGTAGGAAGATGGATATTGGTGGGGTTTCATGCCTTTATAGAAAAGAGAAGGCACTTCCTTTCTCCAGACCTGCATCAAAAAGAAAGGCATATTTTAGTCTTCTGCCTTGCTCCAATCTTTCGCCTGTACCAGGAGTCTGCCAGTGGGTGTGAATCCATTTTGTGCCTGTGACTCTCAGGGGTTCTATACTCTCATGTTTCCTCTACACTTGACCTTTAACAATTTTAAAGAAATTTACCTTAATTACTTCTATTTACTGGTGTAACACCCAGCATTTCTTCGTTCTGTACTGTGCCATATAGGAGTCAGTGCTTTCTTCCTATCTTCTTTTGATGGGGCCTAACATTCCTTGAATATCAGATTATTGGTTGCCCTATGACCTCAGTTTTCTGATATATTTTTAAAAGTTATGACTTTGTTCTTTACTGGAAAATTTCTCATTAAGGTGGAAGCAAAGAACTTTCCAGCTTTCTACATCTTGCATGGAAATGAAACTTATAAATCTTTGAAAAATTAAAGTTCCTGGTAGGAAATATGAGGTTCGCCAAAAAGTCTGTTTAGTTTTTTTCTAGGAAATAAAACACATTTTTCATTTACACCAATAACTTTATTGATTTAGATGCTTTGAGTATGTCAGCTATCTCCTGCTATTGGCTTCTAGTGGGTAGAGGCCAGGGGTGCTGCTAAACATCTTCCAATGCAATAGGCAGCCCCACAACAAAGAAACTTCACAAATCACTTTTGACACATTCAATCAACCACAGCACCTTCTCCATACACTGCACCAATTTATTTATATTTTTTTGCATTTCGGTTGTGTTTTTACTTTTCTTGCAATAATAAAGTATACTGTGCCAAAATGTTGCATATTTTCTTCCATCTTCACTATTAACATGGCTGCACAAAAATTCACCAATTTTGATTTTTTTTTTTTTTTTGATGCACATTGATAGACAGCTGTCACAATAGAGTCTATCAAAATTGTCTTGAATTAACTGAAAGATAACTAAGCACTACTGGAGCCATTGTATGGAAGAAATTAAATGAACTTTTTTTGGCCAACCTAATACAACTTCTGTGCTAATTCAGTGGTTCTCAAATGATTTCTGGTGGTGCAACATTAGGTAGGTATAATGCTAGGTGTGGAATTATTGCTCGTTTCAAAATAATTAACTTTATGTTTGTGATAAATTAGATGCATTACTATTATTAAATAATTGAAGCGATTTAATGACATTTTTGGATTTCAGTAGTCACACTAGATATTTTTCATATAATTCTCAGCATAATTTTGAAACATGGGTTTTACTATTCAGTGCCTTTTTATGGATGAGGGAAACTGAGACTTAAGGGAGTTAGTTGATTGTTTTGCATTACAGAGAATTAGTATGTAGTTACAGATAAGATTTAAGCCCATATCTTTCTGATTTCAAAATGCATTCTCTTTGTACCTTACCACAATATATAGTTAATTTCTTACTGCAGGGATAGCAGGGGAAGAGGAAAATTAATGATAAAGATCTAATTAGACTTCTATAACTAAATACATTTTGATTTCTGTTTAACATGAGCCAATTTTTTAAACAATAGGCAATGATATGGCAAATGATGATACCAGCATCGGAGGGAACGTGAGCAAATATATGGTGCTTCCAGCTGGCTACTGTGGACAGCCCAAGAAAGGACATCTTACCTTTGATGCTTGCTTTGAAAGTGGTGAGTGTATTAAAGCCCTTTGCTTTTCAGCTTGTTTGGTAAGGGATTTTTTAGACTCCAGTTCCACCTAACCATTCAGTGTCATTCAACCCATTTAACATTTCATCAGAATGAAACAAGTTGTCAGAGGAATATCAGCTTTGATGTAAATTAATTTGGAAATACTTAAAAATGAAATGCAATATTTTGTTGTTATACATTATTAGAAGTGTAATGATAATACTGGCGAACATTTGTACTGTACCTTATATTTTATAAAATACTAACCTAGATATTATTACTTTTGGGATAAAACTGACATAATTTGGTATGATAAATCAGTTATTGAATGTCTATTATGTATCTGGTTCTGTATGACATTCTCACAGAATTTAATCTTTGCCAGACAGGAGACTTCCCTGTAAGAAAGGATGAGAGAATGGATTCAACTGAACACAAACAAAATAGCAAAAGTGATACTGTATCATAATCAACAAATGTTGTGGGTATTCTAAAAGGGGAGCTCAGGACTTGATTGTGAATTCCAATCCAGTAGGGGCTGGATCTTGTTAAATTCTTTATGTGCTGAGCCTCATGTTCTACTGTGAATGGCAAACAGTAGGTATTCTGAATACGTATGTTGAAAATATTAGAGAGAAAGGTAACAAAATGCATGTGTGTTTGTGTGTTTGAAGGGATATGCCGGTTGTCTGAATCCTAAGAACATTGGTTGTTTATACCAATTGAAAACTTGTTTATGCAGAGTTTTTCTCTTTGTTTTATGTTGTTTTAGTTTGCTAGGGCTGCCATAACAGAGCCACAAACTTGAGTGGCTTCAACAACAGAAATTTATTGTCTCAGTTCTGGAGCCTAGAAGTCTGAGATGAAGGTGTTGGCAGGATTGGTTCATTCTAAGGGTTTTGAGGAAGAATCTGTTCTAAGCCTCTTCTCTAGGTTCTGGTGGTTTGCTAGCAATCTTTGTGATTCCTTGGTTCGTAGAAACATCACCTTGATCTCTGCCTTTATTTTCACATGACATTCTCTCTGTGCATGTCTATCTCAAAATACTCCTTTTTTAAAAAAAATTTAAAAATATATAAGGGCATTAGTCATATTGGATTAGGGCCCACTCTAATGACCCCATTTGAATTTGATTTCCTCTGTAGAGGCCCTATCTCACAGTCAGGTCACATTCTGCGGTACTGGGAAGTTAGGACTTCAACATATGAATGGGGGGGGGGCATAATTCATCTCTCAACACAGTACTGTAGTGTTGTCCTTCCAGTCAGATAGGAGCAGCATCCACATTGTTAGGAATAGTGTTTCTACTTTGAATGTAGTACTGTTGCCTTTTCGAGGATTTACTTGGTGCCTAGAAAATACCTTTTGATTTTTTCTTTTTTTTACAACAGATTAAGTCATGAAGGTTATTTACAATAATAACTTTGTGAGAGTAGGAATTATCCTTATTTTAAAGATTGTATTGTTTTGGTTTACCTATAGTATGAACTAATCCAGATTCCTTTCCTAGAA
Organism: Furipterus horrens; assembly: GCF_987537825.1. Taxonomy (NCBI): domain Eukaryota; kingdom Metazoa; phylum Chordata; class Mammalia; order Chiroptera; family Furipteridae; genus Furipterus; species Furipterus horrens. Next base: position 34,199,992 of record NW_028327173.1, on the reverse strand, counting down.
CACCTTTTCTGTAACGATACTCATCTTTTTCCATTCCTTATGGAAAAGCTCGGTACAAGAAATTGCCCAATCTGACCACACAGTAACCAAATGAATAATGCATATTTCTCACCAAATGTATGAACAATTGGTTATATCAACTGGATGTATGCTGGCAGTGCATAAGTCCTTCAGTATAGAACTGAGTGTTTAAGTGACACCCTCTCAAGTCAGGCTACAGTTCAAATCCTGAATTGAATATTGAGCCACAGTTTCCCCAGATTTTAATGGTGTATGATGCCTACCTTATATCTTAATTAAAGAAAAATAAAAAACATCCTTCAATGTTTAAAAAATTAGGCCATTTTACTAAAATATATGCAAAATAATATTTTAAAAATAGATAAAGGAGATCTCAGAAAGAGGAAATAGCAAAAGAAAATTCAGCTGGATGAGTATATAAAATGCATGCTCTGAATCCATAAATTTTCTATAGGTAGACTACAGATTTCACTGAGTTTTCTGGCAGTCAGTACAAAGAGATAAACAATGCTCATAAGATAAAAATAAACCAAGTACTGAAATTAGATAGAAATTCTTCCTAATGTGCTTCCTAAAGCACACACTGAAATGCGATGAACGGCATCCTCAAGAATATCCCTGTGGTCTTTACAACAATATGTTTCATAAGGGTGTCTTTTGTAGCATCCTTTTAGTGTGGATTGAGGGCATAATGCTAAAGGTCATTTTAGTGAAATTAATTAAGTTACTGTTTGAAACAATTTGATATATGCAACCTTCATTTTATCTAATTTAATTCAAGGATTTGTTTCAGATTATTTAAAACTGGGAAGTCAGAGGGCTTTTATCTTATGTGCTATCTCTGAGCTGTGGCTACCTGGTATGGTGGGTTGAAAAAGATTCTGTAGGTGTACTTAGACTTACTGAGAAGTAGTTAGGTGATTAATAGACTCAATGAATGGGGGAGTATTGATTCATTTGGATGAAATATATTGTCTTCACATAAGCCTCTATAATTATTTTTTCCTTTCAGAATGTAGAATATGTAAAGTGCCTAGCACATTGCCTGGTCCTGAGCTGGTGGATAATTAATGTTTTTCTTATGAAAAATAAAGTCTCCAGGTCAAATATGAACTCTCTTATGAATCCTCGATCTGTTTTTGTCTACATACACCTCTCTATAAGTATATTTCCCTTGGGAAACAGCCACACCACTCTAATTTTATTTCTGTAGAGACATATGACACTTATGATTAAAAGAAAAAAAACTTCTTTTGTTCTCTTGTGTTCGTAACCTGCTTCAGGACAGAATCTGAGTCTGATTAATGCCTGTTCTCCATAGAACCAAGCAGAATTCTCACAAAACTAAGCACTAAATAAATACTATATTTATTTGTTGAATGAAGTAATTTGAGCAACAGAAAGATAGGGAAAGATTAACTTTCTGATAGCTTTGATGAAAAAGTCATATTTAATTGCTTCTTATTCCCTAATCCACCAACTTCTCTGAAGTGTTCATACCTTTGAAAATGCTGGGGTTTTTTTCTGTGCCCCAGATTTGTTTCTCTACCTGGTAAAATGCTATTCAGATGCAGTCCAGCATTTCTTCCTCTGAGAAACAGTACACCTCAGGCAGGTTTAGCTGTCTTTATTTGTGTTTACAGACACTTCTTAAGCTCTTCTACGATAGCCCTTATTGCATTGCAGTCATTTAATTGTCTTTCATTTTCCTTATCACTGAAAGTTCCTTGAAGTCAGGAATGGTTTCTTATTAGTTTTTTTTCCAGCACTTAGTTTACTGTCAGCCATATACTAAGAAGTTCAATAAATATATTAATATAGAGGGAGGACAGAAAATGAACAGAATTATCTTCCTAAAGTGAGACTTTAATAAAAACATTTTAAAATTTAAAGAAGAATTTAACATCATTGGCAACAAAAATATTAAGGAGAAGAACCAATAAAAACGGTCTCTTACTTATTGCTTGCCAGATACTGTCATAAATGATATACGTAGTCTCTCTCATTTAATATTCACAAAAACTTCTGAGGTATTATATCCCACTTTGTAGATGAGGAAACTGATGCTCCGAGATGTAAAGTTATTTACCTTGAAGTGCATGAGTGACAAATGGTGTAGCTGTATATGAAACTGAGAATTCCTGGCTCCAAGGGCTATACTTTTAACCATTGCATATATATATGTATATGTACAGAATATGCATTATATATAAAAATATAATCTTATCATAGGCCAATTTATGACATGAATAATATATTGTTGAAAATTACTCTTTAGGTGATAAGACAAATAGGGAAAGTTTTCGTAATAAAGAAAAATGAAAAATTTTCTACCTGTTAAAATAAACCATTCAAACAAATACTCTTTTATTGTCATTATATGGAATTTGAATATTGTTTTGTGATTGATATGAGTGTATGTGTATTGAATATGAAAACAGCACTGTAATTTATACTTCAATTTAATTTGTTAGCCTGAGAGATATGATATGTTGTTTAAATTACTGTTGCAAGAAAAAGTTTCAGTGAAATAAAGATCTGGATCACTTATTTGCATACTATTACAAAACAATGGAAATAAAAAATTAAAACTTTTAATTCATTTCGCCAGTGGAATTTATTACATTAACTTGTATAATCTTAAAAACTTAATGTTCTATTTCCTTTTGATAGTAATGGTCTTCATTCATGGCACATTTGCCATGATTACATTAGAAATTAGGGTTTTTAGCTTAATGGCTCACCTAAACTTTTCTTTCTTTAGATGTTTAAATGGATGATATATTTTGATTTTTAACTTTATGGAGAATAATTCACAAATATAATTGTACATATTTAAAGTATACAATGTGATGAGTTGATATATGTATATATTATGGAATAGTTACTGAGATCAAGATAATTAATACATCTTTTACCTCACATAGTTAACATAGTTAACTTTTTTGTGTAAGTGGTGTGTGCTTAAGGTCTGCTCAGCAACTTTCAAATATACAGTACCATATTATTAACTGTAGTCACCATGCTGTACAATAAGTCCTCACTTAACTTGTCAATAGGTTCTGTGACTTGAAGCAAAAAGACTTATAATGAAATTAATTTTACTCTAGGCTAGCTGATATAAACAAGAGGTAAGTTCCTATGGCATCCTATCAGTGTTATAACAAAATGACATTATTCAAGGACCTGCTATACATTAGATCCTCAGAACTTATAACTGAAAGTGTGTGTCCTGTGACCTGCATCGGCTCATTTCTCTTTCCCCTAGGCCCTGGCAACCACAGTTCTATTCTCTGTTTCTGTGAAATTGACATCATTGAAGCATTATTCACAATAGCCAAAATATGGAAATAACCTAAATGTCCTTCAGCAGATGCGTGGATAAAGAAACTGTAGTGTATATATATATATATAAGGGAATATTAGTCAGCCATAAACTGAAAAAAATCCTGCCATTTATGACAACATGGTTAAATCTGGAGGGTACTATGCTAAATAAACTTAAAAACAAAACAAAACAAGATGCATCATAGTAAAATGCCAAAAAAAACAGGCTTTAGTTTTAGATGGACCTGGGTTGGTATACAAACATTGGTACTTACTGGTTATGTCATGCTAATGATATCGCTTAAAGTTTACTCACCTGTAAAACTAGGACATAAATAATTGTGTTATTGAATTATTATGCAAAATTAGGGATGTTATGTAAAACTGACATAGCACAACATCTGGCAGTCAAATTCAGGTAATAATTCTGGCACAACCTCTTCCTGATTCATCCTCCATAATGCCTCCAAAGCTAAAATGGAAATCATCTGATCATATTACTTCATTGCTTGAAATCTTTCATGACTCACTATTGTCCTCAGGGCAAAATTCAAATGCTTTTATTTAACAATCTCTTTGTTACTGAACAAAAAAAACCCCAGAAGTTCAGCTGCCTGTCACCACAAAAGCCAAAGTTGTGAGGCAGATGTTGGTGCAAAAGGAAAGAGGTTTTATTTAGGTGCTGAAGGATATGGGAAAATGGCAGATTCCCCGTCTCAAACCCCATTTTCTCAGCAAGACCAAGACAATAGCCAGTGTCCAGAGTTCCTGTTCCATTTCAAAGTACAATTCTTTGAAGCATGCAGGTGGCTGCTAAGTGGTCATTAGTCCCCATCCAGGTAGCTTAGCTTGTTTCCAGTTCCTGTCTGTTTCAGGTTTCCTCCCGGAGCTTGCATGTGGAGCCCGCATGGAGTTGGGCTATGCAGCTATTAGGGCAGCAAGGTCATGTGCTCCTGCATGAGACAGCATGCAAACACACTGGTGAGCACATCACCAGGTGGGCAAGAGGGAGAGAGAGAGAGAGAGAGAGAGAGAGAGAGAGAGAGAGAGAGAGAGAGACAGACTCTGTCCTGCAGGCAATGGGCCACATGGCCTTAGAGAACATGTTAGCCCACTATTGGAGTGCACAGTACAAGCCAGTGAGCTAGAGAGTAATGGTTCTTTGTTCCCTTGGGATTACATTCACTTGGATGTGGGATGTATCAAGTGCTTTCCCAAAATGAACAATCAACTTCCCAAACTTTTGTGGGCTTCAGGTGGGTCCGCTGCCCAACCAGTCCCTTCCCTAGGCTAGACTGATAGGCCTTTTTGGTCCAGCACCTCTCCCTGTGCCATTTTGACTTCTATGGTGCATGTGCCTGCCTCACCCTCGTTCCACCCCAATTTGTAGAGGTGGAAAAGCTTTTTCTATCTAATAATCTTGCTAGCTTTTCATATGCTCAGTCCAGAGCTTCCCTCTGCTGCCATCTTGGCTAATGGGGGAGTCTCCCCAGTGCTCCTGACAGAGTGTCTACCAGTAACATCTTTAACATAAGATCTTCTTATTAATACTATCACTTTATTTCTGAACATTCCATTTTACAAGGCCATTATCTCTTTTAGAGAAAAAAATTAGCACATTTAGGGGAAAGCAGCATGGTTATGAAATATAAAGGAGTATTTCACTGGGTCTAGAATTTCTTTTGGAGAAATACTGGTAGCCGTGAAACTGTAGGTGAATAATTTAATCCTGTTCTTCTTTTCTGACTCATAATTGAAACAAAGTTGAACTTCTTTTATAGTAGTGTTTTAGTTTTAAAAATAATTTCTGATCTCTTTACTGAATTATATCTAATATACATGGTTAGGTAGCTCCTTGTATGTTTTTCTCTTCCCTATTTCCTGTATCTCCTCTTTGAGGAGGAAGTAGAATATCTCTTTTCCAAATAACTTTCCTCTAAGAACTATGGCCTTTCCTACAGTAACATTTCTGAACCCAAAGGCCTTGGAAAGAATAGTTGGAGAAGTGTGAACTGTGTTTAATGAAATCTTGCTTGCACACCTCTTCAACTGCTCTTTTCAAGTCAACCCCGACACTGCTTGGAAGGGGATTTGCAGTACACATAAGCCATCTTGCTATGCTTTAGTAGTGACAGAACTGCAAAAAGAGGGGACACATCACATAATTAAATATAGTTGATTGAGTTTGGTCATAGACCTCATCTTCCCAATAAAGATTTAACCCTTTGAGTGCCAACATCGCTGGGAGCGATACTGACAAATTTTCCCAAAAGTGCCAGCGTCGCTCCCAGTCACTCTTTTTCCAATAGCTATAAATGTAAATAATATGGAATAATTCATATTTTATATTTTGGGTTTTTTTTTGTACCTCAGGTTATATATTGATATAATTTTTTTTCATGTTGATCCAAATTTTGAATTACACATGGCACTCAAAGAGTTAAGGTACTCCTTAAATGATTGCAGTATGTGTGTGTATAAGTTTAAGATATAAGACACAGTAATTTTTCAAGTGATAACCAAATGATTAGAATTTGCTTTTAATTTTTTTTATTAAAAATTAAAATAATAAATTTTATTATTACTGCATCCCAGTTCAATTAAAATTTTTTATATTAATCAGCAAAGCTAGAGTGTTGTCTGTTTTTACTCTTTAATCTCCATAAAATAGTCATACTTCGATAGTATTCTCCAAGTATTGAAAAAATCCATGCAAATTGTGGGTTGTAATGCAGCTTTCAAATAGATGTGCCTTCTGAAAGTGTGAGAATATCTTCTGCAGATCACCTGTTTGCAGTGAGTTCCATTCCTCATCCTTTCCCATTCTTTGCTGTATCTCAGGGGCCTACCTCCCTGAGCATTGCACTTCCCAGGCTCCCTTGACATCTGGATTCTGGCTAGGGCCAGCGAATAGAAGGCTCTATAAGGAGGTTGAAGGTCAGGAAGAAGGGATAAGCCTGGATATTTTTCCTCCTTTCTGTTTTGGGCAGCATGTTCAGCAGTGGCTACATCTCCTTCATGGTTTGTCAGACAGCCCTTTTTTGTGATTCCAACTTTGTTGGGTTGCCCTGACTCCCAGGATACTGCGGCCTCTGGCCTTTGCTCCTCTTTCCATGAGTGTAGTAAGGACTTCCTGCGATTGTTAATTTCTGTGTTGCCCCACTCTCACCTGTTTGGCCTTTCAGCTCTCTCAACACTTTTGCAACTAACTATTTTCCTATAATACATTCCTTTTATTGAATTACTGCATATGACTTATCCTTGATTGATGCATGCCTTAATGTTGAAGGCAAGTGACTCCCTGAGGTCCCTGTAAATGGTGAGGCTGGATCTTCAACTCACCATCTGCTGCTTCTCATAGCTCAGGGCCAGAGTAGGAAGCATGATTTGCTAAACATTTGGGGAAGTTCTGTTTTAATGGTCCGAGTTAGCACTACTGGAGTTAAGTATTGCTGATCTAGTAATTTCCTGGGCTAGGTCATGCTTAGTTAGTTTATGCCACTTTGATAAGTGAGTTGTGCTCTTGACCAGATTTTTACATTTAAAAATAGACTTATGGGTGCAGTCTGAAGGGCTGCCCAGATTTTTGTTTTTGGGTCTGGTTTATACAAAAATTCAAAAATAAACTAATTATGTAGAAATATTATCATGTCATGACAGAATATTTTTGGCCCCCTGCTGAGTTTGTATCCTATGGCCTACTCTGTAGTCACTAGACATTGTTTGGTTTTGAGAATGTACCCACGTGTTTTTACTTTACTCTTGCACTTCTTGGACTTTTTGGGGGGTAACTATTGTTTATTTTAATATTATTTTTATTTCAGACAGGGCTGAGCTTTGAATTATTGAAAGCATTCTTCGTCTCTTTTTTGCTTGCTTTGGAAAATGAAGAGGCTGGAAGCATTGTAGTTAGAGAGGTAGTTCTACAGAACAGAAGGAATTAAGTCTTAACCCACCATTAATGCTGTACCTTGAGGAGGTCATTTAAACATGAAGCCTCAGTACATCTTTAAAATAGATGTAACAATGTTTACATTACAGGGTTGTTGTGTGGATTAGAACTATCATTAGCCTAGCAGATAGCCAGTGGTCAGAACTGAAATGTGGAGGAACACCGATCGAGGAGGGAAGGAATTCACTTCTGTGCGGATGGATGGGGGGTGGGCTGGGCTGTGGTGAATGTGGGAGGCTATTGAGAAACTTTACAGAGGAGACAGTACAGAGACTGCACCTTCATACTCTTCCTGGAATGTTTTTCCAGACTGCATGATTTTGTCCCTCACTTCAGTTATTTATTCAAATGGCATCTTCTTGGTGAGGCCTGTCTTAGCTACTCTGTATAAATTTTCAGCTCTTTTACCCTTTCATTTCCTAATCCCCTGTGTGCTTTATTTTTTGTCCTTAGCACTTACCACTAACAAATTTTACATATTTATTTATATTTTAATTTATTGTCTGTATCTCCCACTAGAATATAAACTCTGCAAAGGGGGAATTTTTCTTTCTTTTATCCCCTGGTTCCCAGAACAATGCCTGGCATATGATCGGTGCTCAATAAATATTCATTGAAAGAATTAGTGTGAGCATGAGTAGAACTGTACCACATGAAATCATTTATATACGCGTTTATTGTACTTTTATAACTATTGGCCTCAAATTATAAGATGCAAAATTGAGGGATTTAGTGTGGCTATATTGATTTATGGAAAACAAACACATATTCAGCAACCTTATTTTTTGAGAGTATTACTGAGAACTTGGGTGAGTGGGGCAGTGGGACTTCTGATTAGCCAACATAATTGTTACAAAATATTCATACACCTTACTCTTCATAGGAGATACATAGAATTTATTCCTTCTTATTTTGACACAATTCTAACTATCTTGATAATATGGTTTTTCATCTCAGGAAATTTGTGGACAGAGTGGAACCCAAGGAGATAGGAATGCTCTTTGGTGAGAAATCAAAGCTGACAAGCTGATGGAGGGGAATAGGCAGAAAAATAGAAAAGTAAATTAAAAAAATTTAAATATATAACCTTCTAGATATCTGTACTTTATTATCAATATAAGATTATATGTTCTTTATCATCAAGATGAGATTAAATTATATACATGATGATTTTAGAAATACTTCCAGTAAAAACAGAAATATCTTTATATGCCTATTACATCTTTATCCTTACAGCCTGGTTTGTATCCTCACTACTCCAAAAAGATAATTCTCTGAAAGGTTGCCAGGGACTTATTCATGTAATTCAGTGGTCTTGTCTTAGCTCTTGATTTCTCTGCAGCATTTTGAAATGCTTTTCCCCTGACAGCATTGACTATACCATCCTCATCCTCCACCCCCATTTCTGACTGACCTGTCTTGTTTTCATCTACACATGACCCTTAAGGAATTCTCTAAGATTCAGCTCACTCATCTTAATCTTTATTAATCTTGTGTATCACATCTAATGATTCACCATCCGTCCATCTACCTACCCATCGATTAAGAATTATTATGTTCATTAAATATCCTGAGTTCATTAATTTATTTATATCTGCCTCCCTTACTGAAACCACCACCTGTCATTGGGAACTGCTGTTTTTCTTGCTTCCTTTCATTCTTCTTGCTCCCTTTCCCTCATATCCATCCTCACCACAGCAGCTAGAGTGATCCTTTTAAACCAGATCCTATTTCTGTCCTATTTAAAACATTCCATTATCTTCCCAGTCGATTTAGAATAAAATCCTGATTTCTTACTCTGACTACAATGATTGTGGCCTTGACTACTTTTCTGACTTTACCTTATACCGTTCTCACTCTTTGCAATAATGCTTTAGCCACAGTGACTTTCTGCCTTTTCAAAGAGCAGGCCAAGTTTGTTTCTGTGTTAGACAGTTTGATTCTGCCATTTATTCTTCTTGGAATACTGACCACCCCACCCCACTGCTGCCACCACCATATTTGTATCTTGGCATTTAGATCTTAGCTTACCTATTGTTTCCTCTGAGAGGCCTTCTCTGATTAGGCTGTCTAAAGTAGCCACCCAATCATTCTATCATATCATCCTGTTTTTATTCTCTGCCTGTTCATTTACTTGTTTATTTATCTGCCTCCTGTATAGAAAAAAACAGTCACTTGATCTATTTACTTTATCACCAGAGCCTGACATATAGTAGGCATTCAATAACTATTTGTCAAAAGGATGAATGAAGTCTGTGGCAAGTACTGTGGGTACAGAGATAATAGTGGTAAGTAATTTGTACTGCAGTATCTATTAGCCTTGCCTAGGTCACAGACATTTCTGAGAATCTAATAAAAACTATGAATTCTCTTCCAGTAAAAATGCACTTATGTACATATAGTAAAAATTTGCCTAAAAATTAGAATGCTTCATTTTTTTGAGTACTGCTTGTTAGCCACCTTACTAGTGTCCCTGCCCTCTTAGAAACTTCAGAATACATTTTTATTAAGTCATAATATTGGAACAGAATAAATCTACTGGTACAATGCTTCTCAGAAACTGTGTGTGCTCAAGAACTGTTTTTTAAAAATTTCCATTATCATGGCTCTGTATATGATCTTGCTGTGCATGACATATATGAAGCTCATGCCACATGCAATTCACTACATGAATTTGTCAGCATTTAAGCTGGGTTTTACCTTGTTCAACTAGATAAGTACACTAATCGTGAATTTGGATGTCAAATGGTTATTAAAGTATCATGCTATACCTGTTTTATAGTAGATCTGTAATAAACAGTTTGTAGGCCAGCATCAACCTGTGGACCAAATATGAATATGCATAGTTTTGGAAAGTATCGTCAGTCTTGAACTCTTTTCAATCCCATATCTAATTTACCTGGTTGTGTCTCTAGCTAGATGTTGTATTGGTATTTTAGACTGAACATCTCCCTAAACCAAACTTATCATGTTCGGCCTTAAAGAAAAAAAGCACCTTTCATTTTTTTTTAATTAAAAAATTTTAACAGTTTCTTTGTCATCCAGAGTCATCTTAAGCTTTTCTTTGCCTCTCTACCCAATCACTCATTAAATCCTGTTACTCTACTTCATTTACACGTTTTATTTTTCTGATTTCCCCCAACCCCACCAGAAATTTAATGCTACAGATATACTGCATATCTCTTTATGAGTGCCACAAATCATTGTAATATCTAAAATTTGCCTCTCCAGATACCACCCCTGTTGAGAGTGCATGCTTTATCAGTGTGCTCCTTCTTACATGTGCATTTTCATTTTCCTCACTCAATATTAAATCCTTATTATTTTGATTTTGATCATGATATTCTTTTTGAGAGTCCTTTTCCACATATTTATTAAAATCAGATACATCCTCAAGGCCTACACCCAGAGTTACTTTTCCATGAAGTTACTTTTATGATCCTCCAGCTGTGTATGACTTTGAACTCTTTTTGTTTCCCATTACAACCTTATTGATATTTCTGTTATGGAAAATAGATTTTTATTGTATTTTGCAAGCATAGGCCTCTTGTGAGCATGAACCATGATTTCTTTCCTTTCTTACAATGGCTAGCTTTTAATAGGTACTTAAAACATTCAGGAAGGAATGAATAAATGACAATTGCTTCTAAGTAAAAGGGTAGGTACTAAAGTATTTGTTAAGTTTCTATTCAACTGAAAGCCCTTATTCTCTTTTCGGTGAGTGAGAAGTTTTTCTAAAGTCTTCTGTTCTATCTCTGCCTTTGTTGTCTATACAGAGATAGAATTATTAGAGAAGAAGAGATAATGGAAAACTGATATGATTCCTTGCTTTACCATTGACTCAAACTTGTATTGGATAGTCTAATATCCAATGGGTAGATGGATTAACCTGACCCAGTGCCTTCATCATAATTTTCAATTTGTCATTCTATTCATAATTTATATATCAATCACAGAACATTTGTATTTGAAGTGTCTCTTAAATATAGTGGAACATTCTTGTTTAAAACAAATGTGTTGGAAGAAATATATCATAGGGAAGATTTCATTGCGATATTTAGAAGGAAATACTCATAAATGACCAGGTATGTCCAGAAAGTCTCCATCCATTTATTGAAGACATTTATTGGAGAAGATACACAAAAACACTGTACATAGGACAATGACTCCTCCTTCCCCTTCAAAGTAGGCACCTTGGACCTCACACAGTTCTCCCATCATCTTTTCCACTGTTCAAAATGTTCTGCAAAATCCGTTGTTGGAATTGGCCTCAGCTGCCCTGTCATATTTTCCTGAATCTCATTGATGCTCTGAAATCTCTTTCCTTGCAAAGGCGATTTTAATTTTGGAAAAAGCCAAAAATCACAAGGTGCCTAATTTGGGCTATAGGGGAGCTGAGTCACCGGGTGATTTGCTGTTTCACCAAAAATCTCTGCATGAGGTGCGATGCGTGAGTGGGCACGTTGCAGTGATGAAGCTGCTAGTCACTAGCTGCCAGTAGCTGCAGACTTCAATATCGACCAAACAGCATCCATGAAGGAATGTTTAAGCTTAATGTCAAAATTTGAAGCAGATTCATTGCTCTACTCGCTCAGTCATTTTGTATGCGATGGCCACTCAGTATACATGCTCACTAAACGGTGTCTACCACTCCCACTGACTAGTACAGTGAAGTCATCATTGTTCACGCATGTGCATTCCAGTCCACTCTCCTTGGCTGCCAGGTTACATCAATGTCGCACAAAATGTTCTCGTTATTAACAATGGCTGAACTTATTTCAGACAGTCCTTCATATTTGATCTTGGAAATCTAATTGCATGTATTCATAGCATATTTTGTTCCTCACTGATGGAGGCAGATTATTGGATTTTTCCAGCAGTTGATGGAGAAAGAGTGACATTTGTGAATTTGGAGAACTCAGCTTTTTTAGGAATAGTCAGGAAAATGTTATAGACTTGAAATTGGGAATTATGTATATGTTTTCAGAAGGATTTTAGCCTGTTTGTATGTTGTGGTTGTGGATCCTAATTCATGCACTCAGCAGGAATTGTCAAATTATCTTAGTTTATTTAAATCAAACTCATTTGACTTGCAGTCTCTATCTAATTGGAATTTTGGAAAATTCAATTTTTCATCTTCATTGAGGCTCTTTCTGTTTCCCTAAGTAGACATAAGACTCCAAGATTTAGACAGAGGTAAGAACTACTGATTTTGAAATGTCTAGGAACCATGACATCCTCATCATCCAAGCCCATTCAGCTCCTTGAAAATGGAATGTTACAATCAGGTAATGGGGTTCTTTATGGGTACCTTTGCCAGATACATAGATCTAGTGCCCATAGCTCTCCTCCCGAGGTGTCCTGCACAGCCATTCCCTGCTGAGGACTGGTAGGGGACATCCCTTCCTTCTATCACTTAGTGGATCCTTGACTTCTATCTTTTTCCCAGCTTGTGGAATTATGTATTTCCTTTTGTTTCCAATGCAAGTCTCCTTTTTCTATTAGCATAGTCCTAGTTAAGGTCTGGAAGAGAAGTGTTGGAAGTTACTTTTGCCATTTTATTGCCTCACAAATCTCCTCTGAGGCAAGAGAATTTGAAGGACCTGGAGGAATGTGTGTGTGTGTGTGTGTGTGTGTGTGTGTGTGTGTGTGTGTGTAGCAGGGGGCTGAATTCAGTGTGGGGAAAATAGAATGTGGAATATCATATACAACACACCAAAAGAAATCAACATCTCAATAAGTTATCTTGTAAAAGTGTTTACTGTTGGTGTGGTAATTTTTTTTTTTTCATTCACAGATTGGTACTGCCTAGGAATCGAAAGTCCTAACATATTATGCCTATGGCCTTGGGCAACTCACTGAACTCTGAGTGTGTGATCTAATCACTAAAATGAAATAATGAAGCCTGTCCTGCCTAGTTTACAATACTGCTATTACACACAAATGAGAGAAGACAGGGAAAGTGTTCTCTGTTAATACAGTCTAAAATATAAAGATGTTTGGTTTGTAAATTTGTGGCAGGAGAGAAATTTCTCAGTAAGTTTTTAAGCAAGAAAGCCAAGTTGTTTTAAATAACATAGAAACCTTGGAAATCACTACTAATAATTTTTATTCACATTGTATTTGGCAAAATGTAATATGGCCATGTATATTTATATTTTTATAAATCCTTGCCCAAGGATATGTTTTAAAATTAATTTTAGAGAAAGTAAAGGGGAAAAGGGAGATGGAGAGGGATAGGGAGATGGAGACGGAGAGGGAGGGGAGGAAGAGAGAGTGAGAGCGAGCAAGCAAGAGAGAGAGAGAGAGAGAGAGAGAGAGAGAGAGATGTCGATGTCATGGCTGCCTCCCATATGCACTCTGACTGGGGATAGAAACTGCAACCTACTTAATCTAAATAACCTAGATATGTGCTTTGATGGGGGATCAAACTCACAACCTTTTGGTGCATGAGATGGTGCTCCAACCAACTGACCCACCTGGCTAGGGTGGCCATGTTTATTTTCAAGAAGGTAAAACGTAGACTTCTCCCATGTGTTCTGAAAGTGAGCAGAATAAGAACTGTTAAAGAAATTTTGATCATCTATTAAAGGCCAAGCACTACACAAGAAACATTTTATATCTTATCTCCAATTTTCCTAAGAATCCCATGAAATAGGCACCATTTTCCCTATATTTCAGGGGGAAAGCTGAGGGTCAAAATTTAAGTAATGATTAGTAAATGACAGAGCCAGTATTTGACCTTTGTCCTATCTAGAGGCCTGGATTCTTTCTACTGGATTACACACTTGCTTTTCTCTCACGTTTTGTTAGCCACAGATAACTTGGAATGGGAAGTTTAAATTTAGGGTAATAATTTTCAACTGCTCAAAAAAAAAATGAACAAAATAAAACAACTAATACATACTGAGACCAAGGAGCTTTGAGTTTTTATGTCTGAGTCTTGTTTTTCTCATTCTATATCATGAAGGACTTTGGGGTTCTGGTTTTGGGATTGGTAGGTGATCTCTAAGGTTCTGGGATAGTGAATTTTATGTTTCAACTTAACTGATCCATAGAGTGCCCAGACATTTGCTAAATCATTATTCTGGATGTGTCTATGCAGGTTTTTGTGGATGAGGTTAACATTTGAACTGGTAGACTGAGTAAAGCTGGTTGCCTTCCCTAAAGTGGGTGGGACTCCTCTAATCAGTTGAAAGCAAAAATAGAAGGAAAAAAAAAAAATGAGGCTGAACCTCCCTTGAGTAAGGGTAACTTTACCTACCTGAGAGCCTTGAGCTGGGACATCAATTTTTCCTTGCCTTCAACTGAACTGCAGTATTGGTTCTTCCTGGATTTTGAGCCTGCCTATATTTGGGCTGGAACTGCACCATTGGCTCCCCTGGGTCTCTGGTTTGCCAACTGCAGATCTTGAGACTTGTCAGCCTCTATAATAGTGTGAGCCAAGTGCTTATAATAAGTTTCTTTCTATACACACTCACACACACACACACACTCTATTGGTTGTGTTTCCCTAGAGAACCTGACTAATACAGGCACAAACAACTCTGAGATTGTGTGATTATGAAAATCAACAGTAACAATAAAGAGCTTCTATTTACAAGAGAGGTTCAGACTCATTTCTTCTTTCAGTCAGCATTATATGGAGGATCCTTAATGGAATCTTTGCATTGACATTTACATGTGTCTTATCACATGAGTATTAAGCAGTTGTTATCACTAGGAAGATAATTGAGCAAATGTTTATTTATATTTTCTCTGAAAATGCTGGCTGCCAGTATTGATTAATGTCATTGCATTTCTGGCATCATTTGGCTTACCTTACCTAAAACAAGTCACAAAAAATAAAGAGCAGAAAGATTGATTCTTTTCCAAGTTTTATATTTTCTCCTGACAACTACTCTGCAACCCCAGGCATAGATTAATGAATGGAGTATGCACAAAGTGATATCAGCTCACATATATGACATTACTCAGATGTCTCAAACTCCGGAAAAAGCATGTGAATGATTTATGGAATTGATATTAATCTCTTTCCAGTAAATGCGTTACTTCAAATACATGGGAAATTGATGTTACTACTCTAATGCCAAATTAATTTCTTTCTTGCTGGATCAGCATTGTAAATGGAATTAGATGTTAACCTTTTATATAGCTAAACAGTGTAAAATATGGAAAGCAATTTTGTAAGTGAAATTTGGATGCCCGTTGCTGAAGGGAAGGGTATATATTTTTTTGTTTATTTGTTTGTGTGTTTTCTTCTTCCTGAGATTTGTGGATCCTGGGATATTGGATGATATTTAAAGTGTAACTTAATAGCATTTAGAAATAGAATAATTATAATTGAATCTAAACATTTAATATAGGACTGTATTTAACATCATAGCAAATGAGAATTACATGTTACTAAAAGTGCCTAAAATTCTAGAGAACAAGATTATTTTTCAAGGGAAATTTTTTTTCCAAGAATTCTCAGTCACTAATAAACAATCACTTTTAATCCATGTATGCAGGGCATAATGGAAACTAGAAACTTGTCAGGCAGTCTCTTCCTCTTTCCCTATTTGCCTGGGTCTGCATGTTCTCTCCTGTTTTCCCTGTTTTCAGCTTGCTGTAGCTTTCAGTTGCCATAGTGTTGATTTTGTTCTGCTCAACATAATCTAGTAAACTCAGTCTTACATATCAATTCTTATTATCAGGAGGAAAATATTGTTGGCTCAGCTTCGGCTTGGTCAGTTGTGGTCAAAGAGCATGGTCATTGCTTATGTAAGACTGCCTTTTCAGGGCTGTGGGTAGGACAGATTCTCTAATAAGGGGCTGTGGGTAATGGGGATGATGGACATCCCTAAAATACTTGGGCTTGCAGGTATGCTATGGTTCTTCCAGGTTGATACATCTCTGATTTTGTGGAACAACTGCCACCCATACCTTTAACGTCCTCTTCCTGACTTCCAGCAGTTAGTTACACTGCTGATGGTCCTTGCCTTTATCCCAGTATGCCTCATCCCTGAACCAGTCTTGACCAGATTAGTGTCAGAGTTGCTGCCAACTAGCCTTGTTATCTCGTACAAGAGACAAACTTTGGTCATTAGTCTACAGGTTGTAGCATTTCCTGCATTGGTATAGTCTGCAAAACTGGATTCTTTCTTAATACCTTCTTTTCTATGGCATAATTTTACTGCTCACCTATCTTTGTGTCTTAGAATTAATATCCCTTTAGCCTGGGGTATTGTCTTGAACCCTTGTGTTCTTGATGGGAGTCTGGGCTGGGAGGCTTAATTTTCACCATTTCTATGCCCAGATTTACTTATTAGTTTTGGCTGAGATACAGATGTGAATAGACAGATTTCCCTGGACCACTCAGTGGCAGATGTGCTTGGTCTACATTATTGCTCACAGCCTAGATATTTTGGAACCTTTTTCAGCTGAAATTATGCCGCAGCATCCTGTACTTTTTGAGCACTGTACATCAGACTTCCTGGCTGCCCTCACTGGGATCACTCTCTTCAGACCCAGCTCTTGATCCTGAAAGCACCCTCTAATTGTGACAGTATGGCTCTAGCTGTATCTGTAAAGTGGTACAGGTGAAAGTTAAGGATGGCAGTGTTCAAAATTAGGTAAGTGTTTGCCTTTCCTAAGAAAGAGCTACTTTTCAATATTTTTACATTTGTTACTATAGAGAATTTTGATTTCCTGGGATTTCTGCCAATTCCTCCCCACTCCAGGTGCTACCAAAGCACTACACCAAGATATTCCTTTGATGAGTTTATTTCTATTGGTATTGTATTATATAAGGGTAAGTGTGGGAATAGAAAGAAGGAGAAGAGGTACCTCTGATATAGCCCTTGCTTTCAGAAAAGCTTAAAGCCCAGTGTAGGATGTAGTTCATATTCATCAATAATATCAGGAGAGTGAATCAAGCAAGAGAGAGAAGAAGGATTGAATTCTCACTTATTAATTATTACTCAAATATTTATTGGGTTTGCCATGTCAGGTTCTATTCTAGGCATTGGGGACAAATAGTTGTAACTAAGATGAGATTCTTGATGTCAGGGAGGGCACACAGTCTGATTGGGATTCAAGTAAGTGCACTAAAAAGCTAAGGGGCTGATAGTGTTCAACTCTCTACCGTCTCTCATCAGACAGGTCTTTAATAAACTGTGCAAACTCTCACCCCAAGCCTTTTGCACTTCTTCTGCCTGGAATGCTCTGCCACCAAGATACTTAATTTACATGGTACATCTCTCACTTCGTTCATGTTTCTGCTAAAATGTCATCCTATCAGGGAGGACTTTGCTGGATACACAACTAATATAGTACTCTCTTCTCAACTCTCCTAACCCTCTTGCCCTGATTTATTTTTGTTCTTAGCATTTATTATCACCAGCCTTGTTATATATTTATGTTTTTGTCTGGTTATTTTGTTTTCCCCTCTAGAATATAAGCTTCATGGTAACAGGATTGTTTGTGTATTGTTGAGTGTTTTATATCCCTATCACCTAGTACAGCGTCTTTTACATAATGGATGATCAAAAAATACTTTTTGATTAAGTAAGAGAATGAACAAATTAATGAATCAAGTACAAGAGAGTATGATATGGTATTATAGAGTCACTAAGGAGGGAGCAGTTATGTTTACCTAGGGGCAAAGGGTGGTGTCAGGAAGTGTGGTCTGAGAATGGGGAGGAAGTGGAAGTAACTAGTTTTGTCATGGGCTGCTCACATATGTCTTTGCAGAGACATAGTTGATAACAGAATAGTTCAGGGTTTATAGCAAGAGAGTGTGTCTTAATCAAGAGCTGTTTTTAAATCTCATCTTAGTGATGTGGTATTCTATATTAGTAAAATTTTCAAAATTTATTTATTCATAGTCTTTTTAATGTCTCTGCCCACTAATGTGTAGTCATGAACTTTTCTACTGTGTTGTAGGTTTCTTGGGGGTGGGACTAAGGTTTGTTTGTGTATGCTCAGAGCCTGACACAGTGACTGAGAAGTAAATTTATGGAACATTTTAGAATTCCGTGATTCTTCCTTAGCAACACTTATACAGCTATTGTTTAAGATTCTTGCAGATGGTGCACTTTTAGTCCATTAAATCTTGTAACTTTGGCTTCTTTCCCATATCTTTCACCTGGGAGGTTCATATATCTACTTCTTCCATTGTACTGTAGTGATTTATTTATATGTACGTCCTTTCCATTAGACTTTGAGCTGTTGGAAGACAAGGACTTCTTTTAGGCTTTATTTCCTATAGTGTAGCTTGGTACAGTATCTGGCATATGGTAACTCTGCCATAAATGTGGGGTGAATGAATAGAAACTTAATGAGACTAAGTGTAAAAAATTACCATTTATCAAAGAAACGCATGAGAAAGAGAAAGGATGATTTGTGTAACAGGATCAGTGATAGATTTTAAACACCTTAATGATCTCCCATGCTCAGATACTTCAACAGTACCCCTAAAGTCAATATTTAAAAAATAATCAGCTAGCTCAATGCCTGTCTCCCTAATGTCAATGTTCATGGGTTATATGGAGACACCAATAAATGATTTTGTATTCTTTTATCCTAGCCTTGTACCTTCATGTCAGTGTTCCTTTGGTGGGAAAAATGTTGATGAATACATCTACTTCAATGCATGTAGATAAATTTGGTGTATCATTATTGGAGAATCACAGCTGTCTGCCTCCAAATGTACAAGTTCATGTATTGAGGTCTGTCTGGAAAAAAAGTCCAGCCATTGTTAATATAAAGAGAACGGTTTGTGCAACATCAGTGTAACCTGGCAGCCAAGGAGAGTGGACTGGAATGTGCATGTGTGAACAATGATGACTTCACTGTACTAGTCAATGGGGGCAGTAGATGCCATTGAGTGAGCATGTGTACTGTGTGGCTGTCACATTCAAAATGACTGAGCAAGTAGAGCAATGAATCTGCATCCAATTTTGCATTAAGATTGAAACTATTTGGATGGCTCAGAAGGCTGCAGCTATGGGCAACTGGTGACTGGCAGCTTCATCATGACAACGCGCCCTTATGCATCACATGTCATACAGAGTTTTTTGGTGAAACATCAAGTCATCCAGGTGACTCAGCCCGTATTTGGAGCCCTGTGACTTCTGGCTTGTCCCCAAACTAAAATCACCTTCGAAAGGGAAGAGATTTCAGATCTGAGATTCAGGAAATTATGATGGGGCAGCTGATGGTGATTGACTTTGATGGGGACTGAGGCATCATTGTCCTATGTACAAAGTTTCTTGTATCTTGTATCTTCTTCAATAAATATCTCTATTTTTCATATTACACGGATGGATACTTTCTGGACAGACCTAATCTTATAGCCCATTGTTCCCACTCTTTTTTTTTTTTAAGTATATTTTATTGATTATATTGTTACAATAGTTCCAATTTTTTCCCCTTTGCTCCCCTCCGCTCAGCACCCCCCTCCCCCGACAATCCCCTCCCCAAGTCCATGCCCATGGCTCACCCTTTCATATATTCTTCTTCTTTTTTAAAAAAAAATAATTAATTAATTAGTTAAATATTTTAACAATAAAAAATAACAATCCCTCCCTCTCAGGTTTAAGACCCTTTACAATCTTATAAAGGACAATGGACGAAGGTCTCGAGCTCCTCTAGTTGCTTCAAGCTGGACATGGTCATCGTCCTACCTACCCTTGGGTCAAGAAATCCCTAATAAGAGTAGGGGTGTGGAGGGGAGGGTGGCTTTCCCACAAGGGGAAGGATCGTGCAGACTCCAGGTTGGTTGGCTGTCTCTGGACAACGGCATGCTTGGTTTAACAGGCCGGCATCCTTGTTGTATTCTGGAGGCAACAGGGTTAAAGGACATCATTCAATCCATAACCACTAGATGACAAAAGACAGGTATTAGTTTTTCAATGTCCCACATTAGGGAAAAGAAGGGCTTCTTTAGAGGAAGGTATGCCAGGTACATCTCACCTGTCCAAAACCCTTTTGCCCATTATACTTAGTTTGGACTGAGGGAAATATTTTAGGTTTCCCCCCTCTCAGGCCTCTGGGCTCTTTCTGTCCAAGCCGTTAGGATAGAAAAGAGAAACCAGTTTTAAAGTGGAGCCCACAGACCACCCCATTCTTCAGCATCCCAGTCACTTAGTTCAGCCAAACCATTGAGTCTCAGGAGGCAGCAATGCACACAGGATTAAGTGAGGCCTATACGTACAGACAATCACTCAGGTAATGAGATCGTAGGCTTATGCCCTTTGAAAACAGAAAACACATGTTAATTTATGTAACATAACCCACACACAAGTTTATAGATCTGTAGGACTGTCTTATCGGAAAGACATCCAGTTGCAAGGCATTTGACATTCTTCTTGCCTGTAAATTAAACATCTTTGATAATGCCACAGACATAGTTTAACTTTCAAATGAAAACAAATTTAAATGAAAAGAAACTTTAAAGACGGTTAGCTGCACTACTTTATAGTCTACCACTGGGCATTGTTATCTTCCTTGAATCTTGATTTTTCTCCCTAAGATTACCCTCCTTGTCATTAAAGGGACTGCATTAAGTTCATTTTTAATTTATCCTGTTCATTTGCATAAACACAACAAGAGCAGCAAATGATCACTTATGATCTTTAGTTCTGCTTTGCTGGAACTTACGCAAGGAACATTTAGGGTGACCTTCAGTCTGCCCTTCAGGGCACAAAAGCTGAGCCACATACCTGGCATTCAGCCTTGCCTGTAAACACCTGTCTTTTCCAGGTCCTCCTGGTTTTCCATTGTGCCTTAAGGTCCCTTCTAGCCATCTTTCAGGAAAACAACCTTCGTTCCTTCCCTGGAAAGATTGCTATGGACCGCTCATCCATCCAAGGTACCAGGCCTTTTATCTCGTGGACTTTTATTACCTTTGAAAGTCAGTCCCAGTTGCTCAGGGCTTTTTGGTAACAACCAAAGCCCAAGCATGTCTCCTTTAGGCATGACATTCCAGTCAAAGTCTTAGTCAAAAAATCGTTATTAACAACTGGTTTTATTAGTTTTATGCAAAGAAACTTAGGTCATTACTTACTTCTTTAGAATGCCAAATTCTGGAGGGATCAAATAGGGAGAAAATATATACAGTGTGAAGGAAAATCCTTGTCCTTCTAATATTCACTGAACTTGCATTTCTATTCTTTATATTTTTATTTTTCCCCCACTAAAAAATTTTCTGTTTGTTTGTTTTTCCATTACAGTTGTCTCACTTTTTTCCCCTTCTTGCTTCTCTGCATCCTGTCCCTCCCTTCTCCCACATTCAGTCCCCACCCAGCTGTCCATGTCCATGGATCATTTATACATGTTCTTTGACTAGACCCTTCCCTTCTTACCACTTCTCTCCCTCCAATCTCCTCCTTTGTTACTGTTAGTTTATTCCTCGTTTACATACCTCTGGTTCAATTTTGCTCATTTTTTTGTGTTGTTCATTGGTTTCCTTTAACAGGTGATAGCATAAGGTAATTTTCTTTTGTTGCCTGGCTTATTTTGCTAAGCATAATTCTCTCTAGTTCCAATCATGTTGTTGCAAATGGTAGAAGTTCCTTCTTTCTTTCAGTACTTATTCATTGTCATTTTCCCCCTTTGGACTCGTGTTCCTCTCTGTCTCTCTCTGTTTCTTCATCTTCTTAAAGCAGACTCTTTAGCATCTCTTGCAATACTGGTTTGGTGGAGATGTATTCTTTTAACCTTCTTTTGTCTTGGGAACTCCTTATTTCACCTTCCATTTTGAATGAGAGCCTTGCTGGGTAGAGTATTCTTGGTTGTAGGCCTTTGTTTTTCATTACTTGGAATATATTTTGCCATTCCCTTCTGGCTTGTAGTGTTTCTGCTGAGAAGTCTGATGATAGCCTTATTGGAGCTCCCTTGTATGTTATTAGTTGTTTCTCTCTTGCTGCTTTTAGGATTCTCTCTTTGTCTTTGAATGTTGGCATTTTAATTATGATGTGTCTTGAAGTGGGCCTGTTGCGGTTCATCTTCATTGGGACCCTCTGTGCTTCCTGGACTTGCATGATTCTTTCTCTCTTCATGTTAGGGAAGTTTTCTGTCATTAGTTTTTCAAAGAGGTTTTCTATTCCTTGCTCTTCTTCTTCTCCTTCTGGAATTCCTATGATACGGATATTATTACATTTCATGTTGTCCTGCAGCTGTCTTAGAGCCTCTTCAGTCTTGTTCAGCCTTTTTTCATTTTGTTGCACTGTCTGTGAGTTTTTGTCTACATTGTCCTCCAGCTCGCTGATCCAGTTTTCTGCTTCCTCTAGCCTGTTTTTAATTCCTTCTACTGTGTTCTTCAATTCAGAGATTGTATTCTTCATTTCCTCCTGGCTCTTATTGATAGCTTCCATGTCCTTTTTGATGCTGGTATAATTCTCAGTAAGTTCCTTATAGTTCTTCTGGAGTTCACTGTAGTTTTTCTGGAGTTCTTTGTAGTTTCCACTGAGCTCATTGAGCTTCTCCATAATACATGCTTTCAATTCCATACCTGATAGTTGGCTCCCCTCTATTTCATTTAGCACTCTTTCTGGGGACTCTGCCTTTCCTTTCGATGGGGGGTTGTTTCTCTGTCTCCCCATTTTTGTGACTCCTATTGCTTGTTGGTGCTTCTTAGAATGATCTGCACTTCCTGGATCTGCCCCTGGTGGCGTCAGATCCTGTACCAGTCTGGGCCTAGGCAGCCTGTTGGGGACTTCCAGGGATCTACTGCCTTTGTCTGTCTCCTTTAGTTGTTAATCTATTCAATCTGTGATTAGCCGTCAGGCTTAAGGACTGTGGGTGTGGCAGCTTAATTCCTGTAGGCAGGGCCTTTGCTTCCCCTCAGGCTGACGCCACTTGGCCGGGAATGGTCTGCCTGCAGTGTGGGGATGAGTCAGCCCTGGGACCCTGCCGACCGCTTCCCCAGCTCTCCTCTCAAAGCCACCACACCAAACTCTCCCCAAGCATCTCCAGTCCTCTCTGCCTTTCCTCCACTTGAGCCCAGGGTAAGTGGGGGCCAAAATATTTTTGTATGTGATCCGCTTAAGAGCTCTTTTTCTCCAGCTGTTTCTCTCCGGCTAGCAAGAAACCCTGTGGCTTTTCGCTTTTCTCAGCTGGATACTATTTTACTTTCCACTCTGTTGCTGTAGGCTGGGAAGTTCAGCTGGGGGTTTAGACCCTTCCCTTCTCAGGGGGAATCCCTGGCTGCTGAGCTGTTTCTCAGTCCCTTCAGCTGCCACCCGTGTGAGCCCAGCCAGCCCTTCCACGTCTCCGCACTCCCTACCGGTCACGTTGTGATGTAGCGGCCTTTTTTGTCTCTCCGTGGTTATAAGACTTCTCTCCAGCTGGTGTTCGATTGGTTATTCCAGGTGATGTCTCCAAAATTGCGTTGTAAATCCAGACTAGTTCTGGGAGGAAGTTAGTGTAGCTTCCACTTACTCCTCCGCCATCTTGTTTCTCCCCCATTGTTCCCACTCTTAACGTCCCCAGACTGTAGGTGCTGGAAGGAGCCATGCGGAGAGGGACTCCTATGGATATTTCTCCTTCCATTCTGCCTTAGATGTATTACTTGCCCAGACAATCAGAGGTTAGCAAATGTAGCTATGACTGTTTATGTGACTATTTTAGCAGTAAGCCGGAAGGAGAAGGATTGTATATATACGCAGTGCAATGAATGTACCACTCCTTCAGTGTCTGTATGTACAGGTTGTAATTTTTTAAAGTTTCAGTTTCTTCACCAAACCTTCATTCACTCAACAAATATGCATTGACTATTAATTATATGCAGTGATTGCTTATGTACAATATTTAAATACTTAACAAGCACAGCAAAAAGCCAATGAATGTGCTTTAAACATGAACTTTTGTGCTCAGCACTGTGGCATGTACCACTGGAGGCAGCATGGTATGAGGAAAAGAATGTGTATTTTGGGATCAGACAGCTTAGGATTCTGGTTTGTCTTAGCTTTTTACTAACTCCGTGTTTTGCTAAAGTATTTAGATTTCATACTGTTCCACCCTATCCATTCCTACCATGTTTGTTTGTCTTACTTCAGGCTTCCAAGATTATTGTAGTCATTTCCAAATATACCTTCCTTCCTCAGGTGTCTACCCTTTCAGTATATTGTATATGCTGATTTTTTTTAGTGTTTGTTTTGTATATTATAAGAGTACTTCTGTACAAGTCATTTTCCTGAAGCATAGCTCAAATCACATTACTCCCTATTCAAAAGCTTTCAGTGACTTCCCTATCCCTTATAAATGAAATGAAATTTCTTCAACATACTATTTAAGACCCCTTAGTGTGAACTCAACTTCCTTTTCTAGTCTTTCTTTGCTTCACTCCACTGTACTGAACCAGTGTTTTAGTCAATCTGAAATATCCACTGTATATTAAACATGCTTTTTACTGTGGTTTTCAACATTGTTCTCCTCTCTTAGAAAGGCCTCTGAGTCTACACCCTTCCTCAATCCCCAATATCACAACCAACTTTCCACCTTTTAATAAAACAATTTATTGTCTAAGACCTATTTCAAGTGTCATCTCATCCAGAAAAACTTTTCTGAAAAATATTATCATATATATGTGTTGTGCTGTCTCCTTGTACTAACCAATTACTTGAACATCTCTCCTAGCATATCATATTTTGCTTTGCAATTTACCTACCTTTTCCTAGAATGTAATAAGCTCTTTAATGCTGTAAATTATTTCTTACTTCTCTTTCTAATTTTCTGATGGACTTGAAATAGAATCTGGTACATAGTTGTGAATTACAGATAGAAAGGAAGGGTCTTTGGAGTCAGGCAGACTTGATTTCAAATTCTTTCTTTGCTACTTACTGGTTGTGTGACTTTGTGTAAGTTACTTAGCTGAGCTTCAATTTCCTCCTCTGGAAGGAAAACTTACCTTACAGGGAGTGAAATAGTAAAGGTTAAATGATAAAAGATGTGTAAAGCATTTTGAACACTATGGGTTTTATATTGAGTGATAGTTATTGTTGGTTTAGAAATAAACTAGTATTTTTTATTTTAATGGAATTGAAGTTGCCAGTGGGAAACCAAATAGTTAACAAAGGCTGGGAATGTATAATTGGAGATAGCTAGTCTACTTGATAGAAATGAATTTGAGAAATCACTGAAGACATATATAATCTCAAGTTTTCTACTATTCTTAGATGTTAGAAGAGATTTCAATGTAACTGCCCGGCATCAGTCAGCTGAGGTGGAAAAGGCTGAAGCCTGATTGTTCATTGCATTCTGTCTGGTTGTGACCATTTCTTCTTATAAAATTTTCTTTATCACATATGAGAAGTTCAAAGCTGGTATTAATTTTGATTTATTATATGACATCATTTGGGTTTAACAATACAAGATCTGAATAGAATAGTTAGATGTTAGGAAATAATTGGGAAAAAGGAAAAGTTCCTTTTGTACTTTCACTTATGGACCTGTAAGTTTATAAAGAGTTCTGATTTAATAGTTCTATCAAATCTTGATAGACTCAGCATGTCCATAGCAATTGTGTTATCCAAAATATTTTTGTTTCCTAAGAGTGTCATTCAATACTGTTAGGAAAGAATTTTTAGCATCCTTCCTGTGTATTTGAAAATCTGTTGCAATAAAAGTGTAATGTTCAATAGAATTATTCCATTGGTAGAACATAACTGTTTCTACTTACACTGATTGATTCTCATCAAGTGACTACCCACCTACGAGGTTCAGATATTTTCATGTTAATTTTTAGTTAGTATTTTTATTTCTGAAAGCAAACAGGGAACAAACCATATATTATCGCTGCGTGTTTTTTTCAAAAGCTAGTGAGAACTTTGAATCTATAACAATGCAATAATGTGCAGGTAAATTACCTTAATGTACAATGGGATTTCATATCCTAGCAATCTTCTATAGACTGCTAACTTCAATTATACCCATGTGCAAATTATTTGTATACTATGATGTCATAAACACAAATTAGCTTCTATGTTAGGAACAGGGTATTTTTCTGATATATTCAACATGCTTTTTCTTCTAATATTTGTAAGTATTTCCTTTTTGGGCTTCCAAGATGCTTACCAACCCTCTAATTTTCTTCCCTTGTTAGTGTCCGCTTTTTTACATTTATTGGTTCCACCTCATTTCTTTACCTTCTAAGCATTGGAATGTTTCAGGGTTCAGTTCTTGCACCTTTTTCTCTTCTCTGTTTACAGTTACTCCTTTTGGTTATCTCATCTGATCACTTTACTTTAAATATCATCTACACACTGATTTATATCTCCAGTACAGACATCTCTCCTACTAGGTTCAGGTATTTATTCTAGACTCATATACTTATTAAGGTGAGCCCACATGAATCATTGGCTGATACACAAAATTGGCAGAAATAATAAAAATGCTGTTGTCTTAAGCTACAAAGTTTTGTTGTGATTTTTTTATGCAGTTATGGATACAATACTATAAGGGGTGACTGCATCATCCTGAAAGCAAATATATTGCATGACTTTTAAATTGTTTAATTTATTTGCAGAATGTATTGATAGATTCCAATGTTGCCAGCAAATACAAATGGTAGTTGATTCATGAAACTGCAAATTATTTATCCCTTTCCCTTAAAAGAATTAATTATCCATGATGTATAATAATAAGAAATCAAAATAACAATTATGTTGTCTCTACGAGACAGACAAGAGAATTACTCTAGTTAGTCCAATACTACAATTCATGAATAAGTTAGAATTCAATTTTATGAATCACTCAGTAAGTTGAGTCTTTGATTATTTAGCAAAAGTATCAGTGTTTTTTAAAATAATAAATGTAATGTATTAAATACATGTTTTGTTTTCTGACATGAATTTGGGCCATTGTGGTGTGAATTACTTATATATAGGTAAAATTATATTTTGTAATAAATACTGAATATACTTAAGTAGATAATTTCATTTTATTCATTGCCCTTTCTTGTTAATCTCATGTATTGTGTACTATATTTAGAGAAAGGCTTATACTAACACACTGACAGTTTTTGATGTGAGAACAAAGAATGCTTTTAAAACAATACTTTAATATAAAAGACTGTATGGTTCCATATTGAAGGTTTCTGTTGTGAGAAGTTGTAAGTACACTGCCAAATTTTAAGTGTTAATTAAAAAAAACCTCAACTATGTAAGATTTATCAACACAGTATTTTTAGCCTACAGAAACGGAATGAAGGGCATTCCTAGAGCATCCATATCAGGAGATCAAGAGACTGCACAACTGAGTTCTACAGAACTCTTACCACAGAAAGCCACTTCTTGAAGACAGGCAGTCAAAGCAGAGCAATCTGTGATGCAGAAATAAACAAAAGGAGTCACCTAAAAGGGGGAGGCAAAGAAATAACCTCCAACTGAGAGGAAAGGAGGAATACGCAGAAAAAAAGTTAAATGAAATTAAGGCAAGCAATCTATCAGAAAAAGAATTCAAAATAATGGTTATAAGAATGCTTAAGAAACTCAGTGGGAACTACAAGGAACTTTATGGAAGCTACAAGGAACTTAGTGGGAACTATAGCAGCATGAAAAAGGACATAGAAACTACGAATAAGAACCAGGGAGAAATGAAGAATACATTAGAAGGGATCAAAAGCAGGCTAGATGAAGCAGAGGACCAAATCAGTAAGCTGTAAGATAACATAGAAAAAAAAAAAAAAAAAAAAAAAAAAGCCCAGTCAGAGCAACAGAATGAAAGAAGACTCAGAAAAGAATGACGATAGTTAAGGAAGCTTCAGGTCACATGAAATGTAACAATATTCATATCATGGGAAGATTAGGAGAAGAAAAGGAGCAAGGGATAGAAAATCTGTTTGAAAAAATAATGACAGAACATTTCCCTAACTTGGTTAGGGGAAAAAGTCATGCAAATTCAGGAAGCACAGAGGATCCCAATAAAGATGAGGCCAAAGAGGCCCACTCCAAGACACAACATAATTAAAATGGCAAAATTTAAAGACAGTGAGAGAATCTTAAATGCAGCAAGGGAGAAACAGCTAGTGACATACAAGGGAGCTCTGATAGGCTGTTAGCTGATTTCTCAAAAGGACGCTACAAGCCAGAAGGGATCGGCATGAAATAATGCAAGTAATGAAAAGCAAGGACAGATAACCAAGATTACTCTATCCAGTATGGCTCTCATTTAAAATAGAAGGTGAAATAAAGAGCTTCCCAGAAAAAAAGGCTAAAAGAGTATACCTCCACTGCAAGAGGTGCTAAAGGAACTGCTATGAGAAGGAGAAGAAATATATATATATAGAGGAACACAGGTGTGGAATAAATGGCAGTGAATAAGTGCCTATCAATAATAACCTTAAACATAAATGGATTAAATGCTACAATCAAAGGACATAATGTAGCTGAATGGATAAGAAAACATGACCTGCATATATGCTGTCTACAAGAGACCTATCTCAGAACAAATGATCTACACAGACTGAAATTGAATGGGTGGAAAAAAACATTCCAAGCAAAGAGACATGAAAAAAGGCAGGGGTAGCAATACTTACATCAAACAAAATAGACTTCAAAACAAAGGCCATAAAAAGAGACAAAGAAGGTGACTACATAATACTTAAAGGAGTAGTCCATCAGGAGGACATAATCCTTGTAAACATATATGCATCCACCATAGGAGCACCTAAATATATAAGGAAATTCTTGGAAGACTATGGAAAGATATTGACAATACCACAATCATCGTAGGGGATTTTAATTTCCCCCACTGTCAACAATGGATAGATCTTCCAAACAAAGAATCAACAAGGATATTGTAGCACTGAATGACACTCTAGATGGAATGGACTTAATTGATATATATATATAGAACCTTTCATCCCAAAGAAGCAAAATACACATTCTTTTCCAACACACATAGAACATTTTCAAAGATAGACCACATGGTAGAACACAAAACAAATCTCAACAAATTTAAGGAACTTGAAATCATATCAAGCATGTGCTCAGATCACAAAGGCTTGAGACTAGAAACCAACCTCAAGGAAAAAACTCAAAAACATTCAAATACCTGGTGACTGAATAACATGTTGTTAAATAATAAATGAGTTAACAGTGAGATCAAGGAAATAATAAAAAATTACCTGGAATAAATGAAAATAAGTACACTACAACCCCAAACCTATGGGACACAGTGAAGTCAGTCCTAAGAGGGAAGTTCATAGCAATACAGGCGAACCTAAAGAAGATAGAAAAATCTCAAATAAACAACCTAACCCTACATCTAAAAGTACTGGAAGAACAACAGAAAACAAAGCCCAGAGTGAGTGGAAGGAGGGAAATAAGATCAGAGTGTAAATAAATGACACACAGACTAAAAAAAAAAATCAAATGATTAATAAGTCCAGGAGCTAGTGCTTCAAAAAGCTAAACAAAATTACAAGCCTTTAACCAGACTCATCAAGCAAAAAAGAGAGAGAACCAAAATAAATAAAATCAGAAACTAAAGAGGAGCAGTTGCAATTGAAACCACAGAAATATAAAGGATTATAGGAAATTACTATAAACAGCTATATGACAAGAAATTTGACAAACTGGGTGAAATGGACAAATTTCTAGAAACATACAATCTTCTAAAAGTGAACCAAGAAGAAGCAGAAACCTTGAATAGGCTGATAACAACTAGTGGAATTAAGTACTAATCAGAAAACTCCCAGCACTCAAAAGCCCCAGACCAGATGGCTTCACAGGTGAATTTTACCTAACATTTAAGGTAGAGCTAACTCCTATCTTCTCAAACAATTCCAAAAAAATTCAAGGAGAGGGGAGTCTCCCGAAATCTTTTTATGAGGCCAGTATCATCCTAATTCAAAAACCAGGCTAAGACACAGCAAAGAAAGAAATCTATAGGACAATATTGCTGAAAACATAGATGTGAAAATCCTCAACAAAATATTGGCAATCTGGATCCAGAAATACATTAAAAAGATCATACACCATAATCTTTTCTACATAGTACTGGAAGTTCTAGCCACAGCCATCAGACAAAAACAAAAAAACAAAACAAACAAACAAACAAAAAACATCCAAATTGGGTGGAGGAAGTAAAACTTGTTATTCACAGATGACGTGATAGTATACATAGAAAACCCTATATGCTCCACCAAAAAACTACTTGACCTAATAAGTGAATTTGGCAAAATAGCAGGATACAAAGTCAATATTCAGAAATTGATGGTAGTTTTGTACACCAACAATGAAATATTAGAAAGAGAAACTAGGAAAATAATTCCATTTACTATAGCAACAAGAAAAATAATGTACCTAGGAATAAGTTTAATCAAGGAGGTAAAAGACCTGTCCTCGGAAAACCGTAGAACATTGAAGAAAGAAATTAAGGAAGATACGAATACATTGAAGCACATACCATGTTCATGGATTGGAAGAATTAACACCATTAAAATATCCATACTACCCAAAGCAATATATAGATTCAACTCAATTTCTATTAAAATACCAATGGCATATTTCACAGATCTAGAACAAATATTTCAAACATTTATATGGAATCAAAAAAGACCCTGAATAACCTTAGCAATCTTGAGAAAGAAGAACAAAGTTTGAAGGATTGTAAGACCTGATATCAAACTATATTACAAAGCCACATTAATCAAAACAGTCTGGTACTGGCATAAGAACAGGTACATATATCAGTGGAACAAAATAGAGAGCCTAGAAATAAATCCACGTCTCCATGGTCACTTACTATTTGACAAAGTGGGTATGAGCATACAAAGAAGTAAAAATAGCCTCTTCAATAAATGGTATTGGGAGAACTGGACAGGTACATGCAAAAAAAAGTGAAACTAGACCACCAACTTACACCATACAGCAGAATAAACTAAATGGATAAAAGACTTAAATATAAGTTGTGACACCAGAAAAATCCTAGAGGAAAACATAGGAAGTAAAATGTCAGATATTCCACATAGCAATATTTTTGCCCATATATCTCCTAGGGCAAGGGAAATAAAAGGGGGGAAAAAAAGGTACTACATCACATTTAAAGCTTCTGCACAGATAAAGAAACCATCAGCAAAATGAAAAGAGAACGGACTGTATGAGAGAACATATTTGTCAATGATACATCATACAAGAGTTTCATCTCCAAATATATATATAAAACTTATACTACTTCACACCCAGAGGACAACACAATTAAAAAATGAACAAAGGACATGAATAGACAATTCTCCAAAGAGGATGTACAGATGGCCAGTAGCAATATAAAAAAATACTCAATATCATTAATCATCAGAGAGATGCAAATTAAAAGCACAATGAGATATCACCTCCTACCAGTCAGAAGTGCTATCATCAATAAATCTACAAACAACAAATGCTGGTGAGGACGTGTAGAAAAGGGAACCCTCGTTCACTGTTGGTGGGAGTGCAGACTGGAGGAGCCACTGTGGAAAACAGTATGGGGTTTCCTCCAAAAATTAAAAATGGAACTGTCTTTTGACCCAGCAATCCCACTTCTGGGAATATATATGAAAAATCCCAGAACAATAATTCAAAAGAATATATGGACTCCTTTTTTCATTGCAACGTTATTTGCAATGGTCAAAATCTGGAAACAGCCTAAGTGGCCATCAGTAGGTGTGTGGATAAAAAAGCTGTGGTACATTTACATAATGGAATACTACCTAGCCATAAAAAAGGGGGAAATCTTACCTTTTGTGACAGTATGGATGGACCTGGAGATTATTCTGCTAAGTGAAATAAGCCAGTCAGAGAAAGACAAATACCATATGATCTCACTTATATGTGGAACTTAATGAACAAAATAAACTGATGAACAAAGGCATGGATACATGGAATAGTCTGACAGCTGTCAGAAGGAAGAGGGCTGGGGGGCTGGGTGAAAGAAGATGAGATTAATAAAACATATATATATATACACACACACACATACATATATATATACATACATGTATATATATGTAAAACACACAGACATAGACAACAATGTGGTGATAACTGAGGGGATGGGGGTTCAGGGGTAGGTGGAAGTGGGCAATGGGGGTGGAAATGGGGAAAGAAGGCGACTTTGCCTGGGGAGAGGGGTGCATGATGCAGTGTGCAGATGATGTTTTGGTGACTCATGTACTTGAAATCTGTATGGTTTTGTGAATCAATGTCATCCCTATAAATTCAATTAAAAAAGAAATGTGCTGTTAAGCCATAAAAAAAGCATTAAAGAAACTTAAATGGAAAGAGAGAGAGAGAGAGAGAGAGAGAGAGAGAGAGAGAGAGAATGAGAATGAATGTTATTTAGACTTTCATATTCCAGCTGATGGGTTAGTGGTTCTTCCTGAGACAGTAGAGACAAAAGTGGAAAGAGCACAGAGTTCATAGTCTGAGCACCTGAGTAAATGTTACAACTCTGTTATTTAACTATCTTTGTCATTTATTTTCTACTACTTAGTCTCCTCATTAAAAAAATGGGGAACCAAATGTTTTTTACGATTACAAGGAAGGTAATGAATGAACATTTGCTGAACAAAAATTAAAGGCAGGAATTTTCTTAGGAGATTTATATCTAATTCTTCATTAAATAAGCTATCATATAAAGGTTCTTTAGAAATTGTCAAGTACCCTAATAGTAACATCTGTATTTCTTTTTCTTTTCTCCTTTCTTCCTTCCTTCCCATCTGTCCATCCATCATCTACCTTTTCATTAGATTATGAATTATTATTATTTTTTGTTCTATGACCATTTCCTCAAAGCTTTTCTAGGGCAATGGCTGTATGGTAAATTAAATCAGTAAAATACTGCTGGAGGATAATGATCTAATGTGTTACTCTTTATTGGGATATTTTCATTCTCAAGGAATAGCTCTAAAAATACACAGCTTTATTTCCAGAAGAGTGATTCTGTAATGAAAGTATTTCAAACACTGTGACAAGCCAATTGAAGAGACATTTTTGGACAGTGGTTGCTCTGTGATGCCTTTCATATAATGCTTTCAAAGAAACTGCCTGTTACACACAAATATGTAAGTTCTGCTTTGCTTAGTATTGGGAGGTGTTAGTACCTTCTCAACTGGGTTACTTCTCTAGGCAGTTGTTAGGAACACAACTGAGAACTGAGAAGAAAACAGTAAAGAATCATAATGTATAGAATAGATATTATAAAGCCTATGGACTTTTTTCATATGTGAAAGCCTCAGGTGCATTATTGATTTATTTTAGACATAAGCTCTTATAATTCTTATTATCTAGTTTCTCACTCCCTGTATTAGTTTTATTGCTGTAAAACGATTCTCACCCATTTAGCATTTGAAAGACACTCATTTTTTTTTTTTTTTTTTTTTTTAATCATACAGTATCTGTGGATTAAGAGTCTGGGCATGGCTTAGCTGAGTCTTTTGTTTGATGTCTTATGAGGCTGCAATAAAGATATGGACCAGGGCTACAGTTTTATATGAGGCCTTGACTGGGGCAGGATCAACTTCTAAGTTCATTCAAGTTATTGCATCATTCAGTCTCTTGTGGTTGTAGGAACGAGGACTTCAGTTTCATTCTGCTTGTTGAGTGGAATCTACCCTCAGCTCAGATAGGCTGTCTGCAAGTTCCTTGTCATGTGGAGCTCCCCACCATGGCTGATTTCTTACTCAAAGCAGCAAAGGAGACACAAAGAAATATGAGTGTTGCAATCTTATGTAACATAATCATGCTACCAGGTACATATAATCATGTATGTCTTGCCACTTTGCCATATTTTATTTGTTAGAAACTAGTACCTGTTCCACTCAAACTCAAGGGGAGGGGATCACAGAATGGTGTGAATACCAGAGGCTGGGGATTTTGGAGGCCACCTAAGAATCTGTTACACATCCAAACAGATAATAGCAAGTTAAAATGAGTTAATTCTACTTAATGGTAGATATGGTGGAACTGTCATGTGTAACATTGCTTTATAGTTAGCCCCCCTTTCTCCACTCCTGCCCCCCATCTTCTTTTTCCTGCCAACTTCCCAACTTGTGCATATAAAAGACAGTGATGGAATGTGTCATTTTATTTTCTTGTACATCTGGGTCAATATCTAAATTTTTTTAGCAGGTTTGTGGATATCATTGTAAGTACTACTAGAAACTCAAGAAGATAGTGTATATTTATCATTATTTCTTGGAACATATATAAAATGACTTAGCAGTTTGGAATTCTTTACATTGGCTTATGTTGTGTGACCATTTGGACCATTTGGCCAATTCATTGTATTTGATGATGCCATCCCTTTCACTGCATAATACCTTTATTCTGTGCTTTCATTCTAGAATTTATCTTCCTTCCTTTCTCCCTTGTATTATCCTTACTTCCAATAAACAGCCTTTAAACATTTTTCAAGCCTTTTAAATACCAAACAGCAGTCATTTTTATTCTTGAATTCGCTTGGTCTACCAACTGATTCTCCTGACAGGGCAACTGGTCACACCTACTACATTTTCACAGCTTAACAAAAGTAACAATAGTAGTTCTGGGTTTGTATGTGCTAGTTGCTCCACATATATTATCTCATATAATCTTCAAGGTAACTGTTGTCTCCATTTTATAGGTGGAACAGTTTCCATTTTATAGGTGGCAGAAACCTATGCTCAAAGAAGAAATATAAATTGCCTGATACACACATCCTTTCCTGTGGTAGAAGATTGAAATCTCTCAGTCTGATTCCTAAATCCATGCTTTGTGTAATACAAAAAAATTGCCTCTCAGCATTTTGAAAATTTCTCATATTATGTTTCCTTCTTTTGTTCCTTGTTCACATGCATGTCTCCCTTGTTAGATTAAACTTTTTTAAAGATAGAAATCATATCTCATTATACCATCCTCTTCCTCTACCCCCTCATGCCTAGCACTATTTTGAGTATAGTTGACCTTCAGTAATGCTTGCTGCAAAGAAACGAAAGATGTTACATTATTTTTTAAGGAGACTGAGGGTATTTTCTATGTAAATTTTATGTATCTCCACGTATTCTTTTGAACATATTTATTTTATATGTAGTATGTGCCCTCAATTATTTTAACCTAAGTTTGTGTTTAGAGGTAGTGAATCAGATAGTTTTTGGTTTAAATATATTAGTTCTGACATCAACGTGTATGATCTTGAGTATGTTACTTATCCTCTTAGAGCCATGTGTTGTTGTTGTTTTTTTTTCCATCTTTATAAGGATAATATTCCTCTAGAGAATGAAATTAGGTAATGTGTATAAAGGACTTATACATTTTTTGTATGTTGTATTCTTGCTAAATGTTAATTTCTTTGACAATATTTCCTGCCATCACCCTCAATTCCCTAGTAAAAAGATAATGAGGTGACTTTTAAGTCTGATTTTTTAATTTCCCACTGTATTTATTGTGGTTTTAACTATTATTTTCAGATATGAGTTTCTAGAATATAATATGCAAAACTTAGTGAGTCAAGAGTGGTTCCAGAATGGATTTTTGTTTGAATCTGGTCTTGGCGCAAAAATTGCTTGTCTTTCCAAACAAGAGTATTCATGGAGCTTTGGACTGTAGATACAAGGTCAGAACAATATTGTTGATTTCAGGCACAGGATTTCTTTGAGATGATTTCAAATCCAATACTTCAATTCTGAGATTTATGAGTTTCTGAACATCTCCCAAAGCTGAGTCTGGATTTTTATATTTGATTTACAACCTTGGCTTCTAAAGCTTCTGATCACATTTTATTTTCCTACAGTGAAGAAGGGCTAATTATTAGAGTGACAAAGGAAGTCATATATTTTAAAGCAGTCTGTGTGGCCAAAGGATGCTTCTAATGAAAATTAACATTAGGAAGACATTTACAATGCACGTGCTATACCGCTGATATATTATTTCATTTTATATCCTTTTTGAGAGTCTAAATTCATTGTTTCATAGCACCATTATTATCTTTTAACCTTAGGCTAATGGAGAGTGGATTATATCCTAGAAAATTATTTGTTTCAGAACTATATTTTGACATTTCTCTTAGCTACCAAGGTAAAGATAAGTAGCTATAATTTTGAAGAATTAATTTATATTATCATTTAATCTGCAACCAAACATTTAAGTATCTGGCGACATTGTCTGTGGGAACTAGCGTTTAATTTACAAAAAAACCTGGAAATCTTTGAAATAAAATAAAATTCTTCTTGAATGTTTAAAATAAAATAACAAATATTTAGTGCAAAGGCCTTTGAATATACTATTGTAATGTCATATAAAAAGTTGTTTGATTGCATTCAAAATGTTAGTATTGAATTATAAGTCTAACCCACATAAAGGAAGTAATAAGAACTTAACTAAAAGTACTTAACTATTAACTAATCAATGAGGAGATAAATAGATACCTCATAAAGAAGCTATTGGCATACAGATGTATTCTTCAACAAACTAGACAATGAAATGAAAAAGTGCCATCTTATGTTATATCTGTAAAAAGGAACTCGTAAGCCTAAGACTTTAAATTACATTAAAGACATGTATAATTTTTTTATTTAATCTTCATTGTATTTTTTCCATTACCATTTAGTCTTCTTATACCCCCTCCCCTCAGCTATCACCACACTGTTGTCCATGCCCATGAGTCCTTTTTCCCTTCTGCACAATCCCTTCACACCTAACCCCTGCCACGTCTAGCTGTCATCTGCTCTCCATCTGAGTCTGCCTCTGCTTTGCTTGTTAGTTCAATTTGTTCATTAGATTCCACATAAGAGTTAAATCATATGCTATTTGTGTTTCTCTGACAGGCCCACTTCACTTAGCATAATACTCTCCAGGTCCATTCATACTGTTGCAAAGGGTAAAACTTTATTTATTTATTTTTATAGCCAAGTAGTATTCCATTGTGTAAATGTCCCATAGTTGTTTTATCCACTCATCTATTGATGAATACCTGGGCTGCTTCCGTATTGTGGTGATTGTAAATAATGCTGCAGAGAACATGGGGCACTTATAGATTCAGTGCAAGTCCTATCAAGATTTCAATGAGGTGTTTCACAGAACTAGAACAAATATTTCAAAAATTTATATGGAACCACAAAAGGCTCTGCATAGCAACAGTGATCCTGAGAAAGAACAACAAAGTTGGAGGAATCACACTACCTAATATCAAACTCTAATATAAGGCCATAGTAATCAAAAACACTATGGTACTGGAATAAAAAAAAGACACATAGGTCAATGGAACGGAATAGAAAGCCCAGAAATAAACCCAAACCTTTATAGTCAATTAATATTTGACAGAGGAAGCAAGCACATAGTGGGCTAAAGATAGTTTATTCAATAAATAATGTTGGGAAAATTGGACTTACACATGCAGAAAAATGAAACTATACCACCTTCTTACACCACACACAAGAATAAATTCAAAATGGATCAAAGACTTAAATGTTAGACCTGAAACCATAAAAATCCTAGAAGAAAACATAGGCAGCAAAATCTCATACATTGCTCGTAGCAATTTTTTATTGGCTATAAAAGGGAAACAAAAGAGAAAATAAATGGGACTGCAGCAAACTAAAAAGTTTTTTCACAGAAAAGGAAATCATCAACAAAATAAAAATACAACTTACAGAGTGGATGAGCATATTTGCCAATACATCTGATAAGGAACTAATATCCCAAATTTATAAAGTATTTATAAAACTCAACACCAAAAAAACAAACAACCCAATTAAAAATGGGCAAAGGGCCTGAATAGATACTGCTCCAAAGAGGACTTACAGATAGATGGCCAACAGACATATGAAAAGATGCTCAATGTCACTAATCATCAGAGAAATGCAAATTAAAACCACAATGAGATATCATCTCACACCTGTCAGAATGCCTATCATCAATACATCAACAAACAACAAATGCTGACATGGATGGTGGAGAAGGGGGAACCCTTTTGTATTGTTGGTGGGAATGCATATTGGTGCAGCCACTGTGCAAAACAGTATGCAGATACCTGAAAAAATTAAAAATGGATCTGCCTTTTGACCCAATGATCTCACTTCTGGGAGTATATCCAAAGGAACACAGAACACTAATTTGAAAGAACATAAGTCATATACTATTGGAGAAATTTAAATTCATGTATATGGACTAATTAATTATTTGACAGTGAATAATTTTATATTATTGGAAAAGTAATTAATACTATTGTTATCACTGTTTGCTTTTGTTGAGCATTTACCATGTGTCAAGCATTGTTTTTGGTGTTTTATATCGCTTAACTAGATAGTTAAAACAGCCCTTTAAGGCAGTTTTTGTTACTTTCATTTTTAAAGATCAAGAGTAAAATAACAGTTTTCTCTTCATAGCATAATGTAAATACAACCAGACATTCATTGTCTATTTCATAATTAATTAATTTGGTAACATATCAGAATTCTGTTCTTTTTTTTGTCAGCATGAAGGTTTTCCTGTCTTATTGATCCAGGGCACTTCCAGAAGTGGGGAGGAACAAGAATTTTTTAAAAAGATAATTAAATGTATACTTACCATTTTACATCTTGATAATGACTCACAAGATAACTATGTAATCTTTTAATTATACTAGGTACAACTGCAATTTTGGCTCCTAAAAACATTAATCTTTTGAGATTCAGAACACTAATATCAGGAGAAGAGAACTGAATGAATGTTAAGGTATATCACAGTTCTTTTATTGTTTTGTGCAACTTTAATGGTAAGATAGTTTAGAAAAATTCTTTCTCAAAGCTCAGAATATAAGGGCATAATGCAAGACCAACCCATATACTTAAAATTGTAAAAGTCACTTTTAAACATCAATTTGTTGTTTTACTTATTTATGCATTCATTGGTTGATTATTGTATGTGCCTTGACTGGGGATTGACTCTGCAACCTTGGCATATTGGGACAGTGCTTTAACCAACTGAGCTATATAAATATTAAAATAATACTATATATTCCTTCCTGGCTGGTTTGGCTCAGTGGATTGAGCGTCGGCCTGCGAGCTAAGTGTCGCTGGTTCGATCTTCCAGTCAGGGCACATCAGAGAAGGAAAACTCTGATTCCAAAAAACCTCCGCTGCCTTGCGGCATACCTCTTCAGGGGAAAGGCTAAGGGAGTAAACCCCGACAGAAAATCCGGAGCCGGAGTCCCTAAGGCGGTTTGACGTTGTAGTCAACACGGCAACTCCTGCGGCGCACCTGAAGCCAAGCTGTATTGACTCCGTCTTTCCCTTGGATCCTTCAGCTGCGAAGAGAGGGGGGGTCTGCTGCATGGGCAACAGCAGACCCTCCATATCACCCTGCCCAGGCTCTGTAGCTTCAGCTTCACTGGAGAGGACACTCCAGCGTCATCGCAAGATGTCGATTCAACACGGGAGGAGACAGATACCGTGTCACTCCCGAGTCGGACTGCACAGCCATTCTCGGTGGTGCAGATAGACTCTTAAGAAGCTACACCATCGTCTCTCGAGACGGACGGCTGCTGATGACGACTATATATTCACTATTGGGAATGTGTAAAAGATTTAGGGAAGCAAATAAGGTAATTTTTAATTTAAAAATCGTAATTCTACCACCTAGAAATAAATGCTATTGATCTGTGTATTTCTTTTTGGTTTATAGAAAGCTCAGAAACACAATTTTAAAAAACAAGGTAGAGATTATTTATAAAATGAAAATCATTTTTGTGCTTCTCACTTCCCATTATACCAGAATCATTTTTAAAATCATCAAAAGTTTAAAAATATAATTTAAATAACCCATATTTTAGAATATTATGCAGTGGTTGTAATTATTTAGTGGTTTCCCTATTGTTGAACATTTAATAGCTAATGTTGCTACTATGAATAATGCTTCACTTAACATTGTGGAACATAAAAGTTTTGTCTTTATTTTTCTTCATTTCCTGAGGATACTGTACTTAGAAGTGAAACTAGACTTTCAAAGGATCTGAATCTTACTTTGGAGCCCTAAAGTCTCCTGCTAATTGCTTTTCAGAAAGATTGTACCAACTTAGGCTTTTACAATGTGGGAAAGTCACTGCATACTCACCAGTATTGAGAATAATCGCTATTGGAATTTTTCTTATATTCATAAGCAAAAATGGACTTTCATTTGTTTCAATTTGGATTTCTTTGATTATTGGTAATATTGAACTTATTTAATACATTTGTTAACATTTGCTTTGCTGCTGCTTTTTTTAGGGAGGGAGTTGGGGTGGAATTGGCAGAGGAGGGCAAAGGGGGAAAATTGAGACAACTGTAATAGAATAACAATAAAAGATGATTAAAAGAAGAAAAAAATGCTTCTGTGAATTGTCTCTATGTTTTTCTGTTGGAGTTTTAGCATTTTTCTAATATATCTGATTTCTATGGTTTAAGAATATGAAGCTTTAGTTATTTTTGTGGCAAGTAATTTTTTAGCTTAATATATTTTAATTTTATGATCATATTTTTGACATAAGAGAATG
The DNA here is from genome assembly GCF_987537825.1 of Furipterus horrens. Lineage (NCBI taxonomy): Eukaryota > Metazoa > Chordata > Mammalia > Chiroptera > Furipteridae > Furipterus > Furipterus horrens. The sequence goes on along the minus strand of NW_028327173.1, from coordinate 34,159,239 downwards.
TACATATTTTATGTAGTCAAATATATTGATTTTTAAATATAGCCTACTGTTGTTTTTGTGTTTAATCTTTCCAAATCTGAGAAATATATACATAAGTTTGCTTCTAGCCTCTTTATGGTTTTGTTCCATAGGTTTCTTTAATTCTTATTTAAATTATGTAAGTGTATGTTGTAAATAGAGGTTCTAACTTAAAATTCTCTGAATATCTATTTTCATCATTATTACTGAATGATCTATCTCTTCTACTGATTTTTGTAATGTTTCCTTTATTACATCTTAGACACACACAGAGCAGATCCCTATATATGGTCTGTGGTTTATAAAATTTTGACCTCAGACCTCCTAATCAGAATAATCTAGAGTTCTTACTAAAATGTATATTTGTGGGCTTCAGATCTGTCATACTGAATTAGAAACTCTACAGATGTACTTCACGAGTATAAAAGGCATTTGCATTTTTCTTTTCTTTTTTAAAATTTTACACCACTCTCACTTATTTAACTTTCTAGATAAATTCTTGAGTTAATTTGTGAAGTAATAGCAACTTTATAATAGTCTTCTTATCTAGGTATATAATAAATCTTGCTACTTGTTAAAGTTTTCCTTTTTATCTTTCAAGAAAACTTGCAGGATATAAATTTAAATAAGAATTTTCATATACTTTAACATGACTCATCTGTCTTAATAAAATATCTCGGCTTAAGCTTATGTTTATGACAGTGTATATGACTATACCTAATATTTACTGTTCAATTAACATATCATTTCAGCCCTGGCTGGTGTGGCTCAGTTGGTTGGAGTGTTGTCCCATAAACTGGAAAGTCACAGATTTGATTCCCACTTAGGGAACATGCCTAGGTTGCAGTTTTGGTCCCCCGTTGGGGCATATGTTTATCATATCTTACCAATGTATATTTTACTATTTTTATATAAAAAATATCAAGGGTAGATGTTTTGTTTTATTATTTTCTGAATTTACTTCCTTTAGCTTTCTACATATAGTGAAATCCCTTACACAACAGTGTCCAGCAAACATTTGATGAATTTGTATTGAATTTCCACTACCAGTCTGGACCTCAAAATGAAATAGCCATGGGTGAATTAATATTTATGTTTCTGGGACAACAGAAGATTTCCTCCACTGAAGTTCTCATATGTATTCTTTCAGTCAACATTAATTTCAACAAATATTTACTGATTTTCTATTTTTAGCCATGTACTATGATAGGAGCACAAGGATACTAACGTAAGTATGATAATTTCTATCATCAATATTTTTACTGTGCATTGAGAAGAGACAAATCAAGAAATGAATAATTGAAATCCAAAGTGTTAAAATGCAAATAAGTTAATATTCTATGAGAGTATTCCTCAAACTGTGGCAGTTAATTTGTAGCACTATAGAGTAGAAACTTTAGTGTTTTTCTTGGTAAGGATTAGAATCTGACTCTCTTAATGCACCTACTGTGTAACCTTGAGCAAACTACTACCTCTATGAAAATAATTTTCTCACCTGAAATAGGGAAAATCATATTTACACACAGATATGATTATTTTTATCATTTAATTATTCCCAAATTTAAATTTCCTACCTGGAAATTTAACTAAGTAACTACATGTTCAGTTGTCTGATTGACATCTTTACTTGGATTCTCACAAGCACCTGAAAATAATGAGATCTAAAACAGAATTCCAGACTGTCTCCCTTGAACCTATTTTCTCCTCAAGTCATAGTTTCTCAAGTCAGAAATACGGGAGTCAACTAGTCTTCCCTTTCACTCACTCATGATATTCAGTCTATTTGCAATTTTCATCAATTTTATCTTCAAGGCATTTCATCATTCTGTATGCTTCTCTTCAGTTCATTACCACCTATTCCTAATTCAGGAAGTATCATCTCTCTTGGACTACTCCAGTATATTTTTTGTTTAAGGAAGCAAACGAATACCTTGGTGTGCCTAAGACCAAGGGGCATAGAGGAGCAAGGTCAGAGATGCTGGGAAACCATCTAGTGTGAAATGATAGAGAGCACCTTCTATGCCATGGTAATCTGTTTAGACCTATCTAAATAGACAAAGTTCTTGCTTTCATAGACCTGATATTTTTGTGTGTGTGGGATAGTCTATGAACATATTAATAAATATAATATAATGTATGATATATTTTAGTGCAGAAATACATATTTAAATATATAATATGAGTTTATATATTATCTAGTTATATATGTCATAACTAACTGCAATACATATTTAAATATATATAACAAATATTTAACTTTTATGTAATGATTGCTTGGAATAAAATTAAGGGAATAGAGAGTAATGGACTTCAGTTTTTTCGTTGGATTGTGTTCGTTCATGCAACAAATAATGACAGAGAACTTAGTTTGTTAAAGGATCTTATATATTAACTAATAATTTCTTTTAGTATAGCCATATGAAATGAGTATTATTATTATTATAAAAATGAGAAATTGGAGTCCAGTATATTAAATTATTTGTTAAATTTAAGGAGACTAGCAAGTACCCGATTTAGAACTGTTTTATGTCTACACCTATTGAATTTGTACCATATTCCTCTTCCCTTTTTACCAGGAAAATTGGCATTGAGGCAGTTGTGAGGTTTGTTGTATGTAGTTGGGTAAGACCAGTGATGAGAAAGAACATTTTAACAGTTGAAGTGAAGTATGATAAAGACTTGGGGTAGGAAAGGAAATAGTCTATTTATCAAACAAATATATAAAGGTCAAATATAATGCCTGCCAATGAAGATATGCAAAGAATCTACCTTTCTTTTTCTTTCCAGTGGTTTTGTACTGATTTCTGTGGGTGATTTATAATAATTAGGAGACCATAACTATTCTTTTTTTTTTGTCTCCACAAACTGCCATTTGGCTATCCTTCAAAGCTTAATTGCTTCTGTTCTTATATATTGTCTGTTTTGCTCTTGCTTGTGTACATTTTTATTTCTGTCATAACCACCACTTATGTTTTGTCAATCTTATGTAGTTGCTGGTTTTTACTTATTTTATTCTCTATCAAGAAACTGTGTAATAGGGTTTTTCTATTATAAATATAAATGTGCAGATTTTTTCTTATTATAAATCTATGAGTGCTATTGCTGATGTATGAACATGGCAATGCTGAAGCCATTTCTTCTACTGAAGGAATACTCTCAAACTATACTCTTGCTATTTTAAGATGTGATACCAGTGTATTACGAAAAGGAAGACAGATGAAAATTATTCAAGAGAACATATCCATGATGCTACTGAGCATGCATATTTTATCAGCATTGTTTGTAGTAATTCCATAAAGAGAAAATTTATCGGGGTCCTTTTGTATTTTAGGTATTTACATAGGTCATTTATTTAACACATATTTATTGAGTATATTCTATGTTTCATACATAATAGTAGGCAAAGAGTATACATGACTGAACAGGAATGATATGGTTTCTACTTTTAAGGAGCTAAAGTCTGGTAGGAGAAAGTCAATAAAAGTTAATAAGCATATAATTGCATGATATGAGAGTGTCTATGAAGGAAACAGAATTTAGTGCTAAAAATTTCATGGAAACTTTTAGGATAGTTCGGAAAGACTTCTGTGATGAGAAGCTTTTAAACTGAGAACTGAAAGATAAGGAGGCATCCGTGAGAAGGCAGGAATGGAGACAAGGTGGAAAAACGTCTTTTAGAAATTTTATTTTTAAAAATTAGTTTACAGTCAATATTATTTTGTATTAGTTTCAGGTACATAGCATAGTGGTTAGAAAATCATATACTTTACAAAGTGTCCCCCCAATATTTCCAGTACCCAGGAGATGTTTGTTATAGGAACTGAAAAGAAAATGCAATTGGTGGGGCTTTTGCTTCCCCTCAGGCTGACGCTACTTGGAGGGGAATGGTCTGCCTGCAGTATGGGGAATGAGTCAGCACTATAACCTGGTCGGCTGCTCCCTCAGTTCTCTCCTCAAAGCCACCGCCCCAAATTCTCCCCAAGCATCTCTAGTCTTCTGTGCCCTCTCTCTGCTTGAGCCCAGGGGTAAACAATGCTACAAATACCACATTAAAACATGCCTTTTTAATGTCTGATCTTCAAGAACTTGTGATTATTAAATTAATATTATACATGGCAAAAATTCATTACAGGGCTGATATCAAAGAAGACCATGTACTTGGAAAGGTTTTAAGTCCCCAAAGCAAAGACCACTTCAACTATTTCTTTCATGAGCCAGTCCATTCCAAGGGTAAAATGAAAAGGACAAGTCAGTAGACACAACTGATTGTGTGCTCTGGGCATTTTCAAAGGCTTCTGACTGCTGTGTCATCTTCAAAAGACATAGAAATCACTGTAGCAATGCTTCCCCCTGCATCCTCAACATTGTCTGACAAGGACAAAGTTATCTGCCCCCAAAGAAAGCAACTGGGAAAAGGACTCACTTTTTATTCATTAATAATTCAGCACATTGGGTTTACATCCCCACTAGCTGCTAGCTCTTCTCTGGGATGCCTCCAGGTGCATCACCCAATTGGTCAGGGCTTTGTGCCCAATCCGCCTCAGAGTCTTTCACCGCTGGCTGGTGAGGTTGGTGACCAGAGCAGCCATGGAGAAAGTGTACCTGCCTCAGGACTCAAAGAGAAGCTGAAAAGGTCCCCTGAGGAGGTGGGGCACATCCAGGAAGAAGCTGGGTGGCTCTGGTACTAGCTTCCAGCCGGCTCTGGCCTCCTGGACCGCAGTGGGGCAGGTGCCAAAGCTTCTGCAGAGCCAGTGGCCAGGCAGGGTGAAGTCAGGCAGATGGAGTCTCTCTGGTCTGAAACAGACCCCTCATGGAGCGCCAGCAGGTGCCAAACACCTGCTACAGCTGCAGGTCCCAGGTGCTAGGAAGTCATGAAAGGATTGGCCATTCATTGAGGCCCCGCCCCTTGCCCTTTGATCTCCCATTGTCCATTGATGTTTCCATGGAGACATCAGAACATCCTTGCTGAAGTCAGTTCAGTGAGTGCTAGAACTCCAGAGGAGTAGGAAGCAAAGGAGAGACTCTCCCTGTTTCCCTCTCATTTCGAGTTCATTTGGCACACAATTGCCCCTAGATGGACAATTTCCTTTCTCGGTTTCGACTACTCTTCTGCCACGACCGCTGCCGTGGGCACCATCCCTTGCCTGGTGGCCATCACCCTGTGATGATGGCCCTCCTGGTCGAGACCACCCTGCTGCTCCTGTACTTGCTGTCAGCCTTTTTCACCCGCTTTCATCTGGGTTGTGCTCCTGGACCATCTGCCTTTCACATTGTCCCGAGAGGGTGGCGTCCTCTCCCACAGGCTACGCGCTTCCCTCTGGAAGTCCTCCCGTTGGTGAACTGGAAGGACCCCCCCGCCCCCAAGAAGCCCATGTTGTCTGCTGGAACATCCAGGATGTTTGGAGCCTTGAGACCGGTCCCTATTCGTCCTTCAGGTCACAGATTTCTCACCTGTGTTCATCACCTGAGCAGGTAGTCAAGGATGCGGAGCCGGGACCCTGTAGAATCATCGCACTTCCTTGCTCAAAGGAGGTGGTGGTGAAGGTCCAAGAAGAGTCCCCAAAAGGGATGGCACACAACACCAACCAGGTACGGGACAACGGGCAGGATCATTGGGACAGCCCCCACAGGAGTGGAGATCTGCCCAGCACTCCAGGTTCACTATCTGTACGTAAGGAGAGGAATGCTGAAAAACCATCAACCAGCGATTCTCCGCTGGCCTCTGCCAGCAGGAGGCCCTGCAAAAGAAAACTGTCCGTGCCACTTTTGCTACCACTGCAACCACTGCGGTGGGATTGAGGTGAGCTGCCCCTGCCTGCTAAGCTGCCTTGCCTTGCTGCGGACCAAAACCTGGACACCGCGGAAAACACTGAGGGTCCAAGGAAAAAGACTGTGGGGGACAAGACACAGCTCGCTCAGCCTGCTGCTTCTCTCCCTCCACCTGCCTCGGTGACTGCAGGCACCTTTCCCCTGGCCACTCAAACGGGGCAGGCCACCGCTACCATCACTGCCAGGGCATCTACAGATTTGACCTCTTGGCCGACTTTACATGATGATGACATCCAAATGGATACCACTCCCCCTTGCTATGCTACCACAATCATATCATTGCCAGCCGGCAATGTAAGATTCATGCCAGTTAACCAGATCCCTGCCACCAACACCGAGGAGCCTATGGACACCACTCCTCCGTAGGGTGTCCTTTTCCATTCTGCCCCTGTATCCAGGGAAAACCACTCCCCATTGTTCTTGCGCTTCCTAATTATGACAACATACCACCCAGTGGCAGCATTCCCTCGGCTGAAGTCACCACTTCTTTACCTAACTGGGGATCCACCAGGCCACAGCAAGGCTGCTGCAGGAGGAGGAACATGCACCACCCCAGTACTTGGATATACTGCTGGTTCCACCTTCTATCCGTCACCTGGAGCCCACCTGTCCATATCACAGGTGACGTGGTCATGGGAAAGTATAACACCCTACCCATGATCGCAGGTGCTAGTGTTCACACTTGCCACCAATGCACCTGGACATAGGAAATCTCTGACACTTGCAACAGCCACCACCATGGAGAATACAGGTATGTCAAGAGACATGTCTGTTTCCACCTTTTATCAGACCACGACGGGCTTTTCTCGCAGCATCTCATCCATTATAGATGCAAGCCTTAGCCTCATCCTTGTGTTTAGACACACTTGTAGCTGCACTTTATTTCAAACCTAGAACCTACCTGTGCAGAATCTAGGTGATGCTATGGGAGGTTACAACATCCCTCCCATGATGGAAGGACCTGTTATTCCCACTTTACATCAGTACAACCGGGGCCCACCTGGCCGTGATGGCTGATTTTTAATGACAAAGTTGAGATATTGTTAATTTGTGGTATAAGCAATAGCTTCTAATTCGTTTGATTAGTCAAAAGTTTCTTTAGAGGAAGTTCATAAGGATTTGGTAATGAATTCAGTCTCTTTCAATCTCTGGGTCATGCTTTTGGTTTTGAAATCATAGATGTAAATTTTGATCTTTTATTTATTAAATTGCAGAGTTCTGTCACATAAAATACTCCTTGAATACCTTTTTGTCTGTTTATTTTTTAGACAAAAGTGTCTTGAACTGATGCACAAAACATTTTTAAAACCACAAAATTGTATACTGGAGTATATTACCCCTTTTGATGATATATTTCTTGCATATATAGTTTTTATGGAAAATGTCCTATGATGTAAGAATATTTTAAAAATATCTTTGAATAGTCTCTCTAAGTTTCAGTGAAAATGTACCATAATATGTGATTTTAGTGAATTAATTACATTTACAAATACAAATTTATGAATTTTTCTCATGAAAAAAAAAAAGTGCATTAGGTGAAAGAGTGGTAAAGGAGGAAACCAGAAGGGTAGACAGGTATTAGATAATGCAGTATAGGGAATAATAAAGGTTTTGTTTCATTTGATATGCATTGGGAACCTGTTGATTTCTGGGAAGTTAATAGTATGATGAAGGTAGAGATTTTAGCTGAATTTGTAAAATTGAACTAAACTATGGCAGAGTAGGCATTTAATATATATATATATATATATTTATTATTCCATTTTACCTTCTTTATTAGTTGCTTAGCTTTATTTATTTATTTATTTTTTGGGGTGGTTGCTCTATGACTAATGATTTATGTCCTTATCAAAGTGTATTTAGAGTCAATATTGTATCACTTTATACTTCACACTTACTATGTAATACTTTCTGCTTCTCAATTCACATAAACACTTAAAAACTTTTTGAATCTTATAGTAGTACAATGCTGTTTACCTGTCCTGTCCCCATCCTTTGAGTATTCTCGTTATTTATTTCGTTATTTGTTTTTTGTATATTATAAACCTTACTTTACATTGTTAACATTTTGACTTTAGTCAGTTGGCTTTTAAGAAAATTATAAATTAAAAACAGCTCTAAAATATATGTATGTATAACCATTTCTTCTTTTCCTCCTTCTTTTTTGTAGATCCAGGTTTACATCTGGTTTTTCTTCCTGTAGATCACTTTCTAGCAACCTGAAAAACATGATAAATTTCTTATAGTGCAAGCCTGCATCTTCTTGCACTGAATTCTCTTAGTTTATGTTTATATGAAATTGTCTTTATTTCACTCTTGTTTTTGAAGGATATTTTCAGTGAATTGTTTTCATTTGTTTTTTGTTTGAACACAAATTATATTATTCTACTGTCTTACAATCTTCATTTTTTTCTGATGAGAACTCAGCTGTTATACCCCTGTATGCAGTAGTCTTTCTTCTCTGTGTGCTTTTAAGATTTTTTTCTTTACTTTTGGTTTTAAGCAATTTGATTGTGATTTGTCTAGATTGGATTTTTCTGCATGCATATTTATTTTGCTTGAGCTTTACTGATCTTAGGTCTATAAATTGTTGTTTTTCACCAGATTTGGAAAAATTTAGGGCTTACTTCTTTCTGCCACTTACTCACTTTTTTTGCCTGGAACTCTTATTGCATATTTGCTATTTTCCTATGGGTCCCTTAAACTTTGTTAATTTTTTTAACTTCATTGCTCTGTGTTATTCAGATCAGACATTTTCTAATAATGCCTGTTTATTCTGACATTTTTAAACTGCTGTTAAGCCCATTCAGTTAATTCTTTTCCATTATTATAAATTTTAATTATGTAATTTTCATTCAATTATTTTTTTTCCACCATTTCTTAAAATTGTTTTTCTATTACAATTGTCCCACTTTTTTTCTCATTGCTACCCCCTACCCAGCCCACCCCTTCTCCCACAGTCCATCCCGACCCCATTGTCCACGTTCATGGGTTATTTATATGAGTTCCTTTGCTAAACCCTTCCCCTACTTACCCCCTTCCTTCCTTCCCTCCACCCCCCTGATAATTGTTACTCTGTTAATTGTTCAATTTTGTTCTTTTTTTTTTGTGTTGTTCATTAGTCTCCTGTATTAGGTGATATGGTATTTTTCTTTCATTGCCTGGCTTATTTCGCTAAGCATAATTTTCTCTAGTTGATTCTTTTTATAGATTACAATTTCTGTATAAGATTCTTTCATTCTGAAGACCATGTATTTCTTTAATTCTTTGAAATACCTTCCTTTAATCATTTGAACATATTTATAATATATTCTTTGTTTGCTAAGATCAAAATCTGGGCCATCTGGGTGTTATTCTCTGATGACTGCCTTTCTTTTCTTTTCATGTTTCTTTCCATAACTAGTAATGTTTATTGTAAACTGGGCATTGTGAATGATATGTTGTAGAAACTCTTGGTTTTGATTGCATCAACTGAAGAGATGATTTTTGATCCAGTTATCAGATGAAATACTGGTTAAACATTTTGAATTTATATGAACTCAGTTGTATGCTCTGTAAGGGCAGATCTGTGGAAAGCCCAAAGTATTCCCAAGCCCCTCTAACTTGGCACTTGTGAACTCAGTAATCATGAATTTCTTAAATCTTTCAAAATATGAAGAAGGTCCTGTTTTTGTGACTGACCCTTGCCTGCTCTGAGAATGCCCTTGGACTCTTCTAATAAGAATGTTTTATGTGTTTGTGCCAGTACAGAACACAGTGCTAGCTTCTCTAGATAGTTTGTGGTGAAAATCTGCTTTCCTTCTGGGGGTCTGGAGCTTCAGTGACTAACCATGACCCATGGACCCTGGGTTCCTAGGTCCAGGAGTGCTTTCCTGGTGTATAAACTTCTCATGTGTTGTCATAATTCACTGGTGGAAGAATTGTGTCATGTGCGACATCATTGTGACAGCATGGTTGAAACTTGCACTTTGTTTTCTCAAGACTTCACCTTACGTGTTGTCTTTTCCCTCTGCTAATTTTGCTTTGAGTCTTTTCTGTGCAGCAAACTATAACTGTGAGTTTAACTTCTTCTGAGTCCTCTGAGTCCTTCTATGAACTACCAAACCTGGGGGTGAACTTGGGAATCCTGTGACAGAGGACTCAACCGTCAAATGCTGTCTTTCTTTAGGTTTTTCTTTAGACTTGGTTTTAGTCTTTATTAAGGGGAGCCTAGGTTAATAAGTATTTCATACTTTATGAAATAATACTCCATTTTTTTTTCAGTTGGATTCCGTGGGTGTTAATGCAGTGTTCAAAAGATTTCTATTCTCAAGCTGGGCTCAATCTCTTCATCCCCTCTATTCCACTACTACAGTATTTTAAGTAGGGTGTCAGTGGAATCTTGTATGGCATTGAAGAAACTGTAGAAACAAGTCTACCTTTGATAAGAATTCAGTTGAAAGCAAAAAGGAAAATGAAAAATAATCTTAGAGGAAAGAGAATTCTTTTCATGTAGTGATGGAACATTTAGCAAAACTGTCATTGCAGTTACGTGAAAAGTAGAAAGTGCACTAAGTGAAACTGAATGATGTAGCTAAGGAAATTTCTAGGTAGAATGTTGACAGTGCTCCCTGGTTACATGCTGGTGTTTATAGTAAAATGCGAGGAGACAGAGAGAAACTAAAGGAAGGACTGTTACACATGAAGGAGCCAGGACTGATGGTTCTAAAATTTCTCAGTCTTTCCAGGTGACAAATGATACTAAAGTTAATCCTTCCAAGTAAAGAGAAAATCCAGAGTATTCTAAAAAAACCCATGGTTTCTCTGAGATGAAACTGAAGACAGGACTGTAAAATCCTTTGTTCAGACTAAAGAAAGATTAAAGATCAGAGTACTAAATTAGACAAAAAGCCCTCTGAAGATTTTAAGGGTGTGCTTTATCATTTTCTCAGTGAAAGAACAGGGTTTAGAAGAAGGTCAAATTATTGTCACTCAGCAGAAACCCAAGGTAGGAAAGGGTTTATCTTAGAAACCCATAGAAACTATGAGAAGATAAATATTTATTTTTAAAAAATCTTCATCCAAAGATATATATTTACTGACTTTTAGGAAGAGAGGAAGGGATGGAGAGAGAGAGAGAGAGAGACAGAGAAAGAAAGAGAGAGAAAAAGAGAAAGAAAGAGAGAGAAAGAAACATTTGATGAGAGAGAGAAACATCAATTGCCTGCCTCTTGTACTCACCCTGACCGGGGACCCAGACTCGCAACCTTGGTATGTGCCCATAATGGGGATGGAACCCACGAACTTCTGCCATATGGGGCCATGCTCCAACCAACTGAGCCACTCAGCCTGGGCTAAATATTTGTTGTTTTAAGCTGATAAGTTTTGAGTTAATTTATTGTGCAGCAATAGATAGCTAATACCCAGAGGATATAATTCAAGGTGGGACAAGAGCAGGTTTTCAGTTGTGCGTACTCAAACAGAGTTTATATTGTATTGTATTATTATTTATTAATTATTGTATTATTTTCCATATGAACAACTGTATATCTACTGTTGCCCCACCCTGTATGAAGTGAAAAAGGTAGTGAAACTTTATACATAGTTTAATCTCAAACATGTAAAAATATAAATATTTATAGAAAATACATGAAGAACATACCCCCGGATGTTAGCAAAGATTTTTCTTTGCATGGTGGACTTGGGGTATATATTTATTTTATTTATTCATGTATTTGTTTATTTGTTGTTATACTTGTAATCAGAAAAAAGTTTACCTATGCTTTGTGGAATATTTTGGAAAAGCATCAGTGGGATAGATAAAAGTTTATGTAGTGTTTTGCATTCACATTTGACAATCTTCCCAAGATTGACTAATGAACTGTAATGTGAAAGGACGGTCCTTCTTTATTCCTGATACATTTTCCCATAACTTAAGTAAGCATAGCCTGAGGAAATATGTTTTTTCCTGGCATTTCTCATGTACACTGGAATTATGCTTGTTGATTTTCAGTGATTCTGAGAGGTATGCTATGCAATACTCATCTTTGTGACATTTCTCTCTCGCTTGTTGTTTTGGCATTCTTCCTAATGAGAAGCCACAGAGGGGGGTGAATTTTTGAGTAGGTGGTATATGGAATTAAAAAAATAAAACCTTGCAAATAGTTTTCAAAAGTTGTTAGCTGAAGTTCAATTTGGGTTGTAGAATTTGCAGTAGGGTTAAAATTCCCATTGTACATAATCTTCGAGTACTTTGGTATCATCTTCATCCTGAAACAAAATATTAATATTATAGCTGATGTTCAGCAAAGTTCTGAATGTAACAACAATAATATTGTAAGTTCTTTGACTTGTTGAATTTCTCCTGTGCATAAGGAACAATGCTAGATGCCTTACATATATTCTTTCAAAACGTCTTACTTACTGCCAATTATGTTGGTTTTATTTTACAAGATGAATAAAATGAGGTTATAGTCTCCATGCAAATACTTGGTAGAGTAGGGACTTAAACCTGGATCTAACTATAAAGTCATGGTACTTCAGTGTTATAGGGCCCAGAGTAGTTTAGCCCAATTTTGGAGTATAGGACTGGATTAGAGGGGGCTCTTGTCTTCCTAGCTCTAGCATATGTGGTAGGTCATAGGATGTTTTTTCAGTTTTTTCTGTCTAAATTGTCATTTCCTTGGAAAGGTTTTTTAAAAATATTTTAACAGCTTTATTGAGATATAATTCACATCCATGAAATTCACTCATTTAAATTGTACAGTTTAATGATTATTAGCATATTCATGGAGTTGTGCAAGAATCACCATAATGTAAATTTAAAACATTTATGTAATCCACTTAAAGAAACCCTGTACCAATTATCAGTCACTCTTTATCCTTCCTCATACCTCTCAACTTTAGCCAATAACTAATCTATTTTTTATTTATGTGTATGTCTTTATTATGGATATTTTCTATAAATAGAGTCATACAGTGTGTGGTTTTTATGTGATAGATTTATTTCACTTAGTATGTTTTCAAGCTTCAATCATTTTATAGTAGATATCAGTACTTCATTACTTTTTCTATGGCTTTATTGTGATGGGATTGATAAATAAAATGATTATATATTTAAGGTGTACATATGCATTGTGAAATGATTACCCCAATCAGGTTAGTTAACCTATCTATCACTTCACATTGTTACCATTTTTATGTCTGTGTGGTAAGAACACTTGAGATCTACTTTCTTAGCAGTTCTCAACTTTACAGCACATTAACTATAGTCACCATGTGTAATTTCGTCTTCAAAAGTTATTTATCTTATAACTGCACCATTCCTTATTACCAAATAGTTTTCTCTAGTTTTAATGCTCTGTTCATCAGTTGATGACTCTTTGGGTTGTTTCTACCTTTGCTGTGGACTTCCGTGTGCAAGTCTTTGAACATTTCTTTTTTTTTTTTCATTTCTCGTGGGTATATACCTACAAGTGGAATTACTGAGCACATGGTGACTCTATATGTAACAATTTAGGAACTACCAAATAATTTTCCAAAGCAACTGCACCATTCTTATTATTAAATATTCTTTATAAGAGATATTGGTCTTTGGTTTTCTTGTGATGGTTTTGCTGTCTGAGTAATTCTGGCCCAAAAGAATGAGTTGAGAAAAGTTCTGTGAAGGATTGGCATTGTTTCTTCTTTATATGTTTTGTAGAATTCACCAGTGAATTCTGGATTTTTCTTTGTGGGTAATTTTAAAATACTAATTCAATATATTTACCAATATAGGTGTATGCATATTTTGTATATCTTTTTGTGTCAGTTTTGATAGTTTATGTCTTTCTAGGAGTTTGTCCATTTCATCCTAGTTATCTAGCTTTTTTGGCATTTAGTCATTTATAGTATATTTTGATAATTCTTTTTATTTCTATAATGTTATTAGTTCTACTCTCTGTTTCATTCCTGATTTTAGTAATTTGAGTCTCTGTTTTTTTACTCATATTCTTAGTCAGTCCAGCTGAATGTCTGTCTCTTTGGTTGATCTTTACAATGAACCAGCTTTGAATTTTTGTTAATTTTCTCTATTGTGATTCTATTCTTTGTTTCATTCACTTGCACTCTAATCATTATTATTTTCTTCCTTCCACTTGCTTTTGCTTAGTTTGCTCTTTATAGTTTCTTAAGGTGAGTGTTAAGTTATTGATTTGAGATATTTTTCTCAAAATAAAGTAGGAGTTTTAGCTATAAATGTTCCTCTAAGCACTGCTTTAGCTGCACCCTATATATTCTGGTAATGGAGTTTTTCTTTTCAATTAATGCAAACTAATGTCTAATTTGCCTGTGATCTTCTCTTTGATTTTCTGGTTGTTTAACCTTAATATATTTGTTAATTTCCAATTCTCCTCTGTATTAATTGTTAATTCTGTTATGTCCAGAGAGCATATTTTATAATATCAAGCTTTAAAAATTTATTAAGGATTTTTTTTATTATTGACTAGCATATGGTCTGTCCTGGAAAATGTTTTATGTATACTTCAATTTCTTTTAAAGTTTAATGATTCTTTTTTTCTGTTGGTTCAAATATACTGTTGAACTTCTCTAAGAATTTTTATTTGGGTTATTGATCTTTTCAACTCCAGAACTTTATTTTTGTTCTTTTAAAAATATAACTTTTATCTCTTTTTTGATATTCTCTGTTTGATGAGATAGTGCCATCATGCTATCTTTTAACATAGTATTATTTAGTTCTTTTTAACCAATTTCTAGTATGTTCTAGCATTTGTAATAAATGCTTTAACACCTATGTCAAGAAATTCAACATCTGTGGCACCTAATGACAGTTTCCATTGCCTCCTTTCTTCCTGTGCATGGGTTACATTTTTCTCTTTGTATATCTCAAATTATGTTGAAAATTTGTTATTTTACATTATATGTTGTAGAAGTTCTGAGTAGTGTTTTCCCCTTTCTCTGGAGTTTATTGTTGTTGTTTGCAATTTTGCTTATTTGTTTAGTGATTTGGATGAACTGTTTCAGTGGGCTTATTTCTTTTGCAATGTGAAAAACTTCTCTGATGTCACTCTTTGACCACCAGAGGTAAAGATCTCTGTGACCTTAGCCCAATCTTTCTGACTGTCCCTTTATCTCAGCCACCATTACGGTTCTGATTGGTCTGCTTCTATTGTTATAACATTCAGCTCTTAGCCATCATTAATTGCTATTTGATTGCTGTATTTTTTTCTAATGTCCTGGAACATAAATTATCTTTTCCAGATAAAGGCCAATCTCTTTTCAGGGGCAGGGTGTTCCTAGTATTTGAGGCTTTCTCTTACATGGGAAAGCTCTTTCACCTCTCTATTTCCTAGATTGTCTCTGTTTAACTACTGCTTGGTTTACCATTTTGCTTATTGTTTCAAAGATCCTGGAACTCCCAGCCCCCTCTTAATTGCTACACTCAAGGTTGCTGTTGTTTTTGATAATGCTGCTAGGTACAAACTTGTCCTTGCTTTGTTCCAAATAAATTTAGCCTATTTAGGGAGGGTTTCAGAGTTCTTGTTCTTATTATCTGTGTTTCCCTCTGTGTAGAATTTTTGTGCTATTGTACCAAGGCTGTGGAAAGGAGAGTAGCCTGCTTCTCCAGTGTTCTATGAGTGAGGTAATTGGTGGGAGTGGTAACATCTGTTCTCTTTGTTATCTCTACCCTATGTAGTAGGTGGAGCAGGAGCAATCTAGGCCTAGCCCAGAATTCCTTCTTTGGTGAAACTTCTAGCCTACAATTGGAAGTTTGATAGAGGAATAGAGCACAATCCTCTGCAGTGTATCTGCCTGGGATAGATGTGCCTGCAACATGAAGCTTTGGGGGAATGGGGGATGTCAGTGATCTATCCCTCCAAAGGTGAAAATGTATAGGTGAGAGTTGTGGGGAGAAGTGGTGGTGATGAGTGCGGATGGGAACAGGCCATGGGTCAAATGCTACAGATCCAGTTGTTCTTGCCAAGATTTAATAGACTTTTAAATTTTTTTGGCCAAATGTTTCTCCATTTTCTGTATGCCTTAGAACAAATTCTGTAGACTTTAAATGGTTGCTTTTTTTAAAAACAATTTTCACCTATTACATTACTTTCAGAGGGAGAGCATCTACCAATATCTTCATACTACTATTCCAGAGGTCCTACTCTTGCCCTGGTAGGATTTTATCAGAGTTTAACAGAGTAAAAAAAAATAAATAAATAAAAATAAAAGCAGTGAACTATAAATGATCCAAGAGCCAGTGCAAAGCAATTGCCTATAATTTTTTGTTTGTTTTTGTCTATATACAGAGAAATTCAAGGTGGTATGCATGAACTTTGGAGCCTGGGCTTTATAGTTGTGCCCACTGTCATTAAAATTTATTTTTTATTTAATTCTTATTTTTTAGCTTTGTGCCATTTGGTGTGATCTAGCCTTGACATGTATCACACAAAGTAATTTCACTGCCCTAAAAATCCTCTGTGCTCTGTTTTGACAACTATCTTTTTACTGTCTCCATAGTTTTGCCTTTTTCAGAATGTTGTATTATTGGAATTATATGGAATATAGTCTTTTCAGATTGACATAGTTCATTTAGTACTATATAATTAATGTTTCTTTGTCTTTTCATGGCTTGATAGCTCATTTTATTTTTGTGCTGAATAATATTCCAGTATCTTGATGTCCTACCGTTCATTTATTCTTTCACTTTCTAAAGGGCATCTTGGTTGTTTCCAAATTTTGGCAATTATGAATAGAGTCACTAAAAACATCCATGTGTAGAATTTTGTGTGGGCGTTGTTTTTCGTGTCCTTTGCTGGATCATATGATGTGTTTAGTTTTAAGAAACTGCTGAACTGTCTTTCAAAGTGGCTGTACCAGTTTGCATTCCTACCAGCAATAAATGAGAGTTCCTGTTGTTCTGCATCCTCACCAGCATTTGTTGTTAGTGTTTTGATTTTGGAAATTCTATTAGGTTGTTGCAGTACTTTGTGGTCGAGGGCACACAAGTAATTCCAGCAGACAGAATGTGGGACGGTCTGAGGTCTACCGCTCTCTCAGGCAGGATCAGCACTAAGCAGTGCAAGCACCTTCCTTTTATTGGATTTTGCAGATATGCTAATCAACAGGGAGGGTTCAGGAATGAGCTCACAGGCACATTCCTGGAATGATTACAATGTACTTGAAACTTACAACAGAGGAAGCTTAAAGGATTAACTGAAGAGAACACTTCCTGATAAGTCTATATAACCTCTACAGATTCAAAAACAGAAAAACAGAAATCCAATCCTCTATTCTTTTAAGGCTATGGAACGGATGCACTGTTCCTTAAACACTAACAGAAAGCAATCAAGGTTAGTTTTGTTTGATTTCCTTATCAACATCAGGGAAGATGGAGTACTCAGCAAGATTCTTTTTAAGTCACAGGATGTCTTTAAGATCCCGAGGCCTGAGCAGTCAGAGTGTCGGCACCAGCGAATCCAGCTTGCTGCTCGGATCATTAAACACCTGGACCGAGAGGCATGTAAACATACCTCAAATCAGAAGTCTTGATTTCCAGCATCATTAGGTGTATAGTAGTATCTTGTTTTAATCTGTAATTCCTTAATAACATGATTTTTAGCAACTTTTATATGTTTATTTGGCATCCATATATATTTTTTGTTGAGGCATTTGTTTAGGTATTTGACCCATTTCTGAATTGTTAATTTTATTGTTGAGTTTTAAGTGTTCTTTGTATATTTTGAATGACAGTCCTTTATAATTTTTCTTTTGAAAATAATTTTCCCTGTCTATTGCTTGTCTTTTAAATCTCTTTATATTTGTCTTTCAAAGAGTAGAATTTTTAATTTAACTAATTTTTTTATTATTTATACATTTATTCCACAAATATTGAACATATGCATATATGTTCTTGGCTAATCCCCTCACCTTCTTTGAGGTACATTTACACAATGGAATACTACACAGCCATAAAAAAAGAAGGAAATTTTACATTTTGCAACAGCAGGGATGGACCAGAGATTATTATACTAAGTGAAACAAGCCTGTCAGAGAAACACAAATAGCATATGATCTCATTTATGTGTGGAATCTAATGAACAAAATCAGCTGATGAACAAAATAGAAACAGAGTCATGGACACATGGGTGAAAGAAGGAGAAGCTTTAAATTTTAATGAGTTACAGCTTATCAGTTCTTTCTTTCATGGATTGTGCCTTTGACATTGTATGTCATCACCATACCCAATGTCACTTAGGTTTTCTCCTATTATATCTTCTAGGTGTTTCATATTTTGTGTATTACATTAGGTCTCATTTTGAGTTAAGTTTTGTGAAGGGTATAAAGTTTTGCAAGAGAATGTCGAGTTGTTCCAGCACCATTTCCTGAAAAGACTATCTTTTCTCCACTGTATTGCCTTTGCTCTTTTGTCAAAAATCAATTTACTATACTTATATAGATCAGACTGATTATTCTGTTCCTTTGATTTATTTGGTTATTCTTTTGTCAGTACCACAGTATCTTAATTACTAGGGCTTTATTGTAAGTTTTGAAGTTGAGTAGTCTCAGTCTTCTAAGTTTATTCTTTTCCTTAAATATTGTGTTGGCTATTCTGCTATTCTGTTTTTTTTTGTTTTTGTCTTTTGCCTTACTATATACACTTTAGGATCAGTTTGTTGATATTCAGAAAATAAATTGCTGGAATTTTTATTGGGATTACATTGAATATATAGATCAGTTTTGACAGAAATTTCATCTTGACAGTATTGTCTTCCTATTCATGAGCATAGAATATTTCTCTATTTATTTAGTTCTTTGATTTCTTTTATTTAAAAATGCTTACATTAAGGGAGTGGATAAAACAACAATGGGGCATTTACACAATGGAATACTACTCTGCTGTAAAAAGAAAGTTTTACCCTGTGTGACAGTATGGATGGACCTGGAGAACATTATGCTAAGTGAAATAAGCCAGTCAGAGAAAGACAAATATCATATGACTTCAGACATATGTGGAATCTAATGAACAAACTGAACTAACAAGCAAAATAGAGACAGACTCATAGATAGAGAGCAGGATGACAACTAAGGGATGATTAGGAGAGTAGAGGGTGGAGGGACTGAGCAAAAAGGAAAAAGAACACACGGACAACAGCGTGGTGATTGCTGGGGTGGGGGTGGGGATAAAGGGGCTAAATGGTAATGAAAAAATACAATTAAAAAGTCTTTTTGTCTTACATTAATATCTCCAATATATCTGCCCATGTTTATGATTATCCTGGTATACTTTTTCTTTTCCATCTTTTTATTTTTAACCTATTTGTGTCTTAAAATATAATGTGTGCTTGTAGAAAATATAGAGTTGGACTTTGCTTCTTCCATCTAGTCTGAGAATCTTTGCCTTTTGATTGGAGTATTTAACCATCTACATTTAATACAATTATTTTTATAGTTGATTTATATTTGTCATATTGAGGTATGTTGTCTCTATGTCTTTTGTCCTTTTTGGGCCCCTGTTTCTCCTTTAATGTCTTCTCTTGTGTTAAATACATACTTTTGTACTATTTAATTTTCACAGGTCCCTTTTTTTTTTTTTTAAACCAGAGAACACATTTATTAAACGAGCTTGTTTTGTTTTGAAGCACGAGCTTTCAAGAAAGGGGGGAAGAGGATTTATTTGCCTTTCCTGGCCTTAATTTTCCTTAGATAGAACTCCAGCTGCTTGCCCTCTAGCACATAGCCGTCTGCTCGGCCACACTGGCCTGGTCTTGAAGCGATGCATGCAAGAAGCTTGCCCTGCTGGAACTGCTCCTCTAGAAGAGTGCTGATTTTGGCATTCTTTTTCCTTTCATCGTATTTCTTCTGAATTTTCTTTGACTGTTTTTTGTTTAAAATCTCTTCCTCTTCAGGAGTCAGCTTGGCCCCTTTCTTGCGGCCCAGGGGCAGTGCATAGTGAGACTCGTACCACTGCTGGTACGCTGTGCTGTCAATGAGCATGATACAGTTCTTTACTAGGGTCTTGGTGCGGACCAGTTCGTTGTTGGATGCATTGTAGACAACATCAATAATCCTTGTTTTCCGTGTACAACACTCTGAGCCCCAGGAGAAGTTGCCCACCTCCAGCGTCAAGGCTTGGTACTTCTTGTTGCCTCTCCGCACATGAACTGTGTGTATGCGGCGGGGGCCAATCTTAGTGTTGGCAGCAGGGTGTCCCAGCTCATATTTTCGCTTCTTGTGGTAGGGCTTCCTCTTGCCCCCGGTCTTGAGGCGCTTGTGCCAGTTGTCCCGAGAGATGCCCATGGCTTGGCACCGGCTCACAGGTCCCTTTTTTTACTGTTTGGTTTGAGTTATTTTTTAGTGGTTTCTCTAGGGATTACAATATATATTTTAAATTACCACAACATAGTTAAGAAAACTAAGAACTCATTTCTTGTAAACTACAATAGAAACTTTTTCCTAATATAGCCCATTCTCTTCCTCCTCTTGTGTGCTATTATTATTATATATTATATCTAAATATGTTAGAAAGCCAAAAACATAGTGTTATAATTATTTCTTTATACAATTATATATATTTTAGAAAAGAGAAGAAATGGTAAAAAATAAAGTGTTCCTCATTTTTTACTGTGGATTGGACTTATCATCTGGTATCATGTTCTTTCATCTTGAAGGACTAGACTTCCTTTAATATTTCTTGCAAGGCATATCTGTTAGCAATTAATTCTCCCAGTCTTTGCTTATCTAGGGATGTTTTTATTTTTTCTCAGAGGATAGTTTTGCTGGATATATAACTTTGCTGAGAATTGTTTTCAGCTCTCTATAAATATGTCATACTGTGGCTTTCTGGCCTCCTTTGGCTCTGGTGGAAAATCAGCTTTTAGTCATATTGAAGCCATCTTATAGCATTTATACTTGCTTTTCAGAGCAATATTTGTCCATCTTCTCACTTGGCTACAGTCAGAATTCCCAGTTTCACTTTTACAATTTTCAAGCAATATGTTTTGGAGGTTGATACTTACCCCTTTTCACCTTTATAAAGGGATATATTTATATACCTAGAATACTTCCTTGAATAATAAGTATTTTAACAATTACCAAATAGCTTCTGATTTCTTTTGTTGCTTCTATGTTCTTTTATAAGACCTTGAAGTCTAACTGATGTTTTTCAACTCATCTCTTATTTTCCTCGGAATTTTAAGTATTTAAATAGGACCTGACCCTCAATATCAACTGTGTCACTTGTATTAATTGATTCAGCAAATATTTATTGGTTACTTACTGTGTGGCAGACATATCTTACATAGTTTGTTCAACTAACAAAGTGAGAGTTTTGCACAGAGTTTTATGGTTTATGAAACAGTCTCATTTTATCCTTTATGATCATGGCAGGAAACAAATGGCTTGCTTAAATTGGGTAATTTTGGGTAGTCTAATAAAAGTGTGAATGGAGTTTAGGGACATCAAGATGGGATTTTAGGATCTTAGGTAGCTAACAGAGAGCTATAATCACCCCTGGGCCTAAAGGCCAAAGAAGAGGAAGTCATTAGTGGGAGCCATAGGCAAAAGTAAATGAAGAGGGACAGCCAACAAGCACTGTAGTCTTCATAGAACAACACAGCCAGTAACTTGTAACCAGACAGGAAGGAAGCCAAGGAGATAAGTACTCAGACCTTACTATTTTCCTGTCCTTCACCTTGGACTGGTGCCTTCCATTAACCAAACTTAACCAGAAGTTAGAGAGAATGCAGCCCGTTGGAGCAGACCATGGAGGCCAACCTCCTGGACCACAGAGCAGCGGGGAGAAGATGGAGATTGGATCTGGAGGAGCAAATGAAAGCTATTTTGCTCACTCGCCTTCATTCGTTAATTAATTGCATTAACTTTGATTACAAAACTGTCTACCATTTATGTCCTCTTTCTCATTCTTACTACCACTGTCAGTCCAGGTATTTATCTTCCCTTGATTATACAGGGTGGGTATATAGAAATAATCTTTCAGACTCCCTTAAAATATACATTGCTGCTAGTTTTAGCGGAGCTTAGACCTGAGACTTCTAACGTCAAATTCTTTTCCCTAGCTCCTCCACACACACACATTTTTAAGAAATAGAAGGATTGAAGGGTTTTTTTTTGTTTTGTTTTGTTTTTGTGGTTAATTTCAAGTGTGAAGTTGGAAAACAAGCCTTTTATTTTCAGCTCTTAAAATTCACATGGAGGTTTTTTAAGGGCATCTTCTCATCTGGATTTTCTTTCTGTCTTTCTTTCTTTTTAGTTGAACATTTGTCAGAAAATTTCAGTGGAAAACTAAAATCTTGTTTCTTAATTATCTTGGACTTGAGGCCTAAATGGTAAAGTAATTTTGCTAGGCCATAGTGTTCTTTGGTTGTTTTTATTTAAATAACTTGTATAGATTGAAATGCAGCTGCAAGTGTATTAGTGATTTTCTGTTGCTTACTTGTCAAGATTTTTATCATTTGGATGAAAAATAGTATTTCAATGTCTGGCAGCATATTGACAAAAACAGAGGAGCACTTTGTGTAATTCTCTTTTTGAAAACTACCTCTTTAAAAGACAAAGATTACCTCTGCTACTTCTATTCACATATATTTCCGACAATAGATTTATTGACAGCTCTTAGATAAGGTTTAATTCTCTACCCTCCTCATTTACCATGGTGTACATTTTTATGCACAGAGAGAGGGAGAATAGGCTCCTGTAAGTGGACACACTAGATGCAGGTGTCCTAAGTGTATAAGGAAGTGCTTGACCTTTTAATAATCTTTGACAGGTGCAGCATTTTTTTTTCTTTTTCTTGTTATGAGTTTAACTGGAGAGTGCAAGCCCATCTCCTTGAAACAGGCATTTTATGGAGCTGCCTTGGGCTAAGGCGCCTGAGCAAAGCTGAGTAATTTCTCAATCTTCCGAATTCTGCTTGTAACTCAGTCTTCACCAGGGCCCTTCCTTCTTGGTTGCTTATTAGGAGCATAACTGGCTTTTTGTTGTTAGGCCTCCTCTCTCCTCTTCCCATTTTTCCTCCCTCTCCATTGTGTACCACCTCTCACTTCTTCCTCACCAAAAGAAAAAGTCTCTGCTCAAGTTTCTGAGCTGTGAATGGCACACAGTTACAAATCTGTTTTCGGTATCATTCCTGGCAAACTCATTACAAAGTAACTGTGGCCCACACTCAAGTGCACTTCCTTTGGGACCAATAGCTGTAAATAAGGAGGCTCTGCAAGCTGGCTGATAAGTTGTTGTTCCGAAGATAGCAGTGCCTTTTAGCAGAAGGTTTGACCTCTTTTTTTTTTTTTTTTTTAATATTGCCTCAGGCCTGTCTAAGACCCTCAAGGTCTATTTCTCATCTTAAAAATCCTCTGTAGGAAAACACAGTGTGTGGCTTAAGAAAACCTTCAAATTGCTTAATGTCTCTTTCTTTCTGTGCCTTTCCCCCCTAATAATTATAGTTATGCTGGGTAATCTCCTTATCATTTTGCAAAATAGATTTTCCTCCTTCCAGTAACAGATACTTTTTATTGATATTGGAAGCAACATGTTGAATATTTTATGAAGACTAAATGTATAGGGAAAGAGAAGTAAAAGTACTTTCATATATATAGAGAAAAAGAATATTTTATGCAGCTTTAAAATTACTTTGGGACTAATAAAACCCTTGAGCTTTATTATTTATTCTTGCATCAAGGTAATCGTCAGCTCTGATTTGAGTGGCTGTGCAAAACCCCATCCTCAATATATTTTTATTCTTCCCGGTTGCTGTAAGTATCAAATTGAACCACAAAATGGAGAGTTTCAGGAAACATCATTTTGCCTTGGGGAATATGGTTGTAGGTATTAAGTCAAAATGTTTAAGTCTACTTATTTGAACCTCTGCAGAGTCAAATATTTGGAGTTTTTGTTAAGATTCCTGCAAATTGTTTCAGAAGATTTCGATTATTGATTTCCAGGATGAATTCAACCAAATTTTCTGTTAGTGAGCAGTGCTCCTGATACTCTGAGAAAATAGGAAGCTTCGTGGGTTTATAAATCTCTGTGACTAGTTGCAGTAAGGACAGCAGATATTCTTATGTTTGTTATATACCTATTGTATTGTGCCCACCTAAGATGCAACATTGTTTTACTCTTCTAAAAAGTGTTGACCATATGCATTTGAGGAGATACTTTTGAATCTCAAATTGGCTAAAATTTCTGCCAAAATATGTTCAGAGACTCCTAGAACATAATTTTCAAGTAGTCTTTATTATGGAAAGAGAAATTCCATGGATTTAGTGCTCTTATTTCAGATACAGAAATGAAATTTTAGACTTGTCCTAAATCATGAATTGTGATTGTTATGCACATTCTATTGTATATAGTTCCAATTGTTACAGAAACAGGGGAATCCAAAAACAAACCCCGGAGTTCCAATTGTTACAGAAACAGGGGAGTCCAAAAACAAACCCCGGAGTTTGCGGCTGGGAGATAGGGAGCAGGAAGCAGCTTTCAGGATGCCCTTGCATGCCTGGAGCTAGTGGCTGGAAACATTGTTTCAAAGATCTGCTTTACTTCTAAGACTCAGGAAGATGGGAGGGATCTTGGACTGTGGGCTGGTATGGAAGAAGCAGACAGAGCCTAGGGAGGGTTCTGTGAATGGTCAGAACGGTTTGCAACACCCACTGGGTGAGAGGACGCAGGGGGAGAGAGGAGGCAGGGAGGAAGGGAGAAGCAACAACGGACATTTTTGGGCTATCTCTGGCTCTAGGAGGCTCTCTCTGGCCCTCACGCCCTCACTCTCTGGCTCCTGTGGGCTCCCTCCATGTGGCTTGGAGAAGGGATCTCCAGGCTGCTTTAAGAAGAGGCTCTTGCCAGACTGCTTTGAGAAGGAGAGGAGATCCATGCGGTTTGCAGGAAGAAGGCAGTTTACAAGGAGGCTGAGAATCCAGGCGTTCCTGCATTGAGAGCTGGAGGGCACCACAGCACAGAAAGGACCTCCCCAATCAGAACTGAGTGATTGGCAGCTACTGGTAAAGCTGAACTGTGCCTAGGAAGTAGGGAAACGGTGTTTCTGACCTTCCTAAGACTGGCCAGGTCTGGGAGGGGGAGGCAGGACTTTGCGTAAATAAACAATTCTTTTCCTTTTCACCAAACTCTGGTATTCAGAGTTATAATTCTGGCAGCGGGCAATCAGACCCCTAACTAAACAGCCCGTGGGTTCTGTTTCAATCGGAGCAGCCCAAGGGTTCTGTTACACAATCTTGCACAAAGAAAATAATTAGTGGTTATTGAATATTACATTTTGAATAATTAATGGATACCTCAAACTTGACATTAAAAAAATTTTCCTTCATACTTTCTTCTCTTTCTGTATTGCCTATTATGGTTAATTCATCACTAATCTACTTACCAAGCTGGAACTCTAAACTAATTACCCTCAGCTAGTTCCTTATTCCCTTTCTGGTTGATACAAATGGATGTGCTGCCTGGATGATATATGTTCACATACTTCCCTTACTGATAACAGATTATATTCCTTTGACTAAGGCTGTCAGTGAGTAACTAGAGTGAGTTACAGTATCCTGGCCACTGATCAGTTGTGGGGTATGTGACCCAAGCTTGGACTAATCAGAACCTTTCTCAAGAGATTTTTATTTTTAAAAGTTATTGTAAATTGGGAGAGAGGCACTTTCTTGCCTTTAGGGTCATGTAGGTGGAAGAAAGTGATTTGGGGGCTTTCTGTGACCATGTTACTCCTTCATGTGACATAAGCTCATCTATGGTAGAAGAGAATTAAGTGAACATCAATGAGAGAGGGAGAAAGAGTGCGAACAGCATTTAAATTCCATGTGCCCATTCCTGAGGTCCTTAGAGTTGTGCTGGTTTCCGAAGTTTTCTTTTGTTTCTGAGAGCTTCTGGTTTTTGCTTAAGGTAACTGGAGTTGAATTTCTGTCAGTTGCAACTCAGAAAGACTTGATCTTTGCATTCATTCGATCAAAAGGATAAGTGAATTATATTTATAAATCTGCTAACATCCCCTGCTTTTCATTTACACTGCAACTACTTTGGTTTAGGCCTCTGTTGTCTCATACTTGGACTCTGTCTGCCACTCTCAGCCCCACCCTGCCAGTTATTCTCCTACTCCACTAAGTGTAATTCTAAGAATTTTAACACATTATTTTCCTGTTTAATTTTCCTTAATGTCACCTTAGTACACATTTCTAGGCTTGACTTATATGTTTGTTTAAAATCTGACTACCTCAGCTTCTGTCATTTTTTTCTGTATACTCTGCGCACTAGCCACACAAATAAATTGCCACTTTTTACCTGTGCCCGTCTATTGTACTGTCTGTGATTTTGTTCACATTTTATCCACTGCCTAGAGTTCTGCCTTCCCTGAGTCCCAACTATATTAACCTGGTAACCTATTACCGTTTAGAACTCAAATGTTCTTACATAGAATTAATCATTTTCTCATTGCTGTTAAACTTCATTTTACTTATAGTAATTTCCTTATGTGTCTCTCAATCTCTATCAACTTCCACATTATGAGCTATGATTACAAAACTTAGTCATCATTAGGTTCCAAGCACCCAGTATGATAATTTCCTTCCTCACTTAGAGACGAGAGATATGTGAACAAATATGTAACCTCAGGCTAAAGCCTAACCCAACTTACCTGCGCTCTAATCCAGAGCTGCTCAGCTCAGTATAGGTCAACCTAAACACAACCTGCAAACCTATGAACTTAAAAATAAATGTTAATTGTTGTAAACCAATAAATATTTGGGGTGAATTATTTTGCTATTACCTTAATGATACATTTTTCATTTTATAGATTTGAAAAGGCCTGTAGCCAGAAAGTTGTGACATGGACTCAGCAAGCGCTTGCTAAGTTTCAAGTGCTCTACCAAATGTTATGGAAGTGGCAAAGAGTAATTCAGATAAATGCATATATTAACATAGATGCATCTTCCTTGCAGGGTAAACTAAGCATTAGCCTAGAGGCTCATATATAGAGGAGTTTCACATGATGAATTCCATTATATTCAGAATAAGGAGAAAATGCTACTTTGCTAAGAAAATAATAAAAGCAAGTGCTCCCCCCACCCCCTTTTAAAAAATTCTGTCTTAGTCTATTCAGGCTGCCATAACTACTCATAGACTGCATGGCTTAAACAACAGAAATTAATTTTCTCACAGTTTTGGAAGCTGTAAAGCCCAGATCAAAGTTCCAAAGTTCCGGCAGGATTCAGTCTCTGGTGAAAGCCTTCTTCCTGGCTTGCAGATGTTCCCTTCTCACTATGTCCTCAAATTGTCTTTCCTGCTGCCTGTGCACAGAGAACGAGAGAGAGAGAGGGATGGGGAGAGAGGGACAGGGAATGCTCTAGCTCTGTGGTATCCCTTCTTATAAGGATACTAACCATATCATATCAGGGTCCCACTCTTATATCTCATTTAACCTTAATTACCTTCTTACAGGTGCTGTCGCCAAGTACAGACAAGTTGGTTTTCAGCATATGAATTTGGCAGAGTGGGGGCACAAGCATTCAGTACAGAACACTAAGTACCATAATTGCCTACTTTCATTCCATAAACTCAATTAGGTTCTCCTATTACATGCTTCTATGGTACTAGGGGTATATCTCTTCTTCATAACTTTTATTATACTTGAAGTGGTTCAATTAATGTCTATATTTCTATGAGAGCATAAGAACCCAAAGATACTTTGTCTGTATTGCTCACTGTCATAACCATAACAATAATTTTAAGTTGACCTGTAACTTATCCTCAATAAATAGTTAAATGAATCTTTCATTAAAGATAGAAGTTGGTTAGTTAACTTTCCAAATGAGAATCAAGACATTTTATGTATAAGTTTTACCCACTTTCTGGAAGTACTTCTTGACTATTTACATTTGAAATAAGAACAAAGGAGAGTAACTCACACTGTTTGGGTTTAGAGTGGAATTGCATTCATGAATCATACCATTCATTCCCCATCCTTTCGAGGGGCTAATTGCTGAGAATACTAAAGTTCCAAAGGAAAAAAGTCAAATGGGAAGGAAAATGTGGCCTTACTAATGGTTGGGAAAACAAGTAAGGAATCTCTTACTCCCCATTTATGTTCTATCCTCATTCCACTGACTGACAAAAACTGAACTTCTCTGGCAAGCACAGTTAACTCTGTGGCTTAGACTGGGAGCCTGATGGATTGTACTGCTTTCTCTTCACTGAATTTCTGTTGGTTTCCATGCATGTAGACACCGTATACAGTAGTCCCTCTCTATGTCGCAGTTCACTTACCACGGCCTCACGGTATCGCAGGATTAAAAAAAAAATTTAATTATTTATCGCAGATTTTTTGCTATATTGTGGGATTTTGTGGTACTGTACACGCATGTTGTTAAAGTTACGTAGGTTTAAGAGTGTAGAATATGTTTAAGAACATAAGTAGTGTTTATTAAAGTGTGGAAAAGGTTAATAAGGGAGTGGGAAAGGTTAATAAGGGACTGGGAATGGTTCATAAGTGTGTGGAAAGGGTTTATAAAGCCTTGAAGTATATATAAATATTAAAATAAATGTAAGGTTCCTACTTCACAGATTTTCACCTATCGCGGGGTGGGGTGGGGGTCTAGAATGTAATACCTGTGATAAGGGAGGGAATACTGTACATGTGGTCCACCTAGTAAATGAAAATTGAATTTCAAGGAGGTTAAATTACTTTCCTAAAGTTATAGTTTAGTGAGTGGTAGAGCAAAGACCTGAAACCATATCTGTCTGATTCACTGCTAGAGTCCTCAAACTTTACCATGTGATGAAAAAAGAAAGTGATATGAGAAGATGATGGGGAAAGATTAATTTTTAAAAATCATCTTGGAAGAGGTTGTGGTTGAGCAAGGCCTTAAAGGCTTCAGTGAAAAGTAGTAGATGATGAGAGGGCTCCGAACTATGGGAATAGCTTCAGTAAATGTGGCAAGACAGTATGGTTGTGGAACAGTGAATAAACCTGTATGTTAAAAATACAGGAACTCCAATGATAGATGAAGTTACACAGGTTTATAAGGGCCAAATTATAGAGGCTTGTTTTTGTGGCAGGCTGATTTTACATATCATTCTTTAGGTGGTAGAAAAGCCATCAAAGGTAGATCTGTGGAAATCAGACAATATGAGAGTGGGGTTCTTGATGTGGTTAGATACTATGGGCATGAAGATCACTTAGGAGTTTGCTGCTACAGACTAAGAGAAGATTAATTGAGAAGCGATAGAATGTGATGTGAGAATCTCTCAGAGTTCTAGTAGACAGTAATCCTGTCGTAAGTCCAAGGTCACAAAGGTAATCAATGATAGATCCAGAGCTATAACCAGGTATTCTGACTGCCATTATAATCAATCCACTTAAAAATATGTGCCAAAAAGCATTTTTAATTTTTGAAGAATGACTTTGAAAATGTCACCCTACCTTCAAGTCTCTATTTTTATTCATCATTGGATAATGAGATATAAAGCATTAATTATTCACCATGTGTTCAATGTTTAATTGCTAGTTAATAGCTCCTAATATATTTCAAGGAAATCATCTTGTTTGTTTACTTGGAATATCAATTTTTGTAGATGAAAATGAAAATATGCTGTCAACTTTGAGTCATATTGCAGCTTTATTTCCTAATGCCACAGAAGCTCAGGGCTGAAAGCAAAAAATTTCTAAGTTTTGTGTGGCCTGGAGCTTATATAATTTCTGAGAGTCTTATTTAAGAAAAATTAAACAAAATTATAAATATAAAATTTTATCTTCAGAATAAGAAAGGACATCACAATATACTACTGGCACCTTGGGGATTCAGGTCCCTTTTTGCTGAACTGTCTTTGGCTGTTTACCAGAAATGCTACAAAGAAGTGTAGCCTTGCTTTTCCTTTATACTATATTCTGCTACTCCCAGCCTTCGCGAGGGCTTGCACATGAGGAAACATAAAGCTTGAGCTTTATTTGCTTCCCAGTAAATCCACCTCTGTTTGGAAGGAATCTTTGATTATCTAGTCCAAACATTTCAACTCTTGGGATGCTAAATCATTGTCCAACCATGTCTTCAAGTTCTGTGTTGATAATGAACTCACATCTAAGATAGGCTCGCTGGTTTTCTGTTGAAAGGAAATTTCAGTATTACTATTTTTCATCAATGTGACTGTTTTGCCCCTTCTTTTTCATGAAAGTTAGTCAGACACATAAAATTATCAAGTGGGGAAGAAGAATTTATTCCTTTACATACACCGGTGAATTTCTTACTCTCACTGCTTCATATGCTTCTTAATCAATTCTTGCTTGATCCACTACAGTATATTTCTTTGTATTATTACTACTTCTGTCTTGATCTTTATCCAAGTGTTTCATTTTATCTTTATACTACTCCTAGATAAATCCTTTTAAAATAAAATTTAACATGCTACTTGTTTGCTTAAAATCTTCCGATGTTTCATTTCCTTACCCTAGTCTACCTCTTTAGCCTCAAGTCCTGACACTTCTTGCATTATTGGACCTTGGCCATACTGGCAATTTCCTAGCCTAACCTCATTGCTCTGTGCTCTTTCATATAATGCCCTTTCCACCTTCTCCCATTTGACATGTGGAAGTCTCCTACTCATCCTTCAAGTATAACTTCTCACTTCTGTTGACTCCTTGCCAGCCTTGCAACCCCAGGTAGGGTTAGACTTTTTACTTCTGTATCCCTACAGCACTTTTTGCCTATGTTGACTATGATTCTTACCGTTTTATTATAACTACTTATTCATTAGTTTTTCTCAATTGATTTATATCTTTTTTATCCCTATTCAATACTTTTATGCACCAAGAATTGTTTTCACGCCTCTGCGTGCATAATCTTGTTTAATCCTTAAAACAACTTTATGAGTTTACAGTTGGAATATTTGAGCCACAGTATCCAGCCCAAGACCACACAGCTAGGATGGGGTTAGAGCTGTGATGTGAACCCAGGCAATCTTATTCCAGAGTCTGTGCTTTTAATAACTATTCTGTACTAACATATTAGAATTTTTAGTGAATAGCAGAATTCCTCCTATGTAGCAAGTGCTCAACGAACATTTGGTGATTGAAAGAAAGGCATATAAGATTTATTTAGCTTCTTTTCATAGCCAAAATATATTATTGTATTGCTGTATTTGGAGATACTTATTGCTGGGTTCAGCATTTCTTTTGCCCTATTTTTCCTAGAGGCTGTATATATTTTTTTAGGATATTCATACAATAAAATGCATTTTCCAAGCTTTTTCTTACTCTCAGCCTTTTCTGGAGGAAGGGCTAATTAGGATTTTGCATTGTTGGTGATTATTTAGAAGTAGGGGCAGCAATGATGTAAGATGACAACATCGATTTCTGTCCTTTTGCCTTCCTAGTCTTTTGATCAGGCAACTGTACAGCTTTAAAACGCGCACCCCCCTCTTTTTTAAATGGTGATCCAAGATGGCAAACATGTTCCCAGGAAGAAGTGGATTTACCAAGGAGAGATTAACTCCTTTAGGGAAGCAGGCACCATTTCATAAATTGCCCTGTCCATGGCTCTAAATTATATCCAGAGAGAAAGATGTCATTTCTCACACATGGATGAGCACTTTGTTTTCTGAGAAGGTCTTCCGAACCTGACTACTGGAATCAGTTACTCTTCTGTGGAAGGTGAAGTTTTGGAAATGAACAGTTTGGATAGGATGGGAAAGTCCAATGATAATTTTCCAGCATAATGAGATTCTTATTTTCCTTTCTTATTTTTAGAGGCTGCAAAGGGTTAGTCCCAAGGGCACTTGAATCCCAATTCACCATTTCCAGTTGGCATTTTAATTCAGAATATTAGTTATAATTTGTTCCTTGTCTAATTCCTAGATAAGTTAAGGTATTTTTCAGTTTAAAATTTCTTGTGTAAGGTAAGAGGTCTGAAGAAAAAAATAAATTAATAAAAAGCCACTTAGAAAGCAGAAAGTGGAATGCATTTTTCTGCATAGATTTTTTTTTCTTTTTGGAAACAGAAATCTCAAGTATGTCTCTGTAGAGAGAGATTTTTGAGGGGGAGCTTTTTTATATTCCTGGACTAAAGAAGAAAATATGGCCAAAATAGAAAAGGAAAATAAGTACCTCATTATTCTGGAAAATCTGGTGAACTGTGTAACAAAAGTTTTTAATAAAGAAAATAAGCCAACATTTAGAGGTCATATACATAGGCTATTTAAGTTGATTGACTTCTTAAAATAACCTTCAATGGACAAATACAGAAAAGTAACTTTATTACAATTTTAAAGATCCACTGTTGGAGATTCTTGGGTTTTTTTTTTTGGGGGGGGGGACCAGTTTATGTTTCTTTACTGTAGATGTAACAATAACCCCCTTTGCACAACATCCTATGGTGTTCTGGGAATTTTTCCATTCGACCCCTTAATGCTTTGAATTTAAATGATGTAATTATTACTGTAGCTTGACTATAAGCTCCATGAAAGCAGGGACTGATTTTTTAATGTTTATATTCCCAGGGCCCAGAACAAGAACTGGAATAGAACATACTTTCAAAATGTTGCCACAGTGACTCTACATTACTCAACAACTTTGGGAATTTGCTTTTATTTATAAATTTATTCAACAGATGTTTATTGAATACCTAGTTTGAGCTAGATACAGTGACAGGTGCTGGGGATACAACAGTTAACAAAACAGAAAAGTATTTTTGGGCTCACATTCTTACCGGAGGGGACAAAAATAAACAATACTCATAGTAAATTAATAATTCTTATGCTTGAATGTGGTAAGTGCTGTGGGAAAATTAGGGCAGCTGAGAGGAATCAGGAATGTGGGAAAATAGCATTTTACAATATTAAATGTTGTGGTCATGTTGGGCTCACTGAGGAAGTGAAATTTGACCAACAGCATGAAGGAGGCTGGGGAGTCATCTCTGTTGAAATGTGTGAAATAGAAGGTTAGGAGAGGAACTAGCTTTTGCAAATCCCTTAAACCAGTGTGCCTGACGTGTAAGAGAAATAGTAAGGTGGCCGACTGGTGAGCATAGTAGGAGAGGAAGTCAGGTGAAAATGAGGGCCAGATTCTGAAGTCTTTTAAAAACTTTAGGTTTTGCTGTGAATGAAATACTAAACCTTTTCAGGATTTTGAAAACTGTGTGACATGATTTATCATGTTTTGGAAAGACTGTTTTGGCTATTGTGTTGGAATAGAATATAGGGAACAAACAAGGAAAACAGGAATAACGCAAGTGGAAAAAGATAGTGGTATCTGTGGAGGTAATGAGAAGTGGCTGGATTCTAGATGTATTTGAAAGGATTCATTAATGGGTTAGTTATTCAGTATGACAGTTAAGAAAAGACGCAAGGTTGACTCCAGCATTTTTTTTGGCTTAAGCACTGCCTAAATAATTTATATACATGAACTCATTTAACCTTTATAATAATACTATAAATAAAATATTTTTATCTTCTTTTGACAGACAAGGAAAAGGAAGTCTAGAACAGTTAGGAGATTTGCTTCCAAGTTTTAAAATTAGTAAGTGGTAGGGTCAGGGTTCAGATCTATGTCTGTCTAACCTTGAGGCTTATGATCTTTCCAATACATAACAGTAGAATAGGCGGTCTCTCCTAAATTTTGTTACTGTGGCCTTTAGCCTTGTTTTTAGGTTTTAAATTTTCACATGTTGCTTAGCTCAGTGCTATCCTCCCAGAATGAAAAATTAATATAAAAAGTAGTTGCAGGCTGGATATATTACTGAAGTGCCTGGAAGAACCTAATGCAAACTCCAAAATCCTTGCATGGTCATGCCCTTGATACTGACAGCACAGGGATTTTTACAGGTAAAGCTCCAATGTAAATAAGCTTAAAATAAAAAAAATTATAAAATACACAGGGAAACAATATTGTGTACATGGAAGATAGCAAACTCATTAAATGTTAGGATTAAGGACGTGAATCCCCAGATTAACGAGGTAAAACAATTTCTGAAAAAAATAAGTCCTTCACTTCTTGATATGTAGTAGTGAAACTAGGATAGGTAAAGAAAAGTTCTCAAAATCAATGAGGGAAAAAGAATACTTTTAAAAAAATTTTTATTATTGTATTTGTTTTTCTCCTCTCCCCCACAGTCACCACACTGTTGTCCATGTCATTAGTTGAGGGAAAAATAATACTTTAAAAGGAGTGGTAGTTCTAAGGTTCTTGAATTTCGAGGAGAGGAAGGTAGAGAAATTTAAATTTATACTTTTTTTATGTCAACTATTGATCTTAAGGAATTTTAAGAATAATAACTACTAGAACATAAATAGAATGGAAACTTCCAGATTGGCAGAGGAAGAAAAGAAATAAAGAAAACACAATTTAGTGGAAGAGAAGATAAAAGAAGCATAACAGCAGTAGAGTAGTTACGAAAAACAAGATGATAAAAACTCAGGAATTGAAATAAATGTAAATGGACCGTATTTCCCAGTTAAAATACAAAGATGTCTGATTGGATTGAAGTATCAACTAGGGTATGATAAATAAAATCAAATTCAAGCTGGAGTGTTTGGGTTCACAGCCAGGCTCTAAGAGTTACTTAGCTTTATGACCTTAAGTAATTTACTTATCTTTATATCTCAGTTTCATCAGAGTAAAATGAGATTGACAACAGAAACTACTTCCTAGGGGTATGATGATGTTTAAATGAGTTAACGTTAACTTGGCAACCTGATGAGTGTTTGTCACATAGTAAATACTGTGTAATTATTAGCTGTTAATATCCATTTAAAATTAAATGAGCAGACATTTCTAAGTAGAAAATTTACATTGTTTCTTCTTTGTACATTAATTCATATTTTCTTTTTTACTTTTCCCACAGATTTATCTTAAAGCACTATATGTCTATATTTTTCTTGAAAATTGTTTATTGATGATTTTATTATGTCTCTACTCTGTATATGTAAATATAAAACTTAGTTTGCATAACCTAAAAGCTACATTTAAGCTACATATTATGCTACTTTCATAATTATTAAATGTAAAATTAAAATTATCAATATATCTTTCAATTAAATGAATTAAACTATGCTTCCTTTTTTTTTTGTAGCCATTCTAATTGTGTGTAGTGGTATCTCATTATGGGTTTAATTTGCATTTCCTTGATGATGAGCAGGGATTAGCATCTTTTATTTGCTTTTTAGCCACACATATCCTTTATTGTCTGTTCAAACCTATTGCTCATTTTCTGATGAGGTTGTTGGTATTGAGCTCTTTGTATATTCTGAATACAAGTTCTTTGTTATTGTGACAAATATCTTCTCCCACTCTGTTGCTTTGCTTTTCATTTTTTACTAGTGTCTTTCAAAGAGCTAAAGTTTTTGAAAAAAATTAATTGAACAATTTTTCTTTAATATTTTGTATTTTCTGTGTTTTATGTAAGAAATCTTTGCTTACTCAAAGGCTATAAAGATTTTTTTCCTATGATTTACTTGATGTTTTTTAATTTTAGGTTTTACATTTGTATCTATGATTCATTTTGAATTCTTGTATATGATTTTAAGTAAGGGTTGATGTTCGCTTTTAGTACAATTTGTTGATAAGACATTACCTCATTTAATTGCCTTGCAAATCAATTACTTATTTATGTGTAGTCTATTTATGGACTCTATTCTATTTCATTAATGTGTCTGTCTAACTTCTTGAATACCAAACGATCTTGATTACTGTATTATTTTAGCATATTTTTCTTTATTAAAATTGTTTTGATTATACCAGGTTTTTTGTATTTTCATATATGATTAGAATAAGCTAGTCACTTCTACCAAGAGGTTTCTTGGACTTGATTGTAATTCCATTGAAAACATATATATATATAAATTTGGGGGAGCTGCCATCTTAACAAATTTGAATCTTCCATCTATGAACATATGGCATATATTTCCATTTTATTTAGGTATTCTTTAAACTCTCTCAGCAATATTTTGTAATTTTCAGTGTAAAATAACTTGGACATTTGTCATTGGATTTATTTCTAGGTATTTTGTGGTTTTGGTGTTACTATAAATGGGATTATTAAATTTTTATTTTCCATTTGTCTGTTGCTAGTGCAATTGTTTGTCACTGGTACAATTGATTTTTGTATATTCACTTGGTATCCAGTGACCTTGCTAAATTTTTTATTAATTAGTTCAAGCAGTTCTGTAGATTTTCTGGGATTTTCAATGTAAACATTATCATTTGTAGTAAGGACAGCTTTATTTTTTCTCCTAACTTGTATGTCTTTTATTTTTCTTGCATTATTGCAGTAGCCTGGCTTTCCAGAATTATGTTGAATAGATGTGCTGAAAGTGGACATCCTTCCCTTATTCTTGATCGCAGGGAGAAGCAATTAAATTTGACATCATTTAGTATGATATTAACTGTAGTTTCTTTTTAAAAAGTACACACCACTTATCAGTAGTAGGATGTTTTCTACTATCCTTAGTTTGAGGAATTAAAAAAAAATCATGTTTGATTTTGCAGGTTTTTTTTTGTTTCTACTGATACAGTGATATGGTGAATATGATGAATTACATTATTTGATTTTCAAATGTTAAACAACCTTTCAACCTTTGGTTAAACCTACTTATACTTTTTTTGTTAAATTATTCCTGAGTATTTTATATTTTGTGATGGTACTGTAAATGAAATTGCTCTCTTAATATCATTTTGAACTAATTCATTGCTAGTGTTTAGATATGCAATTGATTTTTGCACATTGATTTGCATCCTGCAATCTTGCTACAATACTTTTTTTTTAGCTTAAATAACGTGTGTGTGAATGTGTGTGTGTGTATTTCTTATTTCTTAGAATTTTTTTAAATAAAATCTCATGTCATCTGCAAATAGATATAATTTTACTTCTTTCCCATATGAATAATTTTTTTTTCATCTTGCCACTTGTTCTGGTTAAAATCACCCCTACAATGTTGAATAGAAATGATCAGAGCAAACATATTTATCTTGGCCCTGATTTAGGGGGAAAACTTTTAGGCTTTAACCATTAAGTATGCTGTTAGCTGTTATTTTTTTTAGATACTCTTCTGATCAATAGTGTTTTTATCATGAAAAGAGAGTGAAATACTGTTTTGTGCATCTACTGAGATGATTATGTGTTTCTTGTCCTTTATTCTAGTAACGTGGTATATTACATTAATTGATTTTCTTATGTGGAACTAATTTTAATTTCTGGGGTGAATCCCACTTGTCATAATATATAATCATTTTTTATATTGCTGAATTTGACTTGCTAGCATGTTGTTGAATGTATTTTGGTTACTATTCATAAGGGATACTGATTTGTAGTTTTCTTGTGATGTCCTTGATTTTAGTATCAAGGTAATTCTTACCCCAAAGAATGAATTTGGACATATTCTCTCTTCTTCATTTTTTGGAAGAGGAGTTTGTTAAGTATTGGTATTAATTTCTTTTTAAAAGCTTTGTCAAATTTACCAGCGCATATGTACTTTTCCTATTGAAATATTTTATTACTAAATCAGTCCTGCATTTTTATTTTAAGTTTATTTGGATACTAATATTTCTCCTTAAGTATTTTTGTTTGTGGCTTTCTAGAATTTTGCTCATTTCATCTAATTTGTTGCCATAATATTGGCCATAGCATGTCCTTCCTTTAATCCCTGATTTTGCAAATTTGAGTCCTCTATCTCTCTTTTTTAGTTAATATAGGTAAAAATTTTGTTCATCACCTCAAAGAATGAATTTTGGTTTCATTGATTTATCTTATTTTTTTCTATTCTCTATTTTACATATTTCTACTCTTTATTTTTTCTACCTTTGTTGGGTTTAGTTTTCTTTTTTTAATCTTCAGAAATTAAAAGATTAGAAAGATTAGGTTACTGCTTCAAGATCTTTGTTTTGTAAAGAAATATAGACATATACAGCCATATATGTCTCTGTAAGTACTGCTTTCTCTGCATCCATAGCTTTGGTATGTTGTGGTTTTGTTTTCTTTATGCCAAGGTATTTTAAACTTTCCTTGTAATTTCCTATTGACCCTCTTGATTGTTTAGGAATGTATTGTTTAATTTCCACATGTTTTTGAATTCCTTCAATTTCCCTCTGTTACTGATTTCTAATTTTCTTCTGTTTTGTCTGAACAATATTCTTTGCATGATTTTCTTCATGGTAAATTTATTGAGACTTATTTTCTGCTCTTATGGTCTTTCCTGTAAAATGTTCCTTGTGAACTTGAGAAAAAAATGTGTATTTTACTGTTGTTGGGTGGTATGTTCTACATAAGAATGTTATTCTAGTTGGCTTTTAGTGTTGTTTAATTTTTGTATTTCCTTCTGATATTCTTTCTAGTTTTCAATTATTATTGTTGACTTTTCTATTTCTCTCTTTATTATGACACTTCATTTATTTTGGGACTTTCTTGTTAACTGTATCTGTATTTATAATCATTACTG
The DNA here is from genome assembly GCF_987537825.1 of Furipterus horrens. NCBI lineage: Eukaryota > Metazoa > Chordata > Mammalia > Chiroptera > Furipteridae > Furipterus > Furipterus horrens. The sequence goes on along the minus strand of NW_028327173.1, from coordinate 34,120,971 downwards.
GCTGGTTTAGCTCAGTGGATTGAGCGTCGGCCTGCGAGCTAAGTGTCGCTGGTTCGATCTTCCAGTCAGGGCACATCAGAGAAGGAAAACTCTGATTCCAAAAAACCTCCGCTGCCTTGCGGCATACCTCTTCAGGGGAAAGGCTAAGGGAGTAAACCACGACAGAAAATCCGGAGCCGGAGTCCCTAAGGCGGTTTGACGTTGTAGTCAACACCGGCAACTCCTGCGGCGCACCTGAAGCCAAGCTGTATTGACTCCGTCTTTCCCTTGGATCCTTCAGCTGCGAAGAGAGGGGGGGTCTGCTGCATGGGCAACAGCAGACCCTCCATATCACCCTGCCCAGGCTCTGTAGCTTCAGCTTCACTGGAGAGGACACTCCAGCGTCATCTCAAGATGTCGATTCAACACGGGAGGAGACAGATACCGTGTCACTCCCGAGTCAGACTGCACAACCATTCTCGGCGGTGCAGATAGACTCTTGAGAAGCTACACCATCGTCTCTCGAGACGGACAGCTGCCGACGATTTATAATCATTATGTCTTCTTGATGGATTGCTATTTTTGCCATAATAAAATACCCTTCTTTGTCTCTACTAAAATTTTTTGTCTTAAAGTTGATTTTTTCTGTTGTTAGTATAGACATTCCATGTCATCTTTTGCCTTGCTTGGTACATTATTTGCCTTCCTCTACTTTAAACTCCTTTGTGTGTTTTTATCTAAGTCTATCTCTTGTAGACGGCATGTGGTTGACTCATTAAAAAAAAATTCATTCTGATATTTGTTGCCTTTAATTCAAATGTTTAATCCACTTACATTTATTGTAATTACTGATGAGGTAAGATTATTTTGCTATCTACTTTCAATATGTTTTATGTCTCCCCATTTTTTCCATTATTGCCTTCTTTTGTGTGAAATGGTTGTTACCTAGTGTACATTTTAATTTTCTTCTTATTGATTTACTGTATTTTAAAATTTCTTTTCTTAATGGTTGCTTTAGATTTACAATGAGCTTAATTTAACTAGCAGTCTAGTTCAAATTAATACCAACTTAATTTCAATAATATACACATAGACATGTTTATAGTCACACAAATTACATCTGGGTACACTATATATACTCTATACAGATTCATAATTATTGCTTTCTGTGGTTGTCTTTTATACTAATAGGAGAAAAATCTATGAACAAACTATATTTATACTCTCTTTTATATTTACCTATGTAGTTACATTTGCTGTTGCTCTTTTTTTTTCTTCAAGTGGATTTCAGTTCTTTTCTAGTGTTTTCTTATTACAGCCCAAAGGACATCGTTTAATATTCTTTGTAGGGCAAGTTTTAAAATCTGATAATGTCTTAACTTTCTTATATTTGAAGAATTTTATTTGCTGGCTATCAAATTCTTTTTTAATTTTTAAATTATTTTTAATAGTTTTTTGTTGTTATTCTATTATAGTTGTCTCAATTTTTCCCCCTTTGCCCTCCTCCGTCCATCCCACACTCCACTCCTGCAGTCAATTCCCACCCTGTTGTTTGTGTCCGTGGGTCATTCATACATGTTCTTTGTCTAGTCCCTTCCTCTTCTTTCCACCGTTATCCTGCTCCTTTCTCCCCTTTGGTCACTATTAATCTGTTCCACGTTTCCTTGCCTGTGGTTCTATTTTGTTAGTTAGTTTATTAGATTTTGTTATAGGTGAGATTATACAGGTATCTGTCTCTCATCAACTGACTTATTTCATTTAGCATAATCTTCTCCAGTTCCATCTGCTCTGTCACAATTCCTTCTTTCCTTCTGCTATGTAGTATTCCATTGTGTAAACGTACCACAGTTTTTTTTTTTACCTACTCATTTACTGTTGGGACTTAGACTGCTTCCAGCACTTGGCTATTGTCAATAATGGATAAAAGACTTAAATATTAAGTTGTTATACCATAAAAGTGCTAGAGGAAAACATAGGCAGGAAAATTTCAGATAGCCCATGTAACAATATTTGTGCCATTGTATCTCCTAGGGCAAGGGGAATAAAGGAAAAATTAACAAATAGGGCTGCATCAAACTAAAAAGCTCTCTGCATGGCTAAAGAAACCACCATCAAAATGAAAAGGGAACTGACTGTTTGAGAGAACATATTTGCTATCAAATTCTTATTTGATAGTTTTTCTTGCAGCTATTTGAATATGTTTTCCCACTTCTTTCTGAGCTCTATGGTTCCTAATGAGAAATCAGCTGCTAATTTCATTGCAGATGCCTTATATACAATGAATTACTTCTGTATTACTGCATTCAGGATTACAGTAGTCCTTCTCTATATCGCAGTCCACTTATCGCGGCCTCACTGTATCATGGGATTTAAAAAAATATTATATTTAATTATTTATCCAGGATTTTTTGCTATATTGCGGGATTTGCGGTGCTGTATACATATGTTGTTAAAGTTACATAGGTTTAAGAGTGTAGAATATGTTTAAGAACATAAGTATTGTTTATAAAAGTGGGGAAAAGGTTAATAAGGGAGTGGGAAAGGTTAATAAGGGACTGGGGACGGTTTATAAGTGTGTGGGAAGGGTTTATAAAGCCTTAAAAATATATATAAATACTAAAATAAATGTAAGGTTCCTACTTTGCAGATTTTCACCTATCACGGGGGTGTCTAGAACGTAATACCCGTGATAAGTGAGGGAATACTGTATTGGGTTTTGACTGATTATGATATGTTTAAGTTTGGACTATATTTCATAGGTGGAAAAAGAAAGTGATAAATTCTTTAAAACCACTTAATTTCAGGTTATTTGTATCTTGTTGGGTCTGACTTTTTATTCCCACTTATCAATGTTTGCCTTTTATTAGAATTTTAATTCTATTTATATGTTTTATTTTAATATAATTATTGATAGTTATACTTAAATGGACTATCTTGTTATTCATTTTTGTATTTCCCATCTACTTTCTGTTACTCTGCTATTCTTTTACTGTCTTCATTTGAGTTAATACAAAAATTTTGTTTTATTTTATATTTTCTTATGTATACTATTTCAATTTTATTTTAATGGTTGTTCTAGAATGAACAATAATGCACACATGACTCAGCAAACTATTTAAAAAATTTTTGTTTAAAATTTTAGTTTTAGAGGGTTTTTAGGTTCATAGCAAAGTTGAGAGGAAGTTATAGAGATATCCTATAACCCCTTGTCCACACACATGCATGAACTCCCCCATTATCAATACCCTGCCAATGGTATATTTTTTAAAATTGATGAACCTACATTGGTACATCATAATTACCCAAAAGCCTGTAGTTCACTCATGGCATTGTACATTCTATTGGTCTGGATAAGTATATAATTTTAAATAGCCATTCTTATAGTCACACAGAGTATTTTCACTGCTCTAAAACATTTTCTGCTCTGCAATAAATCCCTTCTCCCATTTGTTCATTCTCTTTTTCTTCTGATACATCTTTTATATGTGTGTTAAATACTTTGTTATTGTTCCACAGATTTCTGGGGCTTTGTTCATTTTTATTCAGTTTTCATTTCCTTCTCTGTTTTTCAGACCATGTGATTTTTTAATTGATTCTGAAGGTCACTGACTCTTTATCATTTCTAATCTAGTGTTAAGCTCATTCAGTTTATTTTATATTTCAGTTATTATGCTTTTTAGTTATAGACTTTTTATTTGGTCCTTATAAAAAGTTACCATTTCTGTGATGCAATTCCCTATTTGTTCACACATGAGAATTATATTTTTCTTTCATTCTTTTTGTTCTTTCACTGTATTTATAATAGCCAATTTCAAGTCCTTGTCTGCTTAATCATACATCTGATCTCATTGTAGATTTATGTTGTTTCTCTCCACTCTCTTGACTGTAGCTGATATATGTATATATATATTTGAATGTCTAATAACTTTGGACATAATGGATGATACATTTTAGAGACTGGATTCTTTCATCTTATGAACCATATGGGCGTTTATTGTCGAAGACCTGAGAGGGTAGATAACTTACCCATTGTCGCACAGCAAGTCAGTTGAGCTGGAATTCGGGTCGGCTGATTCACAGGCCTAGTACTCCATCTATTACAACACAATGGGTGGTTAAAAAAACAGAACCAAGAAATTGGTGCCAGTAGAACTAGAAAAAGAATTTAAAATTTTTGTACATGTAAGGTTAAAGTTTAATTCTAATTTTTTTTTTTTTTTGGACAAAGACATTAGAGTTCATTTTAAAGCAACATATTGCTGTACTCTTCAAGTGCAATACAATACTGACTTCTCAGTCAATCGCTTTCTTGATGTCTGTAGTCATCTTCACTCTTCTTTAGCTTTGACGGCCTGGCTTAGGAATTCACCAAGCCCTTTGATTTTTTATTCCATCCTACTATTTATATTTTAGGCAGTTTGCTGCTCATTTGAATATCAGAGAGAGGAGAGACAAAGAATGGAAGTCACACTTCAGTTCATACACTTTTGATATAACTGTTCTATTGTTGGAGAAAATAGAGATCAATTTCATGATTTGTGAACTTACCATAATTCTTCTTACATAGTAACTACTAAGTTTTGTTTAGAAACATTCTCTACCTTACATATTCTTTAACATGTTCTGATAGAAATTTAAGATATACCAAACATAGTACAAATGCATAGCCCACTTGCATTTGAGAGTTAAGTAAGATCAAATATATTAGAGTTAATTTGTATACCATAAAGCATAATACAAAATACTTAAGATATTACCTTCCTTGTTTTTCAAGCTAGGAAACTGAAGTTTGGTTGTAATTCTTACTTGATTTATTAGGGCTTGCTGTATGCTCCATACAGCATACCAATCTGACAAAGACACAAATGGATCTGCCGGGTAATAAAGACTGGAAAAGCTGCTTGCACAACAGCTTGGGCTAGCTGAAAGCCTTCTCTTATCCTGGGCTGCATTCAGAGTTGGCAGCCTTATAGATTGGGAATACTGTACCTATAAGTACTGAATGATGGCAAATGTTGCTGCCAGAGCGCCTATTATTTAAATGTATGTACAATGGAACTGCATGAACTTCTATTAAAACCCAGTTATCTTAATTTTTATTACCAGGTAACCTTGGACGGGTGGACCAGGTCTCTGAGTTTGAGTATGATTTGTTCATTAGGCCGGATACCTGTAATCCACGCTTCCGAGTCTGGTTCAACTTTACCGTTGAAAACGTGAAAGAATCACAGGTGAGGGAAATTGTGCATACCTTCATTTTGGTTTTGGTAAGATTATGCTTTTGTTTTATTTTAGGAATATTAAAAATTAATGACCATATCATTTTTCTTGAAGAGATATAGAGAAATAGGTATAATATATTGTTTTTATTATCTAAGGCTTTTAAATAATACAAATAGATTACCTGAGAACAAAAAGTATTCTTTATAGGTGAAAGCATTAAGTTGATATGTGAGGCTTTCTTGAAGAACACCGTAAGAAACCATAGAAAGTGACTTGTATTATGTTTGCTATGGTGTGCTATATTATTTCTTCTGTATAAAACCTTTAAATCATTTTACATTTTTCACAGGGTCTTAGTTTCAGAAAATGCTTTTCTTGTATACAATAAGATGTTTATATCTCAAAACAATATGATTCTTGTAACTCATTCTATTTTCTCATTTTGGCCGGTGGAAATCTCAGAGCCAATTTTACAGTCCTCTCTAGTGATTTTGGAAAACATTTTCCTTTTGTTTCGATGTACTGACTTAAAAAAAAATCTGATCGTATGAATCTGTCCTTTGACCATGATTTCATCCTTTACATTTTCTAACAGTGTATGATTTTAAATCCTGTTCAAATCTGTTTTGAATGGGAGAGTGCATTGCTGAAAAGAGAACTAAATACATATGCTTTGAACAAACATTAATAAAAATCTAATCTTAGTAAATCAGTTATCATTCTGTTATATTGAGACAGCTCATCATGGAAAGCTCTACACAAACTTTGTACACATGGTGATATGATTCTTTTAAGTAGGTGAAAGCACAGCCAAAAGCATAGTCCTATAACTTAACCTCTGCCTTCTTCATTCAGGGTCATCATTGTTTTTCTAAGTATACTTAGGAGAAAGTGAGGGGTCTGTTTTATTTTTCCTCCCAAGTCAGTCCATTCTATTTGCTTTCACTTGGTTGTTTGCTTCTCTCTATTTCTCTCAACTGCAACTTGAATTGTGTCAGGCATTGTTGAGTGTCTGGAATTTAGGGACTCGGAGTCTTCTTTGACACAGCGCTGTTCCTGGCACCCAGGCCTCAGCAGAGGAGGCGTGCGGGAACAGCAGTGCGTGCCACTTTACTACCAATTCCCTTAATTTCCTACAACATCGCTGACGCAGGACGTGGTGTATGAAATGTTTATGAAGTTTAGGGACTAACTGGAAGGAATTAAATATATGGGGGAGCTCTGTTAGCTAAATATGATTTATCTCAGCATTTTGGGAGAAGTGGGGAAAATAGTTAAATCACACACAGAGAGTTAGTTGCTCAGGGATGAACTTTAGTTCCTGGCTTTCCTTCTTGGTTTTACTTCTCTCCCATGGGAAAATCCTTTTTTGTCATTGTTGTTGTTGTTTTTGCCTTCTTGTATTGTTCTTTAACAGTTGTCCCAATGCCCCTTCCCCCAGTTGCTCTCCTCTGCCCTACCTTCACCCCCACTCCCAGTAAGAATAACGATATTTCTCCTCTCCACTCAGCTTTGGAAAGCCTACACTTTACCTACAGGAGTCCACCTGACTCTGGAATTGTCCGGCTTGTTCCACCAAGACAATCAATAATTCTCAAAGTGCATTTTTCTGAAGTCTATGTTACTCAGTTCTGAGAATATAACTTGCAGCAGGAGGCTTTAGCTAGATGTGTTGTACTGAGTCTTGCCACTCTAAATTTGGGTCCCCTATGAAAATATTTCTGCTATCATGAGGTAAACACACAACCTCTTATTCCTTTGTTGGTTTCCTATCTCATGTTAGTAACTTACGGTTGGCACATGCCCACACTACTGAAAAACGAGCAATAATTGTGAGACAATATAATCAATTCACATGAAGGAAGGGAAACATTTTTAAAAAGGGGTAACATATGCTGGGATTTCTAAATTCACAAAGGGGATTACTCTTTTCCTTTTTATGCACATGTACATCCTTCAGATTGCCTGCTGCATCCAGGAATTCACTGAATCCTAAGAAATGAGACCTATTACTTTTCAAATAACAACATCATCTATACTCATTATATCCTTTGCTAAACAGAAACTAAGAGGAAACTCTGAAATTATAGTGTTTCTTTAACTTTGGTCCACATTAAATTCACCACCTAGTTCTTCTTTCATTTTAGTCTCTTTATAAAGAGTATTATTATATAGTTCTTGTGGAGGTCCGGAAGCAGAATGGGACTAGAAAGTTAGGGAAAATTTGTTTCTTAAGTTATAATGCCTGTGATGGTCTTTTGGACAAGTTGCTCATACGTTACAATGTTTCTTGTTTTTGACTTCTCTAGTTTGCTTTCAAGTATGTTTTTTGTTGTTTGAAATGTCTCTTTCAAAGTGTTAAAATATTTATATGACATGTTAAAGTCATGCAGCCTCTTTTGCAGTCTTGTCTACTAATTAAATAAGCAAGTAACATGAATATGTCTCAAGGGATGGTTATAGTAAGAGGGTTGGTGCTGTTCTATTAATCCTCATTTTTAAGTTGGAGGAACCAGTATTTTCTGCCTGTCTGGATTCTATCTTCATATCCAGTACTATCCTACCTTTGTTACAAATTAGAAGTCACGAACCTGTTTATCTGGTTTCCTGGAGCCTGATGCTTTATCAGCCTCTTTCTGTGGGCCACTGCTTCATCAACTGTAATCACATTATATAGTTATGGAAATCTATCTCAAAAAGGCATAAAGATCTGCTGAAAAGATACAATATATATCTCTAGCTCACAGGATATTTGTTTTCATGGTTGTCTACATGAAAGAGAATGATTTACTATTAAGTTTGACTTGTGAGGTCTGTTTTTGTAATGTCCCTTCTTATAATCTTTTTCCATCTCTCCAATTTCCGTTAAAAGGAGACCTGCCTGAATGTAATGTAGCCAGGAACCTCATTTAAGGTTTGGTACTAGCGAGCAAGAGAAATATTAGTCATCAAAGGCTGACTTCATTAAATGAATATTAAAAACCACAGCATCAAATATACTGTATAAACAGGTATAGCTTTCGTGTTACTTTTCTTGATGTTTATAGAAAGTGATAAAACTTGGAACATACAGTCCTTATTCCAGGACTGCTATAATAACCTGCAAAAGCAGTGGCTAAATAATGCATTTGCAAGAGTCTATGAACACTGAACATTCTTGTACCTTTATTGATAAGTAATTTTCTCTCTGAGAAACTTGTATTAAATGTTCTTATGGAGATTTACTATTGATGCAGCAGAACACTCATGTGATATGAAAACAAATCATCTTATTTAAATATTCATGATAAAACTTCAGCAAATAAGAGGAAATAAAATAGTATGCCTCAACTATTAAAACTGTTTTATTTCCTTTATATTCTTTATATATTTTAAAATTTATTTTCCCCTTACAGATTATTAAAATAGCTAATTCTCAATGTAGTAAATATTGGAAAATATAGGTAATTATCACAAGCAGAGGAAAACATCTCTACCCACGCATAATCTTACTACTAAAAGTGTAAAACTATTAACCTTTGGCATACTTACTTCTAGGCTTACTTATTTTCTATTTTACTTTTTGAAAGCATCATTTAAGTTAGCACTGTATATACTTTTTATGTCTTGCTTTTAAAGAAACAGAACAGTATCACAAAGCAATTTATGTAATTAAAATTTTCATAAATATGGCTGCACAATAGCTATTTACTGTTGGACCATTTTCTCACTCTTTGGCATAAAGATTATTTTCCATTAACTGTTATTATAAATAACATTGTAGCAAACATCTGTATGCATGAAGTGTTATCCACATTTTATTTTGCTTTCTTGGGACAAATTCCTATGAGAGGAATTGATGAACAACGGAAATGAATATTTTGAAGGTTCTTAATACATGTTTCTAAATTGCTGCTAGAAAATTTATATTATTTCAGCAGTGAATGAGATGCTTTCCTTTGAATATCTTGCTTTATTTTATAAACTCAGATGTTCATACATTTAGATTAAATTGATTCTACTTTTCTTACTTACTTTGAAACTTCACACATATAAATGGGATATGATGTAATGTTTCAGTCTTTTAGTCATAAAGTAATAAATTGTATTCCAGCAATAGCATGAGATAACAAATTGATCTATTTATTATTTTTACCTTTTTCTTTTTTTAAAGTTAAGCATTCTTTTTTAAAAAAGATTTTATTTATTTATTTTTAGAGAGAGGGGAAGGGAGGGAGGAAGAGAGGGACAGAAACATCAATGTGTGGTTGCCTCTTGCGTGCCCCCAACTGGGGACCTGGCCCGCAATGCAGGCATGTGCCATGACTGGGAATCGAACTCTGACCTTGTGAATCAAAGGCTGGCGCTCAATCCACTGAGCCACATCAGCCAGGGCTTTACTTTTCTCTTAATTCATCAATTTATTTTTTATTTTTTTTATTGTTGTTCTATAACAATTTTCCCATTTTCCCCCCATTGCTCTCCCCTGCATCTGGGGCATGTAACGGGAGATTTAAAGAAGAAAAACCTTTTTTAACAATGAGGTATTTCTTACATTACTATAAGCAATAATGTAGCTTAAATATATGTGCACACACATGCAATAAGAACACTCACACTCTTATATATATATATAACATGTCTGATTAGAATTTTAAAATTCCAAGAGAAGAGGTGGTCATTCGAGAATGCAATGAATGAAAGAAAATTTAGGGGATTGCCATAATTGCAATTATTGGTAATATCAGGGGGTACAATTGACCATGGCAGTAGCTAGATGAAGTATAATGGAAGATAAGATACTGGAGAAGAGGAGCTTAGAGTAGCCAGAATGCTGGAAAAATTTTCTCTGTAGATATTGAAGAAATATCAGTGAGGCCTGAATAACAGTCATTGAGAAATGAGGAGGAATGGCAGGGGAGTGGTGAGAGGATATCAACAATGAGAGGCGAAAGGAGGATAATGTGATGAAAAGAAAATTCAAAGCTATGTTCATGGTAGTGAAGGCTCAATATTATAAAGACATGGTTCTCCCAAAATCAACCTAACTGTAATACAATTCTAATCAAAATCCCCCCAAATTCAAATTTGACAAGCTAATTCTAAAATTCATGTAGGAAAACAAAGGGCCAAAAATAGCCAGGCCTCTTTTGAAGAATAACAATGAATGGGTATGTTTATTTTATGGAAACTTGCATTTCAGCTAAATTTTTTATTTAAAGCAAAGGTGATTATTAGAATGGCATTGGTAGAAGAGTGAACAAATAGGCTAAACCAGTGGTTTACAACCTTTTTCATCTAATGGCACATGTAAACTAATTACTAACATTCTGTGGGACACCAAAAAATACTTTTTGCTAATATGACAAGAAAAATAGGTATGATTTTGATTAATTCACACTGGATGGCTATTGTATTGGCTGTTGTCATTTTTTATTTGACAAGTCTAATGAAAACTAGGTCAGTGCCCCTGACTAAATAGTTATATACTGTATGTTTTAAAAATTCCTTTTTTCACTTTATTTTTATTGTTTATACTATTACAAATGTCCCCCTCCCCCGCCCATACACACACTTTTGCCCATCTTCATCCCATCCTTGCCCCACCTTTTGTCAGGCCATCACCACACTGTTGTCTGTGTCCATGAGTTATATGTTCTTTGGTTAATCCCTTCACCTTCTTGCATCCAGTCCCCCCTCCCCTCTGACAGCTGTCAGTCTGTTCCATGTATCCATGCCTCTGTTTCTATTTTGTTTTTAAAATTATTGTGTTCCTTAGCTTCCACATAAAAGTGAGATCATATGGTATTTGTCTTTCTCTGACTGGCTTATTTTACTTAGCATAATACTCTCCAGGTCCATCTATGCTTCTGTAAAAGGTAAGATTTCCTTCTTTTTACTGCTGTAGGGTATTACATTGCGTAATGTACCATAGAATTTTTATCTACTCATTCACTAATGGGTACTTGGCTGTTACCAGATCTTGGCTATTACAAATAACTTTGCTATGAACATAGAGGTACATATATTCTTTCAAATTGGTGTTTTAGGATTCTTAAGATATATACCCTGAAGTGGGATTGCTCGGTCAAAAGGGAGTTCTATTTTTAATTTCTTGAGGAAATTCCATACTGCTTTCCACAGTGGCTGCACCAGTCTGTATTCCCACCAACAGTGCACTAGGGTTCTCTTTTCTCTACATCATTACCAGCACATGTTTTAAAATTTTCTGCAGCATACCGATTGAAAATCACTGGTCTAAATGAATGGACTGGAACTCAGAAACAAGGCTTTTCATATAAGGGACTTGATATCTAAGAGAGGATACATTACGATATAGTAGCAATAATAGGGTCTATTTGATCACTAGAGTTGTATGGCAAACCATATCCCTATCCTTTACTACTCCAGAAAACCTTATAGAATGATAGAAAGCTTAAATAGAAAATAAAATTAAATATTTAATCTATGAAAATAAAAGTAAATATAAAATATTTTATTAGCTTTGGAAATAGAACTGAATTCCTTGTGCAAGGTACAGGAAAAAAGCAAAATCCTAAAGAAATAAATTAATACTTTTGAGTGTATAAAAATAAGGTCTATATGACAAAAGACCTGAAGTTGAAAGATTTAAACTATCCTGAGAAAAGAAATTTGTGCAATGTATTACAGGTAACAGATTGGTATCCAAAATATATAGAACTACCAAAAAAGAAAGAAAAAGAACCAAACAAGCCAAAGATATAAACAGGCAACTCACAGAAGACTAAGTCATAAAGCAAATAGAATTGTTCTCAAAAAAGTTTGGCTGGGGAGAAGAAAGAGGACATAAATTGCTCTCAAGTTTCTGTCATGTAAAAGACATTTCTTCTGATTGTTCAAGGGTAGTGATCATATTAGTATAGTAGGAAAAAGCATGAGCTTTGACATCAGGATCTTCGTTCTTTTACGTGCTAGCTTTGTGTCCTTGGGTAAGTTACATGACCCTGCTAAACTTCAGCTATTCATCTTTAAATTTGGTTTAATACTACTTGCCTTGAAGATTGATAATAGATTTTTACAAAACACATAAACAGTGTCTGCAACACAGGTACATACTTTTATTATTAAAGTAACCTTATTTATTGAATGAGGTTAATGGCATATTTATTTACTTCAGAGTGGCCTTTGTAAGATACATCATAAGTTAGCTATATTTCTGATTCATGGAACTTAGCTGGCATTATATTTTGTAGTATTAAATAAGCCTTTTGCAATTATAAAAACATGAATAATTTTCATATTTCTAAGTCCATTGGACATATACTCATTATCTTAATTTATCTTGCATTTGATACTGTTGATAGTTCACTGTTGGAAATTCTGTTACTTTGGCTTTCCTGACATCTCTTTCTTTTGATTCTTCTTGTATCTTCTTGTTTATTTCTTCTGATTTTCCTTTGTGGGCTGTTCCTCTCATACAAACTCCTTAAACATTAGTACTCACCATGATTCCATCTCATATCATTTCACCTTACGTATCTTTTCTGTACTGTATTCTCAATTCTATCTATACTTGAAAATCTCTGATGAAGAAAAAAAAACAACTCCTGGACTTAATTGTCTTTTGGACATTACCACTAACTGCTCCATGGATATCTCAAACTCATCATTTAAAAAAGTGAGCTCCTTGTCTTACCCTCTAAATTGGTCTCTTCTATCTACTCCATAGTCCAGTAAATATTACTACTATCTTTGCAATCATTCAACTGGAAACATGGGAGTTATCTTGGACTCCTCCCTTGTGGATCCATATCTAAAAATAGTAATAATGATAATTATCATATTATTAATGTAACCATCATTTATTGATCAATTTTGCTGTTCTAGTACTTGCTGAATGCTTTATATTCAATTTTCACAACAATTCTGGGAGGTTGGTACTATTATTATTTTAATTTTATAGATGACACAATCAGGTTTGCCCTTTGATTTTACCACCTCCTGAATTTATATGTCTTTCTATATCTGCTACAATCATTCAAGTTTTATCTATTATTTTATGTTCCTTGGAATATAGCAGTGTCTCCCAGTATGTAGTTTTGTCCAGAGTTTTGTGTTATTTAATTCTATTATTCTCACTGGGGCTGGAGTATCCTACTATGTAAAGTGCAAATTTGACCTAACCATTCCACTGCTTAACCCCTTAAATAGCTCCCTATTGTTTTTAGAGTAAAAACATAATCTGGCCCAATTTAATGTACCTTGCTATAAGTACTTTTTGGCCTTCTTCTAGTTTCTTGCAGAGACCATGTTGTTTCACACATTCCTGCATTTTTCTCTTTCCTGTAATGTCCTTCCACCATTTTCTTATTTGAATAAACTCAAGGTTTGGAGTTATACTGCCAGAGTTCCAATTCAGCAATACTTCAAAGATTTACTGTGTGACCTTGGACAATATATTTTATGCTTCCCATGTCTTAGTTGCCTAAACTGATATAACATATACAAAACTAATGAAATTTTACCTGACACATAGAAAGCCCTCCAAATGTTATTTTTCTTATCATTAATATTCAACAAAAATTTATTGTGTATCTATAATATGCCAGACACTGTTCTGGGTACTAAAGATTCAACATACAATAAAACAGACAAGGTCCTTCTTTTCTGGAGAAGCTTATATTCTATTATGAGAAGGAAGACAAATAGAAGCAAGTACAAAAATAAGATATTTCTAGGAAGTGGCAAATGCTACCATGGTTTCTTTATTCATTTAAAGGGTTTTGTAGATATTTCCAGTTCTTGACCATGGTGAATTAAGTGGCTTTTCCTTTCTTGTTTTTGTGAATATAAGTTATTACTTCATATGGGTGAATACTTGGGAGCAGGATTGCTTGGTCTTATGCTCTAAGTGTATGTTTAACTTCATGACTAACTGCCAAACTCTTTTCCAAAGTGGCTGTATTAATTTGCATTTCCATCAGCAATATATGAGAGCTCTAGTTACTGCACATCCTCCTCACTTGACATTGTCAGTACCTTTAAATCTTAGCCATTCTAATAAATATGCAATTGTATCTCATTGTGATTTTAATTTTCATTTTCCTGATAACTAATGGCTTTGAAAATCTTTTTATGTGTTTATTTATTATCTCTATATATTCTTTGATGAAGTATCTGTTCAAAATTGTTTGTGTTTTAAGTGGGATTGTTTGTTTTATTATTGCTAAGTTTTAAGGGTTTCTTATATATTCTGAATATGTCATTTATGATGTGTTTTGCAAAAAATGTTTCTCAGACTTCAGTTGATATTTTTATTCCTTTAAAAGTATTTTAACAGAACAAGTTTATAATTTTTGTAAAGTAAATTTATCAATTTTTTCTTTTATGAATCATACTTTTGATGTTAATTTTAAGAAATCTTTGTCTAATTCAAGGTCACAAAATTTTCTTCTATATTTTGTTCTGAAAGTTTTATATTTTGGGGTTTTATATTTAGGTTTATGATTTATTTTGAATTAATATTTATATGATGTGAACTATGAATTGAGACAGTTTTTGGTGTTGTTTTTTAATTATTTTTGCATATGGATGTCTAATTACTTCATTATCATCTCTTGAAAAGACTACCCTTTTCCCACTGAGTTTTTGCATTTTTGTTTAAAACCAACTGACTATATATGTGTGTATGTATTTCTAGACTCTTTCTATTCCACTGAACTATATGTCCATTCTTTTTCCAATTCCACACCACTGTGATTTTTATAGCTTTATAGTAAATCTTGATATCAAATAGTAAAACTATTTCAACTTGTTCTTTTAAAAAATATTTTTGGTTATTCTACTTCTTTGCTTTTTCCTGTAAATTTTTAAATAAGCCTATTGAGTTCTACAAAAATATCCTGCTATCCTGCTGGGATTTTGATTGGAATTGTTTTGAATATTTAGATGTTTAGGAAAATTTGACATATTGACATCTTAAGGATATTGTTTTCCAATTCATGAAATATGTGGCTCTCTCCATTTATTTGTCTTGTTTGGTTACTTTCATCACTTTTTTATTTTAAGGTTTTTTTTTCTTTCAACATACAGGTCTCACATATATTTTGTTAGGTTTTTGCTTAAGTTTTGTTTTGGGTATTATTGTAAATGAAATTATTAAAAAAGTTTAATTGCTAATGGTTTATTGCTAGTATATATTCTCCAATATATTCTGCATCCTTGCTAAAATCACTCATTAAGGCTGTCTGCCTGCAAAGCCCAGCTTGGTTGGAAACTCCCTGTCCAGCAGAGGTTTCAAGATCATGGCTGAGAGAACAAATTTATCCAGGACACTGTATTTTGTCTGGAGGTATGGGAGGTGGCTAATGTCTCTAGAGGAGAAGAGTGCTGAACTTCCATCTCCCATGCCTTTTATTGAAAAGGGGATTCGGGAGATACAAGATCAAGACTTATGAATCATCAATAAGCTTTCAGACACTTGGGTTATAGTTGACATTTGCTGATTACAGATATCAATATAGAGAACACAGTGACCAATCTGTGTCAGGATCTATTAAACATCTTCACGCCACACTGGCATTAGGTGCAAGGCTTCATACATTTTTAGCTACAGATTGTTTATAGTTAAGTAAGAAATAAGAAAAGCAGAGCAAGCTCTAAAACATAATATGCATTCTTTAAATCCAGTTCCCATGAGAACCCTTTGAGTGGCCTTTGGTCCTGTCTGCCTCTTAGCCTTCCGGTTTTCTGTTGAGATTTAGAGTCCTTCCGGGGGTGCCTGGCTCACAGCTTGGGCTACAATTCCTGAAACCACAAGGAGTGGTTTCCTACAACTCGTTACTTCTAATAACTTATTTGTCAGTTTGGGATTTTCCACATAGGAAATTATGTTGTCTAGGAATAGCAAACATTTGTTTCTATATGTCTTTTTTTCCCTTGTCCTATTCTAGTAGCCTCTAGTACAATGTTAAATAGGAGTAGTGAGAATGGACATGCTTACCTATTTCCAATCTAAGAGAATGCATCTAGTCTTTCACCATGAAGAATGATATTACCTGTAGGTTTTTTTTTTTAATTTAGATGTTCTTTATTAAATTGAACAGAGAAGGAAAACTCTGACTCCAAAAAACCTCCGCTGCCTTGCGGCATACCTCTTCAGGGGAAAGGCTAAGGGAGTAAACCCCGACAGAAAATCCGGAGCCGGAGTCCCTAAGGCGGTTTGATGTTGTAGTCAACACCGGCAACTCCTGCGGCGCACCTGAACCCAAGCTGTATCGACTCCGTCTTTCCCTTGGACCCTTCAGCTGCGAAGAGAGGGGCGGTCTGCTGCATGGGCAACAGCAGACCCTCCATATCACCCTGCCCAGGCTCTGTAGCTTCAGTGTCATCGCAAGATGTCGATTCAACACGGGAGGAGACAGATACCATGTCACTCCCGAGTCGGACTGCACAGCCATTCTCGGCGGTGCAGATAGACTCTTAAGAAGCTACACCATCGTCTCTCGAGACGGACGGCTGCCGACGACGACGATTAAATTGAAGACATGCCCTTCCACTTCTAATTTGCTAATAGTTTTTAGAATGAATGGATGTTGAATTTTGTCAGGTGCCCCTGCTGCTTTTTAAGCATAGTATAGAGTCACAAAATTTCAGAGTTGAAAGTAACCCTAATTTTTATTTCCTCATATTTGAGGTTTGCACTTCTACCGTTACCTGAAAGTTATATTCATAGATAAAATAGTTATTCTCCTTAACTAAAAATATATGGTTGTGAAGATGACTTTACTATGTTTTAAGTATTTAATTATTTTAATCTATACAGTGAAGCTGTGAAGTAAGTATTATTAGGTAAGAAAACTGAGACTCATTGAAGGTAAGTAGCTGATAGAAGTCCAGCCACCTTTGACAACTTAATGCTCTCCTACTATATATACCATGTTCTTTTTGCTTTTTAGTCTCTGTATTCATGCTTCTAAAATTCCTTTACATTCTTCATCTACCAAACATTATATATTTTCTTTCATATACAAAAACATAAGTTTCAGAATAATGAAATGAGTCACTCAAAGTCTTATGTCTAATTTATGGTAGAACTGAGCTTACATCCCAGGTCTACTGATTTCATGCTAGTTTTTCTGCCCTTTCACTATACTCTGCTCTGATTTTCATTTTAAATATAGCTTCCTTTTCTTTTCTTATTTTTGTCTCCCCCAATGAAAATATCTTGGGAGACTTGCTAGTGCCTGTCTCGTAATGGGCACATATAGGCTTTTGACAAACAACTTTCACTTTCAAAAATTAGTGTATCAAATGCAATTTTATACCAAGATTATGCTTGTCTCAATGATTCTGTTGCTCTACTGAATTATAAGAGCATAGAAAAATTACATTTGGAGTTGATACCCTATTATATTACAGTAGAAAGATATGATTAGAATAAAATTCCAAAAATAGCTTTTAATTCACAGTACTTAAAATAAAATGATTTTGATATGATTCAGGAATTTTCTCCTCACCATTTGGAAACTTTATATTGTTAAATGTGTATCATGAAGTGAAAATACAAGTTTATAAATGCACCGGATAAATGCAATCAAATATGGAAGCATTTTCTTTTCCTTTTTATTCTCTTTCCCCTTTTATCTTGAAGGAAAAAAGTCTATAAAATATAGTGTTTTATGACTGAACAATATTTTTGCATCATATTTAAAAAACATGTCTGAGTAAATAGCTGTGTTTAGTTCAGGTTATTTAAGTTACTCCTGCATGTCATTGGCATTAACTGATTCATTGGGAAAAGAACTATTTGGGGGGAGCAAAGAAGCTGAGCTACTTTCTCTTACTGAATTTATCTGAATATGTAACAAATGCTTTGGTTGGGCAGTTGCAGCATGTAAGGGAGAGTGGAATCTGACAGTCCTGAATTTAAATTCAAGCTTAATAACTGCTTACTAATTATTGGCTGTCAGCTAGTTTCTTAACCTCTCTGAGTCTACTAATATTACTTACAAGCATTGTTGTTTAAATCATAAAATAATTACATTTAATTTGAAATTAAATGAGCATGTAGTAAAGACCCTGGCATATGGTTTACTTTTAGGAAAATATTTATTAAATCTAATCAAGAAGAATATTAAGAGCCTTTTATGCCAGGCACTGAAAATATATAAGGCAAAAAAGATTTCTCTACATTTCCTAGAGCTTACATTTTAGTGAGAGAAACATATACTAATAAGCAAATAAACATGCAAAATATTAATTTTGGTTAGTGGTAAGTTTTATAAGAAGAGTAAACCTTATCACTGAACTAAAATATTATTTTGGATTCTAAGGTAGTAACATTCACTATCTAAATCTTAACTTGTACATTAAAGCTGAAATGATTCTCTAATCACCGTGGAATATTGTTGCAATGTTATTTACTGGATAAGCAAAACTGGATGGCTAACTAAAAAATGGGAGAATGGCTACAGAGAATAGTTTCATTTATTCAAAAAACATTTTGGTGATTCACTTTGAACCAAGCATTTATATAAGGCAGTCCCTTTTTGACACGTCCCCTAACAAAAAACTCTAAATCAATGTATAAAATAATAAGTTTAGTACTAGAGATTCAGGAAAATTATTATGAAAGTTAATCACTTTAATTGGGCTAGAGGGTCAAGGAATAGGTAGAGGAAGATGACAAAGTGGAACTAGTACTTGATCTGATCCTAAAGCCATTCTTAAATAGGAAAAACTCATCTTATTAAAATAAGTATTATAAACCCAATATGATAGCCAAAAGCTTCAATTTAATAGTGAAGTGGTAGAAAACAACAACAATCAGATCATATAATGGTGCCAGTTTATATAAAGAAAAAACATATCTTTGTTAGATGTTGGTTGTAGAGTAGGGTAGTCCTATTTCACCCTTCATTGTACTTCAGCATCAGCGTTATATGATGTGATATAATATCGTAACTTGTATTGTGGAAAGTTCTCATAAGAGCTTCACGTTTAGCAATTGTGCTGGTTTTTTTTTTTTTGTTTTTTTTTTCTTTGTGTTTGTGGTTCTTAACTGCTGAACAATTAAAAAAGACCCAAATTTAGGCTGGAAACTTATTGTGACATCAACTTATAAATATTGCTGTTGCAGTATAAATAAAACACAGATGTAGAGAGTGAGAAAGCTCTTTATGCAAATGAAACTCTGGATACTAGAAACAGAACATCTTAGGCTGGATGAGTCTTAAAACTATGGGTTGTTTGGCTGATCTACTGCCAAAGGACTGAGAGATTGATATTTAAATTTTATGCAAAGTTTCATGGGTAGTCTGAGCCTTACTTTGGCAGAACAAAAGCAGTAAAATCATGAGGAAAAGGCACTGAAATTCTCAGAGGCTTTGATTTGCTGAATGTATGGAGAAAGCTTTGGGGTCTAACCAGATGACCTGTCAGAATAACTTACGTTTCTTCCCTGTGAATCTGGAATGGCCTAAACTGCCAGGAACCATACCCATCTTATTTATTTATTTATTTATTTATTTATTTATTTATTTATCTTTATTGTCACCTTTAGATTTCATCTAGCTTGCTTATAGCATTCTTTGGCGTGACACACTAAATGCTGATGACTCTGATCTTGATCTCTGGTTTTACCCTAATCCACCTTTTCAGCCCCCTTCCAAATACTTCCACATCAACTGAACAAATGTCTGTACCGTCCCAGAGTCCGTATCCTTTTTCAGTCTTTTCTTAGTTTATTGTACCACTGTCTACTTGATTACCTAAACTAGAAATGTGCAGTTTATTTATTTTTTAATTGTTTTTTTATTACAGTTGTTCCATTTTTTTCCTCTATTGCTCTCCCCTATCTCGGGCCCCCTCTCCCACAGTCAATCCCCACCCTGTTATCCATGTCCATGGGTCATTTATACTAGTTCCTTGACTAGACCCTTCTTCTTCTTTCCCCTGTCCCCTTCCTCACTGGTCACTGTCAGACTGTTTTATTCTTGATGACACGTTTATTATTTATGCTGTCCTCTCTATCTGGAAGACTTTTCTCTAATCCCCAATCTGCCTGGCTAACAAATCCTTTCAGAAACAGATGCAATCTATTCTCCTCTGAGAAGTTTCTCCATACTTCTAGACTGTGCTCCTTATACCTTTTATTTATGATGCTAACACTCCACATAATGTAATTGATTATTTGTATACCACTTTCCCTCCTGGGTTTTTAGCTATTTTATA
The DNA here is from genome assembly GCF_987537825.1 of Furipterus horrens. Taxonomy (NCBI): domain Eukaryota; kingdom Metazoa; phylum Chordata; class Mammalia; order Chiroptera; family Furipteridae; genus Furipterus; species Furipterus horrens. Next base: position 34,100,574 of record NW_028327173.1, on the reverse strand, counting down.
TTAAGGATTGAGACTTGATGATTTTTTAATTTATATTTTTAGAAAAGTGAGCATATTTTGAGGATTTAGTGAGCCAATATTGGGATATAATAGGCACCAATAACACTTAGCTATTATTATTATTACTATTATTATCTTGGTTTCTTCAATACTTGATATGATGTCTGCCTTTAAAAAATGGAAATGTTAATAAAATGAATGTGGATAGAATTCCTATAGTGATGCCCTGATACTGACTTCTTTCTGACATCAAGACACAGATTTTTTTTTGGGTAACCATATTTCTTTCTGAAGTTCATCTACTTCTCTAGCCAGCGTCTTTCTGCCTGAATTGTTTCCTGAATCCTGAGGTCTGGTGCATGTGCATTCCTTCCTTCCTTCCTTCCTTCCTTCCTTCCTTCCTTTCTTACTAAATCCAAAATACATATAGGGACCTTGAAACTAGTGAATCATGCCCGTATATAGTTAAGAAGGTGAAATTCTAAATTAACAGTAAATAGGACTACAAGTTAGTGAAAAGAAAGAATGAACATCAGTCTAAGACTGGTTCAACTGAGTTCAGTATAGACACTTTCAGGTACAAGTTTTCTCTGAGCGCTTTGTGTTAGTTACCCACTCTGTACTCCTATCATCTTCTTTATTTCCTGCAGTCATTGCATTTGACATATTACAGTGAAGTTTTCTATCTCTGCTCTGAGACTATGAGCTCCTTAAGGATAAATTTCATTTTCTTTTTCTCTGTCTCCCTAGGTCTGGAGCAGCTCCATAATTTGTGGGTACCAGCACAAAATTAAAATTCAGGGTCCCTTATTAAATATTAAGAATTTCAAGATGGCACAATCAAAACAAAAATGAAACATGAGCACTTCTGCATGCAAAGCTCTGTACAACTGCATGGATCACACACCCATGATGAAATTGGTCTTGCCCTAGTGCCTAGCTATTTGCTCTGGTATGAAGTAGTAAGTTTGGTGAATGATTGCATAAATAACTAAAATTCAAAATATTGAAAAATCTGTGATAAGAATAGGCAACAACAATGACAAAAATTGAATAAGTGTCAGAAGTGAGAGGCCAAGCTTTTCAACAGTAATTGGAACTTTTTAATATAATTATTGGTAAGAGTCAGTAATCCACAATCCACAAACATTATGACTCTATGTTTTTTGTTTTTTGTTTTGATCAAGAAAAAACATCATCTTGACTCAAGTTAATAGATGGCACATTTTAACCCTTGATTCCAGAATTCCAGAAGCTGTATTTTTAAAAAGTTTTTATCCTCACCTGAAGACAGTTTTTCATTGCTTTTAGAGAGAGAGGAAGGAGGGGAGAGGGGCAGAGAGAGAGAGAGAGAGAGAGAGAGAGAGAGAGAGAGAGAGAGAGAGAAACATCTATGTGAGATAGAAACATTGGTGCCCGTTGTCTGGAGATTGAACCCACAACCTGGGCATGTGCCCTGACTGGGAATCAAACCTGCCCCACCTTTTGATCTACAGGATGACACACCAACCAACTGAGCCACTCTGGCCATAGTAGAAGCTCTATTTTTTAGTAAAGAAATAGTTTACTGTTCCTCCATTAGTAGACAGAGGCCAAGGTAGAAAAGAACCACTTGCTTTCATGGTTTAAATGAAATTTTAACTTAATGGTAGGCACAATCTTTTCACCATCACCTATTTCCAGAAAATTGAAGAGAAAAACTTTCACATTTTAAGGCATGAATTTTAACCTTGCTTGGCAAAGTCAGTGACCAGCACAAAAGTAATTTTGAATGAAAAGGGAGCAATGAATCTTTCACAGAGATTTATAGGTAGGTCCTGGCAGCTCCCTTAATTTTCAGTGTAGGCACACCTATTTATGAGTTGCAGCTGTTAAAGCAGAGATGCTGGAATTCTGCTTTCAGAAAGATGTAGTAGACATATTTTTTCTATATCTTCTACTATTATATGTACAACTAAAACCACGGACATATGAAACAAACACAAGAAGACTCTCTGAAATGGGGAGTAAAGGAGACAGACCACCTAGAGATTCAGGACCTGAGGAGCCTGAACTTTTACCCTCACCCAGGAGTAACATGGGCCTCCTCCTCCTTCCAGATGTCAATAGAGAATAAGTGGAGAACCTACATTTATGCCCACAGCTAGTAGTTATGAAGTGATACCCCTTTTTTTCTTGACTAGAACAGTGTCAAAAAAGGACTATTAAAATACAAGGCAAATATGAACCACAGTCTTATAAGATAATACAAAAAAAGGCTCATATTACATTAAAAAACTACTTGTCATAGCAGGAAATAGAGAAATCACAATTTGAGTGACAAAAAACAAAACAAAACAATGAGCAGATACCAACATTGAGATGACACAGCTTGTAGAATTAACTGAAAAGAATTTTTATGAAGTATCATAAAAATACTTCAACAAGTTATTATGACATACTTAAATGAAAAAAGTTTCAATAAAGAAATAGAAGATGCTAAGTAAAAGGACATGAGAATTTTAGAACTTGAAGATATAAAAAATAAAATAAAACTCTTAATAAATGGACTCAACAGAATGGAGAGGACAGAGGAAAGAATCAGGGAACTTGAATATAGAACATGAGAATTACCCATTCTGAAAAATATAGGAAAAATAGTTAAAAAAATGAACAGAGTATTAGAGACATGTGGGAACATAATAGATGATCTAAGATTTGTATCAGTGGAATTCCAGAAAAAGGAAAGAGAGTGGGGCTGAGAAATTATTCAGAGATATAATGGCTGAAAAGTCCGTAAATTTGGAAAAGACATAAACCTATAGATTGAATGAGCCTCAAACATGATAAACCCAAATAAAATGATGTCAAATCACATAGTTGTCAAACTGAAAACTAAAGAAAAAACCTTGAAAAGGACCAGAGAAACAATGTGTTACCTATAGGGAAAAACAATTTGGATGATAGAATATTTGTCATCAGAAATCATGGAAAGCAGAAGGAAGTGCTTCAGCATTCAAATGCTGATAGAAAAGAACTGTATGAAGTAGGGAAATGTACTTTTTAGTGCTTCTGATATGCTCTGTTTTACTAAATCAATCGGAGGTCCCAAAAGACATTTAAATTTTATTAGTAATATTCTAATTTATTAATGTCTACGCTTCCAGAAATGCCTTTAGCAAGCACTTTATATTCTCTTTGAATGTATTCACTTATTTCATGTATTCTCTCCTGCATTCAACTGTATCAGTTTGAGATAAGAGACTTGATGATTTGCACTTGATGTGCCTATTTAGACTATGATGAAAGCAGTGAGAAGAGGGAGATGAGAACACTGTAGTTTTTAAAAAATGTGCCTTCTGTTTATTGAACATCTGAAGCAGCCTCTTTTTGGACTTCTTTTCCTATTTCACATTAAAAAAAATTATTGGGGTGACATTGGATAAGAAGATTGTATAGGTTTCAAGTGTATAAAAAAAAAAAAAAAAGAAAAGAAAACTGTCAACCCAGAATTCTATATCCAGTGAAAATGTTCTTTTCGGACTGAAGTGAAAAATCAAGGCATTGCTTTTGGGGTCAGATTCAGAAAATCATCACCAAGACCTATGTCCAGGAGCTTACTGCCTAAGTTTTCTTCTATGACTTTTTATTGTTTCAGATGTTATATTCTAGTCTTTATTTTGAGTTAGTTTTGTATATGATATAAGATAGTGGTCCAGTTTCCTTCTTTTGTACATGATTGTCCAATTTTCCCAACACCATTTATTGAAAAGACTGTCCTTTTTGTATATTCTTGGTTGTGTTGTCATAAATTGATTGACCATATATTGTGGGTTTATTTCTGGGCTCTCTATTCTGCTCCATGATTCATGTGTGTGTTTTATACTAATATCAACTGTTTTGATTACTGTAGCTCTGTAATATAGTTTAAAATAAGTCCATGTGATGCCTCTAGCTTTTCTCTTTTTCTCTCATGATATTTTTAGCTGTTGGGGGTCTTTTATAGTTCTATGAAAATTTTGGACTGTTTGTTCTATTTCTGTGAAAAATGCCATTAGAATTTTAATAAGAATTGTAGTGAATGTGTATATTGCTTAAAGTAGTATGGGCAAATTAACAGTATTAATTTTTCCAGTCAATGAACATGGAATCTTTCCATTCGTTTATGTCTTCTTTAATGTCTTTCATTAATGTCATGTAGTTTTCAATGTAGAGGTCTTTTGTTTGAAGTAAGATGTGGGTTCATGGGATGAGTTTATCATTATTTTCTGAAATCAATAAAACTTAAGTTAAAAACATTTTTTTAATGATTATGCCAAATAGCTCATGGAAGATGTCAACAATATGGTCTTTTCCAGTGCAATTTATTCAGCTGGGCCCCAGGTCCACACCTTTTAGATAGGAATGGCCTGCATGCGAGTGTCCTGTCCCTGAGGCAGAAAACAGAATGAAAATCAATATATTAGAGGGTTCATAGAGACTTCCACTGGGTCCAGTTTTGTTTAGAGGAGAAATGGCAGGCATGGTGTGCATGAGCTGGGGAGTTAGGACAATCGAGCTGAAGATCTGATTTTGTATTTGATTCATTCTTGTGAAGAAGGGGCCAGGGCAGGTTCATACTAGTGCTTTTTAAGCAGATGCTTTTAAACATAGATGGTCAATAAGTGTAAGAGTAATTCAATGTCTTTACTTTTCTAGCCTTCATTTACCCACCTAAAAACAAAAGAGTTGAGTGAGAAAATGTCTCAGTACCTTCCAAAGCTTGTGTTTTTCTAAGATTTTAAACAGAACTCTGAAAAACATAGCTGTTTCCCTTTTTATGAATTCTTATAGACCAGTAGTGAACTTGCTTGACATTCAACTTATTATAACTTTATGAATAGTGAATGGAAAGAGTCTTGGGCAACACACACTCATGTCTCTTCAGAGGATTATTCACTTTCTCAAATTCTTTTTTGTTCCTTCTCCATCACATGATCATTCAGGTGGTCATCAATCAGTCATCATTGAACTGTCAGCCCAAGATACCAACTTTTGACTTCCGTTCAGGAAGATTTAGGCATTTTTTTCTTTTTTTTCTTTTTCATATCATTTTACAGGTCTTAACATACTGGATCATGATTATTAATTTATACATGTATCTCTCTCACTGTTGTATTCATATTAGTTTCTATAGCAGTCAACAGATAACCTGAGGGAAACCAGATGCTCAGTAAATATTCATTGAATGTTGAAGTATAGTGATTTCTGCAAAAAATTCCTTGAAATTTGAAATGGATATGGAAATTACAGTTAGAGTAATAAGGCATGAGTTAGTCTAATTCTTTGTGCTATATTTAGGAAAATGATACTTCTGAACCTACAGGCTGGGTCAGAGACCATAGAAATTTTACAGAAATGAGTGGTGAATCTATCTACATGAACTGGAATAGGGAATGAACTTTTTGTTTTATAATCTTTAAATTCTGTCAAGTTGGTAGCGATGTTCCAGCTTCCATTACTGATTTTGGAAATGTACGTCTTTTCTTTTTTTCTTGTTGCTTAGTTTCTAGCTAAAGCTTTATCAACTTAATAAATCTTTTCAAATAGTGAAATTTAGTTTTATCAATTTTCTATAGTTTTTCCATTTTATATTTTATTGATTTGCACTCTGATCTGTTTACTTTGATTTGCTTTGATATTCTTTGCTAGCTTCTTGAAGTAGGTTATATTGTTGATTTTAGATTTCTTTCTTTCTGATAAAGCATTTTCCTCAGCTTTATTGAGGTATAATTAACAAATACAATTTTAAGATATTTACAGTGTACACCATGTTGATTTGATATACATTGTGAAAGGATTTCCTTCATAGAGTTAATTAATAAAGCATTTAAAGTCATACAGGACATTTCACTTTAAGGACTGCTTTCGCGGTATCATAATCTCATTAGTTAGCCTGTAAATTACCTTTGTGTCTGCGTTGCTTAGTCAGCCAATGATTTGTGCAGTAGTTGTGCTCAAATTCCTCAAGCCCATAAGGCTTTCAAGTTCAATCTCTTGCCAGTGGGTCACTGTGAGGGTTGGAGAGCCCCTTCAGAGTTGTAGGTAGTTCTTAAGCCTGCCTCTGCTTTCACTTCTTGCTGGCCTCTCCCAGGTCTTCCAATTTCATGCTCATAGTTTTCTAGTGAGCCAGGGAGGTTACATATGGCAAGGTTGCTTCAGCCCTCCTATGGCCTTTTCATTTCCAGGATCTCTTTAAATGTCTAACTCTTCCATCATAGCCCCAGATGGAACTACAAACTCAGAACAGCAAAGCTGTAGGGTTTCCCTGTTTATTTTCTACCAAGTTCACTACTTTTAACCGAATAAGTGTGGGCTTTTGCACCTGTGTCCAAAATCACGTCTTCTTCTCTGGTAGCAAAGCTGCTGGATTTTGTAGTCAGCTCCACATTGGTAAAATTATAGTTCCCATTCGTGAAGCTGAGGGGTGAGATGGGAGTTACCCCAAGCAAGAAGGCTGAAGACCTCCATTATTTTTAACCATAGCTTTAACAGTTTTTCAAGAATAAATACTTCTTATTCTGTTGTCGTCTTTTGCTCAACTTCCAGAGACCTGAATGGTTGTTTTGGCCAACTTTGTCCAGTTTTGTACTTGTTTTTTTCTGGAGAAGATATATTTACCTCTTCATGATGCCATATTCAGAAATTCCTTCCACAGTATTTATATGCAAATAATTGCTATAAATGAGAACAGTACTGGCACCTGTATGCTCATGCATTTCACAGTGCCTCTATAGCCTTCCCTTATCTTGTACTCTTCTCTCTCACCTTTTGCCAGGAAGGTAGAATGATATGGTGATAAGATAAAAAGCTTTGGATATTGACAGTCCCAGGTTTATATTTTTAAAAAATAATTAAAATATTTAAATTAAAGTTGATGTAAAAGATTCTATTAGTTTCAAGTGTACAACGTAGTGGTTAAACATTTATATAAGTTACAAAGCAATTACCCCAATAAGTCCAGTCCCTATCTGACACCATCCATAGTTATGCTGTACTTTACCTTCCTGTGCCTGTTTTTATAACTGGCAATTTGTACTTATTAATTCCTTCCCCTTTTCCACCCATCCCCCAATCTTCCTCCTATTTGGCAATCATAAATGTGTCCTCTGTATGTATGAATTTGTTTCTGTTGTTTGTTCATATATTTGTTTTTATTTTTAGACTTCACATGAAATCATATAGTATTTGTCTTTCTCTGTCTGACTTATTTCACTTAGCATAAGAAATTTGCATGGTGTTGCAAATGGCAGGATTTCATTTTCTTTGTAAAAATTTCAATTCTTTTTTTATGGCTGAATAATAGTCCATTGTGTGTATTTACCACATTAACTATGTATTTGTGGGCAATTTATTTCCTCCAAATCTCAGTTTACAAATCTATAAATTAGATATATAACAAGATACCTCATTGGAAAAATTAAATAACATATTCAGAATACCTAAGACAGTACTTGATAGGTGGTAGATAAACAGTCAATCACAGTTTTCTGTACTCTCCCCTTCCCTAGCTATCATTGTAATTTCTGAAGCACATAGATTCACTGATGCCATATTAAGAACATTCAAATGAAAGAAAATGCTGATTTCTTTCCAATGAATGTCAATATAGAATCATAATACTATACATTTTGGGGTTGAAAGCCAGTGGTCATGTGGATTAGCCCACACATTGACATTTGAACTTCTTTTTATTATGAGGTGAAAACTTTTTTCAACACACATTTGATCATGCCACTTACCAACTTCTAATCAGCCCTGAGAATAAAGCCCAAGTCCCTCAAAATAACAGGCTGAATCCCTCATGAGTTGGCCTCTCTGTACCTTTCTATCCTCACTTGTCCTTGTTCCACTAAGTGTTAATCATTCTGTAACAGCTTTATTTTTCTGACTGTGCCAGGCTCTCAATTCCACCATTGTCTATGCTCCTATAAGCGCCCTCTGTGCGTATTCAAGGATCCCATCCTCATTTACCTGATTGTTTTCTATTCATCTTCCTGCTACGTGCCTATCCTCTCAGCACGCTAGGTTGTAAAGATCATTGCATGTATGTCTGTTATGTTAGAATGAGAGCTACCAGAGAGCAGAGACAGTATCTTACTTAATATTTGTATCTCCTTTGCCTTGATCATAGTTTTCCAGTGCAAAAGAGGGAACTTAGCCCAGCTTTAGTGCATAGAAAAAAATAGGATTAGAATTTATATCCTTTAATTCTTTGTCCAGAATTTTATTATTTCATAAAAAATTATGTTACATTGTATTCTTTCTTTATCAGAGAGAACTGCAAAATATTTATTTCCACCTAAGAAATGGTTTAATTTTAGCTCCTATGAGATGGTAATTCACATAGGCTGTTTGTTATTTACTGAAAGGTATCCATACAAGTTGACTTTATATTGGAATGTTCATCTCAGAAAACACACACACACACAGATACGTCATTGAAGTAGAAGTAATTGTCAAGTCAATTTCTGACTTGCTTATTATTGCAGAAATAAATTGAACTCTGCTACAGCTTTTTGACATGTAGTTCTGATACTAATAGGTTCACATCCATTTCTCTTTCCACTACCTGCTAACAGGAAGCATTTTGTTATGGTATGTCAGAAATCTACCAGTAACTGCCTAATGATCCCCTTAAAAAGAAAGCCACTGTCTGTAATCACATCAGCATTTGTCAACTGTTTACTGTAAAGAGGGACAGAGCCCACTCCTGTGTTTATTAGAAAGAAGCACAATTATCAGTCCCCATGTTACAAGAAGCCCCACGTCTGAACCTCCATCTTGCCACAATAGCCACCAAGACATTATTTACCTAACTCTCCCAAAGGGGAGGAGGAAGGCAAAGTTTATTTTGTTTAAAAGAACTGGGTGTTCTTTTTCCCCCTTCGGATATGGAAAAGTTAGGGCTTTAGGAAGTTATAATTGTGTCAGAACTCAGGGCTATATTGGGGTAGTTGGTGCTGATATATCTTCCATCCGCGTTCAACTTCTTAGATTTGAGATTCATTGTTTTATTACAACTGTTTAATTTTTAGCCAGTATTTCTTTAAATATTCCTTCTGTGTCCCCTCCATTTCCTTTGTGGATACTGTTACCCTGTGTATTCTGTGTATTAAGGCACTTTTAGTTGTTCCATAGTTTACTTATACTCTAGTCCTTTTTATTCAGTTGTTTTTTTCTCTCTGTGTGTAATTTGGGTTATTTCCCTTACTAATTGTTTAAGACCACTAATCTTCCCAACTGCATTGTATAATCTGCCTTAATCCTATCTAGTGTACTTTTAAAAAATCTCAGATTTTGTAGTTTTCATTGTTAACAATTTTAGTTGCTTTTTAAAAATCTTACAAGCCATTTCTTGGTGTGCACAGTCTTTCCTCTAGCTTCTTGAACACATGGAATACAGTTAACTTTTAATATCTTTATGCAGTATTGTTATCATCTGCATAATTTCTAAGTCTATTTTAATCAACTTATTTTTTTTGTCTCCTCATTGTGGGTTAAATTTTCCTGCTTCTTTGTATACCTAACATTTTTTAAAATCAAATGCCAGACATTTTGCATTTCATCGTTTTGCATGCTGGATGTTTTTGCATTTACATATTTGTGAATATTTTTAAACTTTGTTCTGGGACACCGTTACTTGAAAATAAACATTTGATCCTTTCAGATCTTTCTTACAAACCTTGTTAAGTTTTATCAACAGCATTTATTCTTGAGCTCTTTCTCATTATTTAGATAAAACTCCTCTGAACACTATCCAATACCCCATGAATTATAGGATTTTCTACTTAGGCTTGTGAGGACAGAATCTGTTTCTTGCCCTGTAAGAACTCCAAATTTTATTCCTTCTAATCCTTTTGTTTGTACCTTCTGGGTAGTTCCCACGTATGTGTGTGCTGATTAATATTCAGGTGAAAATGCAAGAGAAACCCTCTGCAGATATTCAAAGCTCTCTTTCTGTGCACCTCTCTTCTGTCTGGTACTCTGCCTGTGGCTTTCCTGAGCTTCCAGCATCCTTTCAGTTTAAGGAGACCACTGGGAGCTTCCTGGGTCTCCCCCTTCTTATGTTATATCCTGGAAACTCCAGGCTGTGGAGTGGGACAATTGTAGGGTCTATTTCATTTGCTTCTTGTTTGTTCAGATCTCTGATCTTTGTTGCCTGACTTCCAGTGTCTTTAAAACTGTCATTTCATATATTTTTGTCTTTTTAAATTTGTTTCAGGAAAGAAGATAAAATAGTGTCTCTATTCTTCTGTCTTTACTGGAAGATGTCTTTCCCATCTTTACAATTTAAAACTTTTGTTTTCTCTAAGACATATTCATATATTACTACTAATATGGTTAATAACATTACTCTAAACCATATTATAAGGTAGATCTTACTCCAGTTGCTCCTATTTTTCTTTAAATATTTCTTAGTAATTTATATGCAAGCACATAATGTAATATGTGATACAAAAATGCTTGAAATTTAGAAAAAAAAGGTCTTGAGTTCCACATGCCATTACAGTAGCAATGTGGCTTCAGAAAAGTTATGTAACCCCTCAAAAACTGCAGTAATAATATTTATTAGGTACGATGACTGTTAGTATTAAATTAAATAATGAATGTAAAGCATCTGACACAGTGCCCTGGCACCTAGCAGGTAATCGAAAGTGGTAACAATTAATAGATCAAATACAAAACAATGTTATCAAAACAACAGCAATAGTATAACTAGAAAGTTAAATGTTAGGTGCTTACTAGGCAGTGTCCAGATAAGAGCAAAGGAATTGTAAAATAGTGAAAATCGGATTCTTTTTAAATATTTTTCAGCATAGGGCACCAAAGTGCAATTTAACTGCCATTAATCTGACCATATAACTGCTATTTCACAAAGTCTCCAAAATAAAGTAAGCAAGGAAAGATAATTTGTGCTCATCTTGTTTATCATGTAAAATGCATCTATGATAGAAACGTATTAACACATCATAGAAACATCTAAGCAGAAAGAATAAATGCAGTGATGGATATTTAGGTTCCATCACAGTCAGAAACATTATGAGAAAGAAGTGCTTTAGGCTCACGTGATAAATTTTCATTTTCTAATTTTGCCATCCTCACATTTACAGAGAGATTATTTCATTTTGTTGTGATAAAGTTTGAGAATGATCCTATAGACTCCTGAATTATTTACAATATGGATTCATGGTGATCCAAGGCTATTACATCAGTCTGCACAAAATAACATTCTAAAAGTGAAAAATAAAATGTGAAGATATTAACACTTGTTCCAACAATTGTTTTCACTTAAATATATCTCATTTTTTTAGTCTTGGTCTAATTGGCCTTACTATCTAGCAATCTCTGGAATTTCTTTTCCTTTTTTTTTTTTTTTTTTTTTTTTACTGTCAGTTAAAAGGAAACTATTAGATAACAATAGTAGTACCAACAACCATGAAAATAAAGCAAAATCAATATAATTTGTTGAGCAGTACCTCAAGGATTGTCCAAAGGGCTTTATAACATGCTATATAATTTAATTCTTATGCTAAGTTATAAAATACATCTTATTTGTTGTATGAGGAGATATGTTCAAAGGTTTATCAGTTGTCCTAGATTAAACATTTAGTGTTAGAATCAGACCTGAAATAGGGTGTGGATTATATTATTATAAAGCACTTATTTTTTTATTATGTTACACTAGGTTTTAATATTAACCATAGTTAAAGAAACTTTTAAAAATGTATGATACTGAAGCAATCATTTAATGTGACTTGGAGCCAAATAATGTAGTTTTTATACCATCTGCATTTGTGCTCCTTCCAAAGGAGTATGTGATGGAGAAGGAGGTGGGAATAGATTGCATACTATGGTTATTACACCTCTTTTGCTGCTAAAAGAACTAAGTAATGTTACATGACTTGACCAAGGCCATGCAGTCTCGACATTACAAAAAAAAAAAAAAAAAAAAAAAAAAAAAAGCACAATTTTTTCACTTGCTGTAACTAAATATCATGCAATGGATGGTAAGTTGTAGATTTGTGGAAAGAACATTGAACTCGAAGTCATTAGACCTAGCAGATGGAAGGCTTGATTCTGGCATTTAAGTAGTTTTGTGACTGTAGGCAAGTTATTTATCCTCCATGACTTTCATTTTTATCATCCATGAAACTGTGTTTATAATAAAATAATACCTATATTACAGGGTTGATTAAAAGATTACATAAGGCAGTATATGCAAAGGAATTTGACAAACTCTAAAGCACCAAAGAAAATGCAAAGCAAATGCTGTTGTTATTATGCCTTGCAACACGCACTGGATTATACACAAAGATTATACATCTTCCCCTCAGAAAAAGGAAAGAGTGTATGGAAAACTCTAGAAAAAAGAAGTTATATGTAAGATGTGAATATAAAAGTTTTAATCTTCTTTCCCATTATAAAACCACATCCCTCCTAAGCCTTCTTTGGAGATTCTCCTTTGCGCAATACGCAAATCCCTGGAGTAAATTCATGGAAGGAGATCATATAGTAGAACATGATATTGCATGATCCTTTGCTGGAGCAGACTGCTTTTCCGTCTTTAGAATGTCAACTGCTTTAAGTTTCTGCTACATAACAAAGGACATTGTAGCAAGAAGGATAGGAGGTACAGCAGCAAGAACTGCATACTGAACTGCTAAGCAGCACTCTCAATTCAAGCAACTCTCCAAGGCAGAGAGATCCGAAGATCTCACACCTTCTCTGCTGTGGTATGAGAGCACCAGCTTACTTTAAGGAGAGTGTTCACTGTCTCAACCGCCCTAAGTTTCTTTTACAGAGGGAACTTGGAGTTGGTGATGTCTTCTCAGAACATGTTTATTGCAGTTATATTTATCTCATTGTTTAGGTTTCTGTCACCTTGGCAACAGTGTTCTATTACAAGAATACCACCTGAATCTTACCTAAAGCTACCTTGAAGTGAGTTATCTAATGAGTAAAGCTTCATTCTGCTGTTTTGCTAAAAATATAGCTTGCTGAGGGCTTTTAAAAATGACTACATCTTCGTGTGTGCTTCTGTGAGACCCTGGAAAGACTAGGCTTGACAGAATGGTTATTTCAATGGCAATAGTTCCATTGATGTTGCTGGAGAAATATTGGCTGATCTTCCTTTCTTCTGCCACTTTTCCTCATGGACTCCATTCTGTAATTATGCAAAACTGACATGTTTTCATGGTGTATTTCATGCATAGGTGTACTTCCATATATTTACTCATATTTAATCTGCTGTCTGAAATGCCTTTCCCCACCCTTTTCAAGTTGCCTTCATTCTCTTTGTTTCTCAAAGTTCAATCCAAATTCTATGGTGAAAATTTACTTGATCTCCCACAGCAAAAGTGCTCACAACTCTAAGCCAATCCTGCTGGTTTAGCACTTACCATGTTGTTTTATTCATCTGCCCTTCTATTCTGCTACTCTGTGAAGGCAGAAGCTCTCTCATTAACGTTTGTATCTATAGTATCGACCCCGGTGTTTGGCATTTGGTAGGTCTGCAGTAATGTCTGTTGTATAAATGAATTACCAGATCTTCCCGGAACAAGATTCAGGTTTCATGGATTTGGATCCTAGCTCTACAGACTTGTTAGCTCTATGGCCTTGGGAAAACCCACACATTTTTTTTGTATTCCTCATTTATGAAATAAAATAATAATGCCCCTGTTAGATTGCTGTGAGCATTTACTATATATCATGTAGAATAGTGCCATATACCCAATCAATGTTTGCTATTATTATTTTTCAAACTACTGTTCTCCCTTTCCAAGTGTATGACTTCTTCCCATTCTGAGAATAGGGTAGTTGTTAGAAGGCATTAGCATGACTGCCTGTCTATGATTCAGTTTATGCTACTGACCTTATGCGTGGTATTTTCTGGTTTCTAGTTTCTTTCTGGTGACTTGCCAGTTGGTGAGATCTCTTCACAGAGTGGAGGTTCAATTCTGAATCTCAGCTGAAGAGACGGACACTGCTGTATAGGACAGGATTCTCTGATACAGTCTGTATGACTGATTTGTTTTGGAATCCCGAGTATGACAGGTAGAATGGGTATTTTGTGTTGACTAAAGCCCTGATCTATAGTCCTAGAACTCACTCGACCTTGGAATCCAGGCTTTGGCTATGAGGCTGGACCTCAAGTGGCATCACTTTGTCCTTAACTGCCTGTTCTGTCCTGCCCAGCACAGGGCCTGACACATAGTAGTGTTTTCTTGGTGTGTATTCATTGAATGGATTAGGAAATAGATGAAGATTATATTAACTATATGCTATTTTATATTTTTGAAATAATAGGAAATTATACTTAATCATTACAGAAAGTTTATAATATGGAAAGTGAACTTACCTCATATTCCTGTCTCTTAGAACCACTATAAACAGTTTGGAGAATATTTTTCTAACCTTTTCCTATCTATTACTAGAGATATACTATTTGTTTTGTTCTTTTTTAAATTCAAAGTTGGGACTAATTCAGTGTCAGACCACTCAATTAAAAAGGTAACTAAGGAAAAGGCATAGATTACAAGAAAATGAGCTGTTGGAACATCAGGATCATGGATATTATTCAAGTACTCCAGAGTCCATATTCTTTTTTTTGAAGTTTCAGTTCAAGAACCAATTTAAATTAAAACTAATAGTGTTTTAAAGTACCTGTCTTGTCTTATCCTTATCAGTATTATCTAATTATTAGAAGAATGCTAATTTGGATACTCAAAAAAATTTATCTCAATATTTTACTTTGAATATCTTTGATGACAGTGGGGGAAACAATTTTCATTGAGTGTGATATTACACCTGTTTTTGACTAACTTTTGGCATCTGAATCCAAAAATGACCCCAGTTTTTCTCCATCACGTCAACTTTTTAAGGTACAGGATATACCTTCCCTTTGTTCCCAAAATCATACAAAATGTATATACTAAGGAAAATGAAGAAAAAAATTACCTGAGTATACTGTTTATTTAGAGTTATTTTATTCATATAAAGGCTATATGTAAGGTTACTGTAAGTCAAATTGTGTACAAGTTGTAAAGTTCTGCTACCAAACATACATATTAAGGTATTTTATCTTTTCAAACTACAGGCTAGGAAATGCCAAAATGGGATACTTGAAACAGTCTCCTTCAGTTGGCAAAGCTTTAACAAATTGCTTCATGAGAAGGGGAATCTATGAGTTCCTTGATTTTGCAAGTTTCTATTCTCTCCTGACATTCTATTCATTGTCTGGTGCTATCTTAAATAACTATCCTTTTCTCTACCTCATCCTTTTGACTCTCCTGCAGTGATAATGGAATTGTGAATTGTCTAGCCAAACACCCTGCTTTTTTTATGGGGTCACTATGAGTAAGTTCTAAGATTGTCCTGGTCTTGCTGTAGTCTTTAGGCAATGAAATAGAAGACATAGATTCTCTTCTTTTGAAAGCTCAGCTCTCCAGAGTCATGTTCATAATAAACTATTAGTGTTCTAAGTCTTCGGATAAAATTATTTGTATTCTTTGGGGTTCCAATAATAGGAATCTAACACCTGAACATGTTCAGAAAATTTGGGCAAGCTCCCTTGGAAGCTTCTAAAGGGCTCATGCAGTATGCTTCTTAAGCCAACAAGGAGATGAACTTCTGCCAAAAATTGCTTTACTTTCAGAACTAGCTAAGATGAGCTATGTCTGTAGTCTAAATAGTCTAGGAATGAGGAAAAACTTTTTGAGAATTCCTTTATCTTCTTAAATTCTGGATTTAACAGACATTTGGAGAGGACATTCAATAAGTCCTTACTCTGTGCCAATCACTATGCTAGGTGTTTTATATTCATTACGTATATTCTCTAATTTAACTTCCACATCTGCCTTGATAGGTGGCATTATTATTATACCAATTAAAAAAGTTACAAGATAGTACATACAGAATTAGAGTTAATATTCAAGTCTTTCTGATTCCTTTACCCCACAGAGGTTTACAATTTATTTAAACCAAAATGGACATAAGTAAGAAATAGGGAAGAATAGAAAATATTTAAAAATAAAACATTAAATGATGTGGCTTAGATCGTGACAGCTGCAGTACAATAATTTAGAGAAAAGAATCAAACAGTTGATGAAGTAAACAGAATGAATTTGGTGACCGTCGTTACTGATACTGACCTCATGGGCTTAGCCTTATAGGGAAAGTGTTGGTACCTAAGCAAATTTATCAGGCCCTCCTTTTCTGTGATCCCAGGAGACTGAACCAAAGCACCACAGTTATTGTGGAGTATAGACTAGCGGGGAAAAATTTCAACTCTGCTATGCCATTATTGAAGGCGAGTACATTAATTAAGATTATGCTAGCCCACACATAACAGAAAACAAAAATAATGGTCTTTGACAGTATAAGGATTTCTTCTTCCCTCACATTAAAAAAGTCTGGAGATATACAATGCAGGTCTGCTATTGTCACTTCATGAAGTCATCAGAGATCCTGGCTCCTTTTGATTTTCTGCTCTATCATTCATAGCTCTTAGCTTCTATTTTCAAGGGTCACTTCGTGGCTTTAAGGTAACTCCAGCAGCTCCAGCCAATATGTTCCAATTTTAGGCATCAGGAAGGAGAAAGAAGGGACAAGGGTATACCTTTGAACTGAGTCAGTTGTATTTAAAGAGATTTTATCTAGAAATTTGACCTAGTAACTTCATCTTACATTTGATTACCTACTGCTAGCTGGGAAATTGATTTGTTTCATATTTTAGCTGAATATAGGACTACCCTCAACAAAATGTTACTAAGGAAGAAGAGATACTGGATAGACAACTGGTAATCTCTGTTGCAGCAGGGGACCCATAGGCTTGCCTCTTGAGATCTTTGTCAGCCCCAACTTTATTTTAGGATTAAGAATAATATGAGCTAATACTTTAAAGCATTTATTATATGCCAGGAACTGTGCTAAATTCCTTACAGAGTTTTTATTTAATACAATAACCTTATAAAGGGGGATTACTTTACTATGCAGAATAAATATTTGGCATATATTTACTGAGTGTTAAAAATGATGGTGATGATGATGACAATGATAAATATGATAAGGGAACCTCAGAAGACCTCTAACAGCCAAAACAATCCTGAGAAAGAAGAACAAAGTTGGAGGGATCACACTACACTACAAGGCTATAGTAATCAAAAGAGTATGGTACTGGCATGAGAAAGACATTTAGATCTATGAAACAGAACAGAAATAAACACTTGCCTATATGGTTAATTAATCTATGACAAAGTACGCAGAATATACAGTGGGATAAAGACAGTCTCTTCAATAAGTGGTGTTGGGAAAACTGGACAGATACATGCAAACAAATGAAACTAGATCACTTTTTCCACCATATACAAAAGTAAAGTGGATTAACGACTTATGTCTACAACCTAAAACCATAAAACCTCTCAAAGAAGACATAGACAGAAACTCTTTGACATTGCTTAGTAATATTTTCTTGAATATGTTTCCTTGGGAATGGGAAACAAAAGAAAAAATAAAGAAATGGGGCTACATCATGCTAAAAAGGTTTTTTGCACAGGAAAAAAAAAACATTAAGATGAAAAGACACCCTACTGAATTTGAGAAAATATTCACCAATGATACATCCACTAAGGGATGATGCTCAAAATATATAATGAACTCATACAAATTAACATAAAAATAAATTCTGATTTAAAAATGGTCAGAGCACCTGTGTAGACATTTCTCTAATGAAGACATACAAAGTAGGGACCCCCCCAAAACCAGGAATTTACTCATAAGAATTGGTTTTGTATTCTTTTTTTTTTTTAATTATTTGTTTGTTTGTTTGCTTATTTATTTATTTTTAGAGAAAGGGGAAAGGAGAAAGAGAGGGAGAGAAACATCACTGTGTGGTTGCCTCTCACTCACGCCCCCAACTGGGGACCTGATGTGCAACCTAGTCATGTGCCCTGACTGGGAATCGAACCAGCGACACTACACTTGGCTCGCAGGCCGACACTCAATCCACTGAGCCACAGCAGCCAGGGCTTTGGTTTTGTATTCTTATGTGTTCAACTTTAGTCACCTTGAAAGTACTCTCCATTTGATGCAATACACCTATTGAGACTATTCAAAACAGTTTTTGAACTCATCAATTTTGATGCTTTTTAGTGCCTCTTCTGTTTTTTGTTTCACTTCTTCAACATCAGCAAAATATTTCCCTTAGAGGATTTTTTCCTCCGGTGAAACAAACAAACAAAAACTCACTTGGGGCAAGATTGGGTGAATAGATTGGGTGGGGCATGAGGGTCTTGCTGTTTTTGGTCAAAAACTGCTAAACACTCAGCATGGTGTGGGCAGGTGCCCTTGTAAATCACCCATCATGAAATGGACCAACATGTTGAAAGAGTCTCCAGAAAAATCCACTGAAGCCAAATGCAGCCTCTCACAATAACACCAGCTGGTACACTGATACAAATGGGTCCCTAGAACACTCACCTAATAGGAGAAACCTATACTGCAAGGGGCCTTCCCTCCAGACTATAGTTTTAGGTTTGTTTTTTTTTTGATCCCTCATACAAATGGCTAATAGACATATGAAAAGCTGCTCAATGTGACATAAGAGAAATTTAAATTAAAACCACAATGAGATATCAGCTCACACCTGTCAGAATGGCTATAGCCAATAAATCAACAAACAAGTGTTGGTAAGGATCTCAAGAAAAGGGAACCCTTGTGCACTCTTGGCAAGATTGCAAATTGGTCAACCACTATGGAAAACAGTATGGACATTCCCCCCAAAATTAAAACTAGAACTATTATATGACCTAGCAATCCCACTCTGGGTATTTTGCAAATGAAAACTAAACCACTAATTCTAAAGGATCTATGCACTCCTATGTTCACTGCAATATTATTTACAATAGCCAAGATATGGAAACAACCTAAATGTTTATTGGACAGGACAATTGGATAAAATGAATTGGTACATAATATGCAATGGAATATTACCCAGTCATAAAAAGAATGAAATTTTACCATTTGCAAAAACATGGGTGAATCTAGAGGGTATTATGTTAAGTGAAGGAAGTCAAACAAAGACAAATACCACATTATTTCATACATATGTGGACTCTAAAACATTAAATAGATAAACAAACAAAACAGAAGCACACTCATAGATACAGAGACCAACCTGATGCTTGACACATGTAAAGGAGGGTGGGGACAGGGTGAGAAAGAAGTAAAAATTGGCAGTTATTAATAAGTCATGTGGATGTAAAGTATAGCATAAGGAATATAGTCAAAATATATATGTATAGTGTCAGGGGGGTACAAGTCTTATTGTGGTGATCACTTTCTAAGTTATATAAATGTCTAATTACAGTGCTGTACACCTGAAAGAAATATATTGAATGTCAACTATAATTGAAAATCAATTTAAAAAGAGCCTACAATGAAAGAATGGATGAATAAGAAAGATATGCTTCATACATGTAGATATGAAATATGATAACAGGACACTTAAGGCAATTTGGGTTGTTAAAAGAACATAAAGTATAGAGTTACACTAGCCTGAATTTTGCCTCAAGGAGTTTGCACTTCAGTGGGGGGAGAAGACAGTGTACAAGTAAATAAATTAAACATATGGTAAAAAGTGCTATGAAGAAAAAAATCAAGGATGAGGATTAGGGAGTACATTATGGAAGGGTTACAACTTTTAAGGAGAGTATTCATAAAGGATACCACTGAGAAGATGAAATTTGAGCAAAAATTTGAAGGAGATGAACTAGTTACATGGATATTTACAGAGTGGGCATATGAATCAGAAGACACAAATGCAAACACCTTTTTTGAGGGCAAGACTGGCATTTTTTAGGAAAGCAAAGATGGGATCAAGACCATGTTAAGTCTTTTGGGCCAATATAAGGGCTTATAATGAGTAAGATGGGAAAAAGTATTGGAGGTTTGTGAACATTGGATTGGTACAATCCAATTTGTATGAATTGGCTTCTATGTAGAGAATATACTTTATGGGAGGAAATGCAGAAGCAAAGAAAAATCAGTTAAGACGTAATTGAAATAATACTGACAAGAGATTATGGTCGTTTGGACCAGGGGAATCACAATAGAGGTATGAACCCAGATAGATTCTGGGAATATTTGGAACATAACCAACAGGTTTTGATAGATTGGATTTGGGATGTGAGAGAATAAGAAGCATTAAGGATGTCTTCAAAGTTTTTGATTTGAACATCTGGTAGATTGAAGTGTATATTAATGAGATAGAAAAAACTGGAAAGAACAAGTTAAAGAGAACAGAAGCCTGGTTTTGGCATGTTTAGTTTGAGATACTTATTAGATAGCCAAGTAGAGATGTTGAATATGCAGATGGATAAATGAGTCAAGTTCAGGGAAAGGACTGAGCTGTGTTACAAATTTGAGAGCCATCAATGTACAGAGTTGGTAAAGTTATGTACCTGATTGAGGTTATTACCATGGGAATGAGTGTAATTTGAAAAGGGAAAATGTTCAAGGACTAAACTTGGGGGACAACATATATAAAAATCAAGGAGATAAGTGGGCAGCGCGGAGGCCTAGTGCTACCTTCTGCTGCTGACTGCACTTTTGTCTTCAAAGGGTGGTCTGTGTTGTGACCTCATGCTTTCGCTGGCGGACTCTGCTCCCGACCCCTGCACGAGCTGCTGGTACAGTATCTATCATCCCCTCTATAAAAAATTATATTTTTCCTCACTAAAAACAACTCTTATCTATTCTTCCTATAGTATAAAAGCCCTAATCTCTCTACATTTATATTAATACTGGCTCATTTGCTGACAATAGCGGGATAGAGGATGGGGTATATTTTTGAGGGTGTGGGTTTCCTGCCTGGGCTGTGTGCTTATGTTTTTAACTGCATCTCCACAAAAGAACTCAAGACAAAGTGGATAGCATGACTCTCAGTCAACTAGCCAGAGGGAAGATCCTACCAAAGAGCATCTGAAATATAACCAGACAGCATAAATAAATGACATAAAGGGTATCCCAAGAATATCAGGCTCAGGAGATCAAAGAGACTGCACCACTGAAACCCCGAGATCTACCGTAAAGAATCTCATACCACAAAGGTGGGAAGTCAAAGAAGACAAATCCAAAAAACAAAAACAAACAAGAATCCAACATGTTAAGACACAGAAACAACCTCTCAATGAAAAGAAAAGAGGAATCCCCAGAAAGAGAGGTAGATGGAATAGACATAGCCCAAATGTCAGACATGGAATTCAAAACAATGATGGTGAAGAAGCTCAATATACTCGACAACATCAAAAACAACTATGACAACCTCCAAGGAAGTTACCAACAGCTCCAAGGAAATTACAGGGAACTTACGGAGAACTACACCAGCATAAAAAAGGACATAGAAACTATAAATAAGAACCAGGAAGAAATGAAGAATACAACCTCTGAACTGGAAAACACAGTAGAATCAATGAAAAGCAGGCTAAACGAAGCAGAGGATCAGATCAGTGAGTTAGAGGACAACGTAGAAAAAAATTCCCAGACAATAAAACAAAATGAAAAAAGATTGAAAAAGTACGAAGAAGATGTAAGGGAATTAATTACAGGACAGCATGAGAAAAAATAATGTCAGGATCATGGGATAAAAGAGGAAGAAGAAGAGGAGAGAGGAATAGAAAAGCTGATAGGAGAAGTAATA
This sequence comes from Furipterus horrens, assembly GCF_987537825.1. Classification (NCBI taxonomy): domain Eukaryota; kingdom Metazoa; phylum Chordata; class Mammalia; order Chiroptera; family Furipteridae; genus Furipterus; species Furipterus horrens. Next base: position 34,078,856 of record NW_028327173.1, on the reverse strand, counting down.
ACAGAAAATTTTCCCAACCTCATGAGAGAAAAAGTTATGCAAGTTCAAGAAGCACAGAGGGTCCCAATGAAGAGGAACCCCCAAAACCCACTCCAAGGCATATCATAATTAAAATGGCAACATTCAAAGACAAAGAGAGAATCCTAAAAGCAGCAAGAGAAAAACAGCAAATAACATACAAGGGAGCTCCAATAAGACTATCGACCAATGTCTCAACAGAAACACTACAAGCCAGAAGGGAGTGGTCAAAAATATTTCAAGCAATGGAAAACAAAGGCCTACAACCAAGAATACTCTACCCAGCAAGGCTCTCATTCAAAATGGAAGGGGAAATAAGGAGTTTACCAGACAAAGGAAAACTAAAAGAATACATCTCCACCGACCAGCATTGCAAGAGATGCTAAAGGGAATGTTTTAAGAAAAAGAAGAAAAAAAGAGGAGAGGAACAGAGGTACAAAGGTAAATGAATAAATACACATCAATAATAACCTTAAATGTAAATGGATTAAATGCTCGAATTAAAAAACATAGGGTAATGGAATGGATAAGAAAACAGGACCCACATATTTGCTGTCTACAAGAAACACACCTCAAAACAAAAGATTTACACAGACTGAAAGTAAAGGGATTCAAAAAAGTATTCCAAGCACACGGACATGAAAAAAAAGCTGGAGTAGCAGTACTCATATCAGACAAAACAGATTTCAAAGCAAGGACAATAAAAAGAGACAAAGAAAGACATTTCATAATACTTAAAGGAACAATCCATCAAGAAGATATAACACTGATAAACATATATGCACCCAACATAGGACTGCCCAAATACATAAAGCAAATACTAGAAGACAACAAGAAGAATATTAACAGCAACACACTCATAGTAGGGGACTTTAACACTCCATTATCAACAATAGACAGATCTTGGAAGCAAAGAAACACCAAGGGTATACAGGCATTGAACAACACACTAAACCACATGGACTTAACTGATATATATAGAACTTTTCACCCCAAAGAAGCAAAATATGCATTCTTTTCAAATGCACATGGGACATTTTCAAAGATAGACCACGTGATAGGACACAAAACAAGCCTCAACAAATTCAAGAAAATTGAAATCACATCAAGCATCTTTTCAGACCACAATGCCTTGAGGCTAAATATCAACATCAGAGAAAAAAATCAAAGACATCCAAACTCATGGAGAATGAATAACATGCTATTAAATAATGAATGGGTTAACAATGACACCAAAGAAGAAATCAAGAAATTTCTGGAAACTAATGATAATGAATACACAACAGCCCAAAACCTATGGGACACAGCAAAAGCAGTCCTAAGAGGGAAGTTCATAGCAATAGAGGCCTATCTGAAAAGGATAGAAGAATCTCAAATAAAAAATCTAACCATAAAGCTATAAGAACAAGAACAACAAAAACAAACAAAGCCTAGGGCAAGAAGAAGGAAGGAAATCATCAAGATCAGAGCAGAATTAAATGACATAGAGACCAAACAAACAATTCAAAAGATCAACAAAACTAGGAGCTGGTTCTTTGAAAAAATAAACAAAATCGACAAGCCTTTAGCCAGGCTCATCAAGAAAAAAAAGAGAGAAGACCCAAATAAACAAAATCAGAAATGAAAGAGGAGAAATCACAACTGATACCACAGAAATAAAAAGGATTGTAAGAAATTACTACAAACAACTGTATGGGAAGAAATTTGACAACCTAGAAGAAATGGAAAAATTTCTAGAAACATATAACCATCCACAACTGAATCAAGAAGAAGTAGAAAGTCTCAACAGACCAATAACAGAGAGGGAAATTGAAACAGTAATCCAAAATCTCCCTGCACATAAAAGCCCTGGATCGGATGGCTTCACAGGTGAATTTTACAAAACATTCAGGGAAGAACTAACTCCTACCCTGCTCAAACTATTCCAAAAAATCCAAGAAGAGGGAAAAATTCCAAACTCTTTCTATGAAGCCGGTATTACCCTAATTCCAAAACCAGGTCAAGACACAACAAAGAAAGAAAACTACAGGCCAATATCACTGACGAACATAGATGCTAAAATCCTCAATAAAAATTGGCAAACAGGATCCAGCAATACATCAAAAAGATCACACACCACGATCAAGTGGGATTCATCCCAGGGATGCAAGGATGGTTTAATATTTGCAAATCAATAAATATAATACATCACCTAAACAAAATGAAAGACAAAAATCACATGATCATATCAATAGATGCAGAAGAAGCATTTGATAAAGTACAACACCCATTTATGATGAAAACACTCAGCAAAATGGGAATAGAGGGAGCATACCTTAACATAATTAAGGCTATATATGAGAAACCTGAAGCCAGCATCATACTCAATGGACAAAAACTGAAAGCATTGCCCCTGAAATCAGGAACAAGACAAGGCTGTCCACTCTCTCCACTCCTATTCAACATAGTGTTGGAAGTCCTAGCCACAGCAATCAGACAAGACAAAGAAATAAAAGGCATCCAAATTGGGAAAGAAGAAGTAAAACTATAATTATATGCAGATGACATGATAGTATACCTAGAAAACCCTATAAACTCCACTAAAAGTCTACTTGATATAATAAGTGAATTTGGCAAAATAGCAGGGTACAAAATAAATATACAGAAATCTAAGGCATTTCTGTACACCAACAATAAAATATCAGAGACAGAGACAAAATAGAAAATACCATTTACTATAGCAACAAGAAAAATAAAGTACCTAGGAGTAAACTTAACCAAAGAGATAAAAGACCTGTACTCTGAAAATTACATAACATTGAAGAAAGAAATTAAGGAAGATACAAATAAATGGAAGCAAATACCATGTTCTTGGATGGGAAGAATCAACATCATCAAAATGGCCGTACTACCCAAAGCAATTTACAGATTCAATGCAATCCCTATTAAAATACCAATGACATATTTCACTGACCTAGAACAAATACTCCAAAAATTCATATGGAACCAAAAAAACAAAAACAAAAACAAAAACAAACAAACTGAATAGCAAAAGCAATCTTGAGACAGAAGAACACAGCAGGAAGAATCACAATACCAGATATCAAACAATACTACAAAGCCACTTTGATCAAAACAGTCTGGAACTGGCATAAGAACAGACATATAGATCAGTGGAACAGAATAGAGAACCCAGAAATCAATCCAGGATTATATGGCCAACTAATATTTGATAAAGGAGGAAGGAACATAAAATGGAGTGAGAAGAGCCTCTTCAACAAATGGTGCTGGGAGAACTGGACAGGGACATGCAAAAAAATGAAACTAGACCACCAACTTATACCACACATAAGAATAAACTCAAGATGGATCAAAGACTTAAATGTAAGCTGTGACACCATAAAAGTCCTAGAGGAAAACATAGGCAGGCAGGAAAATTTCAGATATCCCACGTAACAATATTTTCACGGATACATCTCCTAAGGCAAGAGAAATAAAGGAAAAAAATAAACAAATGGGACTACATCAAACTAAAGAGTTTCTGCTAAGCAAAAGAAAACATCAGCAAGATGAAAAGGAAACCAAGCATATGGGAAAACATGTTTGCCAATGATATCTCAGACAGGGGACTGATCTCCAAAATATATAAAGAACTTATATGACTCAACATCAAGAGAACAGACAACCCAATTAAAAAATGGGCAAAGGACCTGAACAAACACTTCTCCAAAGAGGACATACAGAAGGTCCATAGACACATAAAAAAATGCTCAACATCACTAACCATCAGAGAGATGCAAATAAAAACCACAGTGAGATACCACTTTACACCAGTCAGAATGGCCATCATCAACAAATCAACAAACAAGTGCTGGCGAGAATGTGGAGAAACGGGAACCCTACTGCACTGCTGGTGGGAATGCAGACTGGTGCAGCCACTATGGAAAACAGTATGGAATTACCTCAAAAAACTAAAAATGGAACTGCCTTTTGAACCAGCGATTCCACTCCTAGGATTATACCCAAAAAAGCCTAAAACCCTAATTCAAAAGAACTTGTGCACCCCTATGTTCATAGCAGCACTGTTTACAATAGCCAAGTGCTGTAAACAGCCTAAGTGCCCACCTGTAGATGAGTGGATCAAAAAATTGTGATACATCTACACAATGGAATACTATGCAGCAGAGAGAAAGAAGGAACTCCTGCCATTTGCAACAACATGGATGGAACTAGAGAGAATTATGCTTAGTGAAATAAGCCAGGCAAAGAAAGAAAAATACCGTATGATATCACCTAATACAGGAAACTAAAGAACAACATAGACAAACGAACTAAATAGGACAAGGAGCAGAATAACAGTCAATGGGGGGAGGGGGAGGGAGAGAAGGGGGATAAGAAAGGGAAGAATTTAGACAAGGAACGTGTATAAATGACTCATGGACATGGACAACGGGGATTGATATGATTGTGGGAGAAGGGGTGGGCTGGGTGGGGGGGAGCAATGTTGGAAAATTGGGACAACTGTAATTGAAAAAACAAAAAAAAATTAAAAAATAAAGAAATCAAAGAGATGAAGAGAATCATACAAAAGATTTTTATTTATTTTTATTGTTGACACTGTTATAGATGTCCCCTTATCCCTAACTCCACCTTTGGCTGCCACCACCCAGCCCCCAGCACCCCCCTTCCCTCTGGTCATCACCCCTCTGGTCATCACCATGCTGTTGTCCGTGTCCATGGGTTATGCATATATGTTCTTTGGCTAATTAATTCACCTTTTTTCATCCATTCTTCCCTCAGGGAGATGTCCCTTAGGTGAGTAGTCAGTCTATTCCATGTGTCCATGCCTCTGTTTCTATTCTTGAGAAGGAGTAACCAGCCACTGAAGCCAGAGAAAAACCAAATCAATATCGTATGATCAAACCAAATGAAGACAATGTTTTAAGGTGAACAGTGATATACTGTGCCAAATGCTTCTATTAAGTCAAGTAAATTGAGGAATGAGAATGGATTATAAGATATAGCAATGTGGAAGATATCCAGCATCCTGAGAAAAAGTAGTTTCAGTGGAATGATGGGGTCAAAACCTGAGAAGTACAGGAGACAACTAGTGTGAAGAAAGAGCAAGATCAAAGGCATTCCAGTTGCATATCAAGGGGTATGTAAACCAATATTAAGGGTTTGCTTTTGAGAGATAATCGGCTATTAAATGAAGGGGAATAGGCTGAAGTCAATTCATTGAGTGTCCAACTAGAATGGGAGCTTATTTTCACATTAATGAAGATCCATTGAAGATTTGAGATCAGGAAAATGTTGTGATAAAAATAGCTGTATTTCTTTGTATCCACCTAGAGCTTTGCACATAGGCAGCACTAAACAGGATTTATTGATTAAAATTGGTTTGGTCTAAATAATTTAAACAATGTACAAAAGGATCCTAGATTGCCCCAGAGAGAAGCCAAATGATCTCAGTGCCCTTTCCTTTCACATTGCGCTGATCCTCTGTGTTCATTCTGCTATGCCTGACTGTTTTTTCATTTCTTCCTCAGTGTATTTGCTTTGATGCTTTATAAAATTCAACATAAGTCTCTACTAGAATATTATTTGGCAGATTTTCTCTAACAGCAGGTCACAACTACAAACTGTCAAGACATATCTGGCAGCTGTCTCATCTCTTCATGTCTCTGTATAATCCTTTAAAATCAGATACTGCACCATCCAATAACTCAAAGCATTTTATGGTGTTTATAAATTGGGACCATCGCTAACATTTTGGAATATATAGATTTGTGGATTTAAGAGTTTTTTCCCAGAGCTCTTTCATGCCTATTTTGTCCCTCGCATATTTGTTTGTCTTGAAGTATATTTTCTTTTCTAACTGGGTTTTATGTCTCAGCATATAGACAAGTTCCATAACCTTATCATCAGCTGTCAGGAGGTTTATACTGTATCTTTTGCCTTCTGATTTGAAAGAGAGAAGTGCAGCTAAACTTCTTCATAGGCTTATTGTGAGAATATGATTTTTAGGAGAAGCAGCATATGTAGTGGAAAGAGCAATGGATTAGGAGGTATGAGAACCAGACTCTAACTGACTCAAGCTGTGCCACTGTGCTACTCATATATTCGATGGCTTCTTCCAAGTCACTTAACTTTCCTGGGTTTCAATTTTCTTAATATAAAAAATAAGATTAAATAATGTAGTTTATACGTTTATTCAACATATATTCCCTGAGTGCTCATTCTGTATGAGATCTTATTAGGAGAGCTAACTATGAATAAGATATACTTTCTGCCCTTAAGGTACTTATATATGTAAAGTTAAAAGCAGACAAAAATAACCTATAGTATAAAAGTTAGGATAACTGGTTACCCTTGGAATGTGTGTAGGGCTCGAAAAGGCGCTTTTTGAGTGCTGGTTTTATTTTTTCTGTTTCTTGTTCTGAGGATGTGCCAGTTTCTAAAATATATTATCAAAATATGCATTTGTAATTTGAGTAGAATTAATCAGGAACATAGCAAAGAAAGGTTTTCTAAATAGAAAAAAGTACATGAATGAAGGGAAGAAGCCTTAAAAAACATGGCAATATTTTCCACTTATCACCAAATATGATTCTAATATTCATTTTTTACTTATTCAGTAAAAACTGTTTATGATGTGATTGTCTTCAACTGGTAAACATACAATAGAAATAAATTTTAATTCTTTTCCTACAGAAGTAAATATTCTACTTATGAGAATAAGATAAAACAACATTTTCTTGACTATGAGATTCTTCCATAGACTACATTTTAAATATCTTTATCTCACCATTACTCAGCACAGAGCCTTTCAAATAGGTGTACACTAAATGATGAGTGAATGGACTTGATCACCATCTGCAACCACACACACACACACACACACACACACACACACACACACACACACATACAAAGTGATACCATATATTGACATGATTTCCAAAGGTGTTCAGAAAATTGAAGTGAGTTACACACACACACACACATACAAAGTGATACCATATATTGACATGATTTCCAAAGGTGTTCAGAAAATTGAAGTGAGTTACACACACACACACACATACAAAGTGATACCATATATTGACATGATTTCCAAAGGTGTTCAGAAAATTGAAGTGAGTTTGCCAAACCATAACATCTTATTTTGCATAGCACTTTAACTTTATAAGGTCTTTTACCTTCTAAGAAATAATGCTTTTTCTCACATCTTTCTCCATTCAGTAATAATGAAAAATCATTTATGAAGTATTGGAAAGTAATTGGTAACTCATCACTACATTGAATAATTTAGGTGGTCTAATAAATTGTATTTTAAAAAGTGTTTTCTGGGAAATTAGGTCAAAAGCAAGGTCAGATTTCAGACTTTGGAGATGAAGCATACTTTCTACTTGAAGTCCACATCTACTCCTTATCCAGATTTATTGATCTCAGTGTAAGATACTGTATTCTGTAGTCATAGTCTTTGGTAATAGCAAGAGTCTACCTCTAACAGTATGGTTGATACTGAAAAATCCATTGGGCCATTTCACTAGTGTTTTGGATATTTTTCATCTGTTGCTTCAGATTCACTCTCTACTTTTTCCCACCCTGCTTAGAATCCTAAGAGACTTACCTTTATGAAGTTAATCAGCGTGCTTCCTTATACTCTGGCTGGTAGTTGAATGCCAATGAAAGACACTGGCAGAAATCACAAGATGGAAAAAGGGTACATTTGGAATATTTATTCTTCTCTTAAAACCATATTTACATTTTCTGTGTTTTGGTAAGTACTTTTTCTCCATGATTCTTCATGCCTGGAGAGCCTCAGGTAATCATCAACCTCCATGGGAGAAAGGTAACAGCTTTCTGCTGTTGCTAGAGCTGGGGTGTTTTATTATCCTTGACTGTTATTCCCTCTTATTCTACAGAGAAGGAAACTAAAATTCAATAATAAGGATTTACCCAAAGTCACAAACAACAGTGTGGTGATGGCCAGAGGAAAGTGGGGGTGGAGGAGGGCTGAGTGGTGGTAGGAAAGGGCGGGGGAAGGGGACATCCATAATAGTGTCAACAATAAAAATAAAGTTAAAACATAAAGGCAGAAATCTTAAATTTAAAAATTAATAGGGTTGCAGAAAGTTAGAATTTATTTTTTACTTTGTACTTCTGTATATTTTGGATGATTGAATTGAGTATATAAGGGCCCAAATTTATATCTTCAGGTAAAGATTAAAATGATGAAAGCATAGAACAGCTAACTTACTAATTAATTCTACCTTTACAAAATTTTCCCTGGACTCTGATGATCAGCAGCTGAGTCAATTCCACGGTATTTAAATGCTAAGCAAGTAATATAATTGTATAATAAAAACTTGACTTTTCACATTTCAAAGGAAAAGATTGAATGTTCCTGGCACTAAATAAGATCTCAATAAATGTTAGTTTTTTCTTTTTTCATTGATTTTTTAGCCAACATTATCCTATTTTAATTTTGTATTTTATTTTTTTTATTTTTTTAATTTTTGGTTTTTCAATTACAGTTGTCCCATTTTCCCCCATTTCTCTCCCCCACCCCACCCACCCCCTCTCCCGCAATCATATCCCTCCCCGTTGTCCATGTCCATGAGTCATTTATACAGGTTCTTTGACTAAACCCTTCCCTTACTTATCCCCCTTCTCTCCCTCTCCCCTCCCCCCTATTGACTGCTATTCTGCTCTTTGTTCTATTTAGTTCCTTTGTTTGTGTTGTTCTTTAGTTTCCTGTATTAAGTGATATCATATGGTATTTTTCTTTGCCTGGCTTATTTCACTAAGCATAATTCTCTCTAGTTCCATCCATGTTGTTGCAAATGGCAGGAGTTCCTTCTTTCTTTCTGCTACATAGTATTCCATTGTGTAAATGTACCACAGTTTTCTGATCCATTCATCTGCAGATGGGCACTTAGGTTGTTTCCAGCATTTAGCTATTGTAAACAGTGCTGCTATGAACATAGGGGTGCATAAGTTCTTTTGAATTGGTGTTTCAAGATTCTTCGGGTATAATCCTAGTAGTGGAGCCGCGGGTTCAAAAAGCAGTTCCATTTTTAATCTTTTGAGGTAATTCCATACTGTTTTCCATAGTGGCTGCACCAGTCTGCATTCCCACCAACAGTGCAGTAGGGTTCCCGTTTCTCGACACCCTCGCCAGCACTTGTTGTTTGTTGATTTGTTGATGATGGCCATTCTGACTGGTGTAAAATGGTATCTCATTGTGGTTTTTATTTGCATCTCCCTGATGGCTAATGATGTTGAGCATTTTTTCATGTGTCTATGGACCTTCTGTATGTCCTCTTCGGATAAGTGTTTGTTCAGATCCTTTGCCCATTTTTGAATTGGGTTGTTTGTTTTCTTGATGTTGAGTCATATAAGCTCTTTATGTATTTTGGAAATCAGTCCCCTGTCTGTGATGTCATTGGCAAATATGTTTTCCCATATGGTTGGTTTCCTTTTCATCTTGCTGATGTTTTCTTTTGCTTAGCAGAAACTCTTTAGTTTAATGTAGTCCCATTTGTTTATTTTTTCCTTTATTTCTCTTGCTTTTGGAGATGTATCCGTGAAGAAATTGTTACGTGAGATATCTGATATTTTCTTGCCTATGTTTTCCTTTAGGACTTTTATGGTGTCATGGCTTACATTTAAGTCTTTGATCCATCTTGAGTTTATTCTTGTGTGTGGTGTAAGTTGGTGGTCTAGTTTCATTTTTTTGCAGGTCCCTATCCAGTTCTCCCAGCACCATTTGTTAAAGAGGCTCTTCTCACTCCATTTTATGTTCCTTCCTCCTTTATCAAATATTAGTTGACCATAGAGGCCTGGGTTTATTTCTAGACTCTCTATTCTGTTCCACTAATCTATATGTCTGTTCTTATGCCAGTACCAGACTGTTTTGATCACAGTGGCTTTGTAGTATTGTTTGATATCTGGTGTTGTGATTCCTCCTGCTGTGTTCTTCTGTCTCAAGATTGTTTTTGCTATTCGGGGTCTTTTTTGGTTCCATATGAATTTTTGGAGTATTCGTTCTAGGTCTGTGAATTATGTCATTGGTATTTTAATAGGGATTGCATTGAATCTGTAAATTGCTTTGGGTAGTACGGCCATTTTGATGATGTTGATTCTTCCCATCCAAGAACATGGTATTTGCTTCCATTTATTTGTATCTTCCTTAATTTCTTTCTTCAATGTTATGTAATTTTCAGAGTACAGGTCTTTTATCTCTTTGGTTAAGTTTACTCCTAGGTACTTTATTTTTCTTGTTGCTATAGTAAATGGTATTTTCTATTTTGTCTCTGTCTCTGATATTTTATTGTTGGTGTACAGAAATGCCTTAGATTTCTGTATATTTATTTTGTACCCTGCTATTTTGCCAGATTCATTTATTATATCGAGTAGTCTTTTAGTGGAGTTTATAGGATTTTCTAGGTATACTATCATGTCATCTGCATATAATGATAGTTTTACTTCCTCTTTCCCAATTTGGATGCCTTTTATTTCTCTTTCTTGTCTGATTGCTGTGGCTAGGACTTCCAACACTACATTGAATAGGAGTGGGGAGAGAGGACAACCTTGTCTAGTTCCTGAATTCAGGGGGAATGCTTTTAGTTTTTGTCCATTGAGTATGATGTTGGCCTCAGGCTTCTCATATATAGCCTTAATTATGTTAAGGTATGCTCCCTCTATTCCCATTTTGCTGAGTGTTTTCATCATAAATGGGTGTTGTACTTTATCAGATGCTTTTTCTGCATCTATTGATATGATCATGTGATTTTTGTCTTTCATTTTGTTTAGGTGATGTATTATATTTATTGATTTGCGAATATTAAACCATCCTTGCATCCCTGGAATGAAGCCCACTTGATTATGATGTATGATCTTTTTTATGTATTTCTGGATCCTGTCTGCCAATATTTTGTTGAGGATTTTAGCATCTATGTTCATCAGTGATATTGGCCTATAGTTTTTCTTCTTTGTTGTGTGTTGACCTGGTTTGGGGATTAGGATAATATTGGCTTCATAGAAAGACTTTGGGATTTTCCCCTCTTCTTGGATTTTTTGGAATAGTTTGAGGAGGGTAGGAGTTAGTTCTTCCCTGAATGTTTTGTAGAATTCACCTGTGAAGCCATCCGGACCAGGGCTTTTGTGTGCAGGGAGATTTTGGATTACTGTTTCAATTTCCTTCTTTGTTATTGGTCTGTTGAGACTTTCCACTTCTTCTTGATTCAGTTTTGGAAGGTTCTATGTTTCTAGACATTTGTCCATTTGTTCTGGATTGTCAAATTTCTTGCCATACAGTTGTCTGTAGTAATTTAACTATCATTTGTATTTCTGTGGTATCAGTCGTGATTTCTCCTCTTTCATTTCTGATTTTGTTTATTTGGGTCTTCTCTCTCTTTTTCTTGATTAGACTGGCTAGAAGCTTGTTGATTTTGTTTATTTTCTTGAAGAACCAGCTCCTAGTTTTGTTGATCTTTTGGATTGTTTGTTTAATCTCTATGTCATTTAGTTCTGCTCTGATCTTGATGATTTCCTTCCTTCTTCTTGCCCTTGGCTTTGTTTGTTGTTGTTGTTCTAGTTCTTGTAGCTTTATGGTTAGGTTTTTTATTTGAGATTCTTCTATCCTTTTCAGATAGGCCTCTATTGCTATGAACTTACTTCTCAGGACTGCTTTTGCTGTGTCCCACAGGTTTTGGGCTGTTGTGTGCTCATTATCATTAGTTTCTAGAAATTTCTTGATTTCTTTTTTGATGTCATTGTTAATCCATTCATTATTTAATAGCATGTTATTCATTCTCCATGAGTTTGGATGTCTTTGATTTTTTTTCTCTGATGTTGATTTTTAGCCTCAAGGCATTGTGGTCTGAAAAGATGCTTGCTGTGATTTCAATTTTCTTGAATTTGTTGAGGCTTGTTTTGTGTCCTATCATGTGATCTATCTTTGAAAATGTCCCATGTGCCTTTGAAAAGAATGTATATTTTGCTTCTTTGGGGTGGAAAGTTCTATATATATCAGTTAGGTCCATGTGGTTTAGTGTGTTGTTCAATGCCTGTATATCCTTGGTGTTTCTTTGCTTTGATGACCTGTCTATTGTTGATAATGGAGTGTTGAGGTCCCCTACTATGAGTGTGTTGTTGTTGGTATCCTTCTTGTTGTCTTCTAGTATTTACTTTATGTATTTGGGTGCTCCTATGTTGGGTGAATATATGTTTATCAATGTCATATCTTCTTGATGGATTGTTCCTTTAAGTATTATGAAATGTTCTTCTTTGTCTCTTTTTATTACCCTTGCTTTGAAATTTGTTTTGTCTGATATGAGGACTGCTACCCCGGCATTTTATTCTGGTCCGTTTGCTTGGAATATTTTTTTATATCCCTTTACTTTCAGTCTGTGTAAATCTTTTGTTTTGAAGTGTGTTTCTTGTAGACAGCAAATATGTGGGTCCTGTTTTCTTATCCATTCCGTTACCCTATGTCTTTTAATTGCAGCATTTAATCCATTACATTTAAGGTTATTATTGATGTGTATTTATTCATTTCCCTTTGTACCTCTGTTCCTCTCCTCTCTCTTTTTTTTCTTCTTTTTTTTTTCTTAGAACACTCCCTTTAGCATCTCTTGCAATGCTGGTTTGGTGGAGCTGTATTCTTTTAGTCTTCCTTTGTCTGAGAAGCTCCTTATTTCACCTTCTATTTTGAATGAGAGCCTTACTGGATAGAGTATTCTTGGTTGTAGGCCTTTGTTTTTCATTGCTTGAAATATTTTTGACCATTCCCTTCTTTCTTGTAATGTTTCCGTTGAGAAATCAATTGATATCCTTAGCGGAGCTCCCTTGTATGTTATTTGCTGTTTTTCTCTTGCTGCTTTTAGGATTCCCTCTTTGTCTTGAAATGTTGCCATTTTAATTATGATGTGCCTTGGAGTGGGTTTTTGGGGGTTCCTCTTCATTCTAACTCTCTGTGCTTCCTGAACCTGTAAAACATTTTCTTTCATCAGGTTCAGAAAATTTTCTGTCACTATTTCTCCTATCAGTTTTTCAATTCCATGCTCCTTTTCTTCTCCCTCTCTAATTCCTATGATCCTGATATTATTTTTTCTCATGCTATCCTGTAATTCCCTTATATCTTGTTCATATTTTTTCAATCTTTTTTCATTTTGCTATATTGTCTGGGAGTTTTTCTCTACATTATCTTCTAACTCACTAATCCGATCCTCTGCTTCGTTTAGTCTGCTTTTGACTGATTCTACTGTGTTTTTCAGTTCAGAGATTGCATTCTTAAGTTCTTCCTGGTTCTTGTTAACAGTTTCTATGTCTTTTTTTATGCTGGTGTAGTTCTCTGCAAGTTCCCTGTAATTTTCTTGGAGTTGCTGGTAACTTCCTTGGAGGTTGTCATAATTGTTTTTAAAGATGTTGAGTATATTGAGCTTCTTTGCCACCATTGTTTTGAATTCCATGTCTGACATTTGGGCTATGTCTATTTCATCTATCTCTCTTTCTGAGGATTCCTCTTTTCTTTTCATTGAGGGGTTATTTTTGCGTCTTACCATGTTGGATTCTTCTTGTTTTTATTTATTTATTTGTTTGTTTGCTTGTTTTTTTGGGGGAGGATGGTCTGCTTTGACTTCCCTCTTTGTGGTGTGAGATTCTTTATGGGAGATCTGGGGGTTTCAGTGGTGTAGTCTCTTTGATCTCCTGAGCCTGATGTTCTTGGGTTACCCTTTATGTCGTTTGTTTATGCTGTCTGGTTATATTTCAGATGCTCTTTGGTAGGATCTTCCTTCTGGCTACTTTACTGAGAGTCACTCTATCCGCTTTGTCTTGAGTTCTTTTGTGGAGATGCAGTTAAAAACATAAACACACAGCTCAGGCAGGAAACCCACACCCTCAAAAAATATACCCCATCCTCTATCCTGCTATCGTCAGCCAACGAGCCCATATTAATATAAATGTAAAGAGATTAGAGCTTTTATACTATAAGAAGAATAGATAAGAGTTGTTTTTAGTGAGGAAAAATATAATTTTTTATAGAGGTGGCTATAGATTAATAATAGTTGGACTATGCATGCCAGTAGGTAATATTTACATTGTATGTTAAGAAAAATAGAAAAAAAGGATGGAAAAATGCATAATATAGTAAGAAAGTGGGATTGTATTGTATTGGGTTTATATAGTAATTATATTCTATTATTTAGAGTGATAGGTGGGCTAAACTAGACACACAAACAAATAAACAAGTATTAAAGAGAAAGGATGAGTTGGAGAGGTTATATGCAACACATTAGAGATATAGTTTGTTTTTCTTTTCTTTTCTTCTTGCCCTCCTCTCCTCTCCTCCTCTCTCCTTTCTTTTTTTGGAAGGGGAAAAAAAAAACCAACAATGAGAAAAAAGAAGAAAGAAAAGAAAAAAGAAAGAGAGAAAAGACAGAAGAAAGAAAGAAAGAAGAAAGAAAAAAGAAAAAAAAGAAGAAAGAAGAAAGAAAGAAAGAAGAAAGAGAGAAAAGAAAAGAGAAAAAAAAGTGTGGCGGTTCAGAGATTCTTGTTTCTTGTAGCACTGGTGTGCGCCCGCGGTTGCCGCAATGGTGTGCGCCCGCGGTTGCCAGCACAGCGCATTCCCTTGCTGCCCGCTGGAGCCAGCTGAGGTGTCCTTTCGTGCTCGTCCCTGCATGGGCGGGGCGGCCCGAGAACTTGCCCCGGGATTGGCGCCTATTGTTGCCGGGCCGAGGTGGTTCCGCGTTCGCGCCAAGGTGTCCCTGCACGCATCCCTGCACGCGCAGGCGGCCTGATAGCTTGCCCCGCGATTGGCGCCTATTGTCCCCAGGCTGAGGTGTTTTCGCGCTTGCATGCCTGTGCCCTCAGTCCCGCTGAGCCAAGCTCCCAGAGTTGTTCTCTCGCCTCTTAGTGCAGGGCCGCGGACACTTGTGCTCAGTGGAAGTGAGCGTCTGTGAGTCGCTGCCGCCCGCTGTTCCGGCACCGCAGCCGCCCACCTTCCCTTACCCGTCTGGGCCAGCATGAACAGAGCCTGAGCTAGTGGTCTGCTTTCCGGCCTGGGGCCCGACGCCCACAGGAGCTGTCTAGGGGTATCTGTGCACAGTCCTCTGCATGTTCAGTGGGCCCTCCCTGTGCCCGTTGGGGCACTGATCTTATGTCCATTGGGGAGTGTCCGAGGGGCACCCGGACTCATGGCACCGTGCACCTGGGCCAGTGAGTGAGAGCACTTCCCTATGCACGCCCCCGGGACCCAAGGGTAGGGTTGGGGAGTGGATGAGCGTGCCTCTGCGCCTGGGCTCCTCCAGAACGGCCTACCACCCCCAAACTTTCCTTCCCTCTCCACCGTCCACTAGAGAAAAATATAAAGGAGAATTATGTTCTCACTTGCCCGGCAGCACGCTGTCTCCTGTCCTTCAGCGCCAATGCCACTTGGTCGAGTCCCATCTCTGCCAGCGGGCAGAGATCTGCTCTCTGCCTGACTCCTCTCCGGGCAGCCTGTGGTCGCCAAAAATCCTTTGTGTGCTTCCCGCCTCAGCTCGGGCAGCCGCCCCAGTCAGGAATCTCGTTTCGTCCCCTTTTCCTCCGCTATCCTCACTAAACCAGTTGTTCCCAGATGGATTTTCTCTAATCCAGCAGTGCCATGGCTCAACTCCTGCCAGTGTCCAGCTGCTCACTGAGATGTTCTGTTTGCAATTAGCCCAAACTGAAGACGGGTCTCGGGAGCCTGAAAGCGCAGCCTCCCCTCACTCCTCCGCCCTAATTTTTTATTTTCTAATGTCATGTATTTATTTGCATGTTGCTTTGAATCTGTTTTCTTGTCATTTCACTCTAAATGCCTTGCCTTTCTGAATCTACCCTGGGTTTCACAGGACAGTGGGTCATAGAGAATACTAAAAATAACTGAAAATTGTGTATTTTTAGAATTTATAAAAATTTACTTTTGCTATTATATTTAATCCTTATAATTCTTTAAAGAAAGACTATATTATGTCTCTCTTTTTATATATGAGGTAACTGAGGCACAGAAAAATTAATTACCTAGGCCATAGAGTTAAATAGTAGTACAGCATGACTCAAATTCAAGTCCTCAGATTTCATTCCCCTCCATTTCTGTTATACCATGATGGACTTGTTTTGATTTTTGAATACATTATCCTTTGCTTTATATCTACTGAATTCATATAATTTTAAGTAATTGGTAAGCCATCTATCTCTACCTTTTTTCTTTTCCAATTTCCTCTTTGATGAGTTAGCTGTTATTTTTTTTCTTGTCTCATCTCTCTATTTTTTGTAATTTGTATCCCTTCTCATTGACTGCTCTTCTCCAGAAAACATAATGATAAAAATTTTAAAATGACCATAACAGAGAAACACAGAAAGGAAACCAACACACTTATACTTAATTTGTTTCAGAATTGTTCTCTGGATCTGATACAGGTTTACAGACTTTTGGTGTAGGAAATAACATTTTTTCTTCCTTGAGTCTTGTATATGGCTCTTATCCTTGAATGTGTATATAGCCCTGGTTACATTATGGACCTATTCCAACATTAGGGTCTATAGGAACACTTCACGAGAGGCAAAGTAGTATATAGTAGACATGACAGCAACATCAGTGCTACCCAGGCCTGGGCTCAAATCCTGGTCCTGCCATTTACTAACAGTGTGACCTTGGGCAAGTTACTGTTAAATTTGCCCTTTAAACTTTAGATTCCTCATCTGTAAAATGCTGAGGGTGGTAGAGGTGTGTGTGTGTGTGTGTGTGTGTGTGTGTGTGTGTGTGTGCTAAGAGTTACCGACCTTGTATAGTTCTTGTGATAATTAGATGTGATAATAAATATAAAGAACATATGACATTGTAGATTTTCAATAAATAGTATTTTTGATTATTATCATTATCATTATTATTATTAATAGAAGACACACAAAAGAATTCTATTTTTGATTTTTTGTTCAGGCCACTAGATGCGTTTAATGGTAAATAGTATAATCATCAGATTTGGGTTTCAGCAAGGCCAGTGACAAACAGATGTTGAAAGGCACAGCATCTTAGAGGCGCCCAGTGTGAAAAATCTCCTTTGTTCTTTCTGTTTGGTTCCCTTTAAGATCCATAATGCCTTCTACTTTGGTGGTGCCATTGACGGTTATTTTAAGGCAATTTGTAGGATTAAGCCTGTCGGTGTACCACAGCAGGTTGAGGCCTAGATGAGTCTGGTAACAATACAGCCTTTTTCCATGGAGTGTGCAGCTTCCCTAACAACCCGTCTGGGCTCTCTAGGCCTCCTCTTCCCCCATCACAGAGAACACTAAATGCTTATAAAAAGGCTTGTCTTGGATAAGGGACTTCTGGTGTCAGTGACCTTCTAATTCGTTTCTTTTATGTAATTAAAACAAAATTCAGAATAGGGTGGGAAAATATGTAGTGAGAGAAGAATTTTTTCATAAAAAATTTTGTATTTAGGAATATAGGCAGTGCATTAGAATGGATCCATATCTATATTCATGTTGCATTCCTCCCCTTTTCTTTCACTAACTAGTGAACTCTTACTACTCTTTTTAGAACCAGCCCTTATAGATCTTTTGTAACTTTTTCATTAGATTGTGATCCCCTGGAGAGATGGGGATACTTTTCTCATATTTCTATCTGTTTCACTTCCTAACATTGAACCTGGCATATAAAAGGCATTTGACAAATGAATAAATCTAGCCCAGATATTTTCAAATATTTGAGGGTAGGTAGTCTTCCTTCTCCCATGTGATTCAACCATAGTGACTAATGGTTCCCATAAAGACTGTTCTAGAGATTGTTGGTTAAACCGGCCTTTTGTTCAAGATGCTAATACAGAACAATAAAAGATCATGCTAAATTCCCAAAGTACCAAAATAATTTAAAAAGAGAAATAAATATCAGCTGAGATGAAGAAGTGAAACTAAATGACATCTGAATATAAACAGACCTGACAGTTTCTGGCACTTATGTCCCATTAGGGGATGAATGGGTCCCAGCTAATATTAGCTTTAAGGAGATTGTAGTCTTGCTATGGACTAAAGACACACTGAAAAGTAGAGTGTATTTAAGGCAAAGTATAATTAAAGGTGAAAGTGATATGGTATGCTTATAGGAGGGAGAGTAATTACCAAAGCCAGAAAAGGCTAGAAAATGCCTTATAGAAGAGGTGAGCCTCCATCAAAATTTTAAACGATACTCAGAAACCAAGGGCAGAAAACCCCAGGTGAAGAGAATGGTGCTTGCAAAGGAATGTTCATGAAAGCACAGGGCTCATTTGAGGGACTATGTGACTTAACTGTAAGGAACAAATAAAGACAAGATTTTTTTTTTTTTTACTGTCTTAAGAACACAGTAGAAAATAGGAAATAAAAATATAAAAGAATCTCAGGAATGAAGAAGTGAAATTTGGAGTAGAAAAACAATACTATTTACATTAGCACTCTAAAAAATTAAATGCTTAAGTGAAAATCTACTAAAATATGTACAAGGTCTATATGAAGAAAACCATAATACTAGGAAGAAATAAATAAAAAGAAAACCAAATAAATTGAGAGATATTCCATAGTCGTGGTTAAGAAGATTCAATATTGTCAAGATGTCAGCTATTTCCACTTGATGTGCAGATTTCATGCAATCACAATCAAAATGTCAGCAAGTTACTTTCCAGATATCAACAAACTGATTCCAAAATTTATATAGTGAGGCAAAAGGAAAAATAGCTAACATAGTATTGAAGGAGAAGAACAAAGCTGGGGAACTGATACTACCCAACCTCAAGATTTACTATAAAGTGCCCTGACTGGGTGGCTCATTTGGCTGGAGTGTTGTCCCATGCACCAAAGGGCTGCAGGTTCAATTCTCAGTCAGGGCACATACCTAGGTTGTGGATTTGATCCCTGGTAGGGCATGTATGGGAGGTGGCCAATCAATGTTTCTCTTTTAGGTTTCTCTCTGTCTCTCTCTCCCTTTCTCCCTCTCTCCCTTTCTCCCTCTCCTTCTTCCTTTCTCTCTAAAACCAGTGAACATATTCCCAGATGAGGATTAAAAAACCATTTATCTAAAGCTACAGTAATCAAGATGTTGACCTAAAAAGTGAATTTGGTAAAATAGCAGGATACAAAGTCTATATTCAGAAATCAAAGGCATTTTTGTAGACCAACAATAAAATATCAGAGATAGAAACTAGAAAAAAATCCCATTTAATATAGCAACAAGAAAAATAAAGTACCTGTGAATAAACTTAACTACAGAGGTAAAAGACATATACTCAGAAAACTACAGAACACTGAAGAAAGAAATTAAGGAAGATACAAATAAATGGAAGCATATACCATGTTCAAAAATTGGAAGAATTAACATCATTAAAATGTCCATAATACCTAAAGCAATTTATAGATTCAATGCAATCCCTATTAAAATACCAGTGACATATTTCACAGACCTAGAACAAATACTTCAAAAATTTATATGGAACCAAAAATGACCCCGAATAGCCTCAGCAATCTTGAGAAAGAAGAACACAGTAGAAGGAATTACAATACCTGATATCAAACTATATTACAAGGCCACAATAATGAAAAGAGTCTGACACTGGCATAAGAACAAATATATATATCAATGGAACAAAATGGGGAGCGCAGAAATAAATTCAGATTTTTATGGTCAATTAATATTAGACAAAGGGAGCAGGAGCATAAAATGGAGTAAAAATAGCCTCTTCAACAGATGGTGTTGGGAGAACTGGACAGGGACATGCAAAAAATGGAAATATACCACCAACTTACACCACACACCAGAATAGACTCAAGATGGATCAAAGACTTAAATGTAAGCTGTGATACTATAACAGTCCTAGATGACAGCATAGGCAGGAAAATATCATATATCCCACATAGCAATATTTTCACCAACGTACCTCCTAAGGCAAGGCAAATAAAGGAAAGAATAAACAAACGGTACTACATCAAACTAAAAAGCTTCTGCTCAGCTAAAGAAAACATGAGCAAAATGATAAGAGAACCAACTGTATGAGAAAACATATTTGTCAATGATACCTCAGACAAGGGTTTGATTTCCAAAATATATAATTAGCTTATACAACTCAACACCAAGGAGACAGACAATCCAATCTAAAAATGGGCAAAGGACCAAAACAGACACTTCTCCAAGGAGGACATACAGAGTGCCCATGGGCATATGAAAGGATGCTCAACATCACTAGTACTCAGAAAGATGCTAATTAAAACCACAGTGATATACAACCTCACACCTGTCAGAATGGCCATCAATAAAAAATCAACAAACAACAAGTGCTGGTGAGGATGCGGAGAAACGGGAACCCTAGTGCACTGTTGGTGGGAATGCAGACTGGTGCAGCCACTATGGAAAACAGTTTGGAATTTCCTCAAAAAAGATATAAATGGACCTGCCTTTTGATCCAGTGATTCCACTGCCGGGATTATACTCGAAGAATCCTGAAACACCAATTCAAAAGAACCTTTGCACCCCTGTGTCCATAGCAGCGCTATTTACAATAGCCAAGTGCTGGAAACAGCGTAAGTGCCCATCAGTACCACGCAGCAGAAAGAAAGAGCTCCTACCTTTTGTGACAGCATAGATGGAACAAGGGAGTATCATGCTTAGTGAAATAAGCAGGTGGTGAAAGACAAATACCATATGATTTCACCTAATACAGGAGCCTAATGGATAAAACAAACAAATGAGCAAAATAGAACCAGAGGCATGGAAACAAGGAGGAGACTGACAGCGACCAGAAGAGGAGAAGCAGGGAAAGAAGGTGAAGGATCTAGTCAAGGAACTAGTATAAATGACCTATGGTCATGGACAACAGGGAGGGAATTGACTGTGGGACGGGGGAGGGGAGAGACATGGAGGAAAATGGGGGACAACTGTAACAGAACAACAATAAAAAAAAGAAATTAAAATTAAGAAAAGATAGTGTGGTATTCGTAAAAGAATTAACAAATATACAGATGAAACAATAGATTTTAGAAATTGACCCACAAATATAGTCAATGTGGAGCAAAAATAGTCTCTTCAATAAATGATGCTAGAATAACTGCACATCTTTGTAAAAATAATGAATCTAGACACAGAAGTTCCACCTTTCACTTACATTAAAATGGACCACAAGCCTAAACATATATCACAAAATTATAAAACTCCTAGAAAATAACATAGGAGAAAATCAAGATGACATTGGGTTTGGGGATGACTTTTTGGATATAATACCAAAGGCAAAATTCATTGAGGAAAATAAACAATAATCTGTGTGAACTTCACTAAAATTAAATGTTTCTGCTCTGTAAAAGACTCCATCAAGAGAATGAAAAGATAAGTGACATTTTGGGACAAACTTTTTGCAAAAGGCATACCTGATAAAGAATGTTATCCAAAATATACAAAGAACTCTTAAAACCCAACAATAAGAAAATAAACAACCCAATTAAATAATGGTTGAAGGACCTGAACTGAGACTTCACCAAAAAAGATATACAGGTGGCAAATAAGCATATGAAAAGATGCTGCACATTATATGTCATCAAAAAATGTAAGTTAACACAAAGGTAAAATACCATTATACCCCTATTAAAATGTCCAATATCCAGAACACTAACAAAACTAAATTCTGATGAGTATCTGGAACAATAGGAACTCTTTTGTTGCTAGAGGGAATGCAAAGTGGTATAGCCAGTTTGGAAGACAGTTCAGTGGTTTTCTAGAAAAGTGAATGTGTTTTTGCCGTAGAATCCTGCAATCATGCTTCTTTGTATATTTCCAAATGAGTTAAGTACTTATGAGAAATGAAAACCTGCACACAGATATTTGTAGCATCTTCATTTATAATTACCCAAATTTGGAAGCAACCAAAATGTCCTTCAGTAGGTGAATTTATAAAGTGTGATATATCTAGACAATGGAATATGATTTAGCACTAAAAAGAAATGAGCTATTAATCCATTATAAAACAGAGGAAACATAAATGCATTTTACAAAGTGAGAGAAGTTAATCTGAAAGTCTACATACTGTATGATTACAGCTATGCGACATTCTAGAAAAGAGCATAGAGGATTTTTAGGACAGCGAAAATACTCTGTAAATACTGTAATGGTAGATACATGTCATTATACATTTGTTCAAACTCATAGCATGTACAACATCACTCTGATGGGGGATATTGATAATGGGGGAGACCATGTGTTTGTGGGGGCTGGGTTTATATGGGAAATCTCTGTTCCTTCCTCTCAATTTTTCTGTGAACCTAAAACTGCTTCAAAAAATGCCTACTAAAACAATAAAGAATGATTTGAAATAAAAGAATGTAAAGGAAAACTGAGGCTTGAATTAGGGCCAAGGAGCTTTGGCTTTATCCTAGATAGCAGTCATTGAGACACAAATCAATAATTTAGCAAAATAAAGCTGGTTCTTGGGTTTCAGATTGGGAGAAATTGGGGCAGCTAGACAGCAAGAACATTGCAATTCTTCAGCCTCTCTCAGGGCATGATGGCTGGCAAAGACATGGGAGTATTGGTATATTAGGGAAAGTTCATAATAATCTTAATGACCTATTTATATGAATATCATAGAGTATAATTTGAACTGCATTTTGCAGTGTGAGTAAGGTATCAAACTAAGAATTACCATATAGGTAAATTCTGGTATCTGGTGGCTCATGGGAGACAAAGATGAGAGGAAGAGTATGTAAAATGAATTAGGAGGGCCAGAGACAGTAGCCCTAGCTTGGGCCTACACAGTCTTGTCTGCTGTGATGCCATAAACGTAGTGGATTTACTAAGTGTATTTAAATCTTTCTGCATGAAGGAATATAGAAAGTATATTAAGGCTCTGACCAGCGTGCCTCGGTTGGTTGAGTGCTGTCCCGCAAAGAGAAAGGTCGCTGGTTCGATTACCAGTCAGGGCACATACCTGGGTTGTGGGCCTGGTCCCCAGTGGGGCGTGTGCGAGAGGCAACCAATCATTGTTTCTCTCCTGTTTCTCCCTCCCTTCCCCTTTCTCTAAAAATAAATGAATAAAAAATTTTTTTAAAGTATGTTAAGGCCATATGGGGTAAGGAAACTTGCTTTCTGAATTCTTTGGTGGGGGGGCTTTTGTTTGAGAAATACATGGGCTAGAATCCTGATTCATGTTCTTACTTTTTGTGTGATCTAGAATATCTCACTTTACTTCTTTAACTTTTATATCCTGAATAATAATAGTAGTAATAATACTTAATATGCAGAGCTGTTATGAGAATCACATAACTTTGTAAGGAATCTAACATTCAAACATTTGTTCTTTTGAGAAGTGTGGGGAGCAAAGACTGAACCAGGACTGGTCCAGTCAAGGGAAGTCTTCAAGATGGAGGCAGCTTGAGGGTACAGGTATATCCCTGTGACTACTACTGTCCAAGCACTGCCAAAAGGATAAGAAGGATCATATATAGAACCATGTGAATATAGATCAGAACATCCTCATTGGCTGTCAAAAATAAGATCACAGCAACATTAAAGCACCCAGATGAAGCACACCAGCACTTAGCCTCAGCAAAATCTATAAAGTGCTTTCAACTTCTCAGGGGATCTTTAGATAGACCATCATTTTCTCTGTCTTATGGATGACTTGGCCAACTCCACTATGAATTTTTCATGATTCCCTTGACCCAGCATCTCTTGCCTATGGAGAGAGTAATACGGTATTGATTTCGGAGTTAGGTTTCTGCCTTTTTCACAACAGGATTTTTGTAGCCTAGAAACCTCAATCCCCTATTACTCATTAGAGACTAGGGCAACTTTTCTTAGATCTGGAATTCAGAAGGTGAACCATTTAGCTGCTGGTGTGAAAGGTAGCCTTTATAATGGAATTTTAACTGATCTCAGTAATGAGAGTAGCTGTTAGTAAAAACTTCCTAATTGAACCAGCAGAGGCAGGATTATAGAGAATGACAAGAAGACAATAGTCTTCTTTGTTTCTCTCACAATTAGAATGTTTTCCTTGGCATTGCTTTCTGAACAAACCATTAAAAATATATGAGAGGCTAAAAATTAAAAGAAATATAACAGGGAAATCCAGTTCATCTTTTAGTTTTTTTTCTTCTGTGTAATTTTTGTAATAGATATCTAGTGCTTCTTATTTTCAGTGGCCCCTGGTCACATAAGAAATGAACAGAGGCCATGCTGTTGGTAGTTTTTATTTAAACTGCTTTTAAGAAATCAAGAAATCCATATCTCACATCCTGTGAAAACTCATTCTTGCCATTGCCATGGTAACAAGACTTTTAAAAGGGAGTTAACTGAAATTTAGCTGCATATATTACTTCTTTGTGATTCATACTTCATAAAAATGCAAATGTCACACTAATACATATTTTACCTTAATGTTTTATACCACCATTTAGTCTTAATTGATCTAATGTTTTCCTTAATTAAATTTTGTGCTTCTATGAATGGTTCTTCTCTGCTCCCCCACAATTCCCTTTTCTGTGGACCCATCAAACTATACATTTCAACTGGGTGACATGCAATTTAGGGAACTGTCACACTGGAGATCAATCATCTCAACCTAAGAACTCAACAAAAGGTTTTTGGAAAACTGCTTGTCCTGCCTAGAAATTTAGCCTATTCTCCTGCTTTGCTAGAATTTTAGTACCTCGTTTTCTGTCCTTGTCCATCCTCTCACCATTTGAGTGTGTCTGTAAGACAGAGAAGTAGAGTATCCTGGTAGAGAAAGTACTCCAGGACATCATGGACAAAAATGCAGGCTTCCCTCTTTCCTGGCTTTGTGACGTTGTGTAAGTTATTTAACATTTTTAACGCACAATATTTTAATATGTAAGTTAGAGGTAAACAATAGTTTTGTCATAGTACTTTTGTGAGAATTAAATGCAATAATGCTTTTAAAGTATTTGGCACAGTGCTTGGTACAAAATCTGTGCTCAATAAATAATAGAGATGTAATTTGGATTGGAATTAGTAATTTTAAGGTAAAATCTTTTTTACCCTAATTACTTTCATTGGAGCTTTGTATTTGTTTGGAAGATATTACATGGTAAACTTCTTGGGATGAAAAGTGAAACTCCAGCAGTAATGTATTATAACTGAGCAGAAACAACAAATTTGAGGGTAAAAGGGAATAAAAATAAACAGGGGA
Source organism: Furipterus horrens (assembly GCF_987537825.1). Lineage (NCBI taxonomy): Eukaryota > Metazoa > Chordata > Mammalia > Chiroptera > Furipteridae > Furipterus > Furipterus horrens. The sequence continues at coordinate 34,053,663 of NW_028327173.1, read as the reverse complement.
ATGAAGGAGGGGTAGCAGGTTGAGCCAGTGCAATGGAAGAAGGTTGCGCACCACCTGACATGACTCATTCTAGCAACTCCCAGGTATTTTGTGGTTTTGGACAAATCCATGAAGTGGTTTGTGGAAGTGAAGTATGTGTTTGTGCGTAAGACAGAAAAGTAGTGAAGGGGATGGATTTCACACTCTGACTGACATGGACTAGATAGAGGCAGCAGGTGCTGATCCAGCCCTTGAAAATCCAGGTCTGAGAATTCAGAGAGGTGTATGGTTTTAGATAGTCTGAAATTGCGGAGAGAGTCTGGGTAGAATTTTGTCCATTTTGCCTAGATCTTGAAGATATAGGCATGCCTCAGCCAACATCTGGGTTACATAATGGTAATTTCAGACATTTCTTCCCCCAGCTTTAGGGGTATAATTGAATAGTAGAACTATATATATTTAAAGTGTACAACATGATGATTTGGTATATGTATACATTGTGAAAGGATTACAATCCAGTTAATGAACATGTCCATTACATCACATAGGTACCTTTTTAAAATTTTTGGTGAGACCACTTAAGATATACTTAGCAAATTTCAAGTGTACAATACATATTATTAACTATAGTCACAATGCTGTACATGAGATCTTCAGATATTATTTATCTTGTAACTGAAAGTTTGTACCCTTCGACTGACATCTCCCTATTTCCTGCATCCCCCCCACAAGCCCCTACCAACCACCATTCTACTCTCTATTTGAACTCCTACATGCCTTAAAGGACTTTCCAGTAAAGCAACCTCTTGCTAGAAAGACAGTTTTTTCTTTTGCAGAATCAAGTATTTTTGTTTGTTCTATTTTTTTTCCCAGAGCATCTTGTCCACAGGGATCAGAACAGACTCTTCATTCATTTCCTACAGATGGATCCCCAGTGGAGAGGCCATCCTCAGTGTCTCTTAACCTCTGTCCTTCCTCTCCTTTCCCACTGCTTCCCCTTGGATTCCTGTTCTCTTTACCTTGAATTCACTCAGGAAGTAGCTGCTATGAGCAGGGGTTTGGGAGTCAAATATTGGGTCTACCGCTGACTAATTACATAATTTTGGAAAAGTCATTTTCCTAATCTTTCTGATCCTTTATGTCCTCATTTATAAAATAGGCAATTATTTCACCATTAATGGGTCATTGAAAGAGTTAAATGAGTAAATGTATTTGAAGCACATGGCACAAGACCTCAGTAAAAGTTCTTTTCTTTCTCTTTCATCTAGACCTTCACAGTTGCCTCCAAGCAGGTGATGCCAGGCTCTTGTCTTTGCCTTCTTTATAGCACATGCCATAGCTATCCCAAAGATGGAGGGCTGGATTCGCACAGCATGCGACATCACTTTTTCTTTTCCTCTGTGTCTTCCAGTCATATTGCACTTATTCCAGTTGAATGTTCTGTGTTCTCTCCTTTCCCTGGGTCCTCCCAAGTGTAATCCCATCTATTGATCTTTTTTTCTCTTCTTTTTCTGGAAAATTTCAACGGATTTATCAAGTGTCAGCTTGAGATGACTGTTCTTCAGAGAATTTCTTATCCTGCAAACTAAGTAAGGACCTCATTTTATAGTTTCATTACATCCTGTGCTTTTTCTTTGCAGCATTTTTCACCCTTGCAATTATATCAGTAATTGAAATTATTCATTGAATATTTATATTTATTTCCAGGTTATAAACTATTTGAGGCAGAGAGAATGTCAATTTTGCTTTGGGTATCTTTAACGCCTACCATAGTGCCTGGTATGAAGAGTTCTATAAATAATTCTTAATTGATTGACTCAATATTATTCAGGCAAATATTGGTGCCATCTGAACAGGCTGGTATGCATGCCATAACTCTAGTGGCATTAGATACCCAGAATAGTAACTTGTACCTAATAAATACTTGATAAATAATTACTTAAGTATAGGTTACTAGGAAAAGCAGGAGTGCATGCACTTTAATATGCACACTTGTTCTCCATTTTTTGAAAGCTGTCATTGTTTCATTAGGGAATTATTTCCCAAGTTGCTTGCTATAGAACACTAGTCTGAGTGCTATTAGTGATTATGAGAAGCACTTTATACTTTGTCCTCCTTTGGGAGAGTCACAATGAATATGAGCATTTTTTCGGTTTTGAGAAGTCTGGTAGTAATGAAAATGGGCTAACATTGCTTAATCCAGTATTTCCAAAATGTATTCTATCACTGATGCCCCTTTTTGCCTGAACACCTGTTAACATTTTATGTAATATAAACTGTTTAGGGAGCACTGACTTAAGGACTAGCACAATATTTTTTCCCACTTTCATTGTAAATAATGAAATACCCAGCAGGTTATTTAAGAGTTCAAAACTTTTAACTAAAGAGAAAATAGGTGTCTTTTCACTAACATACTCTGTAACCCTAAAAATGATTAAACTTTTCATCGTGGAAGGGCCTTGAAGGTCATAAAGTTGATGTATGATGTCTCATATGAAGGAGGACACCAACGTTTCCTGCGGGAGTGTACTATAGCAAGTATGGTCATAAGCTCCTCAGGGCAGACTGCTTGGGGACATTTCTGGCTCCACCACTTATGTATTACTTACAGGACTTTGGCCAACATTCCTGTCTTTTATGTGCTTGGCAGGTGCCTTGCTGGTACAATGAGGACAGGAGCTAGAATGGCAGCCTGAGGGTGGAGAGGAGGGTTGGAAATGAGAGATCCTGGGAGGACCTGCACTAAGAGACTAAATGACTGGGAACTGAGAATCTAGTTTTAAGTCCTCTAGGCTGAGTTGCTCTGGTAAAAATAGTTGGATTTGGAGAGGGAAAACATAACTATGTGATCCTGCTAGGATTGTGGCATATTTACAGAGTTAGTGAAAGCACAAAATTTTGTTCCTGACAAAAGCTGTATTTATGTCTGATTTTATTCTCAAAACATGCACATGTATTCTCTTGCTCACTCATGATGTGAAGTAATTGTATTTCAGACCTGGATGTCCAGTAAAAGAAGTCACCTATCATGCCCCAAAGCGAGCACTATTAAAAAATGAAAAAGGCCCCGAAACTCAGCTCTGAATATGTCATTTCTTCTGCAAATTTCAATGACTTTCTCTGTAGCCTGCAGGGGTGCTTTCAAAATGGTGTTCTTTGGAACTTCAGATGATTTTTAGGTGTTCCTCAAAAAAAGAAAAAGAAGTGTTTGGAGGCAACTAGGTTGAGAAAATACAGCTTTAAACAAAATTTTAAACTACTCTAATACAGATGCTTTAAAAATAAATATATCATTTAATATTTTAAAGAAAGCACATTGAACAATATTCAGAAGGTATGAAATGTCATATGTCCTGTCCTCTGGCTATCCAGTTCCCCTCCCTGGATGCAACCAATGATACTAGTTTTTAATATATCTTTCCAGATATATTATATTCATATACAGTATACACATTTATATATTCTTTTTTTAAGCATTAATCTTTATTTTAATACTATATATCTCATTTCACACCCTTGTTATTATTTTTTACCTATCAAGTCATTTTGTATAGAATAAGAATACCTAAATTTATTTATAGAACAGTTATGATGTGTCAGGTACTCTCTGAAGGTCTTTAAGTGTAAAAAATCCATTTAGTTATCAGAGATATTTTTGAGATATACATTATTTTATCCTCATTTTACAGATGAGGAAACAGGAGCATAGAGGTTATGTAGCTCTTAAAAGTAAGTGGCAGAGCTGGGTTCAAATAGTGGCATTGGGCTCTATAGCCTTTGCTGTCGCCTACCATACTTCTCTATCACAATATGTAAGTAAATTAGTTCTCATTTATTTTTTATAGTATTTGGTTAGTGGCTCATTACAGGACTGCATTATAATTTATTTAACCAGTTCTTTTATATATGGACATTGTGGTTGTGTTCAGTGTTTCCCATTATAAAGAATGTTACATGAATATGCTTGTACAAAAGTGAGCAAGATCTAATGTCTGTAGGATAAATTCTTAGAAAAAAGACTAAATTAAAGAATAGGTGGATTATTAATTATGATAAATGTCGATTTTTTCCATAAAAATTATATTAGGTTGAACCTGATGAAATTGCTGTTTTTGTAAGGCTAAAATGATAGAATGTCAGTAGTTTATCATTAAGTATTTATTTATACTTCTAGCAAGTATCATACCAAGAAGGGAGCTGAGCATTCTGCCTTGTTTCAGGCAATAAGGGGGTGCATTTTCTACAGAGAATTCTAAAAAAATAAAAAAGACTAGAAGTCATGCAACTTCTTACTGTCATAGTAAACTGGCATTCTATATAAAATTAGTGACAAAAACTCCCTGCCTGCCTGTGGGAACTGCTTCTGTCACACTCCCTCATTTGATTTGTTGTAAACATTGCTTCCACCTACTATGTGTGGTTGTGAATTTTAGACCCATTATAGCAAAATTTCAGTTGATTATACTTTTCAAAAAAGTTTTATTGGGGTACACTTTTTAAATATCTTCTACTAAAATGTTCAGTTCTATATTAAAAAAAAAATCAACAGAATTAGGCATCCATCACCACAATTCAGTTTTAGAACAGTTCTACCACCCAGAGCTTTCCTTGTACTCATTTTCAGTTAATGAACATTCCCATGCCCATTCCTAGGGAACTGGAGATTGGCTTCGTGTCTTTATAAATTTCCTTTTTCTGTATATTCCATATAAATGAGATCATATAATATGTAGTCCTTTGTATCTAGCTTCTTTCACTTAGCATGATGTTTTCAAGGTTTATTCATGTTGTACCATATGTCAGTAGTTAATTCCCTTTTGTTTCTGAATGGTATTGCATTGTATGGACATGTACACATTTTGGTTATCCATTCACCAGTAGTGGACATTGGATGGGTTAGAGGTTTTGGCTATCATGAATTATGCCCCAAAGTCTTATGGGAAATTTATATTTTACTTCTTAAGAAGCATTTCCATCAAATTGTTTTTTTTTTTTATTGTAGTTTTAATTTGCATTACCTTAATTTTTTTATGATGCTGCACATCTTTTCATATACTTATTAGCCATTTGTATATCTTCTTTGGTAAAATATCTATTGAAATATTTTGTCCATTTTAAAATAGATTTGACTTATTATTGAATTGAAATAATTCTTTGTATATCCTGGATACAAATTCATTAACAGATGTGTATTTGCAATTATATTCCCCCAGTGTTGGGTCTATCTTTTCATTTTTGTAATGTAACCTTTTGAAGTGCAAAAGTTTTGAATTTTGGTGAAGTACAATTTATCAAATTTTCTTTTATGGCTTGTACTTTGATATATTACCTAAGAATTATTTGCTAACCCAAGGTTATAAATGATGTCTCATATTTTCTTCTAGGAGTTTTATAGTTTTAGCTCTTATATGTAGGTCTTTAATTCAATTGAAGTTAACTTCTGTGTGTGACAATAGATTAAGATCTAAGTTCTTTTTTGGTATGCAGATATCTATTTGTTCCAATAACATTTGTCCAGAAAGATAGTGATTCGCCCATCTAGTGTTTTTTCTTTCTTTTTTTTTTTGCATATTTGCTAAAAATGAATTGACTTGACAATGCTGTTATTTCTGAACTCTAATCCTGTTTCATTGATCTATATGTCTATCCTAGTCTAATACCACATAGTATTGATTACTGTAGATTTAAGGTTTGAAATCAGGTGGTGTCACAAAATTTCACAGCATTTATTATTTTGAAAATTGTTTTGGCTATTCTAAGTTTTCTGCACTTCCATATAAACTTTAGGATCAGTTTGTCATTTTCTGTGAAATGCTTGCTAGGTTTCAGTAGGGATTTTGTTGAATCTATGGACCAATTTAGGGAAAAGTGCCTTCGTAATAGTATTGAGTCTGCCAACCTACAGACATGGATTGTCTCTACATTTATTTAGATTGTAAGTTCCTCTTAGCAATGTTGGTAGGTTTCAGGGTATAAGTCTTCCATTTCTTTTCTTAAATTTATTTTTATTGTTTTATTATTATTGAATAATATGATACATAATAATATACACAATTAACCAATCTATTTATTTTACCTTATTTCACTGACTAGAATAGAAATCAATGCATATATCTTTCCATGACCCAGACCTTAGAAGGAAAGCTTTTATTGCTTAAACATAAATATTATGTGAGCTGGGAATTTTTTTAATAGATGCCCTTTATCAGGTTGAGAAACTCTCCTTCAGTTTCTACTTTTTGATAATAATGGGTGTTAGATTTTGTCAAATGCTTTCTGGGGGGAGGTTATCTAGATAATTATGTGATTTTTAATTTTTGTTACATTAATATGGTATATTATTTTAATTGATTTTCAATTGTTAACCAGCCTGGAATTCCTGGGGTAAATCGCACTTAATCATTGTGTATAGTTCTTTTTATAGGCTGTTGGATCAGGTTTGTTACTATTTTACTTAAGATTTCTTCCTATTTTCAAGAATAATATTGTACTGTAACTTTCTTTTCTTGTGATGTCTTTGCCTAGCTGTTGTATTGTGGAAATACTGACCTCTGAACAAGTTGAAAAGTGTTCCTTCCTCTTATTTAATGCAATAGTTTGTGAAGGATTAATTATTAACTCTACAGATTTGATGAAAAGTTGTCTGAGTCTGGCCTTTTCTTTGTGGGAAGATTTCTAATTACTAATTTATTTTTTAAATATAGATTATTCAGATTTTCTATCCCTCTTGAGTTAACATATTTTTAAAGGAATTTGTCTATTTCATTTAAGTGGTCAAATTTGTTGATGAAAATTTTTTAAAAAATATCACCTATAATTTAAAAAATTTTGTATGTTTGATACTGATGTTCCTACTTTTTTTAGTTCTCATTTTAATAACTTGTGTCTTTTTCTCCCTTTCTTCCCCCTTGGTCAGTCTTATTAAACATTTTTCAATTTTGTTGATCTTCTCAAAGAATCATCTTTTGGTTCCATTGATTTTTCCCTATTGTTTCTTTTATTTGTTGTTGTTGTTTTTTATTTGACTCCACTTACCCCCTGCCACTAATTTCTGCACATACTTTTTAGTTTACTTTGCTCTTTTATGATTATTTTAAAAATATGCTTTATTGATTATGCTGTTACAGTTGTCCCATTTTCTTTTCCCTTTATTCTCTCCCCTCCACCTAGTGACATCCTTCCCTCCAGTTGTCCCCCACCCTTAGTCCATGCCCATTGGTTGTGCATATAGTTCTTCTCAACATCTTCCTGTCTAGTCCACTCCCTCCTACTATGCTTCTTAATTCCTGCATCATCTCCCTCCCTTTCCCCCTTCCTCCTCCCAGCTAACCTTCGCGCAATATGCTCCCCATACTTATAATTCTTTTCCCACTCTCATTGCCTACTTAGTTTGCCTTTGTTTCGGTTCCCTAGCTTCTGCTGTTGGTGGTTGTGATACAGTTTTCATTTTAATGTTCATGATTTTGATTCCCTTTCTCCTAAACAAGTCCCTTTAACATTTCATATAACAGGGGTTTGGATCTGATGAACTCCTTCAGTTTTACTTTGTCCCGGAAGCACTTTCTCTGCCTTTCTATTATGAATGACAGCTTCACTGGATAGAGTAATCGTGGTTGTAGGTTTTTGCTTTTCATTACTTTGAATATTTCTTGCCAGTCCCTTCTTGCCTGCAGGGTTTCTTTTGAGAAATCAGCTGATAGTCTTATTGGGACCCCTTTATATGTAATTCTCTTCTTCTCTCTTGCTGCTTTTAAGATTCTCTCTTTATCCTTAAATTTTGACATTTTGATTATAATGTGTCTTGGTTCTCCCTGGGTCCAGTTTTTTTGGAACTCTCTGTGCTTCCTGGACCTGTTTGTCTGTTTCCTTCCCAAGTTAGGAAAGTTCTGTTTCATTACTTTTTCACATAATTTTTCAATTTCTTGTTCTTATTCACCTTCTGGCAACCCTATGATTTGGATGTTGGCCCAGTTATAACTGTCTCATAGGTTTCTGAGCCTCTCCTCATTTTCCTCACTTTTTCTTTCCTCTTTCTGCACTGGTTGACTGTTTCTTCCCTATGTTCCGATTTGTTGATTTGATCCCTGGTTTTCTTTCCCTCACGACTAGTTTCTTATGTATTTTCATTTATTTGATCAGGGCTAGCCTTCATTCTTTCCCTGTCTTGTTTAAGATTTGCTGTTAGATCTGTAAGCTTTCTTATAACCAGAGCTCTGAACTGAGCCTCAGAAAGATTTCCTCTCTGCTAGTCCGATAGATCATATATTTGCTGTCTGGTCAGCTGCATGATTGGTATCTCTGTCATGATCCCTGCCATCCTGACAGTTTGTGTTTACCTTTGTTTCCTGGGTGTGGCTGTCACACCTCCTACACTATAGGGGGCGGAGCCCTGTGCACTCATCACTACCGGGTGACCCTTCTCACCACACTGTGGTGCTTTGTGTGGGGTCAGGGGTCCAAGATGAATTCCTGCCATTCACTCTCTGCTGAGAGACCAGGAGCCTCCTCCTCCATCCCCACGCCCTCCAGCCCTCACAGTCCGAGGCAATGGAGGTCTGCCTTCCCCACCGTTGGAATCGCAAGCTGATGGGCTTGGTCTGCAGCAGGGGTGCTCCCCAGGCGCTTTTCGCCTCCCCTTAAATACGGGTGACTGTACTTACTGCTGTCCTGCCTCTGTCCCTGCTGCTACTGCTGCCAGCACAGTTTGACCTCTCTGCCCTGGCTTCACTCCTCCTACCTGTCTGACTGAGCACCACTTCTTTATAACTTCATATGTTGGACTTCCATGTAGCTTTATTCTCTGGAACTTCTGGTTATTTCTGATTTTCCTTCTTAGTTGTGGAGGGAGATGGAGCGTGTCAGTCTAGGCCTCCATCTTGGCCGGAAGTCTCTTTTCTGATTTTTTTAATGAAAAGATTTAGGTTATTGATTTAAGACCGTTCTTATTTTCTGATATAATCATTTAGAGCTCTAAATGTCTCTTGAAATGAATTTCCCTTGAAATAAATTTCCCTGTAAATAGGCAGGATTTGAGTTCCATCCCATAAGTTTTTATGTTCTATTTTCATTGTTATTCAGTTAAAATACTTTCTAATATTTCTTGCAATTTATAGTTTACCAATGTGTTATTTAGAAGCATATTGTATTATTTTCTGGGGATTTCCAGAGTTCTTTCTATTGTTCATTTCTAATTTAGTTCTCAGCTGATGATCTTTTATGAATATCCTTTATTCTGAGTTAAATTTTATTCATTAATTATTTAACACTTATTCCTTTAATGGAAACACTAATTCATAGAGAGATAATTATAGTTGTGGGAAGATATTGAAATGGACTGAGGTTTCATGAGGATATTAGAATGATAGGTTTGTCTTTATTACACTAATATTTTCTTATATATTAATTTTTCTGCTTACTGATTTTGATTATATGTTCTTAATGTAAAAAAATCTGAATTACAAAGAAATAGAAACAGAAAACAATCACCCTTAATTTCTCCACCAAGAGAGAACTCCTGTGGGCTTTTTGGTGTCTTTTTTTACTCTGTCCCTTCCTCCTTTCTATGCAATGAACAATTGATTGAACAAGAAGTCCCATTGTGCTGGGAACTGGCCTCCTTTATTTCCTACTTTTCTGTGCATATCCTTTTATATCGATATATTCTACTCTGCAAATAATTTTGTGTTATTCTTTTTTCATTAAATATTAGATTCTGGCCCTGGCCTCTCTGACTCACTTGGTTGTGGGTTCCATACCCAGTCAGGGAACCAATGAACTAGAGACAACTAGTCAATGTTTCTTTCTAAAATCTCTCTCTCTTTCCTCCTCTCTCCTCCCTCTTTCTCTCCTTCCCTCTAGTTCTCTTTCTAAAAGCAATGAAAAAAATGTCCTTAGGTGAGGATTTTATATATGTATGTTTATGCCATCGTTTACTTATTTTTCCTGATGTTGAGTTCTTAATTGATTTACTTTTTGTTGTTGTTGTTGCTACTATAAATACTATTGTAGTGAACATCTTGGTGAATGAAGTTTATTTATTTTGTCTTATCTCCTTAACAGTAGCTTCCTCAAAATTGAAATTACTGGGTCAAAGGATATATAGCTCCTCATACCTTTATATATCCATTTAGCAACAAGTAATTTGCCTCAACCTGGTATATGAGGCAGTCATATGGACTGCTTTAGAATATTGTAATTGGAATACTTTTGTATCTCAGTCAAGTTCATGCAGATATACAAAGAAATAGCCATTACCCCTTACTTCAGGAGTGAGTCTACCAAGAGTCAAAGTGGGCATTTCATGCGATTCAGTCATCACAAGATAAAGAAAAATAAGAAAGAGTGGACTGTTTCCTATGTAAGCAAAAACAAGTATTCAGTGCTACACATGGCTCTCTTGTGTTTGTCAACAAGTTTCAATGAATACTAAATGAGGATCAGATTCTCACAATTGGTTGGGACTGACATTGCTAATTCCTTTGTCTTAGTAAGAAATTAGCATTGTTGCCAGCATTTAAAAAGTGTAGACATAGCTATGTTTTCTAAGTTCATATAAATATAAACCTGTGTACATAACATATTACATAATTGCCATTTTAATTGATGTTTTATTCTTCCCATTGATGTACGTTTTTGGCGATTTGCATACAACTTTTGAGCTCTCCCCATAAATGCCAATTTGAAATCCTAAGATACTGATGAAATGAATACTTTGTTATTTGGCTCTTTATGAATGTATGATTTTATCAGTTATGCAGTTTTCAAGCATACATAATTCTATTGAGGCAGCTATGAAAAAGTGAAAAATGGGATAACATTGAAGAACCTATTGGTCTGAATGCAAGCTTCATTTTGGGTTCTAGGTGCAGTGATGCTTTCTTGATTATTATTTGAGTCCTCCTTCAGTCATATAATTAAGATTGGAAATGTTTAGAAGCTGGGAACAATGGAATGAGTAGGCCTCACATCATTGTTTGATTTGAATCTTGCTGAACAAGGTTTAAAAAAAGAGTGTATCTAGTTCAACTCAGCTTATTGGACTTCTCTGTTTTGGGGTTGAGAACCAAAACTATAGCTAATAATGAACTATCTTCCCCACCTTTGCTAGTAATTGTCTCTTGTATCCATATATCTTTTTTCCAGGATATCTTGGAAAGGAGTGATTAATTGAGGGCTGAAGTAACATGTACTTTGCACCCCTGGACAAATACCATCTTAAAGATGTCCTAATTTAACTCATATTTATAACATAGTTGATGCAAAAGTAATGTCTGACTTCCTTAAAAGGAAGTTTTAGATAGTATTTATTAAATTTGTGCCTCTTCTTAAAATTTTTGATGTCACAGTGACTAATTTATACCTTATTTTTTCAGATTATCAAAGTATTGTTCATAATCATCTGCAATATTTGCACCCATGTTTGTCCCATCTAAAGACCACATTAAAAATGTTTTACTCTATGAGTTTCATAAAGATGCCAATGCAAGTACAGCAGCAAAGTCTATTCAGAGCGCTTATGGGAACGATGCAGTGACTGAAAGAAGTTGCAGGAGGTGGTTTTCCCACTTCTGAAGTGGGGATTTCAGTTTGAGAAACGAGCCAAAAGAGGGCATCCAAAAAAACTTGATTCCAAAGTGTTGGAAGCTGTTGTCACAGAAAACCCCACCATTACCTCCAGGGAACTTGCAGAACAATTTAATGTAGCCCATACAACCGTGCTACACCAACTGAAAAGGACTGGAAAGGTTTCAGTAGATGGAGAATGGGTTGTACACGAACTGTCTCCGGAGAATCTGCAACAGCATGTTGCTTGTTGTGAATCATTGCTTTCTCGACACCTTCAGGCACCATTTTTAGGTAGGCTTGTTACAGGTGCTGGGAAGTGGATCCTTTACCATACATTAAACACTGCCAATCATGGATCAGTCAAGGAGGAAGAAGAGTTCAACAACCAAGAGGAGAACTTCATCGAAAAAAGATCATGTTGAGTGTATGGTGGGGTATGGAAGGAATTGTCTATTATGAACTGTTAGGCAACAATCAATTACTGCTAATCTTTGCTGTGAACAACTTCATCATTTGAAAGCAGCTTTGAACCAAAACAACCCTCCTTAGTCAACAGAAATGGTGTCATCTTTCATCACGATAATGCTCGTCCTCACACAGGTCGACTCACCAAAAATTTATTGAAAGAGCCTGGTTGGGAAATATTGCTTCATCCTCCATATTCTCCTGATCTTGCTCCTTCTGATTATCACTTGTTTTGAGGACTACAGAAACATTTTGATGGTCTTAAGTTGACATTAAGAAAAGAGGTTGAAAATGAGTTGGATTCATGTTTTGCTTCAAAACCTAAAGAATTTTACAAGTGTGGCATTTATAAGCTAGTTGACAGATGGAATGAGGTTCTAGAAAGCAAAGGAGGTTATGATAATGAATAAATATTTTTATAATCATATTTTTTTTATTTTTTAAATATACCTTGAAATCAGACATTATTTTTGCACCAACCTTATATTTATTTTTTTACATCACAGTCTGGGCTCACTAATTTACATGATCTTCATTAAGCTTATAAATTACCATGTGTCTTAGAGTCCTGAAATTATAATACCAGTTTATTTCAGTGATGATTTAATTCTACCATTCATCTAAGCACTCCTTGAGGAGACATTATATTTTGTTCAGTGCTAAATCCCCAGTAGCTATTATGGAGGTGGTTAATGCATGCTTGCTTGTTGAATTTTGAATTTAAGAAAGGTATAGGCACATATGAGAGAATTTCTCAAAATGTCTGAATTGGGGGAATGAGTGAGCAGGTGTTGATCAAGGATTTAAGTCTTTGGTTTAGGCAGTAACTTTAGAGTACTGTCTCCAGAATGTGGGTGATAGAAGATTAGATTATGATTGGATCTTAGGCAGAAAAGCATTCCTGATTTCTCCTTGACCTTGAGTAGTGTCTTTATAGTAACTGATCTGTTGATTCAGTGATTCATAAATATTTCCTGGGTGTCTGCTGTATACTAGGATCTGGACTGGGTGCTGAGAGTACAACCATGAATGAGATGGACCCAGTCCCTGCCTTTGAGGAGCTGTGTGGAGACTGCAACCTCCACAGATAGATGTGCTGCAGTACCACAGAGACTGTGAAAGAGGTATGACAGAGGACAGTGGTGCAACAGGTAGAACTGGTATATTATTCTCCAGGGAAGCATTGCTTTGGGAAAGGAAGATTATGATGGCTTAGGTAAGGAGTGAAATGTCATCCTGTGCTGAAAAGGGTTGATAAGTGACCTGAAACAGCTTCGTGTTCTTGGTAACCAAACAATTAGTTCAGCTTAGCAAAACAAATGATATAAAAGAGGGGTATGGAGCTTGGCGAGAACGAGCCAAGATACATAGAACAGCATCAATACTTTATTCTTTGCAGGGGGTGTGGAAGTGGAAAGCACTGAAAAGTTTTCAAAGGAGAAACAATATGGCCAGATCGAAGATTTAGCAATAGTCTTCCTATATTTTTTGTCATGAAAGATTCTAGAGACTCAGAATTTGATTCTTTTATATTTGATTATTTTAAAAAATTACCACTTTGCTGGATCATGAAGCTGGAGGCCAGAAGCAGAAAGAAACTCTGACAGAGCTGAGGTTTGCAAACAACAAATTTCTGTTGTGGGGATTAATATTTTAAAATCTGGTGTTTGTGCTATTTTTCTCATTATATACACCTGTTGGGTTGCCAAGAAACTGTTTAGCAACATGTTGCAGACTTTCAATTCAGATATTTGCTCTTCACTCCCCTTGCAATTAATGGCAAAGAACAGAGCCTTTTTTATATAGTTATAGTCAGGAGATATCTGGTTTAGACCAAGCAAACATTTATGGATGGAGAGATTGATTCATGTATATATGTAAAGGTACTGAGAGGTGTAAGAGGTAGGAGGATAAATAAAACATGAATCCTGCCCTGACAGAGCTAGTAGTCTTGAGTGTGAGTTAGACAAACAAATGGTCATTTACCCTTTGGTGGGGAGAGGGCAATAATATGGATAAGCAGCAGAGAGCACACACAAAAATAGGGGCCCCTGGTACAGACTAGGGAGGACAGGCAGGTACTCAGAACAGATAATCTCTGAACTAAGGCTTTGAAGATGAGTAGGAATAAAATGAGCCAGTGAAGAAGGGGAGGTGGAGAGGAAAAGGTAGAGAATGGATTAGTTTCTAGATGGAAAGAACTGGATGAAAAAATGATAGGTGAGGGGAGACTCTGGTGTATTTTTGTAAATACACGTGTAATTTAATGTGACTATTGTTCTTTCTTTTTATTTATAGAACCCTTATTTTTATGATACTGATTACCAGGGGACCAGGTACTCAGAATTAAATTCTGATTTGTTTCAGGGAGGTGCTACTATAATGAAAATAGTACTGTCCTTCGAATAAGACACCTATCCATTCATTCTCTAAACAATTATTGATGACTCTTGCATGCTAAACATTGTGTTCATGCTGAGAATATCCTCTTTTATCTAAATGTATGAAGTTGGACAAGGCTGCTAATTTTTCTGAGACTTAATTCCACATCTGGAAAATGGGACATTAATATAAGGTTCATATGATTGTTTTGAGGATTAAATTACATTACAGATATATGAATATTTTTGCAAATTCTAAAATACAGTCCTAACATTTTTCATATTAATAATGTTACATGTGAGAAAGTTATTTTGATGAACTGAAATAAAACCTGTTATTGAGAGAAAAACTTACAGAGGTCAAAGAGGAATAGTTGAGTAGCCATTCCCTAGGTACACCTTAATACTTTGAACCTAGCAAATTAAAACAAAAAATTTTCCCAAATATTATCTTCTGTTCTTTAACAACCCTATCTCTTGAAACTTTTCTTTTCTACTATAAAACGAAGATAAGAATACCTATCTCATGGGGTTTTGGGGGGGAAATGAGGCAATGTATATGATAGTAATTTATCTCTGTGTTTGGCACTCAATATGTTTTCAGTAAACATTTGTGTATTCTGAATCTGAGCAAAAATAAGAGATTTGCTTTAGAGTTGTGAGTAAGCAAAGTATCATTTTAGATTTTGTTTTTACCTGTTCAGTGAAGGCAGAGAATTGTCAAATATGGTCCCAAGACTTCAAGTATATGCAGATAAAATGTTCAGTGGCAAAAACAAACAAACAATCAAACAAACAAAAAAACCCAGATGGGGATTATTATTTTGGTATCTAATTCTGAAAGATAAGATTTAGGTTTCTCTATTGTGATTGTCAGAATTCTTCCAGCCTTGACCCACTGTCTGGTTACAAAGCCAGTCCCACATGTTTGGTTATTTGTTATAGTAGCACCCCACTATCATTACCATATATTAGTGACTTAATACATACATATTTATTATCTCACAGTTTTCATGCGTCTGGAGTTCAGATGTGGCTTAGCTGTATCTTCTGCTTGAGATCTTATGAAGCTGTAATTAAGGTGTTGGTCAGGTTGGATTATTTGGAGGCTTGACTGGGAAAGAATTTTCTTCTAAGTTCAAAAGGGTACCTGCAGTTTTCCCATGATGGCTGCTTATTTTATCAAAACAGCCAGGAGTGTCTCTAGAGTGAGTCTCCTAGCATGACAGAGTCTTATATAATGTAACATAATTACATGTGTGACATTCTTCCATTCTTGTTATATCAGTTTTTTAAGTTCATTGAGAAATAATTGCCAAATAAAGTTGTGACATATTTAAAGTGCACAATGTCATAATTTGATATATGTATACATTATAAAAAGATTCCCCATATTGAGTTAATTAATACATGCATTGCCTCAAATATTTACCTTTTTTCTGTCAGAACAGTATTTTTCTCTTAGCAAATTTCAATTATATAATACAGTGTTACCAATTATAGTCACCCTTTTCTGCATAAATCCTCAGATCTTATTCACCATGTTAGCTGAAAGTTTGTACTCTTACCAGTGTCCCCATGTTTTTCCCTCTCCCAGCCCCTGGCAACTACTTTTCTCCTCTCCCTCTAGTTCTATGAGTTTGACTTAAAAAAATTTTTTTTTACATATGAGATCATACAGTATTTGTCTTTCTCTGTCTGGCTTATTTCACTTAGCATAAAAAAATTTGTATTCAATTTTTAAAAATCATACTGCCCAGCACTTCCCCTCCCCAGTATGAATCCTCCACTCCAAGTGGCTGGTTCACTTGCTGTCTCCTCACAAAGTGCTTCTCTGCTCATGGTGCTCAGTACACGTGACATATTTTATCCTTTCTCCCCACCCTGCCTCGTCCTTCCCAGCTCAGGTGCTGTGGGCCTCCTTCCTGCACATCTTCTTTGGCCACTCACAGCCTTCACTCATTTTTATTTTGTTGAACTCCACTGCCAAAGAAAGGCAAGGCCAGAAAAATCAAACCTGTTTGAAAAGGATGTATGTAAAATACCAGGCTCCTATAACTATACCAAATGGACTTTGTTATGTAGATTTTCTTCTGTGAAATTGGGAGGAAGACTTCAAGAAGCAAAGCAGGAGTCAAAGACAAAGGAAGTACAAAGTGCATGTTAGAAGACTCAGGGTAAAGCAAACAGAGCGACGCTGAACAAATGTAGGCCATATTGCTAGAGAGGAGATTTGAGGTGTATGTGGAAGGCTGGCTCAGAAACTAATGGAAACAAAACTTGATATATCCTGATGTTTCTTAGATTAGCATCCATTAATGTGCTCTTAAAAGTTAATGTTTGAAATTAAATACATGTTGTAGAAAAATCATACATACAGATAAGCAAAAGGAAGCAAATGTATATAATCCATTTACTTATATATAATCGTTAAAGTTTTAGCTAAATATCCTTACAGATTTAGATAGGAATGATGATTTACAAAACTTGGGCTATACTATTTTGTTTGTTTGTTTGTTTTTTGCTGTCAATATAGTATTACTTTGTAAGTAAGCACTCATTACCGGAAATTTAGTTTAGGTTATTTGTACTTTCATAGTATTTTTTGCTGTAAGCAACATATCCTAGACCATACTCATCTAAATGTATTTGTACACATCTTTATTATTTCTCTAAAATAAAGCCTAAAAGTGCAATTGCTGGGTCAAATGAATTGTACTTTAAAAGATTTTAAAATTATGTATCGTCAAATTGCCCTCTAGAAATGTTTCTGCCAATTTATATTCACCATGCAGTGAATGAAAATAACATTTTCTGAATCTTGGACAACATTGTTAATTATTATCTGGCTTCATTACCAGTTTGTTAGGTAAAAAAAAAAAACAGTGTTTTTATTTTTATTTTTTAATTTACATTTCTTTAATTACTGGTGAGTTTCAATACTTTTGTATCTAAGTTTACATTCTCCTGGCCAATTGTCTTTTCATGATTTCCACTCATTTTGATGTTGATGGTAATTATCTGTTTGACTCCATTTTTTCTTAGGAAGAAAAATTTTTCCAATTATTATGTGTTGTACTTGATAAAGGCTAATCTCACTGATTTTTATCCAAAGTACAAAAAATCCGAGCAAAATTTTAGATTATTTTTGACCCTAACAAAGAAAAAATACACACATAAAACTTTCAGCTCTCTCAAGCAACACATTATTCCTGAAAATGTGCACCTGAGGAGAGTGAAGAATTTCTTATTGAGATATGACCACAACAACCTCTCATTCTCTTTTGCTTACTCATTGTTTTTTTTACTGTTTTTATTGTCTGATAATATTATTTAAAAATTGTGTTGCAGTTTAGGAATTCAAAAATAGAAACATTCTTAAAAGTATAATACAACAATGATATAAAGAAAACTAAATAAATATTTTACAGGTTGCAATTACTGGAAAATTAGCTATAGCCACAAAAAAGAATTAAAAATTATTCACTAAGTATTCTTCTGAAACATTATTGCACTGAAATGGATGAAAAGTTGATGAAAGGATCAGTGAAAGAAATTAGTACTGAAAATTCAATGGCAGGCAGAAAAGGAAGCATGTGAATGTCATATGATCACTTACTATATGTTTTGTAAATATTTTTCTTAGTCTTTTTGCATTTTCACGGTTAACTTTCTCTTTTCTGCTGATTTAAAAATATTTTTAGTTAAATTAGTTGATAGTAAGTAATTTTCTTATAATACTTTTGTGTTGTTTTAATTTTATTTTTAAGTATATCTGTAATGTATATTAATGCACAGAAGATGAGGTAGTTCGACACATTTTTTCCCAAATGGTTAGCCAAATGTTATTAGCCTTTATTAACTAATCTATTTTTTCCCAACTGGTTTCAAATGCTGTCTTTTTTATGTATGAATTTCTTTTGTACACTTGAGTTAGTTTATGGATTTTCTACTCTGTTTCATTGAACTGTTTTTTTGATACATATAATGTAATGTTTCCTGTACTCTCATTTTTTAAGAAGTGTAAATATCCAGAAAGGCAAGACATCAAATGATATATTCTTAAAGTGTCTGATTCATTCCAAATTGCTTTATTTTTTATGTTACTAGTTACTCTAAATCAGTACCAGAGAATAAAAACAAGAGCAATTTAGTCAAGATCTGGTGTTGGATGATTTTTACCTGGAATCCTAGGCCAGGGGATTTTGCAGATAAAAAAGTATAACTGATTTTCATTATCGTGCTTGAGCTGTTGATGTATAGTCCAAGCCCTGAAAATTAAAGATTATATCATATCATAATTCTTCTTGCATCTAGACAGAACTTGGCCTATTTTAAATTTTAGTAATATTTTAAATACATAATCTTATCTTTGTCTCAATGTGTAAATATTTTCCTGATGTTCCATTTGAATAACCTTTTTTCCATCAGCAGTACTGTCAGCTTCATGGTGTGATCTGCTTGGACTGGTTCCTGGAAGACCGAAATGTGACATTTGCACAAAGTAGGTCAGATCTTGCCAGATTAGGTGGAGATTCTCGCAGGGGGAGTTCAGCTTCATAAACCCTTGCAAGATTCTCCTCAGTCTGGAAAGGTCTTCCTCTGCAAACAGGGGCTCTCGTACCTGCTTGATCCAACCGTAGTCCTCTTCTGTCTGGGAAGGTCGTCTTTTTTGATCAAGTGCTACCATGCATATCCTTGACCAAAGAACAGACCTCTTCTGTCTAGAAATGTCATTTTTGGGTGATGTGCTACTTGCAGGCACTTGACTGAAGACTTATTCTCTCTCAGGGAAGTTTTTTTCTTTAATCAAGAACTTGGTTTTGGGCGGGGCATGTGTAAAGCAGGCAGCAGCAAAGGCTGCTGGCTCACTCGGTCATATCAGCTGAATTGGTGGTATTATAGCCTGAGGGGAAAATGCAATGTGGAGTTACAGATATTATACCCTTTTGTGTCTGGATGTAAATCTGTTTTGTTTGTTTGTTTGTTTGTTTTGTAAGATGCTTTTCAGACTGATCAATTTAGAAAAATATTAAATTCTATATTAAGAACATTGTTATCTTAGCCATATTGTGGCATTCTGACTTCTGTTCTGTGGCCATACATGATTTCTGTCCCGTGGGTTCTTTTCTTTTTTGTAAAATAATGATGATGCCTACCTCACAGGGCTGTTGTGAGGATTTAATGAATTAACAAATATACAGCAGTAGAAAAATGCATTTTAATTAATGCTCAAGAAATCTTTATTACAGTTGTGGTTAAACTCAGGAAGTTGCATTGTAGAAATATGACCCTTCTTTAGATACCCTGGATCCTGCCCTTTGGTGATATCCCAAGATCTGTAGATTCTGTGCTTCAGCTCATTTCCAACTCCATGCCCAACACACAGTGTGATTCCATGCTGTGCAGGATGGGGTTGAGGGTATGCAGTTGTTGAAAGCCATGCTAAAGGTCAGGACTTTGTAATATGTTCAAATTACTAAGGTCAAGGTAAAACAGAGTCGGAAACTTGGCAGATGAGCCTCTGAGAGAAAGCATGGATGCTGAAGCCAGCAAGCATAGTCTCAAGAATCATGTAAGACCCCAGAGAAATCTGGATGATATACCAGCCACATATGTAGAAATCTGATGAGATATTTATGATTGTGATAATCCTCAGGAGTTGAAAGGATTAGAGCAAAACTGGAAGGAGGATAGATTGGAGACTATAGCACTAAGAAAATCTTGGCTTTATAATCCAAAACCTTAAAATCTCTATGTAGGAAGGGATCTTAGTAGTTATCTAATTCAGGCCTTAAGGTAGTGTTTAAAGCTTCCTTATAGCTGGAGTGCTGAGAAGGGAACATGGAAACAAAAATGGGATAAGTAAGCACAAGGAGATTGAGGACCATTGGGAACGGGCCATCATGTGAGTGGGGATGGAAAGTTTTGATAACAAACAAAATTTAGCATTTGTGTCTGTGGCTTGCTTTAAAAACATGGAGCATGGAGCATGACTAGTTTGAAGGTGCACGCTGAGTTCAAAGGGCCAGAGTTGGAACAGTGGGAGCCCAGGACCCAGATTGAAGAATAGTAGGAACATGCGTTATCTGACTGGAAGTGCATGTGTGAAGGATGAGGGAGAAGTGCTGAGCAGAACACAGAGGCTCATAAGCCACTGACTTGGGAGAAAGCCATCTTATGGATCTGCAATAACTTCTAGGACCTATACACAGACTAGGTGAGAGGTAGGAGTTAGAACACTGGCAGGACTTTGTTGTGGAATGCTAGAAACAATAGTGCCTCAAGAGAGTATAATACGTACAGTCTCCAGAAAATATGAGAACTGTGTCCAGAGGGCAGAAAACCTGCGGTGGGTTTTCCTGAAACTCATAACGATGTGAAGAGAAATGTGAGTCCAATAAGTGTCCAGCTCAACGGCTGGAGACTACACCATGCAGCATGGAAAGGGAGTAGTGAAATGTACACAGGATTGAAAATATATAGACCTGGGTTTGAATATCTGGGCTATCACTTGGAAGTCATGTGACCTTGGCAACAGTGAAAGTTAATCAAGGTAATGTACTCAAAGCGTGCAGGACAATGTCTGGCATAGAGTGGGTATTCAGAAAATAGTGAGTCTTGATTCGCCATGCATCATTCAAGTTAATTTAACTAAATTGAATTGAAGGTGAAATAACCTGGTCAAAGGGCCCAGTAACTTTTCTTGCTTTGTGGTGTATCACAAAGGCATAATCCTCAACTGGAGTGGTATGCAATTAAACTGTAACTTGGAAAAGCAAGATACCTGATTTTATAATTACTTGGTTAATGAAGATAAAACAAGTTGGAAAAGGAGGGGAGTGATTATTTCTGAACAACAAGATGTTCAAATTGTACTAAGTTGTTACATAGTGAAAAGAGTTTAAACTTTGTTATCACATAGACCTGAATTTGAATCTCAGCCATGTGACTTAGGGCTGTGTAATACTCAGAATAAACCAGACTATGCTGCAGCATAACATAATAAATTTTATTTCCTGAGAATGTTTTATGTGCTAGGCATTGTTTCAATTACCGATCATTTAATATTTAACAAGGCAAACATGGTCCTGCCTGCCTCGATAGAGCTAACGGTCTACTTTGCTTCAGGACACAATTCCCTTGGCGGAGCTTAAAGTTATAAAGATGAGGGAAACAGATTTCTTTCCTCTGAGGGAAAACTGATGAGAAAAGGTTGGTTTTCCTACAATGATGGGAAAGTAACAAAGGACCATATTTCATTCTACAGAGACTGGCCTTGTCTTCATGAATGGTCCTTAGTAGAACTTATTGAAATGGAGCCTATATATCCATATCCTTTAATTGTAACATTGGGTTGAAACAGTAGCGTATGTGCATAGATTTTCTTGTAGGAAATTTGGAAATCATATGTATATCTCCTCTGTTGCTTATACTCTAAAAGTCAGAGCCTCTTATGGGAAGAGACAGATAATCATCAATAGCAATGTGCTATCATAGGAAAGCCATGGCATTTGAATTACATACACCTGAGTAAAGATCTGCTTCAGTCTCTTGATAGGTGCGTGACTCTGATACATCATAAAGCTAGTCAGAACCTCAGTTTCCTTATCTGAAAAATGGGGATAACAATAACTACCTCACAAGTTGTGAGAATTAGATATTATGTAAATATGATACATGTAAAGCAGTGAGAATGGTGCCTGGTACTAAGTAGGCATATAGTGAATTGTAGTTATTCTTTCTTTTTTGAAAAGTCACACTCATTTTAGGTTTGTGACTGTCCCACAAAAAATACCTTTAGTAATTCTCATACTTTCATCCCTGGGCTTTGGAACTTAAAAGCCCTAGAGTAGGGTTGGTTCCTTTTGTTACCCTTTTAGTAGAGTCTAGGGAATGGGGACATCATGGAATGTCCAAGTAAAAAGGGATCCTAGAGATCATTAGTCACATCTGTTTGCTTTGCTTTGCTTTGTTTTGCCTTGCAGATGAAAAAACTTAAACTCAGAGAGAGAAAGTGATATACCTAATGTCACAAAACAAGTGAGCCAGATGTAAACACATCCCAGTCTACTGCCCTCAGCAGCAGGTCCTCCAAGCAGGAAAACTTGCAATGATTTAGATGCAGGGACCCTTTGTTTCTTACCCCAGTGGAGTCACTGTCC
Organism: Furipterus horrens; assembly: GCF_987537825.1. Lineage (NCBI taxonomy): Eukaryota > Metazoa > Chordata > Mammalia > Chiroptera > Furipteridae > Furipterus > Furipterus horrens. Next base: position 34,031,108 of record NW_028327173.1, on the reverse strand, counting down.
AGAGGCACTAAATTTCTCTAATAGTATCCAAATTGAAAACCAAAAATATTAGCTCATATATAGTTTAGAGGCTGACTATGGGAATAGAGGAAGTAGTACACGTGAGGTGAGGAATTTTAAGTCATTCATTGAGTCCTCTGTGTTAGATATTCAGTTGGATGTTTATATATTTTATTTGCTTTTCAAAATTTAGGTATTTTTATTTCCTTTATCTTATAGGTGTGACAACTGATGTACCAAACACTTATGTAATCTGTCTAGTCATTCTGCCAGTATAAGATAGATCCAGGATTTAAACGTAGGCAGTCTGACATCAAAGCTCATGTTCTTAATCATTTTATATTTACTCTGTTCAGGAAGATAGCAAATGGTAGGGTGGTTTACTTGCCCAGCATTGTCTGGGACTGCCTCAGTTTAAGCATGGAAATTCCTGAGTCCAGAAGGCCTCAGTGCAGTGCAAACCAGATATCTATGCTATCCACGTGTGAATCCATTCATTATCACATAGGATGATGCATGTGTTTCCTTAATACAAAAATACTGTGTGATTTTAGGAGTTCAGAGAGGTGGCAGTAGTATACTGAAATCAGTACTGAAAGGAACATCTGAAGATGGAGAATCTGAGGATTCTTTTGTACTTACTAGCTTTTAGACAGCTACTTCACCCCTCTAAGCCTTAACATTACATCTATAAAAGGAGTTTTTGCAAGTTCTGAATGAAGGAATTGTAGAAACTCTTTTAAACATTAACACCCCATCCAAATGTAAGGGAGAATGATGATAGTGCCAAGGGTGATGATGATGATTTATGTTTAATAAAGTAAAATCCCTACTTAGAAATGCTCAGTAGATTTTATTATATACAGAAGCAAGTAGTAATTCCTTATTATTTATTCAGGAAATAAATACTTATTGAATCCTACTATGTGCCAAATATTATGACATAAAGGGCCTTTATGACCTGGCCCAGTTTTCCTCTCTAATCCTATATCTCTCATCTCTCTCACCCTACCCTAATTTCATTCATCTTAGCAGGTTTGCATGTTTCCAAAGCATACGATGCTCTTGTTATGCCTCTATCTATGCCTTTAGTTGCTCCATAAACACCAGAGTTCCTCAAGGCTTTTCTTTCACCCCCTCGCTATACTAATGTTATGCACTCTCCTTTTATGTCCTCATATGCAGCCAGAGCTTCAGCAGAACTTTATCTCTAGCGCTCAACTTTCTGCTGGGAGCCGCACCCCTATTTATATTTGCCCACTACATGTGTACATTTGAACATCGCATATAGACTTCAAGCTCAACTGGTCTAAAACTGAATTCATTATTTCTCTAATTTTATTCTTTCGCCTTTGTTCTGTGTCTTATTCAGGCTGTCATCTCCCCAGCTGGCTGGCATCGAATATGGAAAGGAAACATGAGTTGTGGTTTTTTTTGTTTTTTTGTTTTGATTCTTCTTTATGCCATTCCAATATCCACATATTCATCAAGTCCCACAGATTATATTCCTCATCATCTCTTTTTTTTTTTATATGCTAGCATTTTATTTTATTTTATTTTTTTCCCAGCTTTTCTTTATTGATTATATTGTTACAATAGTTCCAATTTTCTCCCCTTTACTCCCCTCCACCCAGTATCTCCCTCCCCCAGCAATCCCCCCCCCCAAGTCCATACCCATGGTTCGTAAAAAATAACTATCCCTCCCTCTCAGGTATTAAGACCCTTTGTAATCTTGTAAAGGACAATGGGCGAAGGTCTCAAGCTCCTCTAGCTGCTTCAAGCTGGACATGGTCATCGTCCTACCTACCTTTGGGTCCAGAAATCCCTAATAATAGTGGGGGTGTGGAGGGGAGGGTGACCTTCCCACATGGGGAAGGATCGTGCAGACTCCAGGTCAGTTAGCTGTCTCCGGACAACGGCGTGCTTGGTTTAGCAGGCTGGTGTCCTTGTTGTGTTCTGGGGGCAACAGATTTGGCAAAAAGGGTTAAAAGACATCATTCAATCCATAACTACTAGATGACAAAAGGCAGGGATTAATTTTTCAATGTTCCACATTAGGAGAAAAAAAAAAAAAAAGAAAAGGGCTTCTTTGGAGGAAGGTGTGCTAGGCACATCTCGCCTGTCCAAAACCCTTTTGCCCATTATATTTAGTTTGGGCTGAGGGAAATAGTTTATGTTTCCCCCCTCTCAGACCCCTGGACCCTTTCTGTCCAAGCCATTAGGATAGAAAAGAGAAACCAGTTTTAAAGTGAAGCCCACAGACCACCCCATTCTTTACCAACCCAGCCATTTAGTTCAGCCAAACTGTTGAGTCTCCGGAGGCAGCGCTGCAGAGAGGATTAAGTGAGGCTTATGCGTACAGACAATCACTCAGGTAATGCGGTCATAGGCTTATGCCCTTTGAAAACAGAAAACACATGTTAATTTATGTAACATAACCAACAAACAAGTCTCTAAATCTGTAAGACTGTCTTATTGGGAAGACATCCAGTTGCAAGGCACTTGACATTCTACTTGCCTGCAACTTGAATCTCTTTGGTGATATCACAGATATGGTTTAATTTTCAAGTGAAACCATTTTTTAAATGAGAAGAAACTTTTAAGACGGTTAGCTGCCCTACTTTACAGTCTGCCACTGATCATTGTGATTTTCCTTGAAAAATGATTTTTCTCCCTAAGATTACTCTCCTTGTCTTTAAAGGGACTACATTAAGTCCATTTTTAATTTATCCTGTTCATTTGCATAAACATAACAAGAGCAGCAAATGATCACTTACGATCTTTAGTTCTGTTTTGCTGGAACTTATCCAAGGAACATTTAGGGTGACCCTCAGTCTGCTCTTCAGGGCACAGAAGCTGGGCCACATACCTGGCATTCATCCTTGCCTGTACACACCTGTCCTTTCCAAGTCTTTCTGGTTTTCCATTGTGCCTTAAGGTCCCTTCTAGCCATCTTTCAGGAAAACAACCTTCGTTCCTTCCCTGGAGAGATTGCTGTGGACCGCACAACCAACCATGGCAGCAGGCCTTTTATTTCACGGGCTTTTATTACCTTTGAAAGTCATTCCCAGTTCCTCAGGGCTTTTTGGTAACAACCTGAGCCCAAGCATGTCTCCTTTAGGCTTGACATTCCAGTCAAAGGCTTGGTCAAAAAAAGGAACCTCTATTAACAACTGGTCTTATTAGTTCTATGCAAAGAAACTTAAGTCATTACTTACTTGTTTAGAATGCCAAACTCTGGAGAGATCAAATAGGGAAAAAAATATACAACGTGAAGGAAAATCTTTGTCCTAATATTCACTGAACTGGCATTTCCATTCTTCATATTTTCATTTTCCCCCACTAAAAAAATTTTTTTGTTTGTTTTTCCATTACAGTTGTCTCACTTTTTTTTTTCCCCTCTTGCTTCCCTGTACCCTGCCCCTCCCTTCCCCCACATTCAGTCCCCACTCAGTTGCCCATGCCTGTGGGTCATTTATACATGTTCTTTGATTTGACACTTCCCCTTCTTACCCCCTTTTCTCCCTCCCACCTCCCCCCTTGTTACTGTTAGTCTACTCCTTGTTTACATACCTCTGGTTCAATTTTGCTCATTTGTTTGTGTTGTTCATTAGTTTCCTGTAATAGGTGACAGCATAACGTATTTTTCTTTCGTTGCCTGGCTTGTTTCGCTAAGCATAATTCTCTCTAGTTCCATCCATGTTGTTGCAAATGGTAGAAGTTCCTTCTTTCTTTCTGCTACATAGAACTCCATTGTGTAAATGTACCACAGTTTTTTGATCCACTCATCTACAGATGGGCATTTAGGTTGTTTCCAGCACTTGGCTATTGTAAATAGTGCTGCTATGAACATTGGCGTGCATAGGTTCTTTTGAATTGGTGTTTGAGGATTTTTCGGATATAATCCTAGCAATGGAATTGCTGGTTCAAAAGGCAGTTCCATTTTTAGTTTCTTGAGGAAATTCCAAACTGTTTTCCATAGTGGCTGCACCAGTCTGCATTCCCACCAGCAATGCACCAGGGTTCCCGTTTCTCCGCATCCTCTCCAGAACAAGTTGTTTGTTGATTTGTTGATGATGGCCATTCTGACTGGTGTAAGGTGGTATCTCATTGTGGTTTTTATTTGCATCTCTCTGATGGCTAGTGATGTTGAGCATACTTTCATATGTCTATGGGCCCTCTGTATGTCTTCTTTGGAGAAGTGTTTGTTCAGGTCCTTTGCCCATTTTTTAATTGGGTTGTCTGTCTTCTTGGTGTTGAGTCGTATGAGTTCTTTATATATTTTGGAGATCAATCCCTTGTCTGAGATGTCATTGGTGAATATATTTTCCCATATGGTTGGTTTCCTTTTCATCTTGCTGATGTTTTCTTTAGCTGAGCAGAAACTTTTTAGTTTGATGTAGTCCCATTTGTTTATTCTTTTCTTTATTTCCCTTGCTTTAGGAGATATATCAGTGAAAATGTTGCTATGTGGGATATCTGAAATTTTCCTGCCTATTTTTTCCTCTAGGACTTTTATGGTATCACGGCTTACATTTAAGTCTTTGATCCATTTTGAGTTTATTCTGGTGTATGGTGTAAGTTGGTGGTCTAGTTTCATTTTTTTGCATGTCCCTGTCCAGTTCTCCCAACACCATTTGTTGAAGAGGCTCTTTTCACTCCATTTGATGTTCTTTCCCACTTTGTCAAATATTAGTTGACCATATGAACCTGGGTTTATTTCTGGGCTCTCTATTCTGTTCCATTGATCTATATGTCTGTTTTTATGCCAGTACCAGACTGTTTTGATTACCGTGGCCTTGTAGTATAGTTTGATATCAGGTATTGTGATTCCTCCTACTGTGTTCTTCCTCAAAATTGCTGTGGCTATTCGGGCTCTTTTTTGGTTCCATATAAATTTTTGAAGTATTTGTTCTAGGTCTGTGAAATATGTCACTGGTATTTTAATAGAGATTGCATTGAATCTATAAATTGCTTTGGGTAGTATGGACATTTTAATGATGTTGATTCTTCCCATCCATGAGCATGGTATATGCTTCCATTTATTTGTATCTTCTTTAATTTCTTTCTTCAGTGTTATGTAGTTTTCTGAGTACAGGTCTTTTACCTCCTTGGTTAAGTTTATTCCTAGGTATTTTATTTTTCTTGTTGCTATGGTAAATTGAATTTTTCTTTCAGTTTCTATCTCTGAGTTTTTATTGTTGGTATATAAAAATGCCTTTGATTTCTTAATATTGACTTTGTATCCTGCTATTTTGCCGAATTCACTTATTAGGTCGAGTAGTTTTTTTGTGGAGTCTATAGGGTTTTCTATGTACACTATCATGTCATCTGCAAATAATGACAGTTTTACTTCCTCTTTTCCAATTTGGATGCCTTTTATTTCTCTTTCTTGTCTGATTGCGGTGGCTAGAACTTCCAAGACTATGTTGAATAGGAGTGGAGAGAGCGGACATCCTTGTCTTGTTCCTGATCTCAGGGGGAATGCTCTCAGTTTTTGCCCATTGAGTATGATGTTGGCTTCAGGTTTCTCATATATGGCCTTTATTATGTTGAGGTATGCTCCCTCTATGCCCATTTTGCTGAGAGTTTTTATCATAAATGGGTGTTGTACTTTATCAAATGCTTTTTCTGCATCTATTGATACGATCATGTGGTTTTTGTCTTTCATTTTGTTTATGTGGTGTATTACGTTTACTGATTTGAGAATATTAAACCATCCTTGCATCCCTGGGATGAATCCTACTTGATCGTGGTGTATGATCTTTCTAATGTGTTGCTGGATCCGGTTTGCCAATATTTTGTTGAGGATTTTAGCATCTATGTTCATCAGCGATATTGGCCTATAGTTTTCTTTCTTTGTTGTGTCTTGACCTGGTTTTGGAATTAGGGTTATACTGGCTTCATAGAATGAGTTTGGCAGTCTTCCCTCTTCTTGTATCTTTTGGAATAGTCTGAGAAGGATAGGAGTTAGTTCTTTCCTAAATGTTTTGTAGAATTCACTTGTGAAGCCATCCGGTCCAGGGCTTTTGTGTGTTGGGAGTTTTTTGATTACTGCTTCAATTTCACTAGCTGTTATTGGTCTATTCAGACTTTCTGCTTCTTCTTGATTCAGTTTGGGAAGACTATAGGTTTCCAAGAATTTGTCCATTTCCTCTAGGTTGTCAAATTTCTTGCCATACAGTTGTTCGTAATAATTTCTTATAATCCTTTGTATTTCTGTGGTATCAGTTGTGATTTCTCCTCTTTCATTTCTGATTTTATTTATTTGGGTCCTCTCTCTTTTTTTCTTGATGAGCCTGGTTAAAGGCTTGTCAGTTTTGTTTATTTTTTCAAAGAACCAGCTCCTACTTTTGTTGATCTTTTGAATTGTTAGTTTAGACTCTATGTCATTTAATTCTGCTCTGATCTTGATGATTTCCTTCCTTCTACTTCATCTGGGCTTTGCTTGTTGTTCTTCCTCTAGTTCTTGTAGCTGTAGGGTTAAATTTTTTATTAGATATTCTTCTAGCTTTTTTAGGTAGGCCTGTATTGCTATGAACTTTCCTCTTAGGACTGATTTCACTGTATCCCATAGGTTTTGGGTTGTTGTGTGTTCATTATCATTAGTTTCCAGAAACTTTTTGATTTCTTCCTTGATGTCATTGTTAACCCATTCATTATTTAATAGCATGTTATTCATTCTCCATGAGTTTGAATGTTTTTGAGTTTTTTCCTTGAGGTTGATTTCCAATTTTAAGCCATTGTGATCTGAAAAGATGCTTGATATAATTTCAATTTTCTTGAATTTGTTAAGGCTTGTTTTGTGTCCTACCACGTGGTCTATCTTTGAAAATGTTCCATGTGCACTTGAGAAGTATGTATATTTTGCTTCTTTGGGGTGAAAACTTCTATATATATCGACTAAGTCCATTTGATCTAGAGTGTTGTTCAGTGCCTCAATATCTTTGGTGTTTCTTTGCTTTGAAGATCTGTCCATTGTTGACAATGGGGTGTTAAAGTCCCCTACTATGAGTGTGTTGTTGTCTATATCTTTCTTGGAGTCTTTCAAAAGTTTCCTTATATATTTGGGTGCTCCTAAGTTGGGTGCATATATATTTATAAGGGTTATATCTTCTTGATGGATTTTTCCCTTAAGTATTATGAAATGCCCTTCTTTGTCTCTTTTTATGGACTTTGCTGTGAAATCTGTTTTGTCTGATATAAGTATTGCTACCCCGGCCTTTTTTTCATGCCCGTTTGCTTGAAATACTTTTTTCCATCCCTTCACTTTCAGTTTGTGTAGATCTTTTGTTCTAAGGTGGGTCTCTTGTAGACAGCATATATGTGGGTCATTCTTTCTAATCCATTCAGCTACCCTATGTCTTTTAATTGGAGCGTTTAATCCATTTACATTTAAGGTTATTACCGATAAGTACTTATTCATTGTCATTTTTCCCCTTTGTGCTCGTGTTCTTCTCTGTCTCTCTCTGTTTCTTTATCTTCTTAGAGCAGACCCTTTAGCATCTCTTGCATTGCTGGTTTGGTGGAGATGTATTCTTTTAGCCTTCTTTTGTCTTGGAAGCTCCTTATTTCACCCTCCATTTTGAATGAGAGCTTTGCTGGGTATAGTATTCTAGGTTGTAGGCCTTTGTTTTTCATTGCTTGGAATATTTTTTGCCATTCCCTTCTGGCTTGTAGTGTTTCTGCTGAGAAATCTGATGATAGCCTTATTGGAGTACCCTTGTATGTTATTAGTTGTTTTTCTCTTGCTGCTTTTAGGATTCTCTCTTTGTCTTTGAATGTTGCCATTTTAATTATGATGTGTCTTGAGGTGGGCCTGTTGGGGTTCATCTTCATTGGGACCCTCTGTGCTTCCTGGACTTGCGTGACTCTTTCTCTCATCATGTTAGGGAAGTTTTCTGTCATTAGTTTTTCAAAGAGGTTTTCTATCCCTTGCTCTTCTTCTTCTCCTTCTGGAATTCCTATGATACAGATATTATTGCGTTTCATGTTGTCCTGCAGCTGTCTTAGAATCTCTTCGGTCTTGTTCAGTCTTTTTTCATTTTGTTGCATTGTCTGGGAGTTTTTGTGTAGGTTGTCCTCCAGCTCGCTGATATGATCTTCTGCTTCCTCTAGCCTGCTTTTAATTCCTTCTACTGTGTTCTTCAATTCAGAGATCGTATTCTTCATTTCCTCCTGGCTCTTATTGATAAGTTCTATGTCCTTTTACATGCTCACATAATTTTCTGTGAGTTCCTTGTAGTTTTTCTGGAGTTCTTTGTGGTTTCCGCCGAGCTCATTCAGCTTCTCCATAATCCATGTTTTGAATTCCATATCTGATAGTTCGCTTCCCTCTATTTCATTTAGCACTCTTTCTGGGGATTCTATCTTTCCTTTTGATGGGAGGTTGTTTCTCTGTCTCCCCATTTTTTTGACTCCTATTGTTTGTTGGTGCTTCTTAGAATGATCTGCACTTCCTGGATCTGCCTCTGGTGGCATCAGATCATGTACCAGTCTGGCCCTAGGCAGCCTGTTGGAGACTTCCAGGGATCTACTGCTGTTGTCTGTCTTCTTTGATTGTTAATCTATTCAATCTGTGATTAGCTGTCAGGCTTAAGGACTTTGGGTGTGGCAGCTTAATTCCTGTAGGCAGGGCTTTTGCTTCCCCTCAGGCTGACGCCACTTGGAGGGGAATGGTCTACCCACAGTACTGTGGATGAGTCAGCACTGGGACCCAGTCGGCTGCTCCTCCAGTTCTCCCCTCAAAGCCACCGTGCCAAACTCTCCCCAAGTGTCTCCAGTCCTCTCTGCCTTCCCTCTGCTTGAGCCCAGGGTAAGTGGGGGCCAAAATATTTTTGTATGTGATCCACTTAAGAGCTCTTTTTCTCCTGCTGTTTCTCACCGGCTAGCAAGAAACCCTGTGGCTTTTCGCTTTTCACAGCTGATACTATTTTACTTTCCACTCTGTTGCTGTAGGCTGGGAAGCCCAGCTGGGGGTTTAGACCCTGCCCTTCTCAGGGGGAATCCCCGGCTGCTGAGCTGTTTCTCAGTCCCTTCAGCTGCCACCCGTGTGAGCCCAGCCAGCCCTTCCGCGTCTCCGCACTCCCTACCGGTCAAGTTGTGATGTAGCGGCCTTTTCTGTCTCTCCGTGGTTATAAGACTTCTCTCCAGCGAGTGTTTGTTTGGTTATTCCAGATGATTTCTCCAAAATTAAGTTGTAAATCCAGACTGGTCCTGGGAGGAGGTTAGTGTAGCTTCCACTTACTCCTCCGCCATCTTGGATCTCCCCTCATCATCTCTTAAAAGCACTTTCTACTCTCCAACTCCATTACTACAGTCTTATTTCAGGCTTTCACCTCTTTTCAACTAGCTTACTTAGGTTTCTTCCTAGACTTCTCGTGTTTGTGGTTTTTTCCTCCTCGTTACTGCCTCTCACTCCAGTTTTGCAATTTATCCTCAAAATTGTTGACATAATAATCTTTCTAAAATAATATACTGATTTTGTAACTTTTTAGTCCATAACTATTTATAACTCTGTAGTATTCAAAATATAATTCAAATTCTGGTGCTTCCCATACAAGGCTTTTTATGACGTAAATGTCTCTCTCTCTAACTTCATCTCCTATCACTATCCCACCCCCACCCCTATTTATTCATACACATACAAGACTCTGACCATAAAGAATACTTTTCCCCATCTACCAACTATAAGATTTCTAACTTCCTTATTTTAGAAGTCTATTCTTCCCCCCACTTTTAAAATCTGTCTAGCATTCTTTTTACTCATCTTATAAATGTCAATTACTCTGGAATCTTTTCCTGATCAGGAAAATGTTTAGATGCCACCTAAATGTTTTGTGCTCCCACAGCTGTATGTTTGACCCCAATCATTCTGTATATTAATTGCTTAATTACCTATCTCCCCTACAGGTCAGTGAGCAATATGAGGGAAGGGATTATGTTTTAGTCATATCTGTTATCTAGCGTAAGACCTGGTACATAGCAAATGTTTCCAAAGCATAACTGAATGAATGGGCCAGGTTTAGATAGGCTAATACTTCAGAGACTGGTCATAAGGAGTGAAGAGGGAGCTTGGAAGAGCTAGAGACACTGGCAAGTTTGTGGGGCTAAATTATGTAGAGGTGCTATATTAATTAGAATTCTTTCCTTGCAAGTGACAGAAACCAAAGTAGCTTGAGAGATTATTTAATGTTAAAAAAGGAGTTTATTAAAAGATACAAGAGTAAGATCATATGTTATTTGTCTTTCACCGGCTGGCTTATTTCACTTAGCATAATATTCTCCAGTTCCATCCATGCTGTCACAAAAGCTAGGAGTTCCTTCTTTCTTTCTGCTGCATAGAACTAAGTAAACTAATGAACAAAATAGCACCACCGGCATGGACACGTGGAACAGACCGACAGTGTCCAGAGGGGAAGAGAGGAGGGGGATAATGGTGGAAAGAAGGGAAAGGGACTAAAGCGTGTGTATGAATGATGCTTGGACATGGACAGCAGGGGGGAGTTAACTGTGGGAGCGGGGGGGGATGGGTGTAGGAGGGCAAAGGGGGGAAATTGGGACAACAATAATAGAATAACAATAAAATGATAAAAAAAGAAAAGCAGCTGATGAGCAAAAGAAAAAAAAAAGATACAAAAGTGTAGTTATACCCCATGAAGCATTTTGAAACTTATTAAATACCCTTTGTTCCTTAATTCAGGTATCATTCTTCTCTGTTTTACCCTCCAGACAGCTTTCTCTGCTTTTGCTTCCCAAATGACAGAATGTGGTGACCACACAAAAATCCCACATCATGTTGGTCATTGAGCCCCAAGCATCATATTTCCTGGGCATCTCTAAAATCGGTCACTTGGTAAGGAGCTACATACCCAGATACAAGCTGTCTATCCTAATTTTGATTTCCTAATAAAGAAAATATGATTAGCCTAATTCAGTCAATCAACTGTGAAGATGCAGGCTAAGATTACCCAGTGCAAACTTGCTGCTGCAGGTCCACCTGTTTGCACCAGATAGCCAGAAGTCTAATTCTTGATAACCCAGACCAAGTATTTTTTTATCTGCTAGTGTTAAAGTATTTCTAGGTTGAAGCAAATCTAGTTGCATATTTCATGGTAAGCAGTCTCTTCATTCTGGCTAGAGTTACAGATGAGAAGGATCCTAGCCAGTAGATGAAGAACAGGGAACAGTGGCAAATTCCCCTGGGGGATGAGCTGACCAGAGTTATTAGAGTTGCAGCCAGTTTTAGTCAAATGGGATAGGATTTCAAGTAGGGCTTCATTCTTATGGGATTTGTTTTAAGAGAGAGGGGGAAGGAGAAAGAAAGAGAGGAAGATAAGAGAGAGAAACATCCATTGGTTGCCTCTTGCACATGCCCCAACTGGAACCGAACCTACATACCAGGCATGTGCCCTGATCAGGAATTGAACCCACGACCCTTTCGTATAATGAGACGATGCTCCAACCAACAGAGCCACACTGGCCGGGGCTTATAAGAATTCTTATTGGTATCAGAAGTGAAAACAAGAACTTGGTAACTTGTATGGAATGAATTTGGCAGCCACAGGGGAAGTAGAAGGAAGGCTGTAAGTAAATAGAGGCTCAGGAGCCCGCATTTAATGAAAACTCATTTCATGTTTGTTGATTAATGAATGAATAAGTAGTACCTACTTCAAGGCACTGAGCACTGAGCTTAGGACTGTAAGCCTAATTCCATATCCCACTTTCTGGTATGGATAGGGCTCTCTGTGCACATGCTTCATGCTTGTGGGCTTCATGAATGGACAAGACTAAGTTTTAGGCTGCAGATCTACAGGACCTGACACCTGAGAAATTACCATGGAGGAAAAGCACTGTGCTCTCCCTTAGCACTTGATTCTTTTTCTTTTTGAGGACTGAAAAGTCTGAGTTGTAGTTAGTGGCATAGAGTATGTCAACCTCGCAAGCTTCTGGCAGTCAGGGACAGGTTTTATTTGTGTATTTTTTATTTTTAGCACAGGGTCTGGCACAGAGTTGTTACTCAGCCAGTGTTATTTAAATAAAAGAAAGGGTAAATAATTTTCAGGTATAATATCATTAATCTAATATTTGCTTTCTTCTTAAATCATGACATATTAAAGTACATCTGTTTTCTCAATATATCTGGCTGCTGTCTGACTTCATTTTAGAAAATGTACTTCTACTTTTTACCTTGCTTTTACCTTTAAGGAGTTGCTCCAATATTACACAGTAAATGCTATTTCTGGTCAATTAGATATCATGTGCAATGTCAGACACGAGAATAAATATTTCTCTTCAGAAAAATAACTTCTGCCCTGTTGTAATTGATGTTCATGGACAGAACTATGTCATTTCGTATGTTCTGAACTCTTTGTCATCCTCTGCTGAACACTTATTCGACTGTCTTTCTAGACATTGATTTGTCACTAGGGATGAGGCATTTTTTTAATGATGCATTTAAATGTGATGTGTTACAGTGGATAAAAAGCCACTGGAAACTGGCATCTTTGCTACCTGCATGTCTATTTTTATGTTTGTCCTAAAAGAGGAGTTTCCCAAAGGTCAGTAAACATAGTTGACTAGGTGCTCCTTTTTTTGTTGTGTCTTCTTGAGCAAGGGCAGTTTATATTCTACAACTTTTAATGCATTGTTCTAGTCACAGTTTAAAAGTTTCTGCCTTTATGCACGTGAACAATCTCTGAAGTTAGTGTTCCAAGATACAGAGTACAAGTGTAAGATCAAGGGCAACAGCAGCACAAGAGGCCAGACTCTCCACATTTGTTCTCTTTATATCTTTTTAATAGTTTAACATTGAGTTTTCAGTAAGGTAGTGCTATTTGATCAAAGTTTTCTCCCTTTACAGTGAAACCAAGGCCTCGCTTTGCATCAAGAGTCCATTTGTTCACATAATAGGTATTTATTGAGCAGTTGCTAATCCTGAAAACCAGGAGCCTGCTATTCCTTATGTAGCCATCTACTCAGCCACACTAGGTTTCTGTGGAGTCCCTCCTGGGGGCCAACGGGCCAATGGCATCCTCTTTCTTTTTGTGAAGTTTGTACTCCTAATTTCTGTCTGGTTTCCCTCCTGGGATCAGGGAGAGCTCCTTTCCTCCCTTTTCATTAAGATGTAGGTAAAGTAAAGGAGAGCTTGGCTCTATGCTCCCTTCCTCTGGGCTCCCGTTTTTTTGATGCCCAAACTGGAGGCTACTTATGGCCTGTTTATCATTTCTGCTGTATGGAAGAAAGAGAGAAGAGGTTGCATTACAAGGAGAAAATATTCTCTTACCCTCTCAATTCTTCCACTTCCAGCTACACATTCTCTCTATCACCAGGATAGCCCTTGTTCTGAGATTTTGTTTTGATCTAAGTCACAGAACCTTTTTTCCTTGGACATACAGTTAGTGAGGATGCAGCCATGTTTCAGAATGCTGAAGTGAAGAAGTGTGTCTTTCTCGTCAATACTCTATGGCAGGACCAGTATAAGTTCTGTGAAGATTAAAAGGAGATAAAAGTATCATTCTTTTAAGAGCTTATAGCCTTTTAGGAGTAACTTCTATAAACAAATACTTATAATGTAAAGTGTCAATTGTTATAATAGGGTACATAGAAGACACCATGAGGTACCAAGGTTGGAGTGACTGATACTGTCTGAAGAGATTAGGGAATGCTTCAGAAAGGCAGTGGGGTTTGAGCTGTTTGAGAAGGAATTTGACAAGCCTCTTTTTATGTCCTTTCCTGAGATAGAGCACAGAAGTGGGAAAGAGGGATGGCACCTCCTGGAGATAATAATTCCATGAGGCACTGGGGCCCATTGGTTAAGGACATAAACCCTGGAGTCAAGCTATAAGGATCTGATACTAGTTCAACCACTTACTAGTTCTATAAAGTTAATGTCTGGTGCCTCAATTTTCTCATCCATAAAATGGAGATGTGAATAAGAAGACCCACCTCACAAGATTGTTTAAGAGTAACATATATAACATTTAGAATAGCATATGGCACATAGCAAGCAACATTTTTATCATGACTGTGTGGCTGGTAATTGTGACAGCGGAGATTTCACAGTAAGGCAGGCCTGGGTCATGACAGGTTTTGTCTAAACCACGAATTTGGACTTTGTCCTGAAGACAGTGCAAAGCTGTTTTCAATAGGCAAGTGGAACTGTTAGTTTAAAAACAACAACACTTTTTAAAGGAAGATAATTCTAATAATTACCTTTCTTAGGAAGAAATAATTTAATAAATAAAAATAATGTTAGAAATGTAAACCTTAAAATTCTTTTCATCCCATAAAGATGGGATAATCAATGGAACCAACATTTTGAATCACTTTCCTTCTTACTCTATGATTTGAATTTAAATAATTTATTTTGTGAGACTGTTTAGGTCTCTTGACAGGACATAGCTTTCTTGATAAAGAGACACAGGACTCAGCCAGATAATCCAATTACTCCAAGGCAGGGCAAGAGCTTCCCTTCATATCTCGTAGGAGAGCAAAACTTGGCTTGGGTAGGAGACTATAAGACTAAGGAGATACATTGTTTCATCAATTCCTTTGGAGCATCATTCTCAATTCCTACTTCTAGAACATTGTGCAATGCCCTGCAGGTAGTTGGCCCTCAAGAAATTCACTATAAATCTTTAGGGAATTCATTTGGTAATTATCTAATGCTAGTTGATATCCTACAATAGAACCACTGTTTTGGGAGCAGTAGTGCCTATGAATAAGGTGATTACATAATCAGTTAGTATGCTAGTTTTTTTTTTTTTTTTTCTTTAATGCATCATATCAGGGTCTGAAGGGCATTAAGCAGCGCCCTTCACCACTTCCCATTATACTTAGAATAGGACTGAACTTACAAATGCCCGCAGGATCTGGACCCTCCTCATCTCTTCAAAATCAGGTACTATTCTCACAAGCTCTCTCTTTCAGTTCGTCAAACTTATGAAGTTCATCACTGCTTTAATGTTTTTGTACTAGCTATTTCCTTTGCTGGGAAGGGTGCTTCACTTTCACCACTCCTTCTTGTCACTATCTCAGTAAATGTCATATTTTCTGAAAGCCTTTCCTGATCACTCACTCTAAAGCAGTTATGTACCTAACCTTATTATATCACTCTATTTTAATCATTTGTGTAGCACCTCATTCTATTTAAATTCTTTGTATAACACCTACCTTTAACAGATTTTTCTGTTTCGTTATTATTTTTATGAGAGGGACCTCAAACCACTGGGAATTATCTTCTGGAGGGTGGGCTTCCCCTGCTAGGTGAACATCCTAGGAATCCAACTATCAGTGTACCAGCTAGTTTTGCTGTGAGAGGCTACATTTGGCTTCAGTAAATTCTTTTTGAAGACTTTCAGTGCATTTGCCCACTTCATGATGGATGATTTATGAGTGCACCTGCCCACACTGTGCTAACTGTTCAGCTTTTTTGACCCCAAACAGCATGACCCCCCATGCCCCACCCTCCCTATTCACCCGATCTTGCCCCGAGCGACTTTCTTTCCCCCCTGGATGGAAAAAAAGTCCTCAAGGGGAAATGTTTTGCTGAAGCAGACGCAGTGAAACAAAAACCGACAGAAGCACTAAAAGGGATCAAAACTGATGAGTTCAAAAACTGTTTTGAGCAGTGGAAAAAACATCTCAATAGGTGTGTTGCATCAAATGGGGAATACTTTAGAGGGGACTGAAGTTTAAGCACATAAAAATAAATACACAATTTCTATAAATAAGTTTCATTTTTTGGAATCCCCCCCCCCCCATATCCTCCAATAGAATATAAGTTCCAAGGAAGCAGGATCTTGTCTCGTGTTCACCACTGTATTTCTAGCACCCAGAATTGTCACTGGCACGTAGTTGGAACTCAGTAAATATCAGTTAAATCAATAAATGTATTTTTAACTGCAACCTTGCAAAGTAGCTATTTTTATCTTCCGTTTATATATGAGAGAACAAAACAATAAGTTACGTAGGATGATGTATTATAGTTGCAAGTTTTTGAGCCAGGGTTAAATCAGGTTTCATTAAACCCAAAGCCCACAGACTTTTATGTGACTATTAAGCCTTACCCCAGACAATTCAGTTCTGCACTGCATGTTCCTGGTGCCTTTTGAGCTGCAGCCGCAGTGCTGAAGCTCAGAGCCAGTGAATCTGAGTAAGTCTGTGTGTGCCTTTTAAGAGGAATGTCTGGACTCCAGAGCTGTCTGTCTCACTCAGCCACAATCCAAGCTGGTTATGGGAACTTCTCTTCCCAACACTGGAACCCTGGACGGGGGTGTCAGGTGTGGGGCTGGGACCCCTCACTCCTCAGCAGAGATATCCCTCCTGCTTTATATTCATAAGATGTGGGTGTGGGCTCAACCAGTTTTGCTTCCCTGTCACTCTTAACCAGTCTTGATGTGGCTTCTTCTTTATATTCTTAGTTCAGGTAGATTTCAGGCGGTTCTGAGTGATGGTTGTTCTGTAGTGTAGTTGTAATTTTGATGTGGTTGTGGGAGGATTGGAGCACCACATTTGCCTGTGCCATCATCTTGACCAGAGGCCAAAGCCTTTCCAATAACTTTCTCTAGATAGTGATTTCCTCTTTTGTGTAATCTCAACATTTTGAATTTCCTTTTATTGTTGCATTTATATTATCTTTACTTATTCATTCATGTATCTTGTCTTCCCCACTACTAAATTTAATAGAATTTCCTTAATAGTTTTTTTTTATTTTTCAATTGCAGTTGACATACAATATTATCTTAGTTTCATGTATACAACATAGTGATTAGATATTTATATAACTAACAAAGTGATCGCTCTGATAAGTCTAGTACCCACCTGGCACCATACCTAGTTATTACAATATTATTGACTATACTTCCTATGCTGTATTTTGCATCCCTGTGACTATTTTACAGCCACCAATTTGTACATGTTATCTATCACCTTGTTGATCTTGCGCCGAAACCCCCATCGATCTGGCAACCATCAGTTTGTTCCCTGTATCTGTGAGTTCGTTTCTATTTTGTTCTTTTGTTTTTTTAGATTCCACATATGCATAAAATTATATGGTATTTATCTTCCTCTGTCTGACTTAATTCACTTAAAATAGTGACCTCTAGTTCCATTCATGTTGTTGCAAGTGGCAAGATTTCTTTTTTATGGCCAAGTAAAATTTCACTGTACATATGTACCACTTCTTTACCAAATTTAATAATGGATACTTAGGTTGCTTCCATATTTTGGCTATTGTAAATAATGTTACAATGAAAATAAGGCTACATATATCTTTACAAATTAGTGTTTTGGATTTCTTTGGATAAATTGCCAGAAGTGGAATTGCTCAGAATGGTTTAAGGAAGCTTTGAGATAGTTTAAGGGGGCTTTGGGACAACATGAAATGTAACAATATTCACATTGTAGGTATACCAGAAGGGAAGAAAGGGAGCATAGGATAGAAAACCTGTTTGAAGAAATAATGACAGGAAATTTTTATGACCTGGTGAAGAAAAAATTCACATAAATTCAGGAAGCATTGAGACTCCAAATCAAGATGAACCTAAAGAGACCTGCACCAAGACACATCACAATTAAAATGACAAAGTTTAAAGACAAAGAGAGAATCTTAAAGGCAGCAAGAGAGAAATAGTTACCTACAAAGAGCTCCGATAAGGCTGTCAGCTGATTATTCAGCAGAAACACTACAAGCTAGAAGGGATTGGCATGAAGTATTCCAAGTAATGAAAATCAGGAACCTACAACCAAGACTGCTCTATCCAGCTAGGCTTTCATTAAAAATGGAAGGCAAAATAAAGAGCCCCCACCCCACCCCATCACACACACATGAAAGGCTGAAGGAGTACATTTCCACCAAACCAGGATTGCAAGAGATGCTAAAGGCATTGTTTTAAGAAGAAGAAAAGGTGTGTGTGTGGGGAGGGGGGGCACAGGTGCAAAGGGGAAAAAATTGCAATGAATAAGTACCTATCAATAATAACCTTAAATGTACATGCTCCAGTTGAAAGACATAGGGTAGCTGAATGGATAAGAAAACATGACCATGTATTTGCTCTCTACAAGAGACCCACCTTAGAACAAAAGGTTTACAGAGCCTGAAAGTGAAGAGATAGAAAAATATATTCCATGCAAATGGAATGCAAATGGAGAAAAAAAAGCTGGGGTACCAATACTTATATCTGACAAAATAGACTTCAAAACACAGGTCATAACAAGAGACAAAAAGATCACTACATAATACTAAAGGGGTCAATTCAACAAGAGGATATAATCCTTGTAAACATATATGTACCCAAATTCAAAGCACCTAAATATATAAACAAAATCTTGGAGGACTTCAAGGAAGAGATTGACAGCAATACAGTCATTGTAGGGTACTTTAACACCCCACTATCACCAATGTATAGATCTTCCAGACAAAATATCAACAAGGAAACAGCTACCTTAAATGACACACTAGATCAAATAGATTTAGTGGACATTGACAGAACATTTCATCCCAAAGCAACAGAATACACATTCTTCTCAAGTGCACGTGGATCATTCTCAAAGATAGACCATATGATCAGGCACAAAATAAGTCATAAATTCAAGAAAATTGAAATCATATCAAACATTTTCTCTGATCACAATGGCTTGAAACTAGAAATCAACCCCCATTTAAAAGAACTCAAAAAAATTCAAGTACATGAAGGCTAAATAACATAAAATAATGAATGGGTTAACAATGAGATCAAGGAATATATAAAAAAAGTACCTGGAAAAAAATGAAGATGAACATACAACAACCCAAAATCCATGGGACACAGTGAAGGCAGTCCTGAAAGGGAAGTTCATAGCAGTATAAACCTACCTAAAGAAGATAGAAAAATCTCAAATAAACAACCTAACTCTACATCTAAAAATACTAGGGAAAAAACCAAAAAAAAACCAAAAAACAAGAAGTAAAGCCCAGAGTGAGTAGAAGGAAGGAAATAATCAAGATCAGAGTGTAAATAAATGACATGGAGACTAAAAAAAAAAAAAACAACTCAAAAGATCAATGAATTTAGAAGCTGTTTTTTTGAAAAGGGTAGTTCTATTTTTAATTTTTTTGATGACTGTCCATATTGTTTTTCATAATTGCAAATATTAGGTCAGCTTTATCAACACTGACCAAGCATTGATCAGGAAGTAGTAGATTATGCTCTGTTCAAATTCTTGGAGGCTGAGCAAAACCTTGTATGTTTAAACTCCAGATGTATTTTTAAATAGCATTGATGTCCTGACTTTTACCCCCCTTATTACCTGCCCCACACCAACAGGCACAGAGAATAGATTAAAATGTAAACAGAACAAAAACAATCTAACTTCTGAAACTATCTACTATTCAACTTTTTAGGCCTCACCACTTGTTTAGCATTGTTAGTTTCTTTAGTCTTTGCCTAGCTCAGCCTCATAGACTCATCTGGTTTACGTGGTCTCGTTTGGATTTGTGAATTCCTTTCAGATTAATCTGACTTGGAACTGGCAAAACATTCTGGTTCAGGTACAGAGTTGTTGCTTTCTACATTGAATCTTTGATGCCTCTGTAGTGATCTAGTAGAGTGTGTACCTCAGGAAAGGGGGGTGGTGGGGGGAGATAGAGTAGGGTAAAGAGGAGATAAATGATGATGGAAGGAAACTTGGGATGGTAAACACACAATACAATATACAGGTGATATGCTATAGAATTATACACTTGAAACCTGTGTAATTTTATTAACCAATGTCACCCCAATAAATTCCATTAAAAGAAGTGCATCCTGAGGTAAAGTGATTGCATAAGGCTTCAGAGCCATTGGTGGTGAAAACAGTAAAAGAATTTAGGATTTTCTAATTCCCAGTCTTAATGCTATTTTGGGGGCTTATTCTCTTTAGCCTCCAATTTTTTTACCTACGAAATCAGATGAACTCAGTTATGAAGGAAAAGTAACTTGACCTTTGAGCATCATTTAATAAGGAAGTGGAGTTTTATATATATAATAAAAATGATGATGTTAATATCATTTAACATCTTTGAATTGCTCTATATGCTAAAAGAAAGGCAATTTAAGATGTGCTATTTCACTTAGTTCTCACAATGGGTTTATCATATAGCCATGCTTATTTCCATATTTTAGAGATTAGAAAGCTGTGTCATTTAAGGGACTCACCCAATATCATAGGCATCAAATGGTAGAGCTAAGGATTCAGGTTTGGTATTTCAATGACAAATTTTGTTTTCTTTATGCTATGATATATCACTGTCATCATCCAAAATCAAAATCTTGTAAACCATATAATTTCAATTAATATGAATATTGAAATGACTTGGGTCGATGTTTGCAAATTCTCTCAAAACTTATATTTGTAGAGCAAATAATGGTATACACCTCTATGCAAGAAAGGTTATTTTTAGCTTTTCAGAAATCTGACTACTTTTGAACAGTTCAGAAGCATCTACTTGCACACATCCATATGAATACTTTATTTCTACGTCTTTAGGTGAGCCTCCAAATGATCTATGCTAAATGGTAATTTACTAGCCTACTAGAAAATAATACAATTACATTTTAAAGTATATTGTTATTCTCACTTTTAATTAAATCAGAGATTCCACTTAATCATGAGGATGACAAATTTGATATATTTTCCCTTTATAGTTTTCAAGGTGCTTTTGCCTTTATTGCATCATACATTCTTGAAAACAATGCTGTGGAATGAATTAGACAAATATTTTGATTTTGCAGATGAGGAACACAGGGACTAGTGAGGTGAAATTACTTGTTCAAAGTCACACAGCAAGGGTGTGCAAAAGTCAAATTGTTTACTAATGTCGAATAACACAACTTAGCAACTTTTAAAGGGCTACAACAGATTTTTTTTTTGGTTAGTTTCCAAACACATGAGGGCTGAGAACATTTTTTATTCAGCTTTGTAACCTCATTGCCTAATGTGGCACATAGTTGTTGCTCATTAAATATTGGTGACGGAAGACTTAGGATCGTGAAGTCATAGGACATGAGAAGCTACCCATGGAAAGGCTGACTGGATGATGCAAGCCTATTTGAAAAGTGTGTTGGATCTCAAATTAAAAAAAAAAAAATTATTTTAATTCTTAATTTTTTTTGTTATTATATTACAGTTGTTCCAATTTTTTCCCTTTTGCCTTCTTACGCCCAGCTCACCCCCCACTTCAACAATCAACCCTCACACTGTTGTCCATGTCTGTGGGTCATTCTTACAACTTCTTTGACTAGTCCCTTCCCCTTCTTTCCACCATTATTCCCCTCCCCCTTCTCCTCTGGTTGCTATCAGTCTGTTCCATGTTTCCATGCCTCTGGTTCTATTTTGCTCATTGGTTTATTCTGTTCATTGGATTCCTCTAATAGGTGATACCATAAAAACCGTGGTACATTTACACAATGGAATACTATGCAGCAGAAGGAAAGAAGGAACTCCTACCTTTTGCAATAGCATGGATGGAAATGCAGAATATTATTCTAAGTGGAATAAATCAGTCAGTGAAAGACAAATACTACATGATCTCAAAATTTTATAGTTTGGGAAGTCTTGGGTTTTTTCAGATGCATTGACCTTCAAATTAATGCATGTTACTTGACTAAGCTACACACATATCCCTCCCCCGATCTCTGTATATCATAGCACTTATAACTTTGTGTGCTAATTATCTGCCCCATTTTATTCCAGTCCATAACACTGAGCTTGCATATGATAGGTACCAAGCAAATATCTGTAGAAGAAGTGAATGAATGGATAAACAAATAATATGACCCAGTGTATGACAGCAAATTAGGTAAATCTCTGGGAAAGGAACAGGGATGTATTAAAATAATTAATTCAACATTAGGTTGGTAAGAAAGGTAGCAGCAGTTTTTCATGGTATATTTGTCTTTTAAAATAGTTTATATATGTTTATAGTTTAAATGTTTCCAAAAGTCATTAAAAGGTTATTATATTGAACTGATTCTCCATTTTTGCTTGTAAAGGAATACTTGGCAGTTAAGGAAGTATGGGTTTTCCACCAAGTCTTATGCTCTATTGCCTCAGTTTTATTATCTGCACAATAGGGGTAGTAGGACTTATTCCTATTAAATGAGGCACAAATTGTGAAAGCTTCTAAGCACAGTGCCTGGCTTATAGAAGGAGCTTTATAAATGTTTATTGAATAAATTAACGAATGACTCTTATTTTCCTTTGCTTTATGTTCCTGACTCTTATTCTCCTGTCACTGAATTATTGATCCTTTCAGCAAAAACCTGAATGTCAACAGAAAATTCAGCTTTTAAATATCATATATGTGACCATGCTGATTTTACTAAGTGGGATGCTCATTCCCACTCTGGTGATATTCTCTCTCTCTCTCTCTCTCTCTCTCTCTCTCTCTCTCTCTCTCTCTTATTGCCTCAACCTCCAAAGAGTTTTAGAAATCATATTATTTCCCCCCTTAGGTATGTTTTCCTTTGAGGATGGGATTTAGGCCTTGGTAATAGATACGTTAGTTTAGTACTCTCATTGTCCTTGATTTAGTTTCTTCACAGTCCAAATTGTCCTTTGTGCAAACCTGAGCTTGTAATACGCACTTGAAGTGATGTGTAAATACTTTCACTGGCTCGGCTCCCATCCGCACCCAGCATACTTGGGTCACCTTCAAACATCAAGATTAGGTGTACATGTAACATCATAAATAATGCCTTGTGCAGGGCTAATATAAATGGAATCTGTTGAAATATGGCCTATTATATTAAAATTTATGTTTCGATTATCATTTTTATTATATGGAACAAGCTTGAGCTTTATAAAGTCATTCAGAAAAGAGATCTGCATCACTGAAAGGAATGTCTGTCTACCTGGAATCTATACCTACGAAGGTGAGGGTCATAATGAACATTTCTAAGGCTATTATTTTCCTTCCTCTGTGTTTTGAAAATCCAAATTGGATTACTTAACAAATTATTCTTTGAAGTACCTTTAATGGTGTTATTTGAAAGTCCTAGACACAGCACTTCTCCCATCCCCTTATCAGAATGATTTTTATGATATGTAAACCTAATCACAGATTCCTTCCTGCTTCATCTTTTTCCATGGCTCCTCTTTATCTCCTGCTTCCTGCAATAAACTTCTTAGTTTGACAGATCCTTCAATATTTGTTCCTGATTTTTCACTTTCCTTTCTCAACGTATCTACTAGGTCCTAACCTGTTTATCCAACAGCAATGCTGTACTTTCCCCTCACGTGCAATGATATCTTTCTCCTCTGTTCTTTTTCCGAAAGTGCTCCCTCTCTCTGGCAGACATGCCTTTAACTAAAAGCATTCCTTTAATGTCTACTCATTTTAGGGCTTAGTTTAGCTGTTATTTCCCTTGGAGAACTTCCTTTGATCTCCCAGGCTGGGTTTGAAACTCCTCTTCCGTGTTCTTATAGTACCTTGGACTTTCTTTTATAATAACATTTATGTTCCTACAACTCTATGGTAGGTACTATCATTGCCCCTATTTACAGGTGAGGAAACCAAAGGACAGAAAGGTTAGGGAACTTGCTTCAAGGCCATCAGCTAGTAAGTGGTAGGACTGGGATTCAGTACAAGGGAGTTTAACTATGAATTCTAAGCTCTTAAATATCTTCATCCATGTTATTTTCCTGCTCGGAAACCTCCAATGGCTCCCTAATTCTTTTTAGATTCAAAATGCCAACTTTTCACCTTGGCATTGAGAGAGCTCCCTGGTGTCAATCCAATTCTTACTTCTAGTTGCCTTTCTCATTTCTCATCATTTAGAAAGAGCATGGCCTGCAGAGTCACACATGCGTGTTTTTATAACTCAATCCTGTCATTAAGTAGTGGTAAAAACTCTGGACAAGATATCTTATCTTTCTAAGTATCTAAATATTGAGGATAATAAAGGTTGCCTTAACAGGTAAATGAAATAATGCATGTAAATGCTTAATACAAGGTATGATATTTAGAGGTACTTAATATTATTTAAAAATAGTTACCTTCTCCTACCTACTTGTCTTTGCTTATGTTTCCCCTTCACCTTGACTGCTTTTCTTTACAACTCAGGATGTTGAAATCTAATCCATCTTGTAAGTCCTCTTTCAAGGGCAGCTTTTACAGGAAGTCTTTGATCCCTTGCCCTCACCTCATCCTGAAGTATGTCTTCCTCCCATCTGAACCCTAGAACACTTCACCACACCATATTTAATACTACCATATTTGGCTTGTGTTGTGTATCTAGTCAATACTCCCTTCTGGATTGTAAGTGCTTTGAGGAGGGCACATATCTTTCTTCTAAATCTCTGTCATCCTCAAGTCTTAGTAGAAGCATCGGGTTTGGACACATGGTAACTGCTGGCTTAAGTGAATCATATCATCAGAATCTTGAAATTGTCTGTGATTGGTACTATAATTTCCAGACCAAGGAGAAGGGAAGGAAACTTTATATGCCATGTCTGCTGCTTTATAGACCTTGTTTTGTTTAATATTACAACAATCATATGAGATAGTTATTATTATTCTTGTTTTACAGGTAAAGAAACTTAGATCTAAGAGAATAAGTGATTTGCTTACTGTTACATAGTTAGGAAATTTCAGGGATTTGAGCCCATTTTTATCTGATTTTTTACTCCATTGTTGTTATTTCTGTATATTAATGAACAGAGGCATCATCTGATCTATTAGCTGTAGTCGAGCCATTGAAAGTCAGGGCCATAAAACATTGTCTGACCAACTTCTTCATTTTACAGATGAGGAATCTCAGATCCAGGAAAAACAAAAAACTTGATTAAGGTCACTCAATGAATAAAACCTAAACTAGGTTTGGGGTTCCAAGCCAGCTCTAAATTAGGTAACTTTCTAAGAGACCCAGATGCCTCTCCCACTATGGGCCAATAAAATGTATTTCTCTTCTGAAATTCTGGCCTCGACCTGGGCACTCAGCCCATTACCTTCACAATATGAGCCTGCCTTATTTTGGTTAATGAGATAGAACTATTAATTTTTCTGTCATGAGCCATATTGGAGGTCATAGACGGTGAGTGCATGCTATGTTTAGTTTCTAATTGTAAGTGTTGGAGCAGACGTACATCTTGTTATCTTTCTGAAATTATGTAGTAGTAAAATGGCTACTTCTTATTTACCTGAAACTTTTAACTTAAAAAAAAAATTCTTTTATATTTTGTGTATCTTTGAAGAAGGGGTTGGAGAATCATATTAGATTGCAGTTTTAATCCCCAGTCAGGGCAAAAAGAACCAATCAATGAATGCATAAATAAGTATTGTAGAACAACAAGTCAATGTCTGTCTCTGTCTCTCTCCTTTCCTCTCTTCTCTCTTTCTTCTTTCCTTTTGCTCTCTAAAATCAAGAAATATAATAAAAAAAGAAGTTTGTAAAAAACAGAGTAAATGCTATTTAGTAGCAGAGCCATTCTGAAACCCGTATCTCCTGAATCTTGTGTTGTTGACATGAACAGATAAAGTATTAAAATTCTGAATTATTTGAGTGTATCTCATGACTATTCTTAAAGTCATCACTAGCTGTGAGAATTAAGTTCTGAAATACTTATCTAATAATAAAGGACTCATTTTAAGAAATAATAAAATACAATGGCAAGAACATAAAAACATTTATAATAATTACTTTTTTCCTCCCATAAGTGCCTCAGTTTTCAGTTGAATTTTCTCTAGCTTACAACTCTGTGTTAAGTGAAAAAGATTTTTTGAGTCTTAGTGATTGATGCAGAAATAATTGAAAAGGCAGCAGTTTCACACACTCACCAGAATGATAATAATTTAAAAATACTGAAAACACTAAGCTTTAGTGAAGCTGTGGAACAATAGAACTCTCATACACTTTTTAAAGGAGTTGATAGAACCACTTAGGAAAACTAGCCATACCTATTAAACTTGAATAGGTATAAACCCTGCAACCCAGCAGTTTTACTTCTGGTTATATGCCAATGGAAAGAGATACATATACTCACAAAAGGACCTACAAGAATAGTCATAGTACCATAATATGTAATTGCCTAAAGCTGGAAATTAATTAAATGTTTATCAATAGTAAAATAAATAAATTATAGTATATTCATACAATGGTATACTGCACAGCAATAGGAATTACAACTTTAATTACATCCAATAATATGGATGAATTTTATAAGCATAATACTGACTGATAGAAGCCAGATAAGAAAGAGTACATGTTGTATAATTCCACTTTTATAAAGTTTCCAAATATGCAAAACTAATCTCTGATGTTAGAGGTGGGATGGCAGTTATACATGGGGAAATTATTAGAAGAGAACACAACATAAAGAGTGGTTCCTGAATGCTGGTAATATTCTGTTTCTTAATCTGCATACTGATAATATGAATGTGCTCATTTTCTGAAAACACAATTGCCTGTATAAGTGAATTTTTTGTTTTATGTTTTTTTAAAAGTCAAAATAGATAAAAACGAAAATAACAAAAAAACCCACAGCTGCTTCCCAAGGTGTAGATTAAAACAATAAATAGTTTAAACGGTAGGTGAGTGGGGGCTCAAATCCATCTGGGGATTCAGGACTCTCCATCTTATGATGCTGTCATCTGAACGAGTGGCTTCAACGTGTCCTGCAGCTGGAGAAGAGGCACATTTGTGCTTAACTTATACAGCTTGAATGTAATACAGGATCTGTAGTGCGGCCTGTATCTCAGGTTACATGAGAGGCTTGGTTACGGGTGCCTCTTATCCTTGTTAAGTAGTGGAATAATTTTCTTGGAATCTGATTAATGGTGATGGAAAAGAGGAACATGTGGGTGCAGAAAGGAAACTTACTATTTGCCAGGGGCTGTGTGTACTGATTCATTTGTCTGTTGTTATGTAACAAACCACTACAAAAGTCATCGGGATGAAACAACCATTAACAAAACAAAGGACAACCTACTGAGTAAGGAGAATATATTTACAAATGATGTATCTGATAAGGGTTTAATGTCCAAAATATATAAGGAACTCATACAACTTAATAACAAAAAAAATCCAATTAAAAAATGGGCAGAGGAGGACTTCCGGCCAAGATGGAGGCCTAGAAAGACACACTGCATCTCCCTCCACAACTAAGAAGCAATACAACTGCCTCAAAGCTAGAGACAACCAGAAGTTCCAGAAAATCGAGCTGCATGAAGTCCAAGAAACAAAGATATAAATAAGAAATACTCATCCAGACAGGTAGAAGGGACAGAGCCAGGGTGGTGGCAGCAACAGCAGGCCAGAAGTATCAGGCTGGCAAAAAGCATAGCCAAACATTTAAAAAAGTTGAGAGGGATACCCGGGGAGCACTCCCAGCACCAGACCAGACAGCGCAGCTCATGGTCCAGTGCTGGGGACAATAAAGCCTCATTGCTTCTGACTATGCAAACCAGAGGGGGTTGGGACGGAGGCAGAAACTGCCAGTTTCTCAGCAGAGTTGGCTTGTTTAAGGGGCCACCACAGTCCTGGAATGTCTGCAGACCCAGTCACTCTGGGAACAACAGCCAGGGCAACAGCTAGAGAGGTGCCAGGCCCATACAGAATTGGGAGAAGTGCCTGGAAAAGGGGTGAGTGCTGAGCAAGCGGCATTGTCCCCTCTCAGACACACAGCACCACAATGTGGTGAAACGGGTCACCCCACACTGATGAATACCTAGGGCTCTGCCCCTTAAACATAACAGGTGCGACAGCTCTACCTAAGACACAGAGGTATACAAACACAGGCGCCTGTCAAGATGAGGAGACAGAGAAGTATGGCCCAGAAGAGGGAACGGATCAAGGTTCCAATGGGAGAACTAAAAGATGAGGAGATAGCCAACCTAACAGATGAGGAGATAGCCAACCTAACAAACAGGGAGAGAGCCAACCTAACAGTGGCAGAGTTCAAAACACTGATGATAAAGATGCTCAGAGGCTTGAGAGATATGCTTAAGTATGGTAAACGCATAAGGGAAAAAGTGAAATCTATGCTAAATGAAATGAAGGAAAATCCACACAAAACCAATGGTGAAGAGAAGGAAACTGGGGTTTAAATAAATGATTTGGAATATAAGGAAGAAAAAGGCAGACAGTACAAAATGAGGAAACAAGAATTGAAAAAAATGAGGAGAGGCTTAACCCCTGGAACAACTTTAAACGTACCAACATCCAAATGATAGGAGTGCCAGAGGAGAAGAGCAAAAGCAAGAAATCGAAAGCTTATGTGAAAAAACAGTGAAGGAAAACTTCCCAAATTTGGTGAAGGAAATAGACATGCAAGTCCAGGAAGCACAAAGAGTCCCAAAGAAGCTAGACCCAAAGAGGACCACACCAAGACACATCATAATTAAAATGCCAAAGGTTAAAGATAGAGAATCTTAAAAGCAGCAAGAGAAAAGCAGAGTTACCTGCAAAGGGATACCTCTAAGACTATCAGCTGATTTCTCAAAATAAATTTTTCAGGCAAGAAGGGACTGGCAAAAAGTATTCAATGTGATGAAAATCAGGGACCTATGACCAAGATTACTCTATCCAGCAAAGCTATCATTTAGAATGGAAGGGCAGATAAAGTGCTTCGCAGACGAGTTAAAGCTAAAGGAGTTCATCATCACCAAGCCATTATTATATGAAATGTTAAAGGGACTTATTTAAGTAAAAGAAGTTCAACACTATGAACATTAAATGACAACAAACTCACAACTATCAACAACTAAATCTAAAAAATAAAAATAAAAACAAACTAAAACAGCCAGAATAGGAACAGAATCATAGGTATGGGGATCATTTGGAGGGTTATCAGCTGGGAGAGGAAGGAAAAGAAATGGGGAAATGGTGCAGGGACTAAGAAGCATAGTTGGTTGGTACAAAATTGACAGGGGGTAGTTAATAATATAGGAAAGGTTGAAGCCAAAGAACTTATATGCACCATCCATGGACATGAAAGAAGAAGGGTGGGATTGCTGGAGGGAAGGAGGGTACTGGGAACAGGGGGAATAGGGAAAACAACATAATCAATAAAATATACTTTGAAAAAATGGATAGAGGAGATGAAGAGACATTCCTCCAAAGAAGACACACAGATGGCCATGAGACATATGAAAAGGAGCTCAACTTCAATAATTATCAGGAAAATGCACATCAAAAGCATAGTGACATACTACCTCACACCAGTCAGAATGGCTATTATCAAAATGTCAACAAGAAAAGTGTTGGCAAGGATGTGGAGAAAAGGGAACCCTGTGAACTATTAGTGGGACTGAAAATTTGTACAGTCACTGTGAAAAACAATAGATAGATTCTTCAAAATAGTAAATATAGAACTACCACGTGACCCAGCAATTCTACTTCTGGTTATTTATCTGAAGAAAACAAAAACACTAATTCAAAAAGATATATAGGTATGCACCCCCATGTTTATTGCAGCATCATTTACAGTATCCAAGATATGAAAGCAACCTAGGTCTCAAAAGATATATAGGTATGCACCCCCATGTATATTGCAGCATCATTTACAGTATCCAAGATATGAAAGCAACCTAGGTCTCTATCAATATATGAATGGATAAAGATGTGATATATGTGAATATATATGATATATGTGAACTACTAGTAATAAAAAATAATGAAATCTTGCCACTTGTGATGACATGGTTGGACCTAGAGGGTATTAGTACTAAGTGAAATAAGTCAGACAGAGGAAGACAAATATTGTACAGTTTCACTTATCTTTGGAATCAAGAAAAAACCAAAACAAATGAATGAACAAAACAAAACAAAAATAGAACCATAGAAATAAAGATCAAACTGGTGGTTGCCAAAGGAGAGGGTGTTGGAGGGATAGATGAATAAGGTGAAGGGAATGTTGTCAATAATATTGCGAAAAGTTTGCATGGTGACAAATGATTTCTAGATTTAATGTGATAATGTGATGATCACTTTGTAAGGTATATAAATGTTAAAACACTATTGTACACTTGAATTAATGTAATGTTGTATATTAACTATACTTAAATAAAAATGGCAATATTTTTCATAACTCTTTTAATTGACTAGGTTTAGCTGGGCAGTTCTGGTCTCAAGTGAGCTCTCTCATGTGGCTTTGGTCGGGTCTCAGATTCAGCTGGGACTGGGACATCTAAGATGGTTCGCTCATGTCTGGTAGTTGGTCCTGGCTGATGGCTGAGAAAGAGGCTCAGCTGACATGCTAATATAAATGGGCCCCTCTCTCTATTCCTTGTAGTAAGGGATCCCTCCTCTCTCTAATATGTCTTTTCCACATGACCTCTCTAGTGGAGTAGCTTGGTTTTTTACATGGTGTCTTAAGGTACCAAAGATTGCAACAGTAGAAGCTGCTAGGCCTTCTTAAGAATTAGGCCTAGCGCTGGCACAGCATCACACTTCTGCTACATTCTGTTGATTAAAAGGCCATCACAGAGCCAGCCTAGATTCAAAGGAAGGGATCTAAAAAAAGGTATGAATATGGGGAGATGTGGTTCACTGGGGCCATTACTGTAATAGACCAGAAGTTGGCAACCTGTGACCCCAGGTCAAATTCAGCTTATCTGTTTTTGTATGAACAAAAATAATTTTTACAGATGGCTATTTGCATTTGATTTAATGATAGCACCAGCTTTGCATCCCAATTTAGTGAAATGTTATTATCCCCCCAAATTTTGTGCTATTAATTGTTAAACCTGTATTTTTAAAAAGCACCTTAGTTTATTATTATATTTTATATTTTTCCAATAAAATTTTTGTGGAAATTTCTTTCTTGTTATGTTAAGTACCTATATAATATACTTGATTTTTGCCTCTATCTGGCCTTTTAAAGAAAAAGGTCACCAACCCCTGTAATAGATGTCACGTATATACTAATTTATTTTTTGCCTCATGATATTCCTAGCAGAGAAACATTATCCTCATTTTCAGATTAGGAAACCAAGCATCAAAAAAATCCAACATATGACTCCTAAATAACAGAGCTGGGAATCTCTTAGGATTGGCTTTGGTTTGATGTTGATGCCTGTATTTTTGTGCTCCACCATGCTTCCTTCTTCTCTGATGCATTTTAGGGGTCTTAGTGGAACAGACCTTTTTGTCTCCTGAGTCTGGACCTGGTGGCAATCTTTGTCTGAGGCCCATTTTACCCATACTTAGTCTGCCCTGCAGTGAATGCTAGTGTCTTATTTTCTCCTTCTATCCCTATATCTTATAATCTAGACCATTATACAGATGAGAAATTGAGGCTAGAGAGTTTCAGTGGTTTCTTAAGACCCCATAGTTTTTCTCATTGGAAACACCAGGAAAAGCACTCTTCTCAGATTTCCCTATGTTTCTTGTAAGCATTTCTAGATACTCCCCCAAGTGTGCACATTGTTGAGCCTTAATTTCTTTATTCATAAAGAAGGACTAATAATTTCTGCTCTATTTTTATCATTGTGAGGCTCAAAAGGAAAAGTTTATAGGAAAAGCATTTGAAAACCAATTAAACCCTATGATAATGAGAATCTATCATTGCACATTATTTTCATAATTGTTACTATTGTTATAATTGTTATTTCTGAAAACTTTTTGTATTTTATCACCAGTTAAATAATGCCATCAGTATCTCCAAACCTGTTTTTTCTTTCAAAATCAGAGGGAACCATGGTCTGTCCTGACATCCATGCTTTAAGGCCTTTCATATTGAGAGATCAGCACAGGATCGCTTGGTGCTAGATAAAATCTTATGTGATTACAGGTGCTGAGTGCACTAATGTAATCCTGTAATTAGATGTTATTATGCTAAGGGGTATATTATCACCAGCCCCCTCCATTTGCAGATGTGAGTTGACTTCTGAGAATGTGTATTTTGAGGAGAGAATAGACCTCTAATTAAGTAAATTTAACTCCTTGAAAATTATATTTTAATAGGATAATTCATACCACAAAAATGACAATTCAAATATATTAAAGTTGTACTAAAAATCTCAAAGCAAGGATATTCACCATGTTAAAGATGAAGCCAAGAATAAGTCATAGCTCATAACCCTACTGTCCCTTAGCACTGGGAGTTTGAATTTGGATTGCAATGTAGGCTTCTGTGGATTTTATTTTGTTAAGACTTGGGTGAGGGTTATAAGAATATGAACAATTTAATTAAAATACACCTTAAACTGTCCTGTAAGAACTAAGGTAAGGACTGAGTAAGCTCTGGAAGAAGGGAGGCAGGGCTAGACTGGTGATCCTGATTCCCGAAGTCTAGTCTTATCTTCACCTTCTCGGTCTCTCCCTCTGATCCTTGCTGCCATCAGAGGAATGCTGTGACCTCCCCTTCGCAAACCCCACAATCCATACAAACACCTTTGCTTGGGTCTTTTAAAAAAGGGCTGCAAAAGGCTAGCATTTAAAAATTTTACTTACTAAAGGAGCAATTTAAGTAAAATGAAATGGGGTTGATTCAAACAAAATACTTTAGGCAAAATGATGCAGATATGTGTCAAAATATCATAAAGCTAGAACCTAGTGACTAAGATTTAGGAAATATACTGGTCTGTCCACAGGAGCTTAAGAGGGGCCGCCTGCCAACCTCACACTGGTCTCCTTCTCTGGTGCACCACTCCCTCTGGCCCTCTTCCTTTCCTGAGCACCTCACAGGTCCTTCGAACTCAGGGATTTTGTGCTGCTGCCGCCTCTACCTGAAAAACTTTCTCACCACACCCACAAACATACCTTTTGTCTATTGTTTCCACTCAACTTTCAGATCTCAGGGAAATAGCATTTTCTGAGAGAAACTTGGCTTCATGTTCTAAATTACCCCAGTTACATGCTCTCAAACCATCCTGCACTGTTTCTTTCTTAAGTTTTTATTCTTTTATTGAGTTTATTGGGGTGACATTGGTTCATAAAACTATACAGGTTTCAAGTACACAACTCACCAAAACAGCACCTGCACACTGCATCGTGCACTCATCGCCCCAGGCACAATATCTTTCTGTTCCCATTTATCCTCCCCACCCTCTGGCTATTACCATGCTATTGTCTGTGTCTCTCTCTGTGTTTCATGTATATATATATATATATATGTTTTTTTTAAGCTTAATTCCTTCACCTTCTTTCATCCAGCTTCCCAACACCCCGCCCCTCTGACAGCTGTCCGTCTGTTTCATGTGTCCATGCCTCTGTTTCTATTTTGTCTATCAGTTTATTTTGTTCATTAGATTCCACAAGTAAGTGAGATTGTATGATATTTTTCTTTCTCTGACTGGCTTATTTCACTTAGCATAATCTCCAGATCCGTCCATGCTCTCACCAAAGATAACATTTTTTTTCTTTTTTTTATTGCTAAGTAGTATTTCATTGTATAAATGTACCACAGCTTTTTAATAAATAATTTTGAATGGATAAATACATAATGCTTTTTCCTTTTTGATAAAGGATGAGATTCCAATAGGAAACCTTACAAAACAGAGAAGATCTTATTATTGATCTTCACACTTGGCTTCAATGACATACCTCTAGAGCTTATCCTGGGAACATCTGGGAAAGGAAGAGAAGAAAGAGCTATAGGATAATTGAATTTTCAAGCCAAAATAAGTGAGTGGGAGGAAAGGAAAAAAGGAAGAATGACAGGGAGGAAAGTTCAGAGCCACTGAAGAGAAACTACTGATCACACTGATTTTATCCTGAGCCCAATCCTGATCTGTTCTGGTGCCCTCTCACCTTGGTGATTTCGTGATAGTAGTAGTAATAAAATGTCACTTTATGAATTTCAAAGGACTTTGGCAGTAATAATCTAGTCCTCTTATAATACTTTCAAAAATTAGGCAGCATAAGTACCACAATTTCCATATTACTGATGAACATATTGCATATCCAGGGATAAGTGAGAAATAGATTACATATCTAGCTAGTAAATGGCAGGGCTAGGATTTGAACAGGTTTGTCACATGGAGCAGCAGGGCACTGTCTCCCACAGTGTACAGCCATGTCTATTTCAAAAGTGGGCAGACCATCCTTTACTCTCTCTGTAATTTTATTTTCCTGTTATAAGGCTAGATTTAGAGAAAGCAAAGAAATGCGCTGGATTCACTGACAGAGCAGCACTGAGATTTCTCTTGCTGGGAGCCAAGAGGAAGGCTTCAGGAACTGGGTCAGAGCCTTTCTTGGATTCTGGTGCACAGTGCTGAAGGAAGCAAATTATATTTTAAAATTCTGTAACAATATAAGGATAACTTTTTACATGTCCAAATGGTTACAGTGTTGTGAGATACAGTTTCAGGAGACCTAAATTTAAATCCTGGTCTGACCACCCACTCTTTCTTTATGCTTTCCCTAAAGCTCATTAACCTCTGGAAATAGTGTAAAATTTGATTGGACCATGGTGTACATGTCCTTTTAAAATCTTCCTGTAGCTTACTTTTCCTAAAGCATCTTCTATCACTCTGCCCCCTCGGTCCTAGGTATTCAAAAATCTAGCTAAACCAGACCGTTAGAAAATTTTTGAACATAATTTTCATGCCTCCATGTTTTTGCTCGTTATTCTCTCTGTGCCAAAGGGCCGACCTATCACCTACCTATCTCATTTGTAACCTTCCTTTCTCTACAGAAAATTCCTATCCATCCTTCATGATCCTTTCCACACAAAAAGAAAAAAGAAAAAAAAGTATTTTGTGAAATCTTTCCCAACTAGAGCCTAGGACAGAAAATCTACATTATCTCATTTTAATCATAGTATCATGGAAGATGGGAATTAAAATAACCATTATTAGATGAGGAAATAGAAACTCAAAGAGATGCAGTGATAACCCTTCTCTCACAACCCTAACAAGTAGAGGGGATGACATTTAAATCAGGCATGTGCATCTGACAGAAAGCAGAAATAATGGGTAGAAGCAACAGGGAGATAAGTTTCAGTTTAATGTAAGAAAGAACTTACCAGCAATCAGATCAGTTCAACAATGAACTGAACTGACTCACTCTACAAAAAGTGAGTTCCCTAGCACTACAGGTGTCTAAAAAGAAGCTGGATAACCACTGGACCAGGTCATTATAGAGGAAACTTCTATACTCTAAATTTTCTTCTGGCTTTGATATTCTGTATCAACATTCATGTGACAAAAACAAACAAGCAAACAAACAAACAAAACCTGCTCAGAAAACATTCTGGTTTCCTCAGAGAAACTTGATTACTCCTTAAATCAGTTGCTTGTGAGCTAACCATCCTTTTCAGCATTTCTTAGAACTTGACCTTTGAGAGAAGAGTGCTACAGAAAAAGTCCAGATCCAAAAGTTTGTTTTTTTTCACACTTTTTCCACCAATCCAAATATAAGTTTAAAGAACAAATTCTAAGAAAAGTGTGTGAATTTGTGATGCTATCTTAGAAAGCTTTTCTAAGCTCATTAAATAATGATTCTTATATATGCTATCTTCTCTCTTTGTTTTAGCATATTTAGAATATTGATGTTCTTCAATATTTAATACTCCCCACTTTATATATAATTCAGATAGAACTTAATACAACTTACTTATGTAAGTCAAGTATTTGTCATTTTACTTTGCCTACTTGGAAATATCTTGGTCAAGGGAGCTCAGTGGGGTGGGCTTCTTTTAAGTAGGTTTGTGATGACCTGGTCAATGGGACTATGAAAGCACTTAGCCGACGCTTACCTACAGGTGACCTCACAATGATTATGATGAAATGCTGCCCACACTGAGCCTAACACTTGCTGAAAGGGCTCTCTGGTCTCCTTCTGCCTGAGTCAAGGGTAGACTTATAGGAGAATTAGATGTGGTCTAGGAGCATAATGGAAATTATGGCAAAGCATAAAAGACAGAATCAGGACCAGAGAAGATCAAGCATCTGACAGGTTAGGTTAGTGCAATGATGAAGATAGTCACTGAAGCAAAAGGCCAGGAATTGATGCAGGTTAGAAAAATGAATTCGAGGCAAGGTGAGGCTTCACATTTCATGAGACCATGAACTAAATAATGAGGAATAGATGCCTGATTACTGCATTCCAGAAAGGAGCATATCAGTAAGTTCTGTTCAGGTTAGGACTGACCAAGGTTTCTCATGTGAGGCTATGTAGATTTCCTCCTATCTTCCTAGAAAAATGCTCTCAAACTTCTCTGGCTTCTTATACTATGTCACATCTTTAAATGCTAGCATTCTCTGTGGCTCTTTCAACCAGAATACTGTTACTAGGCAATATCATTCAGGGCTTCAACACTGATGGTTCCCAATTCTATATCTAATTTCTTATCTTAATTCTGTATCTTAAATTCCTGTCCCATATAGTCAACGCTTTACTAAACAGTTCTACTTGATACCTTGCAGGTACTTTAAATTCTACATGTCTAAACTGAGTCATAATCTTCGATTATATTTCTTCACGGTTCCCTATTCTCAGAGCATGACACCACAACATACAGAGTTGCACACATTTTGCATGACCTTTAACTTCCTCTCTACATCTAACTTATCATCAAATTCTGTTGATTCTACCTCCTAAATATCTCTCAAGCATTTACACTTTCCACCACCCCATTCCATTGCCTTTTTGCCAGTCTTGACCATTATCATCTCTCAACTGAATGAGTGTATTCATACCTTAACTAGTTTTCGAGGATCGAGTCTTGGTCCCCTCCTAGTCGTTCCTCACCCACCAGCCAAAATGATCCTTCTCAAATGAAATTCTGAGCAAGTTGCTCCTCTGTGGAATCTTTTAAAATAACATTTTAGGAGTTTTTTCAAAATTATTTACTGTCAGGATAAAGTTCAAACTTCTTGACATAACTTGCAAGGCCTTTGCTGGTATGGCTTCTGCATACCTCTTAACCCTCATTTAGCACCACTCTCCCCCCAACTTCTTACACACGCCCTCTCACTCATATCCCAACCATAGAAGACAGTCAGGCTAGGGCCAAGGGTTAGGCAAAGAAGATGCCAAGGGCATAAAATGTAATAAGGCCCTAAGTTTCAGGTGTGGACGATATGTGTGCAAGCCTAAAAGTAAATGCCTCTTTAAGAGTGAGAGGCCTAGGATCCAAAATTTAAGAAAGCACAACTTTACAGAGGTATGACTTTTTAAATCCCAATTTAAACAATGAGAAAACTGAGACTCAAAGTATTTAATTTAAATCGCCCAAGGTCAGTTGTCTGTCTGCGGTGCTGTGCTTCTAAAACTAGTACAGAATGGTACTGAATGTAAACTGTAGTTAAAAATTTTTTTTCTTAAATTGCCCAAGGTCATACAGCTATGAAGCAGAGCATTTGAACTCCAAAATCATTTGCTTTTTATTCTATACCATATTGTCGCCAACTTTTTTTATTTTTAAAGAATAAATTAATAATAAAATATGAGCTAGGGGACAAAACTGCAGTTACTCATACTTATTAGAAATGACTCATTAATACTGGATTAGTTCTGGTGGGATGGAAGGATTTATTTTATTTTTAAGCACCAGAAAATTTTTAGCTTACTCTCTTCCTTTTCAAATTATTCCATCTCTCTGTGGAATACTGAGATTGTCAGAGCTTCTTGCTTCCTTCCTAGGAAAATGTATTTGCACTCATTTAAAAATAAATTAGTGACTACATATGATACCTCTTGTAGGTTAGCACAGATTGTATTAACATTAGCTTGTCAGTTTTCTCAAAGGATTTGTCAATCATGCCTGTTATAAAATCAGAATACAAACTCCTGGCTCTGTTTTTATTGTACCATAAAATTTGGTATATCAAAATACAATTCTTTTATTCAAATATGAGAGAAGAATTTTATGGAAACATTCCTCTCATTTGATTAGCAATTGGAAGGACTGCTATTATAAGGTGATTGCTTTGGAGAGAGTATTTTAAGTGAATATCCTCTCTTCTCACACTGCTCCAATTAGCCAGACCCCAGAGTTTTATTTACCCTGAAATCAGATAGCAAATTAGAGTGTTCATGTGTTCTTTCTCAAACATGTGCCAAGTTCACTCCCAACTACCTTTACAGAAATACAAAGAGATTCTTAACCTGTCTTTGAAAGTTGTCACCAAATGTCTTGCCTCTTTACAACAGTAATATTCAACAGATTAATGAGTTCATCTCTTGTTCGAAGCAGTGCCTACCATAAACCTGGTTTAAACACACCCAGCACTCTGACATCATGTCACAAAGAATCTGAGAAGCCAACTATTGGGAGAAAAGCCCACCCAGTTTTCATCAAACTCCCTCAACCAAACACTTTGTATCCCTTGTATGATCTTGTGGGGTGTGACTCTCCTCATCCAGTTTTCAGTGTTTCCTGGCTATCCTCCTCAGACAGTGACCTATCGGAAAAATTCTGGAAAATGACTAATTTGTTTTGCTTGAATGAACCAGGGATGGATCAGGCAGCTCCTTTCCAAATCACATGACTGAAGTGGGAAAAGAAGCATTTCTAAGAAGAAGGAAATCATTCTAGGGAGACAGTACTATAGCTACACACTACACATAACTTCCAACTTCACTCTAACATGACATAACTTAAAAAAAAAAACATAATTAGCCCAAATATATGATTAAAAGAATGGAAAAGAATTTGAAGGTAAGTTTAACTACCTGCTTACTACACATGTAATTTTGAACCAATCATTTCACCTCTCCAAGCCCCACTTTTCTCAGCTATAAGCAAGAGAAAATACATACTTCGGTCAGGCAGAGTTAAATGAGCATGCCTATGGGCATCCTAAGTAGAAACGTCATGTTTGTATTCCCAGCACTTCGGACAAACAAAATAGAAGGTCAGTGATAGTTGAATGAATGACCGTTGGAATATACGACTCATATGAGACACCCAACCCTGAGCCTACTATAGTACTAGTTACATAATTGGTGCTTAGTTTTTATTATGTCCACACTCCCAAAGAGGCACCCAGTAATGGTAGTTTTATCTGCTTTGAAAATGCCACCTGTTTCATGTTTTTAGGTCTTTCCTGAAGATAAAACCATCCTAGTTGTAATCAAAGTTCTGAAAATATCTCAGCCTCCCTTCTAGCTCACCCACATTAACTTACCAAATAATATAAAGGGCAATGCAAGAAAAAGAAAATTAGCTCTGAATTGACCATCTTCTTCCCCTCCTCAAAATGAAAAAAAAAAAAAAAAAAGACATTAAGATTTTATGGAATTAGAAAAGCTGTACCAGCTTTGAAATGCCATATTTGACCCTAGTTCTGGACATACACCAAGATTCAGTCATTTATCTTTTCCGAAAGGAATTATCATGATTCAAAACCAGGAGACTGTGAGTATATGCAAAGGGCTAGATGAAAGCCAATGTTTAATGAAACACTGGTGAAATCTTCCCAGAAAAGGCTGGCTTAGTCAAGTTAATCCAATCTCTTGTGAAACCAGATTTGCTACAACAGCAGCTGCCATTTATTGAGCACCTTCTAAGTGGCAAAGCCAGCATTAAAATCCAAATCTGTCTGATGCCAAAGCTCATGCTCTTTCCAATATGTAATGTTGCTTTCTAATCAAAACAGCCCTGAAATTCATTAAAGGAGTTTCCTGTGATTGTTCATTTTACTACATGCAGGTTTAGCCACTGTATGGATAGGATTGTCAGGCTTCAAGACTCCACGACTGTATAAGTGACTCTAAGTGAGTATATTCTAAAAGCTTCTCAAGCAAAGCAGGTAGAGCTATTAAATCAGCCTTTCGTCTATCATGGGATTCAGCAACTGTCCATCTCTATTTCCCTGCTGATTAGCTATGAATGAACTGTTGAAGTACACAGCAAAAGCCCAGTGCCACAGAAGCTTAGAAGAGCAGGTTAGTATTTACTGAGCACTTAGTATGTGTTAAGCTTTATATGAAGCATTGTACATATCTTTAATGCTCACCACAATTTTCTGAAGTATTATTATTATTCTACAGAAGTAACCAAGGCTCAGAGAGATGAACACATAACTTCTAAGAATAGAAGGCATGACTGAAAACCAGTTAATTATGCCTATTGAATTCAAGACTGTTCATTTCAGGGAAAGAAGTGAGTGTCAGTAACGAAGAGGAAAATGGGGTAGAACATGAATGAAGGTAGATCCTAGAGGCAAGTAGGAAACTATAAGGAGAAGGACAGGACAGAATTCTTGAGAAGTTACATTAGTCATTGGTATTAAGAGATGTGATCAAGCAGGTTTGAGAGAGAGAGAGAGAGAGATTGAGAAAAGAAAGGAAGGAAGGAAGGAAGGAAGGAAGGAAGGAAGGAAAGAAGGAAGGAAGGAAGGAAGGAAGGAAGGAAGGAAGGAAGGAAGGAAGGAAGGAAGGAAGATGGGGTGGAGGGGGGAAGGGAGGGAGGAGAAAGAAAGGAAGAAAAGTCAATATCCAAGCTCAGACACCTGACTACCTGCAAAATGTTTTTCCCTCTTCCCTGTTCTCATACACCAAGACTCTAGATAAACCCCAGATTTTCAGTAAAAGATGCATCCTCCAATTATCCCAATCCTCTTTAATAATTTTTACATGGGTCAAAGAGAAATTAATGAGAGATGGACTTCTGGGAATGAGGCAGAGATGGCAACCTCATCTTTGGAATATCAGCAGAAAAGGTATCTCAAGGATAAATAAAAGATAAAAAGAACTAATCAGAAACAAATTAACACAAAAGAAGAAGATATTTTTATTACCTAGAACTGCAAAAAATGAGGGGCAAGGAGCAAATAATCACGAGCACACAAGCTGGAGTAACTCTGTTAATCAGGAAGAAGGGTGACTCACGGAGAAGACCATTAGGTTATATAACCAGTTTTTACTTACTGAGCTTTGAGCCTAGCTAGCTAGACCTCCACTGGTCATTATATTGATTATTGATTGGAAGTCCAAAATAGGACATTTGTCTCTTGCTACAATGAGTGTGCGTGTGCACGCATGCATGTACACATATACATATGCACACACACTATTTTGGAGAGACCCTGTTACTGAAAGTAATAAACCCATCAACCCAATAACAGCCTAATTTTCTCTTCTCTGTTTCTATCAGCAAATTAATAAACTACTCCTGCTCAATGAGTTTGTCAAGATATGATGGTTATTTTATATGAGTAGATATGACTCAAAATCACTCTGAAAAAAAGGTTGATAATGATTTTTTTTAAAGGTGAAGATGACACTAGCAAGAATGGTATATTTCTCTTGGGATCATATTTTTTCCTTTGGAAATTTAGCTGTTATGTAGCTATGTGTTTTTGTAATTACTTTCTTTCTACTTATTCATTTAAAACTTTTACTGACTGCCTACTTTATGCTATGGAGTGGGTTAAGCACTAGGATACAATGTGAGGAATAAAACATGGTTTAGTAGGAAAAGAGAGATAATCATATAATCACACAAATCTAAATGACAGTACACATTACTAAAGAGGACATACAGATGGCCAACAGACATATGAAAAGATGCTCAATATAACTAATCATCAGAGAGATGCAAATTAAAACCACAATGAGATATCAATCCATGCCTGTTGGAATGGCTATCACTAATAAATCATCCAACAACACGTGCTGGCGAGGATGTGGAACCCTCATGTACTGTTTATGGGAATGCAGACTGGTGCAGCCATTGTGGAAACAGTACAGAGTCTTTTCTAAAAATTTAAAATGAAATTGCCTTTTGACCTAGAGACTCCATATCTGGTACTATAATTGAAGAAATCCAAAACACTAATTGAAAGAGTATATGCACTCCTATGTTCATTGTAGCATTATTTACAATACCCAAGATCTAGAAACAGTTCAAGTGCCCATCAGTAGATGAGTGGATAAAAAAAAGCTGTGGTACATTTACACAACAGAATACTACTCAGCCATAAAAAAAGAAGGAAATCTTACCTTTTGCAACAGCATGGATGGATCTGGAGAATATTATGCTTCATGAAATAAGCCAATCAGAGAAAGACAGATACCATATGATCTCACTTATATGTGGAGTCTAATGAACAAAGTAATTTAACAAACAAAATAGAAACAGAAGCATAGATACACAAAACAGACTGACAGCTGTCACGGGAGGATAAAAAAAAAGTAAATATATATATATAAAATGCACAGGCACAGACAAGTGTGGTGACAGCCAGAGGCAAAGGGGGGTGAGGGGTAGGTGGGCGTGGACAAAGTGGCAGATGAAGACAGAAAGGGCCTTTGCTTGGTGTCACAATGCAGTGCGCAGATGATGTTTTATGGGGTTGTATACTTGAAACATAAATGGTTCTGTGAAGCAATATTGGCCCAATAAATTCAATTTTTAGAGGAAGATAAAAAAAAATTCAATTTTTAAAAAAATTTTGATTGATTTATTGTTTTTCTATTACAGTTGTCCCACTTTTCCCCCTATGGCTCCCCGCACCCTATCCACCCCTTCTCCCATAGTCAATCCCTACCCCGTTGTCCATGTCCATGGATTGTTTATACTAGTTCCTTGACTAGACCTTCCCCTTTTAACCAGCCTCTTCCCCCTCTCCCCTCCCCCTGATCACTGTTAGTCTGCTCCTTGTTTATATGCCTCTGGTTCAGTTTTGCTTGTTTGTTTGTGTTGTTCATTATTTTCCTGTATTAGGTGATATACTATGATATTTGTCTTTCGTTGCCTGCCTTATTTCGCTAAGTATAATTCTCTAGTTCCATCCATGTTGTTGCAAATGGCAGGAGTTCCTTCCTTCTTTCTGCTACATAGTATTCCACTGTGTAAATGTACCACAGTTTTTTGATCCACTCATCTGCAGATGGGCATTTAGGTTGTTTCCAGCACTTGGCTATTGTAAATTGCACTGCTATGAACATAGGGGTGCATGAGTTCTTTTGAATTGGTGTTTCAGGATTCTTCAGGTATAATCCTAGCAATGGAATTGCTGGATCAAAAGGAAGTTCCATTTTTGGATTTTTGAGGAAATTCCATACTGTTTTCCATAGTGGCTGCACCAGTCTGCATTCCCACCAACAGTGCACTAGGGTTCCCGTTTCTCCACATCCTCGCCAGCACTTGTTGTCTGTTGATTTGTTGATGATGGCCATTCTGACTGGTGTAAAGTGGTATCTCATTGTGGTTTTTATTTGCATCTCTCTGAAGGCTAGTGATTTGGAGCATTCTTTCATATGCCTATGGACCCTTTGTTCCTCTTTGGAGAAGTGTTTGTTCAGTTCCTTTGCCCATTTTTAATTGGATTGTCTTTCTTCTTGGTGTTGAGTAATATAAGTTCTTTATATATTTCGGAGATCAATCCCTTGTCTGTGGTATCATTGGAAAATATGTTTTCCTATATGGTTGGTTCCCCAATAAATTCAATTAAAAATTATTTGTTCAGCACATAACCTGTACTTTATACATGGTAAATAACTTGAGAGATTCAGCAGCCAGGAAAAGAATTTGGGAAAAGAATTTGGGGTATTTAAAGACTTCTACTTCATTTATTGATTTTTCATTTTTTTTAAAGGCTTTATTTATTTGTTTTTAGAGAAAGGAGAAGGGAGGAAGAGGGAGAGAAACATCAATGTGTGGCTGCCTCTCGCGTGCCCCCAACTGGGGACCTGGCCTGCAACCCAGGCAGGTGCCCTGATTGGTAATCAAACCGGTGACCCTTTGGTTAGCAAGCCGGTGCCCAGTCCACTGAGCCACACCAGCCAGGGTCATTGATTTATCATTTTTTTACTTAAAAACATGTGTTTCAGTACCTTACTACATGCTAACCACTGTGTTAGTTAACATTGAGCCTTTAAGGTTCCAGTGATGC
Organism: Furipterus horrens; assembly: GCF_987537825.1. Classification (NCBI taxonomy): domain Eukaryota; kingdom Metazoa; phylum Chordata; class Mammalia; order Chiroptera; family Furipteridae; genus Furipterus; species Furipterus horrens. The sequence goes on along the minus strand of NW_028327173.1, from coordinate 33,987,358 downwards.
CACTTAGATCATGACACTCAGGATCACTCTGGTTTTGTTTTTTAACTTTTATTTTTCTATTTTATTGAATTTATCGAGGTGGCACTGGTTAACAAAACTATACAAGTTTAGGCAAAAAATAAAAAAGAGAAAAAAACCCATCGACATGGACAGGGACAACAGTGTGGTGATGCCAGAGGGAACGAAGTGGAGGAGGGTATGGGGGGATAAACGGTGATGGAAGGAGACCTGACTTGGGGCGGCGAGCACACACGACAGTGTACAGATGATGTGCTGTGAATTGTACACCCGGAACCTGTACATTTAGGTTCAAGCTGGTTTTAAATGGTTTTGGTTTATTCTTAGGATAGCTCCTGGGGATGAAACAGCTTGGTGGGTGGCAAGAGCAAAATAATTAAAGTAAGACAATCTTAGCTTTCTTAACATCCAGTTCTCTTTGAATTTCTGCTATATGAAGTTGGCAAATTACTTAACTTCCCTGACTATACTGTCTGTAAAACAAGAGAGACATTATGGCATAATGTATGTTAAAGCTCATGGCTCAAATCCTGGGTCACAGTAGGTGCTCTAGAAATGTTAGTTATGCATTCTTCTTCCCCGCCATCTTCTGTCTCCTACACTTGTGTATATCCCCTACTGGTGATGAAAATACAAACAAATATAAAAAAGCTGACTAGCAAGGATTAATATAATCAGCTTCAAGGACACTTTTGCAGATGGTCTGAAACAGATAATTTACAAAAGAGTATTTGTTGTTCATAATAATTACTTACATTCTTTCAAGTTAACAAAGCACATTTGCATTCGTCATCTCATTTAATCCTCAGAGAAAAGCCTTGTAAGGTGAGGTTTATTATCTCATCTTCTAAGTGAGGAAACTGAGGCTTGCAGAAACCTACTAACTTCCCAAGGGCATGTAGAAAATAGGTTCTTAGACTTTTAATATGTAATCCTTTATTATTTTGCTGTCTCATACTGAAATTTGAGCTAAAATCTTTCAGCTCCCACCCAACTTTTCCATTTTCCTCTCTTTAAGACTACCTTTCCTTCATAGTACAGGAAACTGATAAAGTCATGAATGTGGATTCAGAAGCCCAGAGATTAGTTTGGCTGTTTAGGGAACAAAATATGGAACTAACTCCTGCTGCCTTAATTCAGACCAACATTATATATTACTTGGCCTTCTTCCTCTCCTTGACTCTTTAATGCTGACCTTCATACCACTAAGGACATTTTTAACACTAAGAATTCAACTCTGCTCAAATCCTTCCTATGCTTAAAATAAAACAAAACAAAGCTGTGTTACCCCATCTCTCTCAGAACTGAAGTCTGAGCAACTTGGGCTAGATCAGGGCTCTTCGTTTTCTATCATATCCTCATAAAGCGTACTACCTGTCAATAATACTTAGCTTGTCTTAAGGGCTGTTACAGATGCTTTTCCTTCCTTCTTCAAATTCCTTCCTCCTTTTCGTCTCTCTTGGTGAACTCTTTTGCCCTTCAAAAACTGGGCTGCTTTAGGTGACCATTTACTAAATTATAACAGAATTCCTCTTTCAACACTGTATAATTGCCTACATTTTATGTCTGTATGCCTTGAGTCAAGGGATCTTTTCTGTATTCTCCTCTGTATTCCTATTGCTACCAGTAGTACCTGACAGTTTTTCATCACTAGCATAATAAGACCTGTAGATTTTGGGTAGATATTTGCTATCAAGTTGAGGAAGTTTTCTATTTCTATTTTTCTGAGAGTTTTCATTCAGAATGGTGTTAGATTTTGTCAAATAATTTTTCTTCATCAACAGATGTCATCGTGTGATTTTTTTTTCTCTTGGCTTGTTAATATGGTGAATTACATTGACTGGCTTTTGAATATTGAATCATCCTTGAATAAATTCCACTTGGTTATGGCATGCAATTCTTTTTATTTATTGCTGAATTATTGTTGATAATATTTTGTTAAGGTTTTTTTGCATGGTATTTATGAGGCATATTAGTTTGTAGTTTTCATTTTTTTGTATTGTCTTTATTATATTTTTTTATCAGATTGAAATGGTAGCTCCATAAAATAAATTGTGAAGTGCTTGCTCCTTCTATTTTCTGAAAGAGATTGTGAAGATAGGTATTAATTCTTTTTTAAACATTTGATGGAATTCTCCAGTGATTATCTGGGCCTAGAGACATTTTTTAAGAATTTTAAAATTACAAATAAAATTTTCTTAATAGTCATAGAGCTACTTAAATTACCTATTTCTTATTGCATTAGTTGTAGCAGTTTGTATTTTTCAGAAAAATTGATCCATTTCATCTACTTTGTCAAGTTTATGTTTGAAGAGTTGTTCATAATATTCCCAATTTTCTTTTTGATATCTACATGGTCTATAGTGATATATTCTTTCATTTCTGATCTTGGTAATTTGTATTCTCTTTTATTTCTCTGTCATTCTTGAGAGAGGTTTATCAACTTTATTGATCTTTTCCAAGGAGTGGGTTTTTGTTTCACTGATTTTTTTCTATTATTTTTTGTTTCAGTGTCATTTATTTCTGCTTTTATCTTGTTATTTCCTTACTCCACTTGCTTTGATTTAAACATTTGCTGTTTTGCCCCCCAGTTTCATGAGGTCAAAGCTGAGATTTTTGATCTGATACTTTTTCTCTTTTCTAACATGTGTATTTAATGCTATAAAATAGCCTTTCAACATTGCTTCGGCTATATTTCACAAAGTTTGATAAGGTCTATTTTTATTTTCATCTAGTTAAATGTATTTAAAAAATTTTTTTCCTTGAAAATTTCTTTTTGTTCCATAGATTATTTGTAACTTTGTTTTTTAGTGTTTATCTATTTGGAGATGTTATTATCTTTCTCTTGATGTTTTCTAGTTTAATTCCATTGTGATAAGGTTTATTGGATATAGGACAATACTTTTCTATCAGAAATAAAAATGGGCTATTTTCCTCTGGTTCTTATAAAAATTCTGCTATCATTTGTATTGCTTTACTCACATAGATAAGATGTTGTTTCTTCGTCACTGTTTTCAAGATTTCTTCTTTGTCTTAGTTGCAAGAAGTTTTATTATGGTGTTTCTTAGTGTTAATTTCTTTGAGTTTATTCTACTTGGAGTTCGTTCAGCTTTTTGAACCTGTAGATTTATGTCTATCGTCAGTTGAGGTATTTTTTCAGCCATTATTTCTTCTAGTAGTCTTTCAGCCCTGCTGTTTTCTCTGTCCTCTGGGACTCTGATGACAAGAATATTAGATATTTTGTTATAGCCCTACAGATCTCTAAAACTGTGTTTACTTTTCTCCTAGTCTGTTTTCTCTCTGTCATTAAGATTGAATAATGTATATTATTGTATCTTCCAGCTTACTGTTTTTTTTCCCAGTCTTCTCCATTCTGATGTTTAGTTCACTCATTGAGTTTTTTATTTCAGTTATTGTATTATAAAATTTAAATTTTTTATTTGATTCTTTCTTATATCTCCTCATTTCTTTTCTGAGACTTTTATCTTCCTGATGATCCTCTCTACCTTTTATTTGTTTCAAGCATGGTTATAATTGCTTGTTGAAGCATTTTTATGATGTCTGCTTTAAAAATCTTTGTCAGATAATTCTAAATATCTGTCATCTCCTTGTTGGAATTTATTGATTTTTAAAAAAAATCCCATTTGAAATTTTTCTGGTTCTTGGTATAATGAGTGGTTTTCTATTAAAACTTGGAAATTTTGTGTATTATTTTACGAGCTAAATCATATGCAAATCACTTGTTTTGGCTGGCTTTCTCAGAAAATATTCTGAAAGAAGGGTGATTTTGACATCATTTTATTGCCAGATGGAAGTAGAAGTCCATGTTCCCCACTTGGCCTCTGTTGACAGCTGCAGCAGAAGAAAGAAGCCCTTATCGTTTTTGGGTGGGGGGTCTGGACTGTGAGGAAAGTCATTATGCTCCACAAAACTACTCTGACATCATAGCAGCTGGGAGAAGGAGGGGCTGCTCAACGTGCCAGAGTGAGCAAATGTCCAGGTGTCCCACACTGCCTCTACGGAAACCACAGTCGGTGGTGGGTGGGGGACTCATTACTTCCTAGCAGGGATGAACATCTCACCCCCTACTCAGCCTTCCATGACACCAACCTGGCAGTGAGGTTAGGGCACCTTGTTACAGCCTGGAGAAGGTAGAAATCTAGGCTCCTCACTCGACCTTTTGTGGCAAGGTGGGGTGGGGCCACATTTTTCTTCCTGTGGTATTTGTCTATAGTAGAACATTTATTTTCTAAAAGTTTTCTGTATGGTTAGGCTTCCTCTTTTCTAGTCATTTGCCTAAAGAGAACACAATTAAAAAAAAAAAATGTGTTTGTGCCTGTTGGCATTTTAGGGGTTTTGGCTTTTCCAGCATCCACTGTGGCATCTATGAGGCAAAAAGAAAACTCATGGAACTTACCACAATGTCATTCTTTGAGTCTGGAGGTCATTGGTCAGTCTTCTGGTTTTTTCCCCACTTAAGAGTATTCTTATGTTTGTTTTACGTATAATGTCCAGAACTTTTAGTTGTTAGCAGGAGAATTAGGGAAACACATTGTACTCCATTTTCCTGGAAGCAGAAGTTCAGGTTGTTTTAAGGCAAGAGGAGCAAGATTGAAAATAAAGACACCATTTGGAAGATGCTGAATGGAGATAGTACAAACGAGGTTGTGGAAGTGCTCATTGGGACAAAAATCATTTAAACATAGATAGCTATTGCATTTAAAAACTAGATATAGCTCTGAGTTTCTTGGATATGATGGCAGAAGTAACAATGATTTTCCTTTGTTCCCTTTGTTTGAGAAAAGGAAGCAGCTCTGTTAATTTAGAAAGAATATTTTTTAGCTCGACATTTTAGGAGGGATTATTATGTGTATTTTTAAAATAAGAGGCTTTGTTTAAATTCATGTTTGGATGTTTTTAAACTAGATATTACATATATAATGTTTCTCATAAGTGAACATTTCTTACACTAGCTGTATATACAAGCTGAGGGCATAACCTACTCAGTCATGACACTTCTAATGGCAGTTAAGCTAATAAAATTAAAATACCCTTATTTCTTATTGTTTAGAGGACCAAGATCTCAAGGGATGGATAGTAAATTAGTTCCTCTTGTCTTTTTCAGATATTGAATATCTTAATTAAGTGTTTGACACGAGTGTTTGGCCAGGGCTGACTTGCTAGAAATTGTCAAGTTAGTCTTTTTAAAAATAAAAAATTACGACCTTTTTTTTAAAGTCCTCACCCAAAGATATATTTATTGATTTGAGAGAGAGGAAGGCAGGGGGGAGGAAGGAGAGAGAGAGAAAGAGAGAGAGAGAGAGAGAAACATTGATGTGAGAAACATTGATTGGTTGCCTCCCATATATGCCCCAACCAGATGTCAAACCCGCAGCCTATGCATGTGCCCTGACCAAGGATCAAACGTGCAACCTTTTGGTGCCCAGGACGACACACCAATCAACTGAGCCACCTGGCCAGGGCTCCTGTTAGTGTCTTGATGAGTGCATGGAGTGAGTGTAATCTGATGTATTATTTTAAGGGCCTCTGTAGTGCATGTTTGATATAGATATTATTCTAATACTCATATATTTAGAACATAATTTTCAGTTTAAATAATTGCCCTTTTCCAGAAAAAAAAAAACTTGATCTATAGAGGATGTTATGGGTGGGGTATTCGTCGGCAGCTGTCCGTCTCGAGAGACGATGGTGTAGCTTCTTAAGAGTCTATCTGCACCGCCGAGAATGGCTGTGCAGTCCGACTCGGGAGTGACACGGTAGTATCTGTCTCCTCCCGTGTTGAATCGACATCTTGCGATGACGCTGGAGTGCCCTCTCCAGTGAAGCTGAAGCTACAGAGCCTGGGCAGGGTGATATGGAGGGTCTGCTGTTGCCCATGCAGCAGACCCCCCCTCTCTTCGCAGCTGAAGGGTCCAAGGGAAAGACGGAGTCAATACAGCTTGGCTTCAGGTGCGCCGCAGGAGTTGCCGGTGTTGACTACAACGTCAAACCGCCTTAGGGACTCCGGCTCCGGATTTTCTGTCGGGGTTTACTCCCTTAGCCTTTCCCCTGAAGAGGTATGCCGCAAGGCAGCGGAGGTTTTTTGGAGTCAGAGTTTTCCTTCTCTGATGTGCCCTGACTGGAAGATCGAACCAGCGACACTTAGCTCGCAGGCCGACGCTCAATCCACTGAGCTAAACCAGCCAGGGCTTGGTGGGGTATAGTTAGAGAAAAATAACATTATGTAACACCTACTACATACAAAAAGGGCTTGGTGGGGTATAGTTAGAGAAAAATAACATTATGTAACACCTACTACATACAAAAACCCTGGCTGGTTTGGCTCAGTGGATTGAGCGTCGGCCTGCGAGCTAAGTGTCGCTGGTTCGATCTTCCAGTCAGGGCACATCAGAGAAGGAAAACTCTGACTCCAAAAAACCTCCGCTGCCTTGCGGCATACCTCTTCAGGGGAAGGGCTAAGGGAGTAAACCCCGACAGAAAATCCGGAGCCGGAGTCCCTAAGGCGGTTTGACGTTGTAGTCAACACCGGCAACTCCTGCGGCGCACCTGAAGCCAAGCTGTATTGACTCCGTCTTTCCCTTGGACCCTTCAGCTGCGAAGAGAGGGGGGGTCTGCTGCATGGGCAAGAGCAGACCCTCCATATCACCCTGCCCAGGCTCTGTAGCTTCAGCTTCACTGGAGAGGGCACTCCAGCGTCATCGCAAGATGTCGATTCAACACGGGAGGAGACAGATACTACCGTGTCACTCCCGAGTCGGACTGCACAGCCATTCTCGGCGGTGCAGATAGACTCTTAAGAAGCTACACCATCGTCTCTCGAGATGGACGGCTGCCGACTACATACAAAAATTTTACTACACATTCTGCGTATATTCCTTGACTTTTTAAGTTATACTGTAATTGTTATTATTCTCATTTTATAGAGAGACTGAGACTAGGGGAAGTTCAGTCCTTTGTCCAAGGATGCACAACTAGGAAGTGTCATAGTTGGGATTCTACTTCCAGTTCTGTTTCATACTCCTCCCCTATATGGACCCTATGATTCAGCCAATCTGCTTTATTGAATGTGAAATTGAAAGAGAAAATGGATGTGAAATGTTTGGTAAGAAAGAAGTAAGTGGAGGTGAAAACACAGAGAAAAACTGAAATTAATGAGTTCAAATTCTCAGAGGCAATTTAAATAAAAATTATGACAAAGCATTTCAAAAGTATTGGTTTAATGATGATTTAAGTTTTCTATGAATTTCATTTTTTACAACTTTGTTTGGCTTGGCAAGAATCATCAATTATTTGTAGTACTTAGGGGTGCTTTATGAGATGCTAGAGTTTGGTCATTTTTAGTGTAAGTGTATATTGCCAAAATGTGTGTGTATGTATTTTTTAGTGGAATTATTGAAAAGAATTTGATAATGGACTAGCTAAAATGTAGATCCCCAAAGCTTTAAACTCAAGGATCATCTTGGTTAGTCCAATCTCTTGTTCGATCAGTAGAAAGCTGATACCATGGGAGATTATGTGAATTGACTAAGTTCTCATAGTGACTAGCAATAAAGCTGCAGCTAAGTTTATCTGAATCCCAGTTCAGTATTTCCTATTAAAAAGAATTTGAAGACTTTCAGAATAATTCTTTTTGTCTAAAGAAAAGACTTTGCCTAATTTTAAATGTCATTTAAGTTTTATAATTTCTTGTTTTTATTAGCTTAATATTTTGCAGTGCTGTAATTCAGTCAAGGAATAGGATAATATAATTGAAAAGCACCAATTGTCTTACCTTGAAGAACCTTATATACTATAAAGTCCAGTCAACTTTGAGTTCCTAGGGGAAAGAAACATATCTCAATTATTATTTTAATTTTCAGCACTTGGCTTAGGGCCTAGTGAATTTTGGTTGAATGAGTGAATGAAGTCCAAATTAGCCATATCACTATTTAATATAGGAACTGAAGAAGACCTTAAACAATCATCTAGTCCAATACTTTGACTTTAAATACGAGGAAGCTGAGGAAAAAAGTATATAACTTATTGTCATACAAACAAAAAATATAATGCATTTATTCATATTTTTTCATTGCAAAAAAACTTTCTCTTTTCAGTTTATATTTAGATTGAACAGTAATTCTGCACTGCACGACTCCAGGGGAAACTATTGATCTTATAGCGCTGTCATAGCTATGCACAGTGGCTCGGTACCTGAGGTGCAGGTATTATTGCCCCTATGTTACAGATGAGGGAAGAAGCCTAAAGGGGAGTTACCTTACCCAAGATCAGACAAATTATATGGACTCTTGTTTTCTTATAATTCAGTACTTTTTTTCTTATGGTACTTCAATCTGAAATATGTCATTTAATCCTTCATGTCTAATCCCATAACACCTCTGGACAACATTTAAAGAAGAGACCTGAGCACACACACTCTTCATAGCTCTGTCCCTGAACCTACCTGTTCTGAGTTTTGAATTTTTCTCCCCACTTCCCCATTTCTAGCATTGCTTTTTGTGCCATATATGGCTCACACTCTCTAACTACAGCCCTGGCTTGCCTTCATCATAGTTTTCCATCTACCTCTAGCTGCCTTCACAATTTAACCCATTCTCTGTCACCTCCTACCTTAGTTTCTTCTACCTCAGCAAATAGCTTCACTGTCATGATTTGCTGTTAGACATACCATTTTCCCTTTCTAATTGAAGAGTTAACAGGATTTCTCCTACATATTCTCCAACTCTTTCTGACTTTCCTTTTCAAGTCCTCCCTGAGAATTATCTTGCCACCTAGCCCAATTTTATTCTCTGCACGCTGTCTCCGGGTGATTCATTTCTGCCCGTCACATGGGGTGCACGCCAACACCTACGCACACAGGTGAATCTGCTTCAGTGATATATTTTAATTACAGATTTAGTCAGAAGTAATTAAGCCTTTCTGTAATGGGGATGGGCACAGACTTTTAAAAATTCATGCCGTTTCAGACATCCCATGTGTGGTTTGTGCCACTCTGGTTTGCAGAGTAAGAAGGAGCCCCTAGTGTAGTTAGATTAATTAATAGAGAATAAACTTAATGGAGCCAGAAAAGTGCAAAAAATGGTGCTTTCCCCCCATATCTCATGCAGATGGAAGAGCCATCCTGGGATTACGGCCGGGGATGGCAATTGCATTTTAATTACAGGGCTGATGGTTTCGGTGCTGCACCAGATGGAAGGGCCTTTTTAGAGAGAGGCCCACTCACTGCCTTTGTTGATTTTCCCTCTGAAGCTGGTTAACAAAACCCGACAGGAGACAAAAGTGATGAGGTTACTTTCTGATCCCATGGATTTTATCCCTCTTCTGTTGCTTTACTTGTGAGCTCAGTCAGAGTCAGTGAAAGAGATGCTCCTTCACACACTTTAACAAATGAAGGAGAAAGGATGAGACCGGAGGAAAGGAAAGATCTGTCTACCTCTTCCTCTTTCTCAGTGATCCTTGTGGTTTCTTTATTGGCTAAAAACACTTTCACTTCCATTATATCACTTAACTGTTATGACAATCCAGTAACAAAGTGACTGTTTTCCTCATTTTAGTAAAAGGAGAATTGAGATTAGGACATTTATGCTTTTGAGGCAATTCTAAACTAAAAGAGTTATTTGTTCTGTAGCTTTCCAAAAACAAAGTTATGGATCTAGAAACCCTCCAACACTTCATCTCGTTTGATGGAAAAGGAAACTAATACTGAAGTGCTATAGTAGAGGACAGTGTGGGACAGTTGAAAGAGCATGGGCTTTGGGACTAGTCCTGGTAAGGTTTCACTTCTGCATTTACGTCTTTAGAATTTTGGGGGAAATCCACTCTCCAAGCTTCTTCCTTCCCTTTGTAAGACCAGTATTGGACTGGATGAAACTGACGTCCCTCCAGCCTTGCGTCCTCTGCTACCCATAGCACAGATTTCCCTATGCCTAGGTGAGGGGTCTTTTTACCTCTACTTCATGTGAGTGCTAGTGACTTTTTTTTTGAGAACTGAAAAAATTTTAATTGTTTTCAAGATGGTAGACCGGGGAGGGTGAGTACTGAATTGGAGTTAATGGAGGTCAAACACTTGAGGAATTTTTAGAATGTTATCACTCAGGAAAATAGCCAGAATACTGGGAAGCCAGAAATGGCAATAATGCAGCCATATTAACCTGGGATTGATATGAAAATTCCATTTTCAGGCACAAAATGCCACTCCATCAAATGCCTTGCCAAGCCTGGGAATACAGTTCTGAAGCAATGAGATGAATCATTAGGAATCATCTCATGTCTTTTTTGCCTTCATTTAAACTATTTGATTTAGTGGTGCTTGTCCCTCAAAATCTCCTCCTTCGACTTTTTCTCCTTCAAAGAAGAATCATTTGTACCTTCTCACTATAATTAGATGGTTTGAGGAGGATAAACATCAGACTTTCACAGTTATTGGGGCCTTGATTTATAGGAAAATTATTTGTTCTAATTATGCAGAATGATTCATAGCTTATGCAAATGTGTGATTTATTACCAGACCACCTCTTTTGTATGTAGGCTCACTTCTCTTTAATTTTTAGTTAAATGCTTCCTAGGAATCATAATATTATCTAGATGAGGCTGCTGGATTCCTTTTGTCCTCCTGATAGCCAAGAATAACAGTATGCATGCATGCATTTGACAAAAAGTCACCAGCAATCCCTGTGCACAAGGCTTTGGGAATATGGAAATGATGGCGGCATTTGCTGGTATAGAGGGCACAAGGAAAGGTCATACCTTTCAGCACTTTAACATCCCTTGTTTCATGTGAGCCTCACAGCAGCCTCATGAAGTAGGTACTGCAGCTTTTATTCTGACAGTTTTATAGATGAGGATACAGGCTCAAAGAGGGCAAGTGACCTACCCAAAGTCACTTAGTATAGAAATTATAGGAACCCAGTGGGAATAATTCATAATTCCTGGCAGCCAGAATCAACCTGCATGCACTTACGCAAGCATGCCCGTGCACATATGTGTGTGCGTGCGTGTATGTGTGTGTGTGTGTGGGGGGGTGGCATTGGGCCTCAATCAGGGTTGGGGATTATTTCCCTATCTGAGAGGATGGAAAAGGTATGATATTTTCATATTTCTCAAAATAGCGCTATAGTTTCTCTACCTAATATAGAGCCTGACACTCCGCTTTGTTAGTTTAATTTAGGGCATTGAAGGCTGGTATTAAAATGCCAATGTTCTTTGGAAGAAAGACACACCTTGATCTTTTACTTGTCAGTTATTCATTCGTTCATTCATTTGCTCATTCTTTCATTCAGCAAGCTTTATTAGCAAACTTTCCCATGCTAGGTACTAGGAGAGGAGTGGAGGCGGCAGTTGTTGAGATGTTATGCAAGTGTCAGTTTGATGTGGTCTCTCTCATTGTAGACCCCACTGGTTGTCCTCCATATTACCATTTATTGACATGCCTAACATTATTAAGAATTCCACATAGGAAAATGATTTTTTTTTTTATTTCTGGATTGAAAATCAGCTTGATGGTGTGTGCCTGTATTATCAAACAAGGCATTGAATTCTTCGAAGTCAGAGACCTGTATTCCATCTTTGTGTCTTCAGTGCCCGAGGCATAGTAAATTCTAGACAAATGTCTCTTCTAGGAACAAAAAAATGCATTATTGCTCTGTTAAAGTTACCTTTGCATCTTCCTCTTAACGTTTCCTCCATTCTGGCCCTTAGTTCCTCTTTGTCCTCCAGAGTCAAAAAAGGTGTATTCAGACTTAGAATCTCATCTTTAATCCCAAAATATCAGTGTTTCTCTATTATTTGTAATCATTGTCAAAGGTCTCCTCCCACCCCACCCCCCCAGCCCACCCCCCGCCCCGTGACTTCCTTACTGCTGAAGGAGTGTAAAGGTATAAAGAATTATATTAGCCCTGGCTGCTGTGGCTCAGTGGATTGAGTGTCAGCCTGCAAACCAAGTGTTGCTGGTTCGATTCCCAGTCAGGGCACATGACTAGGTTGCACGTCAGGTCCCCAGTTGGGGATGCGTGAGAGGCAACCACACAGTGAAAAAAAAAAAAAGAATTATATTAATGCATTTGGACAAGTCACTTAGCTTCCCTGAGACTTAGTTTCTTTTTCTGTAAAATACTAACAATCTCTACTTCTTGGGTTGTATTTATAACTAAGAGTATATATTGTCAGTTGTGATTTTGAACTTCATCCCAGGTATAAGCTCCTCCAGGAAGTTTTCTTTGCCCTGGGCTGTCTTAGTAACTTCAGTTTTTCAGTTCCCTGGTTTTCCTCTGTTATATACTCATGCATTATATTCTTTGATTTAATTTGTCGTTATCTTCTACTGCACAGTGAATTTTTGGACCATCTCATATTAATCTTTATATTTCCTTAAACTCAGCCAACACAGGTTTACACATTATGTGTCAGGCACTATGTCAGATTTTGGGAGTTCAGCAGCGAGTAAGATCAACACAGTCTCTGCCCTTAGGAGTTTATAGAATGTAGCTTAGAATAGGACGTACTAAGTATTTGTTAGGTGAATGAAGAAAAAATAAACAAATTCATAAATGAATGAAATTACTTGGTAACTGTAGAGTGCTGTTTGGATGTTAGTTATTCATACTCTAAGTATACTCAGTTGCAATGAAACTCTGTTTCAATGTCCAATATAATCTTCCCAGAGCCTTCTGTGCCTGTAGTCTTTAAATTGATGTGTGTCTCTCTCCCCTTGCCTGTGGTTCACTTATTTTCTGGGAATTAGGTTAGACAGAATCCCTTTCTTAGTTTAATTACTCCCATCTCCTTTTCTGATTACTATCTTTCTTTACTGATAACTTTTGACTTACAGATGAAAGTTTCAGAAAGTGGCAGATAAGGAGAACAAATATCTTTAAAAAAAAATCTTGAAAACCAATTTTCTCTGAAGATCCATTAATAAAAAAGTAAACTTCATGGGTACGTAGCTCCTGGGTCCCCAAGTATGTTTGAACAAAAGTGAACAGTGCATTATATTTTTAAATTCATGATAAAAAGTAGATTGGTCATATAATTTACCTTCCAAACTGTCCCTGAAAAACCAGGATGCATATATTCTCTACAGTAATAGAGAAATAGATTAGTGTCAAACATGGGCCAAGGATTGGACCCCCTTAGCCAATGTGGGGTCAGTGCTGACTCTGAAACTTACAGTTAGTATAACCTTTGGACAGGTTACATGAATTCTCTACATATGTTTCTTCATCTATAAAAAGAAGCCACTAAACCTAACTCCAGTGTGTATGCCATTGAGATAATACATGTAAACCTGCCTAACACCACCAGACAGATAGTAAATGCTCAAATAATGCTAGTTTCCAATAACAGTTCTGCCATTAACTCAATGTGTGATGTTGAACTTTTCTCATTTTCTTACCAGTCAAATGCAGAGGATTGGAATAGATGTTCTCTCCCATCTCCAGTCATTTTACTGGATTTCTCAGAATAGCTCCATTACAAATAACCTTGTTGCCATAAACCTCCAAATTCTCTTGGGAATTTTGATATCTATAGAATATGTCCCACATACACCCTGGCTGGTTTGGCTCAGTGGATTGAGCGTCGGCCTGCGAGCTAAGTGTCGCTGGTTCGATCTTCCAGTCAGGGCACATCAGAGAAGGAAAACTCTGACTCCAAAAAACCTCCGCTGCCTTGCGGCATACCTCTTCAGGGGAAAGGCTAAGGGAGTAAACCCCGACAGAAAATCCGGAGCCGGAGTCCCTAAGGCGGTTTGATGTTGTAGTCAACACCGGCAACTCCTGTGGCGCACCTGAAGTCAAGCTGTATTGACTCCGTCTTTCCCTTGGACCCTTCAGCTGCGAAGAGAGGGGGGGTCTGCTGCATGGGCAAGAGCAGACCCTCCATATCACCCTGCCCAGGCTCTGTAGCTTCAGCTTCACTGGAGAGGACACTCCAGCGTCATCGCAAGATGTCGATTCAACACGGGAGGAGACAGATACTACCGTGTCACTCCCGAGTCGGACTGCACAGCCATTCTCGGCGGTGCAGATAGACTCTTAAGAAGCTACACCATCGTCTCTCAAGACGGACGGCTGCTGACATGTCCCACATATTCCTGACATGAAAAACATCCCAAATATCCTCCAGCAAACCACTGATCACATCTTTAGGTTCAGAAATTGTAATTGTCACATCATGACTCTCTTCCGCACTCTTGGTCATATGTTGTGCTTCTCTGTCAGAACCGATAGAACCAAAGCTGCTAACACATGGATTTCTAAGCCTGTAACATCACAAAAATTGGGATGTTTAAAAGTGACATAAAATAGTCTTTAATGCTTTTAATCTGAACCTTAAGTTATTTATTGAATGAAGAGCTTGTCATGGCTGATCCATTCCCCTCTGAAGATTCTCTTCTCCATATTAAATAACCCAGTTTCTTTAAACTGATCTTCTTAGGACATGTTGACAATTATTTAATCACTAATGGTTCCTCTTTCTGGAATCTGGTCAACTGGCCTCCATTTCATTTGAAATGTATTCAACCTGGTTTCCCACTCACTCTCTGACCAATCTGTCACCAAATCTTATTGATTCACCTCCTTAACATACATTGAAACTGCCCTTTTCCCTATTGTTTCTGCTCCACAGTTATGTTTTGTTCAAATAAACAACTATTATCAATTATTGTATGCTGTGTACTAGACAGTGAAGACACAAAGCTGAAAAAGACAGTCTCTGCCTTCAAGGAGCTATTGTTATTTAATATTAGAGCTGGAAATAGCCTTAGCATTAATCTAGTCCAATTGGCTAATTATATAGACAAAGAAGCTGAGACTTAATAAAGGAAGTGACTAGTACAAAGTCACACAGCTAATAAGGTGCAGAGTTAAGGCTAGGACCCAGATTTTTGGACACCCCACTAACAATAATTTCCTCTCTACTATGGTAAACTTAAAAATAACCAGCTCCTTCACTGTCACTATCACCCTTGTTAACATTTCGTACAGTAGTTTAGATTTTATAGGTTCATATGAATCATCTAACTTAATCCTTGTAATGTCCCTGTGAGAATTTAGTATTATTAATCATAATAACCCTGAATCTCAGAGAGGTTAGGTAACTTGTCTTGGTATAACTTCTGAAACTCATACTCCAAATTCATGAATTTTCCTCATACCACACTTCCTTTCATTGGCACACTTCCTTTCATGTAGTCAGTGTTATAATTGACATGCACTAGGGAATAGAAATGTCTAAGCCATGGATCCTATTTTTGAAGTGTACAGTGCAGACAGATCATAGGATTTAATTAATAATCATGCTGGCTGTTGTGTTAAGGGCTTCCTGGAATTGTTATCCAGAATTAATATTGTATTATACCATATATCTAGCACAGGTTTATAGGGAGTGAAGCCATTGTGATCCAGATCAGGAAGTGACTTGTTCAAGACCTTCCAATAGGAAATTGGCAGGGAAAATGAGAAAAACAAATTCTAGAAATCATTTAGAATGCAATAACTGAATGTAATGCCTTAAAATGCGAAGTCAAGACTCTGAAGTAGTTGTCATAAATTAAGATGGAAATGTGCTTCATTAAACAGAGAACCTCTTGAATTCCTGTAAATGGGTGAACAGAGAGCCTTGCAGCTGCACAAGCATACAGTGACCAGTTGTCTGAAGTGCTAATCAAGTGCAGACTTAAAGGTAGAAAAGAAGACTTAGCTCTGTTGAAATTATAGTTTTTGGTTGGAACCCTTAGCCTGAGTTTCACCAGGCACTCAGCACTTCCTTGTGCTCAGTGAGTAGAGATCTAATTAAAGACTTGGGAGATGAGAGTGTGAATAAAAAGGACTGTCTTTTCCTTTAAAAGAAAAGTAGGACGTCAGTATTTATATCTACTTTGAGTGATGTGTGTTGACAGAATGATTTGAGTGTCAGCCAGTAAACTCTGGTTGTCAACTGGAGCTCTAGTGATGGACAAGTCAAAGTTTCTGACCTCATTATCTAGTGATAATACTACATAGAAAGGAACACAAGGTAAGGGATAGAGAGTAACTGGTTAAGTGGAAGAAGGGGAACTGTTTCGGCTGAGATGATCTCTAAAGCGTTCTCTGAGGAGATAACTTATGAGCAGAGTCCTGACTGATGGAAAGGGGTGACCAGTGGGAAGATTGGAGGACTAGTGTATGCATAGAGTACAGCCAGTACAAAGACCTTGGGGGATTGATGTGTTAGAAAAGAACGAGGTCACAGTGGCTGGATACAATGAACAAGGTGAAAGTAGTAGGGCGTCAGTTATAAGAGACTGGCAGATAAGAGTATAAGAGACAGGCAAGATCATGTGATGCCTTCTAGGAGACAATAGGGAATGTAGATTTTTTTCTAAGCACAGTAGTGAGCTGGACATTGTCTGATTCATAATGCACTGCACACAGGGCAAGAGTAGGATAAGAAGGCCAGTGTTGAGACTGTTTCATCTTTCTGTGAGAGAGAAGTGACTAGGTGGTGAGCCATGGAGATGGTAAGAATTTGTTCTATTTGGGATAT
Organism: Furipterus horrens; assembly: GCF_987537825.1. NCBI lineage: Eukaryota > Metazoa > Chordata > Mammalia > Chiroptera > Furipteridae > Furipterus > Furipterus horrens. The sequence continues at coordinate 33,970,798 of NW_028327173.1, read as the reverse complement.
ATATTTGGGGTTGAGTTCAAGAGAGTCTATAGGAGGTGCTATAATTAAATTATAACACTTACAATCAGATAAAATAATTGTAACTAATATAAGGAGAAACGAAGTCTGTTTACAATTGTTTGTATGGAAAATAATACAATAATTAATAAATAATAATACAAGAATAAACTGTTTCATGTCCTCACAACTGTAAGCCTACTTTTTGTTCTTCCCTGTATTTATAATGCTAAATATTTTACAAAACATTTTTTAAAAATGGAATCTCATTTTAACCTGTTAGGCAGGTATTTTTTTACCCTAGTTATAAAGATGAGGTAATCCAAGGTTAGAGACATTACATGATTTTCTCAAAGTCACACAGATAGTAAGTGGTAGAGTCTATATGAGATACTCACTTTGTCTCAGAATTCTGTGTTCTTTTTTCTGTACTTCATGACATCAGGTAGATGCATGCATGCATATGCACATATATGCACAGAGGAGAGAAAGGATAGTGGTCCAACACAAAACCCTTGGTATTAGGCTGCCTGCGTTTATAACCATTTTTTAACTAGGTAATCTAGGAAAAGTTACTTAACCTCTTATTAAAAATGAAGTAAAAATAGAACCCACTGTAAAGGTTGTTTTTGCCAGAGAATACGTTAGTTCAGAGACTGACACAGAAAAAAGCACTCCATAAATCTTAGCCAGTATGATTACACATGTTTTGTACAGCAAGATAGTAAATTCATACTCATTCAGGTTAGTCATACTGTTCAAAGAAAATTACTCTGGTCTTGATAATATCAGGTACATGGAACAACTACATATAGTGTTAGGCAAAAGTAGGTTTACTATTGTGTGGAAAATAATACAATAATTAATAAAATGATAATACAAGAATAGACTCTTTTACATATTCATGACTGTAAACCTAGTTTTGCCCAACACTGTAGTTGCCAGTGAGCATCTTGAGAGACTCAAACATCTTTAATGACTAGGATCATGTTATACTCACTCCTATAACCCTCACCTCCCTCTCCAAAATCTAGCAAATATTGTATATATACATTGTCTTATTAAGTACGTAAGAAACTGAATTCATTTGAAGAGGCGGTGTAGGCAATTAGTTATGTGGTATAATTTGGGGGACACAAGAAACTGCCCCCCACACCAATCCCAACCCAAATCATCTCAGTGTTAAATTTCCACCATGGAATAACAGAATCTTGAGATTGGAAAGGATACTGGAAATCATGAAATATTGTATATTCACAAAACCATTCCCACCAACTGGACAGAGTCTCCTGTGTAATGCTTAGCCTCTGCCTGATTATTTCCAATTATAGGGAAATCCTGACTTTCCAAGGCAGCCTGTTCCATGTTTGTCTTCTCTTACAGTAAGAAATTTCTTCCCAATATTGACTTGGAACCAACCTCCTTTCACCTCAAGGTGTACAGTAGGCTTGGTGGAACTGAATAGTAGCTGTGCTACGTACGGAGCAGCTTCTCCAGGAGGAGTTTGTTTTGTCTCTGTTACGTCAATGCCCTTCATTTTTTTAGATTATGGAATATCATTGTTTGGCCAGGTGAACTTCTGTTGCCTTCCTGTCACTACCTTCTGTAATCTTAAAATTTTTATTTCCTGAATTTCACATCTCCTGAATCTGGAAGAAATTTGCACTTTAGGATTTAGTTTATTCTCAAATGATTCTTCTGATTTTCAAACGATTTTTAGCTGCTTTTAATGGGCATACTGGAATAAAATAGACCCAAATCATCTTTATGATTACTGATAAGCTTTGGAAGTCCCATGGACTGGTCATATTTCTAATTTAGAAAGATTTGAAAAGAACCAATATGGGAGGCAGGAAACTTGGGTTCTAATCTAGCTCTGCCTCACATTTATTATGTAACCTTGGGAAAGTCTGTCTCCCTATATGCCTCAATTCCTTTATCTGAAAAATACATGAGATTGAATTTAATATTCATTATTCCTTCTCTGATTCTATGTACAAGGTTTGTAGAATTCTTGAAGTTTTCATGCACCTTCATTAATTAAATGTTTTTGTTTTGTTTTTTAAATTTGATTTGGACATTTGAGGAAGCTATAACTTTTTTCATTGTTTCATTTATGGTCAAACTCTGACATAAAAAAAAATGAGAAATTTTAGTGGCAACATATCATTAACTTTATTTCCCTGAAATATGGGAGGCAGGAAACATTTCCCTGAAAACATGAGAAAGATTCTGTTTTATTCATTTCATTTAATTTTCTTCCTTGTTGTTAGTTAAAGTTGATTGATGAGGATGAGGTAGGGTCAAATGGAGAGGTCCAAGGCTATTATGGTTCAGGAAGATTTCTGAAAATAAATTTTGCTAGTTGCCATATTATACCATAACTTGGTGGTTGGGCAGCTGTAATATTTCTGGAGTACATCTGCTGCCTATGAAAGAGTCATCATAATTAGTGGCATAATATTTGTCAATTTCTGATTGGATTATAACAGTTTTATTTTCCCACTGTTAATGGCTTAGGAAGGATACCATGTTATTTAAAAATCACATCTTAAAAAATATGTCAATGAGTGGTGAGACCGTACAGATACTAGCCCTTAAGAAAAAGTTCTGTTTGGTGGCCTTAGCCACCTCATTTCATTTGTATGGAATCATTTGTGTTCCATTTATAAACATTTATTAAGCACTGCTGCTTGCCAGATTCATTGCTACATGCTGAGGATGCAAAGACAAAAATGGAAGAGCTGAATCATCTTAAGCTGGACTTTTCTGGCATTTGTCTCCCATATGAATATCTACTATGTGGCTGACTGTATTGGTCATGGTGCAGGATGGTGGCAGTGAGTGCCACTGGACACCTCAGGAGGGCTCCCCTTCTGCATCTCTGGCACACACAGAGCACAGTGCTTGGTACCAAGGAAGCACTCAGCACACACATGAGGGAAGGAATGAATGCAGATGCCTGATCATTTTTTAAGACAATGCTTATCCTGTTTGTTCTTGGAACTAATCTTTATACACAATCAGAGAGCTCAGTCAGAGGAGAATATTTGATGTGAGAAGTGCTAAAATAGAGTCCTGTACATGAAGAGACAACGATTAAATCTCCCTGTGAGACATCAGGAAAGGACATTCCAGACAGATGAAACAACATGAGAAAATATAGAATATGGTAAAGACACATGCTCTGTGTTCAGAGACTACTAAGCCCAAATCATAGGGTGAAGGTGTGGGAAGGAGGTGACAGATGGGAGAATAGCAGGAAATATCCTAGAAATGCATATTAAGGAACTTGACCTTGACTGAGTAAGTGATGAAAACATATTAAAGAGTTTTAAGTACAGGAATGACATATTTTTATTTGTGTTTTGAATTCACTCTGTTATTGGTTTTAGGGATGAATTAGAGTACGTAAAGACAGAACTAGAGGCAGGTACGTAAATTCATCCAGATGACAGGCTGACTAGAATTGGTTTATCTAAGAGGCAACAATGCAAAGGAGTCTAAACTTTCTAAGTCCAAGATAAATGATGCTTGTACATAGACCAAAGGCAATGCAGTCCCATGGATAGAAAGTTAGTAAAATTTGGCTTCAGATCCTGTTTCTGTGTGGCCTTGAGCATGGATGACCTGGCTAAGTCAATTTTCTTACACATAAAATTTAGTCAATTAGTCTTGCAGAAGTTTTGAGGATAAAAGAAATAATGTAGAAGAAGTCACTTAGCCTTTCTAGGTCCATTTTTATGGCTGAAAACATGGAAAGGTAGTACCTGGCCTTAGATATCAAATAAAACCCCATGTTTGAACACTCTTAGGAACGGGGAAGGGTCAGGCAGTAAGTAAATATAAGATATGCTATTTTACTATGCAGCAGATGAGAACTTGCAAATAAGAACTTGTCAGCCATTTCAGACTAAAAATAAATGTATACAAACACTATTTACCGGGACATTTTATGTGGTCCACTTTTTCCTAATAATTTTCATAAGATTTCCTAATTTATGTAAACTATATGTTTGCTTACATTTCAAATAGTCTTAAAGCTTTGTGTTCCCCAGGGTTCAAATTCAGGTTTTTATTTTCTTTTGTTCCCACTGCAGAATTAAGTGCTTATGGCTTGTAATTTAATTCTTGGTTGATAGACTAAAGCACATGCCATTACAACTTGCTTGAAGTGAATATAAAAGGGTGAAAATTTAATGCTTTTCTTTTGAGAGATAATTGGAAGATGGCAAAACAATTTTTTTTAACTTAGAAAAGATTTGTGTGTTAGAAGGCCTTTCTGTAGATAATGCTGGAAAGCCAATCCATTTACCTCCAGCCACTGAGAGGAGAAAGACTGATAGCTTTCCCCAGTGGATAGAGAGAGAATGGAAAAAAGCAGTGCAGGTGCTCTAACCCAGGCTGCATCCAACCCTGTGAACTTCTCACATCCTGTTTAGACTCTGATACCAGATTCTGCCCCCCACCCCCATCCAACCATGAACTTCTACCTTGCGTTGTCTCATGTAATAGTTTTAGGATCGAAAAGGAGAATAAAAGTAAGAGGTTCATCACACTTTTTTGTTTCTTTTTTAATTCTTAATTTAGGTTTGATTGATTTTTTTCTGTTTCTGTTGTGGAAGTCACAATTTCTATTTATAATCTTGTAATCATAACTGTAAATTTGTAACATACATTCTTAACTAGGTGTTTTTCCTAACAAAGTTGAGAAGTACTCAGTACCTTTATCCTCCTCCTGGGAACAAGGCAGAAATATGAGCTTGCCTGAAACCATTCTCTAAACTGCACTCCCTTCCTTTCCTAAGAATTTTAATTACATATTTTTAAAATATATAGAACAAGTTATTATTATTTTTACTGCTAGAAGACAGATTTGCCAACATATTTTATCATTCTTTCCTCTCACCTTTGTTCTTGCATCCCAGTACTTCCTTCTGGCTTCAGTTTTCTTCCAGTTCTTTCAATGAGGATACATGTATGATAAATTTTCTTCTTTTTATGTATCTGATAAATGTTGTTTTCTTAACTATTGCATGATTGTTTAGGAATATTCTAAACTGGCAGATATTTTCTTTTATTACTTTGAAGAATTGTTTTCCAGCATCTATTATTGCTTATAAGAGTTCTGCTATTGGCCTAATTATTATGATATGTGGTCAACATGCCTTTTGGTATATTAGCATTTGAGGTGATTTTTTTTTCTTTAATCTTGATGTTTTGCAGTTTAATTTCCCTTTATCCTCAGCTTTTAAGGGGACACTCACTGTTATACTTACCTACCACCCAGGTGGGCATGCTCTCTCAGACTCCTTCTATACTTACCCTCTTCTATATATACTTGCTGATCTTCTGCAGCCTCACTGCACTTCCTCTCCTCCACTGGCACCCTTCTTACACTCCCCCTCACCCTTCTGTCTTCATTGGTTGCAATCCTTCTTGATCCTTATGGTTCAGCTCAAATTTCACATCTACCAGAAACTGTTCTCTAACCACAGCAGTCAGAATGAATCTTTCCCCTCCCAAATATCAGTAACATATGTTGTTGACCCAGAACACTTGACATGTTCAGTCCATACAGCCTCTTCCTATAAATGTTAAAGAACATAGTAGGGACAGCTGTAGGTTTTAATAAACGGACAGGACAGAGTTCAGATCTCAGCTCTCTACTAACTGGATATGTAGTCATTTGTGGGAACTTAATTTCATTGAGCTCTAGTTTCTTCATTTAAAAAATGAAAATAATATCTAACTTACGGAATTGGCATAAGACCAAGCTACCAGATCTTCCCAGTTACCAGATACAAATCAACTCACAATAACACAGACAGCCTAGAGTTCTTGCTCTTGTCCTGTGCAGACCTCTCAGTTCTTCTTAGAAAGCACTCCGAGGTATTTTCAGAAGCGGATGTCTCACGTGTGCTTTCGAACCAGTCTGTCGGCTACAGACCACACGTGGGTCCTATTTCTCCTTTTGGTCTCTAGTTCCTACAAGTAAATGTTCTCTGACCCAGAAGGTACTTGAAGGAACTGAATTATCATCAGTGGGGATACGACACCCATTTATGCATTTATTAATTTAACAAATATGTATTGAAAATATGCTATGCATCATGCAATGTAATAAGTACTAGAAATACATCAGTGGAAAAAATGTCTGCTTTTATGGGATTTACAAACTGATTAGAAGAGAGAGAATAAACCTAATAAATAAATAAACTATTTTTATGCCCAAGACTGGATTGGATTCAGTACATTCATTCAACAAACATTTTAAATTACCAATTAAAATTCTAAATGCTGCTACCATGGAGCATATAGAATAATAGAAAAGATATACATTTAAATAAACATTCAAATAAATATAAAACAAGAAACTGGGATATGTGCAGTGTGGAAAAAAAATAAAGTTCTCTGGAATATACTGGTAGTAGGTACTGAGAAAAGGCCTTATTTGGGTTAGTCATTAAAAAATAAAGCTGAAAAATGAGAAGAAGACAGCTAGTCTGAGAGAGAAAACAGAGACTTGTAGGTAGAGAGAGGGCCTGTGCTAATAATGCCAGTGCACAGGCTTGGCCTCCATAGGCCTTCCTGGCCTTCGGTGCTTTGTGTGCCAGAGTGAGATGGGAATATGTGTTGAAGTGGACAGAATGGCCACTCATCGTCTTTGTATCTTAACTTTGTTCCTGGACCCGAAGCAGCACTCTTTGCCCCCTGTTTTCTACAAAGTTTCCCTTAAAAACTGCTTTAAAAAAAAACTTCTGTAAGCTACTATGTAAACACACACACACACACACACACACACACACACACACACACACACACACACACACACACACATATTACCACAAAAACAGATAGCAATTGCTGGAACAGAACAACTCAAATATTTCCAAAAAAAACACATTTCTCCAAACAAACAGTCTTCTGAGATATATGCATACATACAACATATTTGTTAAGTAACCTTTTATATTTTTATACAGAGCTATTTCTATCTAGCCATAATCTCTCAAATATTTTCAGGTCAGAAGTGAATCTTTGCTTTATTTTTGTCCATCCAAAATGCCTATTTGGGTGAATTCTCAGAAAAAAATAAAAAAGAGTGACATTCACTAAAAGTGGAATTCTTCTATACCTTTTACAAAATAGAAAATAGCTGAAATCTATGAAAGGACAGTTTTTCTTGTTCTCCTTCTAACCACCCCATCTTCCCATAAAAACTTCAAAGACCTCTGTTCTGCCAATTTAGCACCCTTCCCACGTGTCTCTACAAGAAGGAAGCTTCTCCCAAGAATGATACAGGGATAGGAGCACCTTGCTCCAGGGCTCGTTTCATTCTTCGTATGCAGTGATGGCTATTATAGTAAAAGTGAGTGTACAGCATGGCTCTGGGCATACAGTAGCCATTATTTTTTTATTTAATTAAAAAAAATTACAGTTTACACTCATTATTTTGTATTAGTTTCAGGTGTACCTCATAGTGGTTAGATAGTCATATTCTTTACAAAGTGTTCCCCTGATATTTCCAGTACCCACCTGGCACCGCACATTGTAATTGCAGTATCATCAACTGTATTTTCTTTGCTGTACTTCACATCCCCATGACGGTTAGTAACTACCTATCTGCACTTCTCAGTCCCTTCACCTTTCTCACCCAGTCCCAATCGCCCCCCTCTAGCAGCCATCAGTCACACAGTAGACATTAAATGAATGAAAATGCGCTTCTTCCTGTTACTGATTTATGTAATTACTCCAATTCTGCTGTTAGAGTGTAAGTTCCTAAAGGATAGTGACACTTTCTTATAATTTTTCGTGCTTCCCACAGATTCAGATTTAAGCAAATTTATTAAATAAATTTTTATGTGCCAGTAACCACGTCAAGAATTTCCTATGTATTTTTCATCCAGTCCTCATGACAAATATATGAAGTATATCTTGTTACTTTATTTTTTGATGAGTGAACAGAGGCTTAGATATCAAGTAACTGGTTCTAGATAACACAGCTACTTAGTAGTAAGACCAGGATTAAATCCAATTCACTCAGTCCTTCAAATGATGTTCTTCCCAGTGACATGATACCAATAACCATAGCATATAACCAAGTGCTGGGAGCAATTTATGTTTTCATAACATTTGTGAAAGAGCAGGAATTGATCTGTTGCTTAAAGTGATAAATACTTGTTAACGTGCTATGTCATTTTGTTTTAGCTTTAGAACTTTATGTAAATTGATATGGAGAGATTTATCCCTTTGAGTGCATACGTAATTCGAAATTTGGATCGACATGAGAAAAAATTATATCAATATATAACCTGAGGTACAAAAAAAGAGAACAAAACATAAGATACGAGTTATTCCACTGTTATTTACATTTATAGCCATCGATAAAAGAGCCGCTGGGAGTGATGCTGGCACTTTTGGGAAAATTTGTCAGCTTCGCTCACAGTGACGTTGACACTCAAAGGGTTAAATAGTATAAAAAATGAAACCAGGTAAAATGTATATATAATATGATTCTATTTTATTAAATACATGCATATAGAATGGGAAAAAGTAGGTTTACAGTTTTTATATGCAAAATAATATAATAATAAATAATAATACAAGAATAGCCAAAGAACATATATGCATGACCCATGGACACATTCAACATGTGGTGAAGGCCAGGAGCGAGGGTGGGGGCTGGGGGTTAGGTAAGAAAATGAGGGGATCTGGGGGACATCTATAATAGTGTCAACAATTAAAAAAAAAACTCTGTGTTTTGCATACTCACAACTGTAAACCCACCTTTGTCCTACCCTATTTATACAGTAATATATAGGGAAAATCATGAGGGATATACACTGAAGTTTTAACAATTTTTGTGAAAAATAGGATTAACAGGGATTTTTATCTTCTTTATGCTATATATTTTCTCTTTTTTATAAGCATTTTTTTCTGTGCCGACTGTTGTGTACTAACAAATTTATAAAGATTTAAATAATGCAAAGAAACAAATCATTTACACTATGGGATGTTCATGATGACATAAATTCTAGGGATTGGTGGGATCAAATTTTTCAAAAATATATGAATACTGTAAAATGAGGAATGGAAATATAGAAAATATTGGATTTGTACATCAGTGTTCTTTCCAATCACTTGACAAACTAGGGCATTTCTAAAGAAAATGTTGACATACTGAACATATATGACTTAATGTGCTTTTAAAAACAGCAGACCAACATTTGTTTTTTCACTGACACATTTGAAAGTGTGTCAGAATCTAATTTTGATTGGAGAAAAGAATGTGACACATCTAGATTATAAATGCAAATCCCAGTAGATATTTGATTTCATCTAATCAAAGATGTTATTTTTAATTGCTATGGAACAAGATGATCTTGTGCAAATGAGGCATTGAGTTAATAACAGTACTTTCTATTTACATAGAGATTTTCTATGAGCTTAACATACTTCATGAATTAAAAGAAACTCTGTATTGCTAAAATTACTTTGGAAAACTCTTTGGCAGTGTCTTCTAAAGCTGGATATATGTGTACCTTGTTACCCAGAAACTACATTCTTGGTGTATCCGCAACAGAAATATGTATTTTTGTTTACCAAAAGACATGTCATAGGAGCACTATTTATTATGGCCCCAGGCTGGGAAGTACCTAAATGCCCATCAACAATAGAAAGGACTTAGAATGGGTGAATAAATTATGATATAGTCACACAATGGAATGCTATGCAGCAATGAGAATGAATGATCTAAACCTAAATGCAACAATGTGGATGCATCTCACAAACATAATGTTGAGTGAAAAAAATCCCGCACAAAAGAATTCAAATAGTATGCTTGTATTTTTATGTTGTGCAAAAGCTTGTAAAACTAAACTATGTGTTAGAAGTCATGGTAGCGATTACCCCTTGTGTGTGGGTTGTAATGTGAAGGGAGTATGAGTGTAGAATATGTAGGGTGCTAGTAATATTCCATTTTTGGATCTGAGTGCTAGTTTCACAAATGTGTTCATATTATGAAAAGAATTAGTTGAGCTTTACTCTTATAATATATCCTTTCCGCCCTGGCTGCTGTGGCTCAGTGGATTGAGCATCGGCCTGCGAGCCAAGTGTCGCTGGTTCGATTCCCAGTCAGGGCACATGACTTGGTTGCACGTCAGGTCCCCAGTTGTGGGTGCAAGTGAGAGGTAACCACATAGTGATGTTTCTCTCCCCCTCTTTCTCCTTTCCCCTCTCTCTAAAAATAAATACATAAACAAACAAATAAATAATTAAAAAAAATATATCCTTTCCTATATTCGTATAATGATTCAATGCACCTTAAAAAATAGGTTTACTTTATAGCTTTAGACATCTCCTAAATCTCCTCTTCTAGATTTTTAGATTTTGTTAGTTAGCACCTAAAGTAGCTGTCACAAATTTAATGCATTTACTCAAAATTATATACTGTGTACTTCCTCTGTGTCAGGTCTATAATATGGTATGCTGATACAAAAATAAGAAAGTAGGAAAGAAAAGAAATAAAGAAAATCCAGTCTTTGTGCACAAGGATTCATACAGGTAGATGAGGACAAGTAAATAATCAACTATAATATAGAATAGCATGTAGAAATAAGTACAGGATGCTTTTCTAAAATCAAACAGGAATATCTAAGCCAGACTGTGGACTTGGGAATCAAGAAGGCAGCCTGGGAAAAGTGATAAATGACTTTTGTATGAAAGATAAGCAATTGCATAGACAAAGACTAATAGGAAACACATTCCAAGTAGGGAGAACTGCATTTGGGAAGTTTCTAAGATGAACAAGAATATGGTCTCTTCAAGGAACTGTGAATATTTACTATGCCAGGAATATAGGCTGTGAGAAGGAGGAGTGGCAGAGCAAGAGGCTGTAAAATTAAGAAAGGGTTTTGAATGTCATGCTGAAGAGTTTGGACTTCTCCTGAATCCCAAGAGGAGTTAGTGAAGGATTTAAAGCAGATGAGTGACATATGATTTTCATTAAAAAAAAAAAAAATCACTCTGAAGTAGGTAGGGAGAATAAATGGGAGAGATGTAGGACTAGTGGTGGGGAGGCATTAATAGAACAAATGATGAGGCCTGAACTAAGGTAGCCAGTTTCCCCCAATGCATCAGATTTTAAGATCTGAGGAAATGGGCAGTAGGTTTATATTGTACTATAGACTATTTCAAATTGAATATTAGCCCTGCATGTCCTTAAAATTCTTTAGATGGAAGCAGTTAACGCCACTCATTATTGTCTACAGCAACCTCTGTCTCTTCCTGGATACCACAAACCTAGGCCAGAGCTTAGCCTGTTCTCAAGAATCATTGCCAGAGGGATCTTTGACTGATGGGAACCCCTCTCTTCAGGTAGATCTTTTTACTGGGAAAATCTCATCAGAGCGCAGCTGGTCTTTGTGATGCCCTAAATGTTAGAGACAAAAAACCTACTATGCAAGAAAGCATATCTCCAAGATTGCTGAGCACATCAGTAAAACACTGAGTTTTATGAGATGGGAGAAAAAAGGATAAATCTAGATGAGTGCAAACATATACTAGGAGTATCTTTTATTGGTTATAAGGCTGGATATAGTGAAAAAGGAGTTCCACTATATTGCTACATTGCTGACCTGGATGGCAAGTGAGATATCATCGTGCTAGTTCTAGCATTCAGCATACAGCAGGAATTGGCCATTCAGGAGTTCATGGTTCTTCTTAGTAATGCTCTAAACTTCAAGAAAGCCATGAGTATTGGCGCTGAGGCCTACCATAGTCTGAAGAATGTCATTAAGGATAAATAAAGCTACCAGTCAAAGCCATGAGGCAGTTGTCTAATAACATCCTACCGCAGGGGCCAAATCCAGCACAGTGCTGTTTTTGTAAGTGAAGTTTTATTGGAAAATAGCAACACACATTTGTTTATGGATGACTTATAGCTAATTGTGTGCCACAATGGCAGAGTTGAATAGGTGGGACGGAGAAGAGACCATATAACTCACAAAATTAAAAATATTTATCATCTGACCCTTTGCAGGACATATTCAGCTACCTTTGCTTGGCATGTAAAGAAACTCTGAACTGCTAGAGAATGCTATTGGAGAAGCTGGCTGCGGGAGCTGAGGTTTTCTCTGAGTTCTTTTAGTCTGGACTTAGGATCTGCAATTTAACTTCTCCTAACCCCTGCAGATACATCAACCCTACAGTATAGCTAATAAAGAATTATCCAATAATATCTTGTGAAAACTCTCTGACCAGAATTACTGGGAAATTTGGTGAAAACTCACTGTTAATACAAATATCTAGGTGGTAGGAGATGATACCATAGTGGTCAACCCAAAACAAATTGCCAAGGCTGAGGCCGAGGAGCAATGCAACTGTTTTGTGCTTTAAGTGAACCAGATTGGCTCTGAGTCTCTTCAGCTGGCTTAGTACAATGAGAGGGGCAGCATAGGTTTCCACTGTGCTAGCGAAAATTGAAACGGTTCTCCAGCTGACCTAGTGGTAGAGCATTGCCCTGCACATATCAAGGATGTTGCACCTTAATCTGAATCTGCTTCTTGGAACTGAAGAGGTTCTGGATGGAAGATCCAGATGTTTCCTTGCCATTTAAGCTCTAGGCAGGAGGGTCAGTTCAGGTCAATGCAGCTGGTTAGACCTCTGCTGCTGTTCTAATCAGATAGCCCCAAACAACAAACTAGTATTTCACAAAGACCTCTGATCATTTCCTCCCTTTCCCTCACTTCCATGTGGTGTTCTCACTGCTATCAGAAATTCTGTATCAGAAGCCAAGCTTAGCTGTCTGGAATCATTTTAGAAGATCTAGCTTTGTAGTCATATGATTAGCTAAAAATTATATTTTTTCTCAATTTTACCCCACTATGAGTCTGTGAATCTATGTACTTATAGCATGGTCTCCTGAAGTTCACAGGCAAACTTCCTCGTATTTTTAATATGGGAAAAAAATCAGTAACTAACAATATTCCATTAGTTACTTTGCCAGTGGGGATTTTTTTCACTGTCCATACCCTCACCTATGGTAGTCCATACTTTCACCCTCTTCTAGGGCCTTTTTCTCTACTCCCAAATTATTGTTCCTTTCCAAGTTGCAAATATTCTTTCTGTTATGCACAATAGTCAAATCTCTCCAGGTCCTAGCCACCTTTGAGGTGCTCAACAGAACTCATCTGTTTACTTAATGAGGTCCACCTTTCTTTGTAGGGCTTGGGTTGTAAATAGCAATATATTGCATATGTCAAGTACCAAGTACAGTGTTAAATCAGTGCTTTTTTCCCTCTGTTCCCTTCTGCTTGTTTTATTGTTTGTTATATTCTTTTTCTTCTTATTTCAAAAAATAAATGCCTCATTACATCTGTTGACATTTGTGTTCTCTTATTTTGGACTTAAGCTCACAAAAGGAAAGATGTGAATCCTTCTGGTTTTGCACATGTAGCGTGTAGAAGCAGGGCATGTGATGTGTATTCTTCATATTTAATGTATGATACCAGGAAAAGTGAGGGTTATTTCCTTCACTTTTGTAAGACTTCCTTTTCCTCCAGATAGTTAGTGGCCCACAGTAGCTTAGCATCATCTTAGAGTATAAAGCAGAGTCTGGAAAACAGCTAACCTAGTGTTTAAAATGGAAGATTTGAATTATCGCTTACTGTAGACTTTGGTCAGGTTACATAACCTTCCAAAATCTGTTTCCTCATCCATAGAATAAAGTACTAACACATACTTCACAGAGTTCTTACAAAGATCAAATGAGACAGTGAAAGTAAATTACTTTGCACTGGGACAGGCAGAGAACAAGTACTTCAGAAAAGAGGAGGCTTTTGTTATTAATATTATTGTCACGTTATAATGGTTTTTGGCTTATACAGTTGTCAGAAAAATTGAAAATAAATGAAGCAAACAATAAATGCCAGGAGGCAAATTGAGAAAGAGCTAGAATAAAACCCCAAGTGCGTGTAAGGTGGTATTCAATAACTTTTTGTTTCATTTTTTACTCTGGAAAATTTCCACTATATATAAAAGTAAACAGAAATAGTATAATAAACCTCATGTACTCATAATCCAGCTTCAACAATGATCAACTCATAGCCAGTCAATTTTCATTTTTATTGCTACTCACTTTCTTCTTCCACTGTATATTTTTAAGTAAATACCATATTGTGTAACTTATTCCATATATACTTAAGTATATATTTGTGAAAGATAAGGACTTTAAAAAAGCCATAAATGCTAGGTTGATCTTGGATGAATGGAAGCTGGTATCCCTGGGTAACCCATTCACCTCCCCAAAGATGTCAGTGCACAAGCTGAGACATAAGATTGTACCTACCTGGAATGGTAGCAAGGCTATATGGTTGGGGGGAATAGAAGGAAGATAAAAGTTACATTTTTATTTCATTAATACATCAAATGCTGGCCATCAACATAAGTGTGGCGCAGGCATGCTGTGATTACTTTGGGGAGGTATTATGGTATAATGGGAACAGACATATGCCTTGGGCCAGAAAGATTCAGGCTCCAAGTCCCTATTCTATTATGTATGGTTTCAGCCAGATTACTTAACTCCTAATACTCTTGTAGGCAACAATTTAGTTTATCAAATGCTTCTTTCACAACTGTTGGCTCACTTGTTCCTTACCAGCTTGGGAAAAAGAAACTGAGGCTCAATGAGGTTAAAGAAATTGCCAACAGTCACAGAACCTCAGTTTTCTCAAAGATTGTAAGGAACATACCAGCTAACAGTTATGAAAGAAGCTGGATTTAAGCCCAGTTCCATCTGATAGAAACTCTATATGCTTTGCTGATTTGCTATGCTGGTTCAACCCCAGAATTCCTTTCCTTGACGCTCTCTCTCCCTGGTCTCTGTTTTGATGAGGCAGAGATAATAGGGACTCTTACGTTGATGTGGACATTGGCAGTGGGATCTGACATTGCAAGTAATGTATGCATGTGAGCGAGGATGAATCCAAGTTTGAGGGGCTTTAAGCTTATTCAATTTGGTGGGCTGCTTTAAGATAATAACACTACAAATACAAATTAGGTATGAAAGTTAGTATTGAGTTAGAATAAGAAAAGAAAGCATCATAGTTATATTTTTATTGAATTTATTGGAGTGACATTGGTTAATAAAATAATATAGGTTTCAGGTGTACAGTTCTATAACAGGTCATCTGTATAGTATGTTGTGTGTCCACCACCCCAAGTCAAGTCACCTTTCATCACCATTTATCCCCACTATACCCTCTTCTACCCAACCCTCTTTCCCTCTGGTAGTCACCATACTGTTGTCTGTGTCTATGATTATTTTGTTTTGCTTAACCCCATCACCATTTTTATCTAACCCCACAACCTCTTTCCTCTCTGACAGCTGTCAGGCTGTTCTCTATCTATGAGCCTGTTTCTATTTTGTAAGTTAGTTTATTTTGTTTATTAGATTCCACATATGAGTGAAATCATATGGTACTTGTCTTTCTCTGACTGGCTTATTTCACTTAACATAATGCTGTCTAGGTTCATCTAGGTTCCAAAGGGTAAGATTTCCCTTTTTTTTTTTTAATAGCAGAGTGCTATTCCATTGTGTAAATATGCCACAGCCTTTTTACCCACTCACCTACTGATGATGCACACTTGGGCTACTTCCAAATCTTGGCTATTTTAAATAATGCTGCCATGAACATAGGGGTGCATATATTCTTTTGAATTAGTGTTCTGCATTTTTCCGTGTATATTCCCAGAACTGGAATCACTGGGTCATAAGGTGGTTCCATTTTTAATTTTGTGAGCTAACTTTATACTGCTTTCCACAGTGTCTACACAAATCTGCATTCCCAGCAACAGTGCATTAAACTTCTTTTTGTTCCCCATCCTCACCAATACTTGTTGATTTATTTATGATAGCTATTCCTACAGTTGTGAGGTGATAGCTCATTCTGCTTTTAATTTGTATTTTTCTGATGATTAATGACGTTGATCATCTTTTCAGATGGTCTTCTGTATGCCCTCCTTGGAGAAGAAGCATCTATTGAGGACTATTTAATTGGATTGTTTTTTTTTTTTTTCTTTTGGTGTTGAATTTTTTAAGTTCTTTATAAAGTTTGGATACTAACCCTTTATTATATGCGTCATTAATGAGTATGTTCTCCCATTCAGTGGGGTTTTATTGTTGTTGTTGATGATTTCCTTCGCTGTGCAAAAATTTTTTCTTTGATGTAGTACCATTTTTTTCTTTTGTCTCCCTTGCCCAAGGAGAGTTATCAGAAAAAAAAAATATTGCTACAAGAAATGTATGAGATTTTACTGCCTATAATTTCTTCTGTGATTTTTATGGTTTTGAGTCTAATATTTAAATCTTTAATCCATTTTGAGTTCATTCTTATGTATGGTGTAAGAAGGTGATCTAATTTTTTTTTTTTTATGTAATTTCTGTCCACTTTCCCAACAAGAGTTATTGAGTAGACTATCTTTGCCTCATTGTATGTTTTTGCCTCCTTTTTCAAATATTAATTGACCTTAAAGATGTGGGTTTATTTGTGGCTATCTATTCTGTTCCATTGATCTATATGTTTGTTTTTATGCCAGTACTATGCTGTTTTGATTACTGTAGCCTTGTAGTATAGTTTGATATCAGGTAGTGTGGTTCCTCCAGCTTTGTTCTTCTTTTTCAAAAATGTTGTGGCAATTTATGATCTTTTGTGGTTTCATATAAATTTTTTGGAGTGTTTATTCTAGTTCTGTGAAATATGCCATTGGTATCTTGATAAGAATTGCGTTGTATCTATAGATTGCTCTGGATAGTATGTACATTTTAAACATATTTATTCTTCCTCTCCATGAACATGCTATATGCTTTCACTTGTTTGTATCATCTTTAATTTCTTTCTCCAATGTCTTAGAATTTTCATTATACAGGTCTTCTACATCCTTGGTTAAATTTATTCCTATGCATTTAATTCTTTTTGTAGCAATTGTCAATGAGGTTGTTTTCTTAGTTTCCCTTTCTGATAGTTCATTATTGGCATATAAAAATGCAACTGATATCTAGATATTTATTTCGTATCCTGCTCCTTTACTGAATTCATTTATTCTAATAGTTTTTTTTGTGGACTCTTTAGGGTTCTCCAAATTTTTTAAATTGATAAATGATTATTTTAAAATGCTATAAACATCACAAAATATTTTAAAATAGCATATTTTTATTAATTATTGAAATATTTCTATACTTATTTTTCCTACATTTTTAGCCTCTTACTTTTAGATCTTTTCTTTATATACTATGATCTATAATATATAATCTTCTAAAGAGAGAATAGAAAACTAATTTAATCTTTCTTCTGGAATAGTTGATAAATATGATTTTTGTTATTGATGTTTTTTAAGAAGCATATTTCAGTGTCATGACTCATTATTGGTAATTTAATGTAAAATTTTAGGATTATGTTGAAATTTGGGCAAATCTGTATAAAATTTTTTACACAAAAATGTTGAAATTTTGAACATTTTATATTTTCTTATGCACTGACTAATCTCAAACTCACTTTGAGTGTTAACATTCGTAAACCACATTACCTGGGACCATCCCAAGTCCTCAAAAGAGACCTGTGAAAGTAAGGAGTTTCTAACCAACTGCCCCCACCCCTGTCCCTGCCCCCTCTCCGACACTGGCCAAGCTTGAGTTTTATTATCTTCAGCGTAAAGCTGACTCTACAGATTACTTGGTTACCTATCTTCTCTTTTCCTTGACCTGGGGTCAGATCTTCATTTCTGACTAGACCTTATACCTACCTGGGAAGCAAATTGCATCCTAACCCCAGGCACAGCACATACATTCTCCTGACTGGGTTCCTCCTCTACCTCAGAATGTTGTTGAAAGCCCCTGCCCTTCCCTTCAGTGACTGATTTAAGCTCCAAGACCTTTCTGACCCCTTGAGCACCTATAAATAATAGTGCACATTGCAAATTTACAGGCTTTGCAACATTGGCTTCTCTACCTATGGAAGAAGACAAAGCCCTCAAGATGAGGATCTTCCACAAACCTATGTTCCCTTGCTGGAGCTGGGATCCATTCATTTCCCTTGCAGTTTTTCTTTGTATAAATACAACATTTCAGATGTTGAATTTAAGTAAGTACCTTAATTTCAAGTCTGAGTCTGTCGTGTGCTATAATTATTCATTGGACTGCTTGGGATGTTTCTCAAAATTACTTTTCTTTACTTTCCCAGTGAAATTATTGGTAATTTTTTGTTTCTCTTTATTTAACAGGACAAAGCAAAACATCCTGGGTCTGCCTGAGGCAGGACTATTGGGGCTTTCTTAATAATGGCTACCTTCTGGTGAGGGCTATCTCTAAGAGAGGAAGGGGAGGGGGACCCAGAATTTATCATTTTTAAATGAGGAATTTGGCCCTATTAAAATGTTTTGTTTTTTTTTTTCCTTATAAGTGTAGGTAGACTCAAATATGCATGAGTTTGTGTTGCCTGAACTACTAGTGTTGGCAATAAGTTGTGAATATATCTTACAGATCCTGTTTCTCCCAGTCCTTAAAAATGGCATTGTTCAGGTCATTGCTCCCTATCAAGTAGAGTCCAAGCATCTCAGTCTGAGATTCAGGCTCCTTAGCAGACCAAAAACTGTTGTGGGAGGTGTATTTCATACAGATGCCTCCCAAGCTATAGAACGGGCCAGAGACAGGCAGAACAATGATTTGGGATGCAAATAGGCATTAATTAGTACCAGTACCCTATTAAAAATATTAAAGGTAACTTCTCATAAACATTAGGGATGTTGTCTCTTTTATTTACTAATCATCTGGAGATCTTGTCTGTGACTTTTAATCCGGAATTGTCTCTGAAACATAGTGAATTAGTTGCCCTAATTAGTTGGTGGATATTTTTTCTACCAATTTGATTTCTAATGTGAAAGTTGTTGATCTTCACATAATTCATGGCTAATCTGTTCTATCACGTTCTCTCTGGAGCTTCAGCAAGCTCCAGATAACTTACAAGATGTTTAATCATTTATTTATTTGTTCTGCTTCAAGAAGCCAGAGTGCCTTGCTTTGTGCTGTTAAAAGAGAAACCAAAAATTACCAGTAGTTTCTCTGGAGAAGTAAGGAAAGGTAATTGTGAGAAACATCCTAGGAATAAATATTTATTACCTGAGCACCTACTCTCTGTGAGCATCCTGCTCAATGTTACAGAAACAGATGAATAAAATACAGACACTGACTTCAAGAAGCTCATAGTCTAGAAGGCAAGACAGACAAATAAACGTCTAATAATTCTATTAGTTGGTATAAGCCAACACAAACAACCCCCAAACTGCACTGACTTACAATAAAAGTTTACTTCTCATTTAAATATAATGTACGTGGGTTAGTAGTGGAACTCAGGTCCAGTGTCAGTTGGGGAACCAGATCTCTGATCTAACTGGCAGATGAGGGAAGAGAGAAACTGGAAGATTGGGTTTGGAAGAAGTGAAACATCTCTTTCATGCACACTCCTGTTGCTAGACTTAGTCTTTAGTCCTACCCAACTACAGGGAATCCTGAGGAATGTAGTCTGCGTGCCTGGGAGGAAAAGAGATTAAGAGTTGGATGAGCACATAGTATTACCTTTGCCACAGTGATAATACAGGGACATTTGTGATGACAAAAATTGACACAAGCATTATGGGAAGAAGAAGATGGATTCTTAATGTAGCCTGTAGTACAGGGATTAGGGTAGGAACCAGAAGGGGCTTCCCAGAAGATGTAACACTCAAACTGACTTTTCAAGGGTCTTTAAGAGTTAGCTAAGTCAAGTGTGGGGTTTAAAGTAGGAGATGAGGACATGAGCAAAAGCAAGAAGGCACAAAGTAGCAAGGTATATACTGAGAGAGCTTATGACTTAAAATACTTACAACTAGATCTTACATTTTGAAGAGAGAGACACAAGACTTTTGATCATCTCCAGTCTGAGGTTAGTAGCACTTCTGGATCATACTGACACATACTGATTCAGTTGTTCAGATCAAAAGTGTGTTGTTGAACTTTCAAAATCAGAGTTATTTTTTTTTAAACTAATTGAAAGTCAAGCAGCCAGCATGACCTAGTTAAGAACTTTACTTTAAAAGAGGAAAATAAAAATAACTTTGAAATGAATTTCCCTGAAAACCATATCTATCTACTATTTGTAAAGACACAGTAACTGCATACTTTAAGCATGTGTGAAGAAGCACAATTTGATGCATTTTTCTCCTCCAGTGAAATTGACAGCAAAGTTTTCTGTTGAAATACTCAGATGTTTTGCGGTGGGCCCATTGAAGAACAGTTTATATAAAAGACAATTTTATTAAAATATAATCATCTTTTGTACCTCCATCTATATTATTGAAATTGGGGTAGCAAAGTCTAAGGCTCTGGTGCCCTAGAGCTCTTAGATTTTATAAATGTCTCTGTGTTGCTTAAAACTAAAATCTATCTGCATAAGAATTTCTCTTAGAAGGAAATAAAGTTCTTGGCTCAGATATGGATTTCAAAACAGGAGTTACTGCACTGAAAGACACATTTCTTGGACCATTTTTAAATATGAGAAAAATGAATAGTACATCTATATATGGAATCTATATCGATAGAGCTGGAGGTGGGTTGGGCGTCAAAAGTGCTTGGGGGAAAGGCAGGGGGGAAGTAATTTAAAATAGGACCAATAGTGTTTATCTTGGGACTTGGCAGCCAAATCTAGAACTTCATGGTTGGACGATAGCAGAGAGTCAAAGGAATGAGAGACTATTATAAGTTTCCAGGCAAGTCCACAAACAGTAAAACAATACAGGTAAATTAAATGTGCTAATACATATAAAGCATTTATCACCATGCCTGGAACTTACTTAATAAGTATTTAATAAACATTGGTTGTTATTATTATTATTGTGTTGCCTTATTGGACAAAACTCAAAATAACGCTCTCTTCTTGTTTAAGCCAATTCTTTTTTTTTTTTTCCTCTTCCAAATTTTATTTATTCTTGATAACAAACTTGGAAAACACTTAAATTGTTGCAATACATTTCTCAAAACTGGTTCTCCTGAGCTTGCCCCCCACCCCCAAGCCCCTGCAGATGAGGCTTTGCGTTTTTCTTATTTCATCACACATATCAATACTTTAGGCTTTCCCCCTTTAGCATTTATAACTTTGTACTTCACTAGGAGGTACTTGAGAACAGCAACAGAATCTTTTTCACCCCTGTATTCCTAGGGACACTACTGTGTGTTGGATACAGAATAGACACTAGAATATTTGAATGAATAACCAGTAACTTACTGTTTACTTAGCCCTTTCAGCTCTGTTTTGTCCTCAGGTTAGCTCAGTCATATAGATGTTATTACAAACAAGAACACTAAAGCTTAGAAAGGTTTAAGATTTTTGCCCAAGGTGAGAAATGGTATAGTCAGTATTCCAACAGCCTGTCAGCTCCATACTTCTTATACTTTTCACCAAAACACACCACACTTTCTTGGAATTTACAATGGTGAGAAACAACAGCAGCCTGAACACCAAGAGACCTGGGTTCTAACTTTGCTGTGTTCCTCTTTTCGGGCATTGATAATCATAAGAGTTCTTATCTTTTTTACCACAGCCTTTTTGAGGGCAAGAGAGCCACTTATTTATCTTTTTATCCCCAGCACATCGCACAGAGTGTGGCACAAAATAGGTTCTCACTAAACAACTATATGACTGATTGAATGAAAGAGTGAATAAATACAATTATTCTTGATAATAACAATAGCAACAATATCTGCATTCTATACAAATAAATACAAGGCACTTTAGAATCTATTATCTTCTTTTATCCTAAACCCATTATTTTAGATTTGACAAAGCTTGTTTGTTACTATTTTGGAGTGAGGCAAACTGAGCCTCACAGGTCACAGCAATATGCCAAAATTCATACCCTTAATTTAGAGCTAGGATGACAATCCCGATATGTTCATTGCAACATTATTCACAGTGGCTGAGACATGGAGACAACCAAAGTGCCCTTTGATAGAGGATTGGAAAAGAAGATGTACATATACGTAATCTAATACTACTCAGCCATAAGAAAAGACAAAATGCTGCCATTTATGACAACACTGATGGACCTTGAAAATATTATGTTAAGTGAAATAAGTCAGTCAGAAAAAGCTAAGAACAATATGATTTCCCTCATCTGTAGGATATAAAGCCAGAGGGAAGAGGGTATGGGTTGGAGGGGGGCCTAATACATGGTGATGGAAAATAGATTGACTGTAGGTGGTGAGCACACAGTGCAATATACAGATCTTGTATCATAGAAGTGCAAACTTGAAACCTAAATGATCCTATTGACCAATGTCACCCCAATAAATTTAATTTAAATAAATAAATACATCATTGTGGCTTTATCATAGATAATTGATTTCAGAAGATTAACAGTGGATGAGTGAAGATATAGGAAGCTATTAGACTAGCCCAGGTGAGAGATGATATGGCTTTGATTAGGAAGGGGATGGTAAAGAAGGAGCTGAATTTGAGGTAAAACCAGCACAGCTTTGAAATTGATTGGAAAAATGAATGTTCTTCTTTGAAATACTAAAGCAATATACAAAAATATTAGTATCATAATGTTTCTTAAATGTTACAGATAGTTTCTTTATTGGGCCACCTGTAACGGGTGATCTACTATACAGAAAGCAATGCATTCAGAGCTCTGATTGGCAGAAGTCAAATTCTGCCTTTAAGAAACCCATGATCTTATAAGGAGCTATAGTATGACCTTTAATTCTGACAACAATTCTCTGAGATAGTTAATGTACTTCCCATTTTACAGCTGCAAATGGCAAAACCTGTAGTGCTTGTCAAAGTTGGCTTGGCTAGGTAATGGCAGTGATTCCCAGCCTCGTTCTTGGTTCATTACTTCCCTAGTGCTTTGTCTGCTTGCAGAATGAAAAAGGTTGCTCTCTAGATCCTTGCTGATCCCTTCTGGGACCCACCAATGCTTCCCAAAGGCATCTATCTAACCAGGTAAATCTCAAGCAGTTCCTTTGAGAGCTTTTACATTTTAGTGTGTGTAGCCAATACCCCAGATCAGAAGGCTGGGTAACAATGAAATGTGTTTAAATGAACACACACTAACACCCTGAACTGGGAAAAGAACTATGAACTCTGTGGTAAAATAGTTCAGACTCTAGAGGAAGTGCTGACAGCTCTGGGGGTGTGTGCTGAGCCTCACTTAGGCAGAAGAGGGTACTGTTTTAGAGTAGCCAGGGCTGACTTCCAGCACCGTACCTGGTAAGTAGAGGCAGGAGATTCATTTCTGGGATTCAAATGAGAAGTTTCATTGGGTGGTTAAGGACTGAAATTCAAGGTTTCTGAAATCTCCAGTCAAGGCACGGACTTGAAGTCATTATTAGAGGATTGGTGACATGTCTTGGGATCGAGTCTAGGTGTACAGCATCAGTAATGGGAGCCTGGCTCAGGCACAGTTCAGTAAATATTCTCTAATCTCTGCTTGGTTTCAAATCCTAAACTGAGTATTGGGATTCGCAGAATCTAAAAGGAAACATTAACAAATGTACACATACCCCTAATAGAGTCTGTGATGAGGTAACAAACTAATCTATTTTGCCCTTTCCTATTCCATCTGTATCTTTGTTGAACTCTAGGGCTCAGAACACAACTTAAATACCATTTTCCTAGAAGGTGAGTAAAAATTGATAAAGGGGAGCTGGAAATAGGGCATACAAATTAGAAGAAACACAAGAACAAAGACATAGACTTAGGAGAATTCTCCCTTTCCAGGGAGAAATACCAGCATGTCAATGAATTTTGAATTTTGAGCCTGGTGTTTAAGGGGTGGTGGCAAGACATGAAACTAGAGAAGTAAACAGATTCCAGGTTACAAAAGGACTTGAATACCATGCTAGGGATCCCAGACCTATTTTTTTTCTCTTTTCTAAACATGATGCCTGTGGATCATTATAACCATAAAAGGAACATGGTCATAATGACATTTTTTGTTTTGTTTTGTTTTCTTTATTTATTTTTAATCCAGGGTGTAGTAGCATTGTGGATGGCAACATAGTTGGCAAAACGATGTTTTTAAAAGAAGGCAGGAAGACCTCTGTCAGAGGAGCTAGACACTGTTACACTGGAAGGAGGTAGAGTCAGATACCAGAAAGAAAGAACTTAGTGAAACTAAATGAGGAACCAGAAAGGGCAGAAAGTAACCTGGACAAGACAGAAAGGTTTGTGGTGGTTTCAGCCCAAATTTATCCCTCCACAGGCAGCAGTGTGGAGACTGTCTCTGTGGGTACCCTTGAAGGCGCCAGTAGCCATGAATTGTTTCAGATAAGTCAGCAGTAATCTGATGGGTGGTTAAGTCATACACAGGAGTTCGAGCTAGAGCTCTGAGTCAGGAGCTGCAGTCCAGCTCCTTGCGAAGAAAACAGATGAGAGCAAGGCAAACCATTATCCTTACGGCAAAGGAGACCTTTAGATGAGTTCCTGGAATAAAATCCACAATTGAATTTAGAAAACCACTTATGGGCATTAGATGACATTTTTTAAGGAAGAACTATGCTTTAATAGTGCAGTTCAGGAACTTAGGGGAAATGAGAGCATGTTACCACTATCAAAGGGATAGACAGCAGGAATGACTGAGAGTTCTGGCATGTTAATTAAATTTTCTGAACTTCAATGACTCTATCTTTAAGATGGGAATAATAATATCTGTTTCACAGAGTTGTTGAAAGTATTAACTATGATAATCAATGTGAAAACTCTTAACCACTGTGCGGAGACACAGTAGGTACTCATTAAATGTTGGTTTCCTTTTTGAAGGAAATTGAAGCTTTTTGCTTCAATTCAGAATTTGTAGAACAACTGGGATTAGCCCAGTTTCTTATGTGGAAGGATTTGGCTTGGATAAGAAAGGGAAAGGAAGGGGCAAAAATTTTAAATGTTTTTATTGTTGTTCTATTATAGTTGCCCTAATTTTTCCTCTGTTGCTGTCCACTGCCCTGGCCCCTCCACCCCGCCTCCCACAGTCAATCCCTGTCCTGTTGTCCATGTCCATGGGCCATTTATACTAGTTCCTTGACTTTTTAGAAATGTAACTATGGAGTTACCCAAAGGATGTGAGGCTGGAATCTTGCTAGACTAGACTAGGAAGAAGATAACCCAAGGGAAGTCTTGGAATGGACTTCCTCTGTTGCATTCAGTATGTACCCATGAATCTAGGTGGAAAACACTAAAGCAGAAAAGATTACTTTCTGGTGTGGACCATGTTATCCAGAGGGCACATTTAGAAAATGAAAATGAAATGCAAAATTCTAAAACTTCAATGAAGCTTCTCTTTTACATGACTTTAAACTACTGGCTATACTGAACTGCTTTCCCTGTCATGATGGCTTTTATAGTCCATTACATGCCAAATCAAAAGCTCAGCTATGTGAGGACTCATAAAAGCGACTAATTTTAACCTAAGGAACATCATTTCAAAGAATTGCAAAGTTACAAGAAGAAGAATGGAACACAATGTAAAGTTCCAAAACCCCATTGACTTTCTTGTTTCCATTTTTAGGAAGTTCTTAGAAGAGCTCTGACTTTGGTATGTTTTATTTTATTTTTTATTTTTTAAACACATTGATATGTCTTAGACCATGCCATTTTATCTCTCTCCACTTTCTTTAAACTGAATTAGTTAACCATCCTCCCTAATTCTAATCCTCTTTTACTTTCTTGCAGTCTTTACAAATGAACTCCAGTTGTTCCAGTGTCTCCTTCTTCCTTGTATGGATTCGCTTTTTTTGCATAAGTTGAGTTCTTTTGTTTATTTTTGTGTTTCTTTTTAAGAACACCCTCTGGCACAGCAAAAGGGGACTTCACAGCAGGCCGGCTCTGCTTATAGAACTAGTTTCTGATTGAGCCTCTGCTCTTCTATACCTTCCTTTCTTCTTCTGATTGCTCTTTTTCTGTCTCTTTGGTTTAATGAGCTATTTGATTAACCTCTTTAGCATTAGAAACCACCCAGCTTGTTTTTGCTACAGAACTTCAAGGGCATTCTTCTTCGGGGAACAGTGTCTCCTCCGGTGCCTTTTCTGGTCATCGTTTGTGTCACTTGTTTCTCCTTAAGCCAGAAGGGATAGACCTGAATCTTTGATTTATTGTCAGATATACCACATGTCTGCATCATTTGTGTTCCATGGACCCAGAACACGGAACGCTGTGGGAGAAAATACTGGTAGGTTAGATCACACAGTCATGGAGCAGTGAGCTTTATATCTCTGACCCTTCTAGTTTTTTTCAGTTTGTTATTACAACAACCACATTCACTTTAGTTTGTTCGTATTTTTTTTTGTGTTATTTTTGTTTGCAACTAAGTGTGAGTCAACTAACTTCCATGTCCGTATGATAAAACTTATAATAATGAACATGCAGAGAGCTTATTCTATAGCAGGCCATAACTATGTCTGTATTGACTAATTTATGTTCAGTTGATTTAATCCTTTTAATAACCTTATCAGATAAAAATGTTATTAGCCTCACTTTTTTAATATGAAAAAATTGGAACTCAGGGAGAATAAATGAGTTACCCCAGGTCACACACAGTTAATAACTAGCAGAACTAGGACTGAGTCCTCCTCCAGAGTTTGTAGTCTTTTTTTTAAATCCTCACCTGAGGATGTGTTTTATATATATATATATAAAATTTTTTATTATTGTTTTTCAATTACAGTTGTCCCATTTTTCCCTCATTACTCCCCCATCCCACCCCTTCTCCCACAGTCATATCCCACCCCATTGTCCATGTCTATGAGCCATTTATACATGTTCTTTCCTTGACTAGAACCTTCCCCTACTTATGCCCCTTCTCTCCCTACCCCCTCTCCCCTGATAACTGTTGTTCTGTTCTTTGTTCTATTTTGTTCATTTGTTTTTGTTGTTCATTAGTCTCCTGTATTAGGCAATATCATATGGTGTTTTTTATTGACGTTAGAGAGAGGGAGAGAGAAACAGAAAGAGAGAAAGAGATAGACAGAGAGAGAGAGAGACAGAGAGAGAAATATTGATTGGTTGCATATACTCTTAAACATTATATTATTACATTTGTCTAAGGCTGTTTATGAAGCATATTCACATAGGGTAGCAGCAACCCCATAATTATTCCCATTTAAAAAATGAGGAAATAGAGGCTCCAAGATATGGAGAATATGCTGCAAATCACATAGCTGATAAGAAGAACTAGGATCTGAACCAAGATTACTGATTTTAAATTTAGAAATTTTCTACCAAACATTTGATGTTCTAAATTCAAGCATCTAAGGATAAATTTGTATCTTATTTAATTTACAGGTATGCACAGACCTGTATGCATATGAGTATATTCACACATATATATGGATATATATCTTTTATATTAACATGCATAAGTAAATTATCATTGGATAAATTTTAACTTTTAATTTGGTTATTATGTAAGCATAACAAGTTTTTTTTCTTTTAAAAATTAGTAAATTATTTGTTAACAATGACATCCGTGTGATCAAAATTTTCCTTTCTGGAAAGTTTATATTTTTGATATTGACCCCTGGAGTTTAAATTTAAGGATAATCCATTTTAACGAGACAGTATACTCCACAAAGGCAAGGTTGTATAGAATGTTGTTCCATGAAACTGCCTGATTTTCACATATTCTCCAAGTCCTTTATCTGATTAGTGGTGTTTGGGTATGATAGGTAGACGCAGTTTCTGGCACCCTATGATCTGATTTTTAATCTTGATTCTACTTCTGACTTTCAGCAAATTACTTTTAGTTCTTTCTGCAATCATTAGCATTTTAATCTGATAAAAGAAGTAACTTTTCTGACCTGTAGGCTTTCTCCCTCTAATTTTCTCTTCACATAGTTGTTGGAGTAATAGTTCTAAAACATTGTCCAGATCATGTTGTTAACCTCCTTAAAATCTGTCTTTCACTCTCTCCCTTGTTCTGAGAATAAAGTTCAAATTCTTTAGCTTGACTCTCAAATTCTTTATAACTTATATTTCTAGTTTTATCCCTTTCAAACTTCCCCCATTCTCCTTACATTTGAATGGCACTTTAGCCCAAGTTCACCTAATTATTAAGAGGTTCAAGCTTAGAACCCAGATTCTATAACATTAAATACAACACTTTTAAAATTATAACATCATTTCTAATTAACTGTCCCCTAGAATTAACTTGTTGAAGCTGACTCCAGTTACTGACTCTAGAACATGCCTGCTATCTGATTTTATGTTGAATAATAAGAAGCCGATCAATTAATACTTATTTTTGTACCATTATGCTATGTGTTATGAAATCTTATATAAGTAAGACACAATCCTTCTGTAAAGAAGCAAACAATGTAGTAGAAGAGATGAAGAACAAAAAATGGATTCTAACTATGATAGCATTTGGAACTTCCAGTCAAGATGGAGGTATGTATAGGTACACATGCTTTGCCTCCTCGTGCAACCCCAGAGAAAATTATAACTAAACTTCAAAACAAATAACAACCAGAACTGTCAGAAAATCAAACTTTATGTAAGTCTAACAACCAAGGATTTAAAGAAGCCACATTTATCCAGTTGGATAGGAGGGGCAGAAATATGGAGGTGGGCAGAGAGGCAAGGAGATGCAGTGTGGTGTGGAGAGGTGGCAGGGGCAGCGGTCCCACATTCATTTGTGCTGGATAAAAATTGGGAGGGATACCTTGTGAGTGAGTAATCCCAGCCCCAGGCCAGACCACACAGCCCAGGGTTTCAATGCTGGAAAGATAAATTATCATAACTTCTAGCTGTAAAAACCAGTGAGGGGTGGAGCAGCAGAAGAAACTGCTGGATTTTCAGGCAACTCTGCTTAAAGGGCCCACACAGTCTTAGAACATACACAAACTCGCTCCCTCTGGGATTCTGCATGAGGGTAACAGCTGGAATGGTGCCAGTCGCATACAGGGAGTGGGTGAAGTGACTGGAAACAGGGCGAGTGCCAGGCAAATCTCCAGAAGCCAGGCAGTGGCACTGTTCCCTCTTTGAACCCTCCTCCCACCCAGAGCCACAAAGTGGTGGAGGTGGTTGCCCCACCCTAAGGCTCCACCCTACAAAATTTATAGGGGCCTTTTCTGTAATAGGCCATGCTACTAAGACAGAGAGTCAAAGCAGCTCTACCTAATACATAGAAACAAACACAGGGAGGATGCCAAATTGAGGAAACAAAGAATTATGGCCCAAATGAAAGAACAGAACAATACTCCAGAAAAAGCACTGAACAAAATGGAGAAAACCAACCTATCAGGTGCGGAGTTCAAAACACTGGTGATAAGGCTATTCAAAGAACTCACTGAGTATGGCAACAAGACAAAGGAATAAATGCAGGTTACACTAAGTGAAATAAAGAAAAATCTACAGGTAACCAACAGTGAAAGGGAGGAAGTCAGGATTCAAATCAATAATTCAGAACATAATGAAGAAATAAGCACTCAAGTAGAACAGAAAGAAGAAACAAGAATTAAAAAAAAAAAATGAGGATAGTATAAGAAGCCTCTGGGACATCTCCAAACATACCAACATCCAAATCATAGTGATGCCAGAAGAAGAAGAGGAAGAGCAAGAAATTGAAAACTTATTTGAAAAAATAAGGAAAGAAAACTTCCCTAATTTGGCAAACCAAACAGGCATACAAGCCAAGGAAACACAGGGAGTCCCAAACAAGTTGGACCCAAAGAGGATCACACCAAGACACATCATAATGAAAATGCCAAAAGTTAAAGATAAAGAGAGAATCTTAAAAGCAGCAAGAGAAAAGGAGAGAGTTGCCTACAAAGGACATACAACCTAGATCACTCTATCCAGCAAAGCTATCATTTAGAATGGAGGGGCAGATAAAGAGCTTCTCAGACAAGATAAAGCTAAAGGAATTCATCATCACCAACCCTCAGTTTCTTTATCTTAAAATTCTGGGTCTGGAATAGCATTAGATGATACCTAAAACTCAAGTGAACTCTAATTTTATGATCACTGTTATAGCTAACATTTATTATTCCTCAAAAATAAAAATACTATTATTAGTTGAGTGCTTCCTTTATGCCAGCCCTATTTAAATAATTTACACACACCTATTCCTCACAGGAACCCTACAAAGTATGTATTATTTTATCCTCATTATATATATTAGGATAATGAGATAGGGACAGGTTAAGTGACTGATATAGCTGTGATTTGAACCTAGGCTTTTCTGTATGCAAAACTGGTACTTTCCCTCACAGTTCTTTGTGGCTTTTTAAAGATGCTTTCTTTTTAAAGATATAGCAGTGGTCCTCAAGTTTTCACTTCCATGAAGATTGGAGCATTAACTTCGCCATAGATTAGTTGGTCATGTTTCTTTGATCTTAAAAGTTTTAGCAGTGTAGGCACATCTTCTGTGTGTACTCATTGGCAGATGCAGTGAATCTCTCAGTGCTTATCATCTCTCACTCCAGATAATTCCACTTCAAAGAATGTCTAAGAAGCCAATGTGCATGTTTACTGATGATGTTTTAATTTTACCATGAGAGCATGACCCACTTGCTAGTATTTGACAAGTATGATTAACAATGCAGCACAATAGATCTTAACAAAATAAATAAAGTGAATAGGTAATTTAAATATTTTGTATGTATTTCCTATCTATTCACCAACTCATAAAACTGATCATTGAAATGAACTCCTTCCTATTAATGAGGGCTTAATAATGTGCTACATTCTGTGGGTTTATATATATAAATATCTGCATACTCAATCTATAAATATATATGTATATATACACAAGTATTTAAATTTATAATTTTAGAAGAGAATGCATAGAAACTTACAGATAATTTGTTCACCTTTTGCCACTCATCCTACTTTCCAAGGTGCTTTTACAAAAATTATGATTGGATCAGAAAGTCTTTATGATTCTTCTGAATAAAGAGATTTTGGTTATGATTTTATTTTTATTTGGGGAGCCAGAAGTCCTCAACTGTGCTGTGAATTATGCTGGGTATTAATTATTCTTCTCATTTAGAGATGAAGAATTGACCTGTTTTAGGCCACACATCTAAAAGGGGGAATAATCAAGCCTTGAAATCAGGTTTCTCAGATTCAAAATAAGCATTCCTTTTACTACACCATAGTGCCTCACCTGCATTTCCATATAATTTTATTCAATCTTGGGATAGATTAAGCAAACTAGAATGCTGTGGCTGCCGGCAGGCCCATGGATCAGCAGGGCTACTAAATCTCAGATGTGTTTGGCAAGATCCAAATAAAGATTAGCAAGATTCCCTTGCAGTCCCGGAAGACATGCACAGGCTCAGGTCAGGACCATGGAGAGCTCTCAGTGAACTTTTTATTCTTGTTTTGTTTTTGTTTTATTGCTTATGCTGTTACGGCTTTCCAGTTTTTCCCCCTTCGCTCCCCTCTACCCAGCCTTCCTGCCTTCCACAGTCAATCCCCACACCACTGTCCATGTCCATGGGTCCTTCATATATGTTCTTTGACTAGTCCCTTCACCTACTTTCAAACAGCTCCCTCCTCTTTCGCCCCCTCTTACAGCTGTCAGTCTATCCCATGATTCTGTGCCTCTGGTTCTCTTTTTCTCATTAGTTTATTTTGTTCATTAGATTCCTCTTATAAATGAGATTATACGGTATTTGTCTTTCACCGACTGGCTTATTTCACTAAGCATAATAGTCTCCAGTTCCATCCATGCTGTTGCAAAAGATAGGAATTCCTTTCTTTTTTCTGCTGCATAGTATTCCATTGTGTAAATGTACCACAGTTTTTTAATCCACTCATCTACTGATGACATTTAGGCTGTTTCCAGCACTTGGCTATCGTAAGTAGTGCTGCTATGAACATAGGGGTACACAGGTTCTTTTGAATTGATGTTTCAGGATTCTTAGGGTATATTCCCAGAAGTGGAATCACTGGGTCAAAAGGTATTTCCACCTTTAATTTTTTGAGGAAATTCCATACTGTGGCTGCACCAATCTTCATTCCTACCAACAGTGCAATCAACAAACAGTAAGTGTTAGCAAGGATGTGGAGGAAAGGGAACTCAGAGAGCTTTTTATATCTTTACTTCTTGGGATTCACCTGCAGGCCTAGGAACAGGCAGTCACTGCTTAAATCTAGCTTACCTTGTCCTTGCTAGTAGACCCTCCTCATACATATTTATATACAGTTAATTCAATCTGCTTTCTAATTCAGTTTTGCTGTTGTTTTTATGATTATTTGTTTAAAATCTGCCCCCCCCCCATACACATGCATAACACACTGGAGACTATAAATGCTTTAAGGTCAAGGCCACATCCTTTTTAAAAAATTTGTATTTTTTACTCATTATATCCTCATTGCTAAGAACAATTCCTGACATTTGATTAACACTCAAAATACACAAATGTTTGATAAGTAAACACTGGCTACATAGAAATATTCAGTGCTAAACATCTATTCAGCGCTAGGCTCTATTCTAGATACTCCTACCTTTTTGCCTGTTGAACCTCACTGAATCAAAGTCATTCAATGAGACAGTAAGAAAGGACAGATTGTATGACCTCGTGGCAAAAATTCGTGAGAGACTATCACATTTACTGCTTCTACTTCCTCACTTGCCATTCAGTCTTCAACCTATTGCGTTATGGCATCTGCCTCCTCCACGCAATTGGAATTGCTTATTTGACAAACCTTGAAACATCTTTTATAGCCTCATCTCACATAATATCTTGCATTTGACATTGTCAATCAGTCCTCTTCCCCCACTTCTTTCTTATTTTTCCTGGAAACATTATATCTTGTTTTTCCCTCACGTCTGTATTTACTTCCTTTTTTTCTTGGAATTTCTTTCTTTTGAGGATTCAAGTTTAGGATGCCCTAAGTTTCCCTCCCATACTCTTCAAATGATCTCCGTACTCCTCGAATTCACAATCTTCAATTCCTATGACTTCATTTACTAGCTACAAACTAGTACCTACTGAATCTGTAATTTCATACCTAGATATTTGTATAAGGTTTAAGCTCACATTTCCAAATATCTACTGGCCAGTGAAATGTACAAGAAGAATATTTCTGCACTGGCTAATGTGGTTTGGTTGGATCATCGTACAGTAGACTGAAGGGTCACGGGTTCAGTTCCCAGTCAGGGCGCATGCCTAGGTTGCAGGTTGGTCCCTGACTGGGCCATGCGTGAGACAACCTTGCAGAGAATGTGATGGGAAAAAAAGCATAATGGTAAGAAAGCTTCCAGCATGTTTGCATGTGAGTGTAGTTACTTTCATTTGGTCTCACTAGTGCAGACTATTTTTGCAAAAAGAAAAAACCTGATATAGGATATGTACCTGATAAACATTTTTGAATATATAAAAGAGTCAATGCTGAGAGGAATTGATGGGTCTAGAAAACGCTCTACTAGGTATTTTACAAATGTAATTTAATATTGCAATAGCTAATAAAGATGATGTATTGCATGTTTTATATTTCTTTAACTTTTATTTATTTGTTTGTTTATTACATATTTTTAGAGAGAGGGGAAAGGAGAAAGAGAGGGAGAGAAACATCACTGTGTGGTTGCCTCTCACTCGTGCCCCCAACTGGGCACCTGACGTGCAACCTAGTTATGTGCCCTGACTGGGAATCGAACCAGCAACATTTGGTTCGCAGACCAATGCTCAATCCACTGAGCTACACCAACCAGGGTTTAACTTACTCTCTTTTCCATGTCCCATTGCCAGCACCCTCATTCAGGCCTCCATTATCCCTAATTTAGACTACTTGGTCCCCTCTAATCTGTCTTCTACGTATTTGCCAAAATGACCTTTCTAAAAAGCAAAAGATTTGGTCGTTTCAGTGTTGTGCTCAAACTCTCCAATCATTCTACTTTTCTATATGGTAAAAACAAAAACAAAAACAAAAAATAACTTTTTAGGTTACATTCAATAACTGTCTCTTTCTGTGCTCTAGTCACAGTGAACTACTATCTGGTCTAGTACTGTACTTCAGCTACTTAAGAAGGCCTTGTTATTCTCACACCCAGCCCTTTATACATACTGTTATCTGTCTTAGAACTTTGTTTTAACTTTCCTTCTTTGGCCATCTAGTTCATTATAAGCATTTAGTACAGTGTGTGGCATATAGTAAGCATTTGATAAATGCAATGCCATTACCATCATTGTCTTTGTTGTCATAGTTTCCATCTTTGTCATTGTCGTCATCATACATCATCATCATCATTACCATCAGATGTGAAGGATCCTAGCCTTTCAGAACTATCAGGGATTTCACAGATTACTTAGTTCAATCTGCATTTTAGCTATTCTCAGATAGGTCCAGGAAGAGGAGGTTTGTTCAGACATACAAAGCTTCTGGCAAATCAGGGGAGCTACACCTTAGCTAAACTGACTTTGCCCACTGCCCCAATAGACCTCTTATGGTTTTGAAATTATTTTACCTTCTAAAAAGTTGATGGCAGCAATTAATAGAAGAAAGAGCATGGTCAGTCTTAGCTGGGCCAACTCCAGACTCCTGTATTTACTTGATAATATTACTTAACTCATAGAGCTCTTAAAACGGACAGTGTATATATAGCACCTAGCACAAACCTTGGCACAAAGGAAGTGCTCCCTTCTTACCTCGTATTTAGTCTGTGTCCCCTCATATATTTAGGCTAGAGAGATTCCAAGACCTTATATTATGTTGGTCAAAGCAGTGGTTGCTTTTTAAAACTTGCAGTAAGGAAATATCACGAGAAGAAAGTTAAGAGCATATTGTCTTCAGCGTGAGCAGAAACTCAAAATAGATCGCGGCATACGTGTTTCTAGTTGTGCACGGGAATGCAGCCAATTGAGTACAACATGGCCTTTTCTGAGACTCTGCCAGCTTTGCCCTCCCTGCATGTGGGACAGGTGCACCTGCGCCCATGGCCCATATTGTGCATCCATGAGAGATTCAAGCAGGTTTGTGTTCAATAAGAGTTATAGAGAAACCTACAGAGGGGTCTAGACACCCCTGAACCAGTTTCCTGGATTTTACTACTCAGGAATTCAAAACTCTTATCTGTAGAAAATTTCACGGAGCTGTTTACCTAGTTTCAGGAAGAAGCTCTCTTCTTCCTGTCCTTACCTTTGTCTCTCAGACTTGACCTTTCCCATTTGAGCTTGAATATATTAGACTGGGAGGATCTTCAGTTGGAGAATTTGGAATATTTCTGTCCTCCTGTTCAGAAAAGCTAAAATTCTGTCAAAGAAAACCATAGCTGCCATTTATCAAGAGGAACTGAAGTAGCACTCATTGATTTTATAGTTTGTTTTCTTGTTTAATTTTTATTAACCCTCTGAAGAGAGGAGAGAAAGAAAGAAAGGAATGTTTTTAGAATGAAAAGATTTGATTTAGGCTTCTGGCATATGTAAATAGGGCTGGGATTAAGGGTGTGTTTAGCTTCTGTGAGCCTTAGTTTGTTCCCTTGACTATAAGGAGTCTCATCTCTGCCTTCTCTTTCTCTCAAGGCTAATATAAGGTCAATGCAGACGTAGAATATAAAAGTATTTTACAGATTTTAAAATGCTTTGCAATTGCAGATTTTGCTAATAACATTTATTCACCTTTTAAAAAATAAGTGTTTACACATGCATTATTTTTTCTTGCTTGCTTGTTTCTCAATATTTTGGACCATGAATTGTTATTCTATTGCCAAAATTTTCTTTACTTGTGTGAGGATCCTGTATTCACTGGAGTCTAGGGCAGGATTTGGAGGAAGCAGTCTTTGGCTGCTGTAACCCTGAAATCAGGGAAAGGATCAGAACTGCAAAACTTGGAGAACAAAGTAGAGAGCCAGAGTCTAATAAGCCAGAAATCAGCAGTGTCTAAAGAGAGTATCTGAACTGGAAATATGACCTCAGAAATATGAAAGTCCGTAGTGGGAGCACATAATGAGCCAAGTATAGGATGGGGCAATTTCCCGGTATAGGCTTGGCTATTTGCAACTAGCTATAATTTGGTCACATTCAAATAAGGACCTGGACTATTATGGATACATATTATATGGATGTTTTCATTTTGATGTGTTCCATCTGACTATCAAACTGCTCTTCCAGATGGGTCTCATAAATCACTTTCCAGGTAGTGGGACCTGTCAGGTTCTTGGAGCTGAATTCACGCAGTGACCAAAGCTATTTGAGCATGCATATTTTTTTTCAAATATGTCATCTTTTCTGGTTTCATTGGAAAGTGTTACTTAAAAAAAAGATATTAAATAATTAACCTCATTTGTTTCCTTTGTGAGAGAGTTCTACTTTGCCTTGGAGATAAATCATCTCAGAAGTAATGTTCTCTTTCTCACAATGTCTGAACATGTGTGTGTGTATTAGGGTTATCTAGAGAAACACAACCAAGAGGTTGTGTAAATATATACAGAGATTTAATATAAAGTATTGGCTCACGTGATTATAGAGTGGGTGGCAAGTCCAACATCTACAGCATTGAGCTGACAGGCTGGAGACCCAGAAAAGCTAATGTTGCAGATAAAATCAGAAACCAGTCTGCTGGAGAATTCTCTCATGCTTGGGGAGTCTGGTCTTTTTATTCTATTTAGGCTTTTAACTGATTGGGTGAGGCTCACCCACATTATGGAGGGCAATCTGCTTACTCAAAGTTTACTGAGTAACATTTAAAATGTTAATATCATCCAACCTCCAGGTTAACAAATAAAATTAACTATCACAGCATATAAAAGAAAATATGATGTAATTAGGTCCTTATATATATTTATACTTGCATTGCATTGATTTTATTTGTGTGTGTGCATATTGTTTTGTTTTATTTTATATATAGAGATTTTATTTGTTTTGAAGAAACTTGAAATTGATCAAAAATATACTAAAGGCACATCAAAGTTTGCAATACTAAACCAGTTCACAAGTTAACTTATTCATTATTTTTTCAAGCTTTATTGAGTTATAAGTGACATACAATATTTTGTAAGTTTAAGATGTGCAATGTGTTGATTTGATACATTTTCATATTGCGAAATGATTACCACCATAGCATTAGCTAATACCTTTATAATGTCACATAATTATCATTTCTTTGTTTATGGTGAGAACATTTAAGATTTACTCTCAACTTTCAAGTATATGATACATTATTTTTAATTATATTAATTCATTATTTTTAATCAATCAGTTAATTAAACAAAAAAGATGTGATAGACTTCGGAAATTTAGATATAATCAAGCTATACAGGCTCACTACTATTGCGGTTCTTACAGTTTAATGGTGCTTATGCAGAAGGTTATTACTCAGCTTCGGACAAGTGCTATGACAAAGCCTTTCCTTAGTGCAGACATATAGAGAAAGAAAGCTCTCTCTATCTCTCTGACACTAATCTTGTTGGATAAGGGCCTCACTTTTATGACCTCATTTAACCTTAATTAGTTCCACAGAGGCGCATCTCTTATATATAAAGCCACACTGGGGGTTAGGACTTTAACATATGAATTTGAGGGGTGGGGTGGACAAACATTCAGTTCAAAGCAAGGGTGCTGTGGATCACATATCAGAGCCCCAACTCAGACACAGGGGTGTAAGACAATAAATTACTTTTAGGTTAAGACATGAAAAGTAAAAAGAAGTTATCCAGATACATGGGAGGAGACAGGGAATACCAGGATCTTTGAGGAGAGAGATAGAGAGAAAG
Source organism: Furipterus horrens (assembly GCF_987537825.1). Lineage (NCBI taxonomy): Eukaryota > Metazoa > Chordata > Mammalia > Chiroptera > Furipteridae > Furipterus > Furipterus horrens. Next base: position 33,933,058 of record NW_028327173.1, on the reverse strand, counting down.
ACTTACACTTTGGAAAAATGAAGATAGCTGTAGTTATTACTTAGAATAGGGGTTGGAGCTAGGACATGAGAAGTAGGAAGTAAGGGGGAATAGAAAGGTAAGCAGGGTTAAATCAAACAGGGCCTTAAAACCTATGTTAAAGAGTCTAGGTTGTGTATTTTTTTAAAGACTTTATTTATTTATTTTTAGAGAGAGGAGGAGGGAGGGGTAAAGAGAAGGGGAGAAACATTGATGTGGAAGAGAAACATCAGTCGGTTGCCTCTCATACGCACCCCTCACTGGGGATGTGGCCTGCAACCAGGCCTGTGCCCTGACCGGGAATTGAACCTGCAATCTTCTGGTTTGTGTCATTTTGCCCAAACCACTGAGCCACACCAGTCAGGGCCTGGGTTATATTGTAACAGCAATGAGAAGGCATTGAAGAACTTTACCTAAAGGGGGTGTCGTGATCAAGTTTTTGTTTTTAGAAATAGAACTCTTTGCAGTGTGGAAAATGGATTAGATGAGAAGTCTGAGGCTAGGAGAACTTTTAGGAGGCTCAAAAGTAACTATGCTATTTAAAAAAAAAAAAAAAAAAGTGACCTAAAGTAGTGGGAATGGTGAGAAATGGACAAATTTACAAATGTGTTTCCTGATAAAATATTTTATAATTAGATGGGTAAAAGAGAGAGGAATGTGTCAAAGAGCCTTCAAGATTTCTGGCTTTAATTAATGAATGGAGAGCTGTAATGTTTATGAGAGAGAAGACAAAAGAGGAAGAGAGGGCTTGTATTTTGGGAGCATTTTGGATGTGTTTTATTAAAAATATACAAGGTAAGCATGGGTTGGTATCCATAATGCAGTTGAATATACTTCCTAAAACTCAGGGGAGGTATCTGTTTTGGAGATTTATATTTATGACTTTCTAATCTACTGTGGTGATGGAAATATAGGTGTTTATGCCATCACCCAGTAAGAGAAGAGAGTCAAGGACTAAATTATAAGAAACTGCAGCATTTAAGGAGCATGTAGAGTAAGGGGAATTCATAATAGGGACCCAAAGTGAGCAGCTATAGGAAGAGGAAGAAACCTGGGAAGTCAAGGGAAGAAGAAGTAAACATTAACATTATGTGCTGTTGTGAGGTCAAGTAAGACAAGCACTTAGAAAAATCCCATGAGTTTGCAAAAGAAAAGCAGCTTAAGAAGAATGGTTCTTCGGGATTGCGTCATCATGTATGAACTGAGGAATAAATGGGAAGTAAGGATAGAGAACACACTCTTTAAGTTACCTTCTACTTTATTTAGAAATAATCTGAAAGTTAACACTGATTCTTTTTTTGTGTGTGTGTAACCCTAGCCTCCTTATCTAACCATCAGTAAGTCTGTCCTCAAAACATACCTCGTTTCATCTGTTTTTTCTTTCTTTCTTTATTACTTCAATCTAATGGAAACCAGTGTCATTGTTTCCCTGGACAATGGCAGATCTCACATCTCATTCCCCTGCTTCCGGAGTAATGCTTTGAAAATTGAAATCAGATCCTGATGCCCCCCTCTGTTGCCCCCCTGTTTTAAACCCTTCAATAACTTTCATTTGTACTTATAATAAATTCCAAACATCAAACTCTGGCTTACACACCTCTATACCATCAAGCCTCTGCCTTATTCTCAGACCTCATCTTGTCCCACTCTGTCCATGCCCACTCTGTTCTAGCCACCTTGATGTATTGATTGCTCAAGTACTGTGTACTTGTCTCCAGTGAAGCTTCTTTGCACCAACTATTTTCAGTGCCAGGATATGCTTTTCCTGGATCTTTACTTATCTAGTTCCTTTGCTCAAATTTCACCCTAAAAATGACCTCTTTCATGATGGGCTTCCAGACCAATCTAACCACCCAATACTTTCTATTTTTATTTTACTTCTCTGGACGGTATCTGTAACTCTTTGATATTTTGTTTATTTTTTTTGGTCCAGTTTTGCATGTATTCCCTTCCATAAAAAGTAAGGTGTACAATAGCAAGAGTCTCCTTGTTCTATTCACTATTTTATTCTTGCACCTCCTCAATTTTTGACACATAGTAGGCTTCCACATAAATTTATTAGATGTATGTATGGACAGATGGATGAATGGAGTTTTTATAGAGGTTGGGAATCTAAATAAAGATAGGGAATCATGGAAGGCCAATGTTTTTAAATTGGAGAGACATAAGCATAATTTAAATGCTGATGGGAAGGAACCACTATAAAGGGAGGGGTTGAAGTAAAATACACAGGAGGATTATGTGACAGGGATTGTCCGTTTCTGACAATTTGTGTTTTTACCAACTTGTTTTTAACCTAACTATTCTTGATCCAATTCTGTATTACCAATTTTACCTGTGTGTTGTTGAAAGCTGAGTAATTGTGCTATCATGAATTTTTTTGTAATTAGAGAAAGCTCTGACACAGTTTAAAAGGGTCTTGCAAGAAACCAGGGGTCTAACTGCTGTGTGAATCTGGCCTCTAATGGTCTGAGAGGGAAATGATTGGAGAGGACATGACTCTCCTACACCACATAAAACACATACACAGTTCCATTGCTTCTGTCTTCTGGCCTCACTGTAGTATCTTGGACAAATGGGAGACAACTGACCCTGAGGAAGACCCATTTCTTGATGGGATGCAGCCTTTGACAGCAGCCATTGTGTATTGAGCTCCTCCTCTGAAGAGGCCTAGGGCCTGCCTGTGTTTACTCATTCTCTCCTTCATTCAGCATCTATTTATTGAAGCCCTACCTTGTGTCCATGTCTGCATGCCAAGAGGAAATGGGGCTTCATTCTATAAGAAGTAAATTCAAGTGTTTAGTTTGCCAGCAGTGAAGAGATGGAGAGGAAGCAGGAAATGATTTGCATGAAAGAGTTTGAAATTTTGCAATATAGTTTTATATTCTTTTTTCACACAGTATTATATCTTTTACACTTAAATGTTCTCAGAGTACATAATACTCAAGTATATGAATGTATCACTATTTATTTAATGTGTGGAGATGTATAGTTTCTTTTTTCTCTTTCTTTTTTTTTCCTTTTTGCTATTAAAAATAATGTTGCCAAAAGAACCTATGCACCTCTATGTTCATAGCAGTGCTGTTTACAATAGCCAAGTGCTGGAAACAGCCTAAGTGCCCATCAGTAGATGAGTGGATTAAAAAACTGTGGTACATTTACACAATGGAATACTATGCAGCAGAGAGAAAGAAGGAACTCCTGCCATTTGCAACAACATGGATGGAAATAGAGAGAATTGTGCTTAGCGAAATAAGCCAGGCAATGAAAGAAAAATACTGTATGATATCACCTAATATGGGAGACTAATGAACAACACAAACAAATGAACAAAATTGAGCAAGGAACAGAAAAACAGTTATTGGGGCAGGGGTGGGGGGAAGAAGGGATAAATAGGGGAAGGGTTTGGTAAAGGAACTAGTATAAATAACACATGGACATGAACAACGAGGTGGGGAATGACTGTGGGAGAAGGGGTGGACTGGGTGGAGGGGCAGAAATGGGGGAAAAATGGGACAACTGTAATAGAAAAATAATAACATTAAAGTAAATTTAAAAAAAATAATGCTTCACAGTTTCCAACATAATTCTCAGTGGTTAGAAGAATTTTTTTTAGCATGTCTATCTGTGGTGCATTCAGGTTATTTCTTGTCACACACACATACACACATATACACACACACTCACACAATCACACATACATTCATACACACATCCCTATCTTAGTGCCTTCATTTTCTGGTACTTATAAATACAGTATCTATTGTGTGAAACACTGTAATATCCTGTTTGCATGGTTCCCTTTTCCTGGTACTTGTCTTTTGCCTTAGGAAGCATGGGGTACACATATTCCAAGATGTTTTGTGCTGATAATAGTCCTCTCATATTTTCTTTCTGTATTGTTTTCTGTGATTTAAGTCTCTGAAAAATAGAAGAAAATGGGTGAAGATCATGATTGGAGAGCAACACTCCCTCATAAAGTTGCTCTAGTGCAGCAGAGAAGCAGATGTCTAGTTTTCAGATTAATGGATAATTTGGCTAATGTACACTCTGGATCTCCAAGTCTGGGGTAAGATTGGGGGTGAACAGACAGAGTGTTTTCCCACCTTCTAGATAAGAATGAAGTGGGGAGGACGTTCTATTTCATGAGATTATACTTTGGGAGTGGAGCACTGATACATACCTGTGGATAGATGATAGATAGATAGATAGATAGATAGATAGATAGATAGATAGATAATATTTTAGTATAATTTTGACTTTACATTCATGGTATGTTTTACAACCTTTCTTTTCTTTGCTCACTTCTTCCTTCAGTCTCCTTTCTTTACGCTCCTCCTTGTACTTCTCTCTCGATTTTGTGCAGGCGTTTTTTTCCCATTTATTTGATAGTTACTCAATAACTAACATACTACAGGCATTAAATCAATTACAGAAACATGATTATTAAGAAAAAATTCTTTTTTCTTCAAGGTGATACCCATACCTGAATGATTGCATTACAATATATGTGTCCTGATCACGGTAGTCTAGGCTACCACGGCAGCATGTTAAGGGCCACACTTAACCTGTACCTGGGCACATAATAAGTGCTTAATTCATATTAATAACCCCTTAATGTATATGCATATTTCAGTGCAAACATATAAAAACAAATACCTTTTTTTCCCCAGGAGGTGGATTAAGGTCATACCAAACAGCAACTCTGTAATAGCAAATGTGCCTTTATTATGGTTTGTCATATAGGGTTAGGTGTGTCTCAACTATTTTCTTCTTATGTTACATAGAACAGGGGCCCTATTTAAAAAACAGACAAGATTGATAGTTTGGCTCAATTTTTCTTTTAGGATTTAGGAAGTTTCATTCTTTTTGAAGCAAAGCATTAGGCAGAGAGACCAGAATGATAACAAATACCCGGTTTTCCATACTGTGAGTCCAGGATCATCTGAGGATTGAAAAGCAGAGTTTGCAGATATAAATGAAGCTGCTCATTGACTCAGCCCATCTTCCCTGCTGAGGTGAATTTATTGCTGAAACAAAATGCTTTACCTAGTGAATTTTAAGCAATGCTGGAGCAGAGAGAAGGTTAGCCTGACATATAGTGAATTCCTTGCACCAAATATATCTTTGCCATGGAAATTCTTAATTTATAAAACTTTTAATACATTTTCAGGGGTTTTTCTCTCTATCTTCTTTTTTTTTTTCTTTTCTTCTTTTTTTTTTTTGACTGGGGGCAGCGTGTTGCACCTGATTTGAGTGTTAAAATGTTAACCACTCACGGTGTGCCTGAAATATGAAACAACAACAATGACAGGTGGGAATGGGTGAACGTATGTTGCTGTGTTTCTTCTGCCCACTTTTAAAAACTGGTTTTGGCCCAATGGGTAAAGCAGTATTGTTCAACATGAATTTCAGATCGATCTCTTTCCTCTGACAGTTACTGCATGAGTTCCAATCACATTAGTGCCTCTTCAGCTTGAGCCAAAATTTATAGCATAAATTCAACATTTTTCAAATCTTAATCAACCCAGAGGTCATTTTCCTCAAAGTGCAGTTTTGCTGCTGCTGCTGGAAAATCAATGGGGGAAGGTTGATACTTTCCTGCTGCCATAGCACCAGACACAAAATGAAATGCTCCAGAAAGGTCTGCTCCATTTTCAACTGTGGCTCTTAGAGAATGTTTTTTAATTTGTTTGTTTTAGTGCCAGCGGCACTTTTGATCCCTAATGTCTAGGTCCTACCCAGGGGAAATAGTCCCATCATTAGTAGCATAATCAGATTTAAGAGAGAGAGAGAGAGAGAGAGAGAGAGAGAGAGAGAGAGAGAGAGAGAGAGAGAGAGAGAGAGAGAGAAGCTTAGCTAAGTCTCTTTGTCTCAAAAAGCTACTATTTCTATTGTCTGTAAAATAAAGTCCCAATTCTTCAGCTTGGTAATTCGAGCCCTTAACATACTATTTAGCCAGCCTAGCACATTCCATGGTTCAGAGAAGTGCTCAACAAATAGTGTTTTTGAATAATTGAATAAAAGACTCTGTCTTTGGTACCTCAAACTGCTCCCTATGTACATATGTGCCCTCAAGACTTCAGCCCTTCATTCACACACAGCTCAATGCACATAGTGCCCATTCCCTCTTAATTCCCTATCAGAATATTATCTTGTTCCCTTGAGACCTGGCTCAGAGGTCACCTCGGGGATCCATTTCTGTTTCCTGTACCGAGAAAAGCAGAGCTGGTAGCTTCTTCCTCTGTGGTCCCATTGCACATTTCTGTATTTCTGGAATAGCCCTTGCCAGTATTTTTAAAATGGTGTGAGTGGGCCTGATTCTCTGACGTAATTCGGTTACGTCAGAGGCAAGGTCTTGTCTTGCTCATCTAGCATCAGTGTTCTAAAGCACGTTTGGTGAGCTAAGTCAGCATTCTCTGCAGTCTAAGTATGTTGAGGTAGAATGATGTCAGGTTGGGAATGAGGAGAAATCTTCTGCCCAATTGTGCAATATTGATCCAGCTCTTCTGGACTCAGTTTCTTAATCAAGTGACAAAATTGACCTAACTGATCACTAAAATTCATTCTTACTTTAGCATTATTATATTATTTTCATTATTTTATTTGTTATTTGTTCTATTAGTTGTTTTACTTTTGCTATTCCTTTTACTAGTAGTACTATTACAGAGAAGGGTCCTGCCAAATCCTGAGAGCCTGTGGTTGGGGGATGGAGGAAGAGGGCATCTTTCAAGATGCCTTTGCATATCTACAGCTGGTAACTAGTGTCTTAGTTATGCAAATGGCTTTGGTTCTTCCAAGGCCCTAAGGAGATGGGAGGGGTTTTGATCATAGAATGGTGAGGAAAGAGCATATGGGGCCTGCACAAGGTTCCGTGAATGTTCAGAACTGGTTACCATGTCCACTGCATCACAGGCTGCAGTCAGGGACTTAAAAATAAGGCGGCAGCCATTTTTAGAGAGTAGGGAGAACCACATGGTTTGCAGAGAGTAGAGAGATCCACTGGTTTGCAAGGAGGTAGAAGAGGAGATCCATGCGGCTTTGAAAGGGCAGAGGGAGAACCATGAGCAATCCAATGCAACATAGCACACGTTTTCCTGGACTGTTATACGGAGGCTGATGACTTTGTACCCCAGATCCTAAAGGAGACAACTGACAGATAAGGGATGGGGAACTTCTGGGCATGTTTTTGGCTTCTAGCCTTTTGGGGAGTAAGGGAAGTGATGGGTCCCGTGGGAGAACAGGGCTCTGAGCTGAAGTGCTCACTGCCCTTCCCAGGAAGGAATATTGTAAATAAAGACCTGTTTTCCTCAACACTGGTTGTTGGGTTTTACACCAAGGCACCATGTGAAAGAACCCCCTTTCGCTCTATAATAGGACCAGTACTGTTACTCTTACTACAAAAAAAAACCTCAATTAATCATGCCAAGATCACCATTTATTGGGTCTCTATCATGTCTGAGTCTCTGTCATAAGAACTTAATTTTATTGTTGCATTTAATCTTCAAAACAACCACATGAGTTAGAAAGTATTAGCTTTATTTCACAGAGATGAGAATTGATGCTCACAGGCTAAGAAAGGTATCTGAAGTCACATAGCTAGAATGTGACAGAGCAAGAATTTAAACCCAGTATTTTGATTTTTAATTCCTGAAAAAAGTTAACTTTAACTTTACTATCCCAATCATTTTGAATCCAAGAATAATACCTACTTTATTAGAAATATATAATTGTTTATAATTTAAAAATAATATATCTTCATGAAAGACATGGTAAATCACACATTCTGCTACCCAGAGATAACCCATATTAACATGCTACTGAATTTTCTTGATGTGTTTTCTCTGTGTATATATGTGTACATAATTGGCATACATAATTGGCAACTGCATACTAGCTGAGATGTAAAATTGACATAGTGATAAAGCTAGTGTGTGAGGCCTTAACTCTTCTGCCATTTCGAGGCCTGAGTCTCATGTGCATTAGTTGTTCAGCCATTCAGGGGCTGCTTCTACCAAGAAAAACATCTGAGGCATCCGAGCTCTGACTCATACTAGCAATCTGTCTCAGGCAAGTGCCAGAGTTAGGTACCTTTAATTCAGTGGAAATATTAGAGTCCTTTACGGATGCATTAAAATCATTGGGAGAAGAAATGAATTTCAATAACTGAGTTAATTTCCTCTATTGGAGGAAAAAAGGTCATTCCTAGAGCTTGCTGAAAGCCCAATCCTTGACAAAGATCCAGATTGAGATTAGATTAACTGGATTACAGTTCAGTAGCTATTAATTCTTTACTCAGGAGTCTGAGGCACATATCACTTTAGAAACTATGATAGAATCTAAGAGAAACCTAAGTCTGAGAAGGTTGAAGTCATTTGTTCTAATTCACATGCCTAAGAGATAATGTATTCAGGCCTAAAATTTAGTAGGGCAAAGGAGTAAGCATTACTGTTGATTCAGCACTTACTTTGGCCACATACTGTGTTAAATCCTTGCCATTCATTTTATTGTTCTACATTCTCATTGTTTCTGTGAGATGAAGGTGTTATCTCCCTTACAGAGATGAGAAAACGGAGATAAAATAATCTGCTCAAGGTTGCAAACAAGTGACAATGCAAGGATTTGAATCTTTGTGTATTTGACCCCTGAGTCTGTATTGTTTGAGCAATACCACACTTCTGAGGCTTTCTGACTTTCAGAACAGAGCTCTTGCGGTCGAGTCCTTTGCTATCCTTTCTTGGAATGGCTGCCGTGCCAGTTGGGGTACTGTGACAGAAGCAGAATCATTATGAATGTGAGGGTACAGGGGTTTCATTAAAAGGGATTAGACATTGCATAACTGTGGCAGGATCTGAGAAAGTGATGATCAGGGAGTTGAGTTTGAGGATCAATCTAGGAAGCAAGGTGTCAGAGTGGTCTGACCGCACAGTTGATAATTGTGGAGAAATCCATCGAAAGCTGTTGCCTCCGCTTAGCTACTGATTCTGTGGGTCTGCTGCCAATTACCTAGTGGTGTCTGAGTTCTCTAACCAGCAGGACCAGCAGTAAGGGAAAGGAGCTGAAATTAGAGCAGGGAAGAGGAAGGACAAGCTGGAACCCACAAGGTACCTCTGTGTCTGACGTCTGATAGAGCAAAGACTTGCAGAAACTAATGACCGTCACTTCATTTTCACCTTCAAAATCATGTGCAGGTTCCTCTTTTGACCAACTTTAATCCATAACCATACAGGAAAAGTCATTCGGAGTTACATAGTTCCCTGCTTAACTATATATCTTGCACAGCTGCCATTTGGACAGTTCTGGAGGCTGTTTGCTCCAGAGAAAAGGATGTCCAACTAGTTATCCCAAATCCAAATATCTACAGCAGTTCTGTCCAATAGGACTTTTTGCAATTATAGAAACATACTACATTTACAGTGTATCCCCATGCCTCTCTCTTTTCCATTCTCTATGAGTTCCTTATGGGCAGAGACTATGTTGTATTTCCAATGTTCAGTTCAAGGATCTAGCTAGCATATGCCTGTGGAATAAACGAATGGTGAGAGTCGCTGTCATAGGCGATAATCTGTAAATGTAGTTGCTAGTGGACCAAAAGGCAGAAGAGAAGGGCAGCTTTATAGAGTAATAGAATTTTAGGTCTGGAATAGGCAGCGCAGAGGCTATAATAGAAAGAATATAGGCTTTAGAATTCTAATTCTAACTCTGCTATTTCCTTGATTATGAATCCTGGGCAAATTTGGGGGCCTTTCTAAGCTTCAGGTTCCTTATCTGTAGGAAAAGGAAGGTTATACTGATTTCAGAGTTGTAAGGAATAATGAAAGCACCTAGCATGGGGCCTGGCAAATATAATCTTTAATACATGTAATTTCTTTCTTAGAGATTTTTAGTATGTCTCCCTCATTATTAGTGAAGTTTTCCAGCAGAATTATAATCCACCATTTTTAGGATATATTGCAAATGAAATGTCATTCTTACTATAATTGATCATCCTCTAGTGCCAAAAATACAGGGTAATTTGAAGTTGTCATTTCCCCCTATCAGAGAAGAGTGAAGCTAAGGGCATAAGAAGGTTTTACAGATTTAACTGCATATTGGACAGATCCTCTGGGATCTCAAAACCTTTCTGAGAATTACGAGGTTAAATGGTAATCAGATTATTTTTGCTGCATGAATATAACTGTCCCTGGTGACAGTAACTGCTCTGTGGCTCTGACCAATTCCATGTGTAGAATCACCATTTTGTTTCATTTCATAAACCATTTAGAAATGAATTAGATTTACTGAAGAGCAGGACTCAAAATATATTTAACTGGATCCATAGAAACAGAATCCAGATGTGAATTCTTGTTGGTTATTCAGAGGATGACCACCTTTCTCCTTGCTCAGCCTGCTGCCTACACTTGGGACTTCTACAATTATCAGACTCCTCGATTAGGTTATACTTTTATACAAGTCAAGCTAGTGAAGTATTAAAAAACTGCATAATTCATTTTTATCCAGAAATTTAAGGCATGGCTTCTATTGTAGTAGCTAATCTGATTTCCTGATCATATGAAACCTTAAAACGTTCTTCCAAGGGCACAGAACCACTGAGTTTCTCCTTTTCCCTCACCATTTGTCAGCTTTATACACAGAAACTCAGATTTCCTCTCAAGTCAGGATGTTTGTGGTGACATTTTTAAATGAGTCCAAATAAGGTTTCACTGAGCTCTCAGCAATGTTTGTAATACATAGTGTCAGGAAACCAGCTAGATTTAGACATTAGAAAGGACTTAAGAGGATAGGTGGTATTATACTGGAAATCAAGAAACCAGAATTTGAATTCTAATTCTTCTATTTATCAGGTGAATTACTTGACTTCCCTAGCTTCCTCATGTATAAAATGAGAATAGTTTAATTATAGTTTGCGGGACTGGAGCAAAGTAGTAGGCAGCTGGACAAATGAAGAGCAAAAGCCTTTGGAGACCAGCAGGGTGGATTTGGGACCTGTTTCCTCTGTTAACTCCTTGTTTGCCCTCAGTAAAAATCACTTATCTTTTCTGAGCCTCTAACCCTTCACACATAAAAAATTAAAATGGTAGTATATAATCTAGAAGTTTCCTTTGGGCTAGCAAGTCTCTGATAATCAGTTCTTTCTCCATTTTTAGCTGAGGAAAGGAGCTAATAGCACTACGAATCTCTCCTTCCAAGAGGTTCTTGATGCCTCCAAGTTGGGTCTTCAACCAAGCCAGTTCTAGATTACCTTGTTTTAACTCCTAACTCCTTCCAAGTCACTCATGGTTTTCCTCCTCTAGACATTATCTTAAAGGAACATGATTCAATCTCAAATGACCATTCCAAAACTGATATATTCATATTTTGTGTACAAGAAACCTATATCTCAGCCCTGGAGGGAACCTTAGCCATCATTCTGTATAACTTTCCCACTCTCTATCCATGATCCCTTCTGCAGTTTTCCTGACAGAGGGCCTTCAACTTCTGTTTGAATGCTTTTAGTGTTGAGGCTCTTACTACGAGGGCACTGTATCTTTGGAGCATTCCTTATTACCTGTACCACAGTGCTCCACTGAGCTTGAAGTTTGGTGATACCATTTACAGCAAGGGAACACTACCACTTCAGATATTAGGTGTACTAGCAAATGATCCATGAACCTGCCCATTTGTGGAAATGCTTTGACCTCCACTTACAGAATATTGTAGCATATTTAATCATTAATTGAAGATCCACTTTTGTGTGCAAGATCTGTTACTTATTACTCTAAGATCTTGGACAGATCTATTCGTGCCTCTGCTTCCCCTCATTTGTAAGATGGATATAAGAATAGTCAACCTGCCTTTCTACAAGTTGTTAAGAGAATGAACTACGGTAACATAAATAATACGCTTTATAAAGTGCTATAGCAGGAATCAAAAAACTGGCCTATGGGCTAGCCATCTGTTTTTGTAAATAACAGCCATGCCCATTCATTTATGAGTTATGCCTTTGGCTGCTTTCATACTACATTGTCTGAGTTGAATAGTCACAACAGAATCTGTGTGGCCTACAAGCTTAAAAACGATTGCTGACTGTGGTGCTATACAAATATTTATTTATTATTATAATTACTAGAATTATTTTAGGAAAAGAATAAAATAATATTATTGTATATTAAAGAAACACAGTCAACTCATTAGTGAACATTAATTGAATACCTGACAATGTCAAGAACTGCCCTATGTATTTTACATGGAAAATTTAAAAAATCTTTATAATACCATGTGTGAGGCATCTTACTGCATCCATGTTACAAATACTCTGACTCAATATCTTGACCAAGGCTACACTGGCAGAGAGCCAGAATTGAAATTAGATATTTGATTCCAAAATCCATGTTCTTTTTATGATGCCACCTAGCCTCTCATAGTTATGACAAGTTGTGAGTTTAAGTATTGTAATTCTTACCTGTTAGAGCCTTTATAGAAAGCACTAAGGATCTTAAAAGGTGTTTATGATCAAGTTAATAATGGGTACAAAAGTCTATCATGCATTATAAATACATTACTATCAGAAAGGAGTTCAAATATACCAGTAAGATCAGTGCTTTGAAAACATATAGAAACAGATAATAGCAAAAACTAACAGACTGATGAAGATTGAGTAGTAAGAATTACTGAATCTTTGAATGTTTTGACATCATTACCACATCTTTGTCAGCACACACCAACCTTTTTCAGTTTAGGTATCTATTAGTTCAATACCTAAAATCTCAATGGAATCACACACGGTGAAAAGACAGGATGAAAAGAATCTATAAGCTGACAGGCTGATTGCTCCTCTAGACTATGCTTTTTGAAAATCTTCCAACATTAACTGTAAAATAGTCAAAACTTTAATAAAGTAAGTTGGGCTACTTCACTAAAAGTGAGGCATAAAAAAATGATTATTGAGAGCTTTTAGAAAGAACATGAAGGTTATCAGCTATAATAAAAAAAGATAACAGAACACATATCCCTTTCTTCACATGAGATACTGATATCACATGTGTGACCCATGTATAATTTGTAGAATTTAGAGTTAAAAGGAATCTTAAAGATTCTTTTATTTAACTCCCTCAATTTATAGATAAGAAAACTAAGGCTCAGAAAAGTTTAGTTATTTGCCTAAGGTCACACAGCTAATATATATCAGGACTGGAACTCAAAAACTGACTCTTTTCTTATTCATTTATTTACTAATCATTCATTAATTTTTTTTCATTGTAATTCAGTCATTTAACATTTATTGATGCCTTTCTATATGGCACCAGTATATTAGATGTCATCACATGTTATTTCATTTAATTCTCATGAAGTAGGTAGTATTACCTTAATTTTATAGCTGAGAAAACTGAGATTAAAAGATATTAACAACCTTGCCCAAGATCTAACAACTTTGACATGAATTAACTAGCTAGTTAGGCACAATAGAACTAATTAACTCTCTGTTCCAACTCTAAAACTATAGTTGTGTTTGTCAGAACTTCAAACTGAGCTGGTAGAAAACTTAGTATTTGAAGTCACTGGCCAGAGCCATCTCTCTTCAGAGAGATGATCTTCTGAATTATCAAGTGAACAGAGATTTATGTATTTTATTTTATTTTGCATTTTGTTTACTTCATCTCCTTATATGTATAGATTTTAAATGGTTGCAGCCATAGACATGCAAGATTATGTATTGCTTTTTATTAGTTAACATCAGAACTTCATGTAATTGTCCAATGTCAGCCTATATTCCATTTCAGGAAAAGTCTTTGCGATTAGAATCTTAATAGTCAAAGGCTATTCAGTTACAAAATTGTACCATAATTTATCTCATTCTCTTTGTTGTACATTTATTTTCTAAGGTAACATAGCCGTTGAATATGATCTAATACTTAGGGTTATTTAAGTGTTTTATTTGCTGTTTTCTTACTTAAGAAATAATATGGGAAGTAGTTTAAGATTACTGGATCAAAGGGTAAGAATATTATTATTGCTCTTATATATTTCTATATTAAGATAAGAAGAAAGTACAAAAAATTATAGTTCCTACATGAATAAAAGAGGAATCAGTTTATGACATTAGGGGATATTTTATTTTGATAGATTTTTGTAAATTTAGTGAATGCCTAGAAGCTTTAGATTCCTAGCATGCATGTAGCAAAGGTGATATTCTGTAACCCAAATACAAATATTTGACTCTTTATTTTTGCCTAAGTAGAAAATTATTCTTCTTTTGGGTTAGCATATTGTCAAGGGCTAGGCCACAGAATATAAAAAATTTAGATGCCCCGCTGTGAGTGATAATGACAAAAAGAGAAAGCAATTCCAACTTAAGGTTTTTGCAATATGTATGTCTTCTCTTCTCTTAGTTTGTTTCATATTAAGGCTAAAAATAATTTCACTTAGAAAATGTGCAAAGGATATAAAATGTTTGATTAAACACTCCTTCAAGAGTTGATGTATCTTTTTAATATATAACCTCCTTTAATATTGTAACTAATAATTAAAATAAGTCTGCATTTAAAAAGCAATAATGAAGCTAACCATGAAAATTCTCATTAAATATAGTTTTAGTGCACTTATTTTATTTCATTTAGGAATACTTTTTATGGGCACATATTTTGAAATAAATAATAGGAACCTTCCCTGATACATCTTAAGAGAATTTGGAACTTATTTGGTATGAAAAATATTTTAGTTTTTTATTCAATAAATCTGCATTGTTTATTGTCTTTTCTTTTATTGTGGTAAAAAACACAAGTAAACGTTATCATCTTAACCATTTTTAAGTATACAGTATTGTTAACTATATGAGGCGAGCCCCCACCTCCAAACAAAAACCCAGGAATTATCTCCTGGAGGGGAGGCCCCTTGTAGTTCAGGCTTCCCCCGCTAGGTGAGTGTTCTAGGAACCCATCTGTATCAGTGTACTGGCTTATGTTGTTGTGAGAGGCTGTGCTCAGTTTCAGTGAATTTTTTTTTAAAGACTCAATACATTTGGCCACTTCATTATGGGTGATTTAGGAGCACAGCTGCTCACACTGCATTGTGTGTTCAGCAGTTTTTGACCAAAAATGTCATGATCTCTGTGCTCCACCCTCCCTATTTACCCAATCTCAGAGTTCACCCCAAGTGACATTTTTTTTTGTTTTGTTTCCCTGGATGAAAAAAAAGTCCTCAAAAGGAAATGGTTTGCAGATATGAAAGAGATGAAACAAAATGGCAGAAACACCAAAAGGCATCAAAATCTACAAGTTCAAAAACTGTTTTAAGCAGTGAAAGGAAAGTCTTGATAGGTGTCTTGCATCAAATGCAGAGCACTTTGAAGGTGACTGAAGTTAAACTTGTAAGAATACACAATTTTTAATAAATAAATTCTGCTTTTTTGGATCCCCCTTCATATGTACATTTTTGTGCAACAGATTTCAAGAACTTTTCATCTTGCAAAACTGAAACTCTGTACCCATTGAATAACAACTTCCCTTTCCCCCTGACCCTCAATCCCTGAGAACTACCATTCTACTTACTCAGGCAAGAGTTTGAACTGCTTTAGATACATCATATAAGTAGAATTATATAATATTTGTTTTTCTGTGACTGGCTTATTTTACTTAGCATAATGTCCACAAGGTTCATTTATTTGTAGCATATGACAGGATTCACTTAATTTTTAAGACTGAATCATATTTTATTATATGTTTTTGTTTATCCACTCGTCTGTCAGTGGACATTTAGGTTGTTTTCACCTCTTGGCTTTTGTGAATAATGCTGCACTGAATATGGGTGTATAAATATCTTTTCAAGGCCCTGCTTTCAATTCCATTGGATATATACCCACAATTGAGATTGCTGTATCATAGGGTAACTCTTATTTTGAACTTGAGGAACTTCCATACTGTTTTCCGTAGAGGCTACACTGTTTTATATTCCCACCAGCAGTGTACAAGGAATCTATTTCTCCACATTCTCACCAACACTTGTTATTTTCAGGGTTTTTTTCTTTGATAATGGCCATCCTAATAGCTGTGAGGAATATTTCATTATGATTTTGATTTGCATTTCCCTGATGATTATTGAAGTTGAGCACCTTTAAAATGCTTGTTGACCATTTATACATCTTTGAGGAAATGTTTGTTCAGGTCTTTTGCTCAATTTTAATTGGATTACTTTATTGTTGAATTGTAGGACTTCTTTACATATTCTAGATATATATGGTTTGCATATATATATTCCTTAGGTTGCCTTTTCATTTTTGTTATTGTTTCCCTTGCTGTGCAAAAGTCTTTAAGTTTGATGTAGTCTTGTTTATTTATTTTTGCTTTTCTTGCCTATGCTTTTAGTGTCACATCCAAGAAATTATTTCCAACTACAATGTCGGAAGCTTTCCCCCTATCTTATCTTCTAGGAGTTTTATAGTTTCAGGTGTACATTTAGTTTTTAACCCTTTTTGGATGAATTTTTGTATATAGTGTAACATAAAGGTCCAACTTCATTCTATTGCATGTGAATATTCAGTTTTCCCAAAACCATTTGTTGAAGAGACTATCCTTTCTTTGTTGTGTGGCATTGGCACCCTGTCAAATATCATTTTACCACAGACATGCCATATATGCATATTTGGGCCCTCTATTCTGTTCCATTGGTCTCTGTGTCTATAGTTATGTTAGTACCGATTATTCATTCTTCTTTGGTTACTGTAGCGTTGTAATATGTTTGACAACAGGAAGTTGAGACCTCCAGCTTTGTTTTTCTTTTTCAAGACTGTTTTGTCTTTTCATATGAATTTTGGGACTCCATATGAATTTTAGGATTTTTTTTCTATTTTTTTCAACTAAAAAAGGCAACTGACATTTACTGATTTGCATTTTAAGCAGATTTTTTTTCTGGAAACTTTGCACAGGGGCTGAAGGAGGCCAGACTGAGATGTAATTAGAATTAGAGATGGAGTCTAACAGCAGACAGTGTTGTTTATATTGTGACTGGGCGAAGTATCTGACCACTTAATTGGAATAGAACCATTAACCTTCATCTTTAATTCTGAAATCCAAAAATGGTATATTTTTAAGTCGTATTAAACTTGTTACAGAATCCCTGGGCTGCTCCAGTTGAAAACAAACCCACGGGCTCTTTAGTCGGGGGCCCGATTGCCCGCCGCCAGAATTATAACTCTCAATACCAGAGTTTAGTGAAAAGAAAAAGAATTGTTTATTTAACAGTTATATAGATTTAGTTATTTGTGGATTTCTGTTGTTAAGTCTTATGTTCTTTAAAACACCCATAAACACATATCCTTGCCTCCCCCCTACCAAACCAGGCTAGTTTTAGAAAAGTTAGAGAAACCCTTTTCCTACTTTCCAAACACAGTTCAGCTTTACCAGTAGCTGCCAATCATTCAATTTTGACTGGGGAGACCTCGTCTGTGTTATCGGGTCCACCAGCTTTTAATCTAGAACCTCGTGGATTCTCAGCCTCCTTGTAAACTGTATAGTTAGTCCTTTTGCAATCCACATGGTCAGTCTGTTCCTTTTCAAAGCAGCAAGATATGTCCCTTCCTTAAAACTGCATCATCAGTCCCAGTTAAATTCATATAGTCAGCCTCAGCCTCAGCCTCAGCCTCAGTCAAATCCGCACGGTTAGCCTGGCTAAAATGTTGCGCTTATTTTTAAATCCCTGACTACATCCTCTGATGCAGTGGGTGTGGTAACCAGTTCTGACCATTCACAGAACCTTACGTAGGCTCTGTGTGCTTTCTCCATACCATCCCCTGGTCCAAGACCCCTCCCATCTACCTGAGGCTTTGGATGCATTAAAGACATTTTGCATAAGAAAGACACTACCCACCAGCCTCAGGCATGTGGAGGCATTCTAAAAGCTGCTTCCTTCTCCTGATCCCGGAGCCGCAAACTCTGGGGATTTTTGGACTCCCCTGTTTCTGTAACAAACTTACTTGATGGCAAAATTTGACCCATCTGGACAGTGTTTATTAATCCACATAGTGTGAATATTCATACATTTTGCTACAGTAATATTGTGTTTGAATATTGATTAGTACCCTGGAACCTACTGAGTTTGTTAAAATATATACAGTATATGTATTCAAACAATTTTAAATGATTTTTTAAAAAATTGAATGCCAACTTTTTTGATTCCCAAAGGTATTGGCTAAGAGATTATATACCTATAATTTTTCTCTTTACCTCACTGGTGAGGATATTTAAATAGACCCACAATTGACAATTTTAAGCCCCCATGTGTCCTTGAGTCAATGATTCATGGAACTTCTTGTCCACCTGAAACAGCCAAAGCAAGAACTCTTTGGGAGATGGGGAATCAAGACCTCATTAAGGGATAAGTTGTAATATAAATTAAAAGATTATATGGGCATGCAGATTGAAGACACATTCATTGCCTAAATTTCTTATGACTTTTTGGCATAAAAATTGAAATACTTAGATCCATGACTTAAGAAACTTTCAGTTTACTCAAGTTACTTTTGTAATTAATGAATTTTATTTCATTAGTTGGGCACAGGATAGTCAGGCTGCCTAGCATAGAATAGGAAATTAATAAATGCTTGTGAAGTAAATGAATAATTGAAACAGATTTATTCATATTCACGTTTCCATTTACCTGTAATGATACCTATGTGCTTCAAGTATTTTCATTAAAAAGCTGGGTCAGTGTTAGTCAATAAGCTATCTTGAGAAAAACTTTAAAGAGAGAAAAATTTAATGATTTGGATAACTTCATTCAGCAAGCCTTTATTTGGTACCTACTATGTGCTAGGCCCAGTAGCAAGCCCTGGGAGTATAATGATGAAGTGCAGTTAGTTCTTGCTGGTGAAGAGCTTACATATAGGATAAAATTCACAATTATGCTCCAACCATGCAGCTGTCTGATTTCTCTTTCCACAACTGTAACAGCAGGGGAAGGATCCCCAAAGTCCCCACAGCCCATAGTTTGGTGCCTGGAGGAAGGAGATAATGCAGCTTTTAATGTACTTTGCATATCTGTGGCAAGCTGATAGCTAGATAATAGATATACTACCACCCCTGGGGCAAAAGGTGTCTGTGACTTTCAAGATTTAAAAGGAAAGCAGACAGCCTTGAGAGAAAGAGCATGAGGAAGGTGCCATGATGTAGGAGCATGTTGTATAAGCATGATGGTGGGGGCATGATGGAGAAGCATGTTGCAGCAGCCATGTGAGAAGAAATAGAGCTATGCAGTTCGTAGTCAGGATTCGCCCATGTGGCCTGGGCTAGTAAGAAAATTGGCATGCTGCAGCTTTGATTCTGCCAGCTCTAGCTGACTCTGAAGCCACCAAGGACTCTGCTTTGCAGATCTGCACTCTATCTGGACACTTGGAACTTGAGACATATGGAAAAGACACTCTCTTAGGACTTGTACCTTTCTTGGACTTCACCATGATCCGGTGTAACATGGCACATGCTTTTCTGGACTGTTATACAGAGGCTGAGGACGACATACCCCCGATTTTGGAGAAGAGAGCTGATAGATAAGGGATTGAGAACTATTGGGCGTGGTTTTGGTTTATAGCCTCTTGGGGAGCAAAGGAAGTGCTGGGTCTTGTGGGAGAACACAGCTCTGAGCTGAAGTGCTCCCAGCTCCCTCAAAGTTGGACTATTATAAATAAAGACCTGTTTTTCTCAACGGTAATTATTGGGTCATACACCAAGGCACCGTGAGAACAGGGCCCGGTTTGCTTGGTGGCACAACTTCACCAGCTTTCCTTGTCCTCCCTGTTGGTGTGTATTCTTAAACACTCGTGATTTTTGTCCTTCCCTTTTTCTATACACTTCTGTTATAGTGGAAAAACGCATTTTTAGAGCCAGAGCTTTGGCCCCACCACTTTATGTTGGCTGAGTAACTAAATCTCACTGAGCTTCAGTTACCTTTTCCATAAAATGAAGATGAAATAATAGTATCACCTACCATATTCATTTGTAAGAGGTGTGAACAAATGTATGAGGAAGTACTTTTACTGGGTTTAACTTACAGAAAGGTTATTGTAATAATTTCTTGGACAGCATAGTCCATTTAATTATATATTAAATTTCTATATCCAAATTTTATTTTACCTGTGGGGTATTTCTACTTAGTTATTCTGTAACATCAGAGAAGGAAAACTCTGACTCCAAAAAACCTCTGCTGCCTTGCGGCATACCTCTTCAGGGGAAAGGCTAAGGGAGTAAACCCCGACAGAAAATCTGGAGCCGGAGTCCCTAAGGCGGTTTGACGTTGTAGTCAACACCGGCAACTCCTGTGGCGCACCTGAAGCCAAGCTGTATTGACTCCGTCTTTCCCTTGGATCCTTCAGCTGCGAAGAGAGGGGGGGTCTGCTGCCTGGGCAACAGCAGACCCTCCATATCTCCCTGCCCAGGCTCTGTAGCTTCAGCTTCACTGGAGAGGACACTCCAGCGTCATCGCAAGATGTCGATTCAACACGGGAGGAGACAGATACCGTGTCACTCCCGAGTCGGACTGCACAGCCATTCTCGGCGGTGCAGATAGACTCTTAAGAAGCTACACCATCGTCTCTTGAGACAGACGGCTGCCGACGACGATTCTGTAACCAGCTGGTAGAGCAACTTCTCCACTTGCCTTGGCTGTCTAAATTGTTTCATGATCTCTTCTGGGACCTGCTGTGCCCCCCAGACTCCTTGACTTTTATGAAGGAACAAAAAGCGTCTTCTGTTCTAAGTAAAAAAAAAAAAAAAGAGAGAGAGAGTTTTTGTAGGAACCATTTAAAGGGGAAATAAAGAGTTGGGTCCATGTTGAATAGGCTTTTAATGCCAGACAGCCAGAATCCTCCTATAAGATATTGAGCAGATGATCCTTCTTAAACAACAGATAACTTCACAGCATTCGAAGTATTAAGAAAATACGTATTGAATGACTGTTTTGTAAAAGGCCTCATCTCATTTATTCTTTTTAAACATCCAGTGAGGAATTTCTTTTGTGACACCACAACTGTCATCTGACTGAATTGGTGGCCTTCAGACATGGTGAGATCCTTGTCACTAGAAGTATTCACACAGAGGCCAGCAAGGAATTCTGTTAGGAGACAATGCATGTATACCTCCTGTTTTTATACACTTCACACATAAAAGGAAACTGATTGCCTTTGTTCCAAACTATCTTTTCTGTGATGTTTGTACAGTGATCATCCCTGGATGACAGAGATACTGTCTCCCTCTGGGGCAACGAACAGGTATGCTTACTGTACAGTATAAAAATTTTGGATTCTCTTAGCTCAGAGACTCTCTCCTGAAGCACAACCCACTTTGTGAAAGCATCACCTGGCTGTCTTCACAATGCTCCAAAGGAGGTGGGGCTCAGGGAACCTGTACAAATGCTGACACTACTGCTGTTGCTGTGAGTCCTTTGTCTGTGATCCAGGAGTCTTGTATCTTCTGCCAGTATCCATGAAAAAATAACAATTATTTTGTTAGTTTGCAAGTAGGGTGAAATCTCAGATCCTTCACAATTTTTAACAGTTTGAAGGTGACAGGGAATGACATCTGAAGATCCTAGCTTGTGTTCAGACCAAAGGGCACTGCTTAAAGCCAGATGGTTGTAGGTATGTGTGATTCTTTGCTTTGCCACTTACTAGCTCTTTGTTCACGAATAAGTTAGTTAACACTTCTGAAAATAATTTTCACATTGGTAATGTAAAAGTAATAATACCAGCCTTACCAAGTTGTTGGGAGAATTAATAGGGGTAATAATTATTTTGATGCCACTAATGCAGAGCCTAGAAGGTACTCATTGGAAAACTTCTGTCCTGATTTTTTTAGTCTTCTGGTTCTGTGTCATTCTCATTTCTAAATGCTACTCTATTCTGGCCCTGACTCCCCTGAAATGGGAAGAAGTAGGTGTTCGTAATAGAATTAACCGGTTTATATTTTTTTCTCAACAAAAGTATTCTTTCTCTTTTTTTTCCATACCTAATCCTGAAACTTTACTTCTTTTTCTATTAAGAAAAATTGTAATTCTAATGATATTTATGAGGTACCTCTCTGAGCCAAATGTGAAGGATATAGAGAGAATGTTTCCTTCCTATTCCAAGTAAGCATCCATTAAACATTTATTGAATACTTACATTGTGCCAGACACCATTTTAACTGTTGTAGAAACAACATGAACAATACAGGCAAGGTCCCTACTCTCATGGTATTTATATTTTATCATGATAATTAAAATCTAGTGTAGTATGTATATGATAGATGTAAGTAGGAATCTGTGGAAACAACAGACTCTGAAGCCTAGCTCTAAGGATTACTGTGGACATACCACTGGAGTGATCTTGAAGGGTGAGGAAGGATTAGCTAGGTTATAAAGATTTGTCAAGTCAGTCTCAGCAGGAAAGAGATGGAATATCTGAAAAAGCAGTTAAAGAGATTTTTAAAAATAGGTTATGTACAAAGATGAGTGGAGGTTTAAGAAAATCATCAAGGTTAGAGGAGCATCTAAGGACTGGCTATAGTAAAAGCTGTTCCTACCGTAAAGACTGAAGGGATAAGGGGAGGAAGCTATTACTAGAATCCTATAAGAACGATAGCTAACAACTCTCTTATATGGCTGTGTGAATGGGGAAGGGCAGAATAAATATCTCAGCCTCTTTTTCCTCCTGCCCTCCTTCACTTTGGGCTAATCCAATAGTGAGAGAGAGGGCAAAGGATCCCACATCATGTAGCCCGTAGAGGTCAGCTTCCTGGCCACTCGGGACATAGGCCACAAGAAACGTAGAAAACAGATATGGAAGGGCAAACAGAAAATACCTAGCATAGGAAAGGGACAAGGTATTTCAGGCAGAGACAACAGCACCAAGGCACAGGGTGAGAAATGGCAGGATGGAAGCACCTCGTAGTGGTGTGCCTAAGCCTACAGCAAGAAGGGGTGGAAGAGGGCATTGGGGTTAGGATGTGCAGGATCTTAAATGCCATGCTGGAGAGCTTAAACTTTCAAAATATAGGGACACGTGGCTAAAGGGATCCAGAAGTAACATAATTAGATTGTGTTTTAGGAAGTTAGTGTTAAGGGAGGGGTGAGAGTGTGATTTGCGGGGAGATGTTTCTGTTCCTGGATGGTCTGAAGGCATAGACAAGGAGAAAGGCAATGTCATTAGAAGTAAGATGGGCTAGACTCTGTCTGAGGAAGGCGGGGAAGGCCTTGTGTAAAATAGCCTCATTGCAGAGTATTCTTTTTTTATCCTTTCTTGAAATGTAAATGGAATCTTTTGTGAGGCAGGGCAGAACTGGCCTTGAAGCTACCTTTCTCCTAATAATCACTTTCCTAGAAGAAATGATGAATTGTGCTTTGTTCATATTCCTTCAACGATTGCTTCTGTAACCTTTCCTTAAACATATTCCCAAGAGCATCCTCTTTCATTAAGATGAGGCCGTTTTCCTTCGTTGGTTTTGTTGGAAATGTCCAAAAAGGAAATTCAGTTCCATTTCCTTCCTGTCCTAAGAGTCATTATGTATTAATAGAATATCTTCATGTAGATAAGCTCTGGGTTCTTTTGTCCTACAGGAAGGCATCAAAGGGCACCATGACTTTTAAAACAGTCCTTCAAGATGGGTAAAGGCAGCCTTTGGAAAGAAATCATCACTTCTTAGAAATAACATCCCCTGAAATGTTTTCTCCATCCATTCAGTTGACAGACAGCAATGCCATGGGAAAGGATAAGTGATACTTTCTATAAGTAATATGTGGACACAATGAAGCACATGCAAGAACCAGGGCAGAGGACTCTTGGGACCTTGTGCAAGGGGCTGCTACTACTGACAAGCTTCTCAAGGGCAGGTAGCATATCTAAGTACTATCATATTCTCAGATGCCCTACCCAGCAAGAGTTGCTCAGAAATTGTTTTATGAATGAATGGTACCTTTTAGGCAGTGGAAATAGCTTTTGCAAAGATCCAGAACCATAAGAGAGCATGGTTTATGTAAGAAAAGAAAATACAAGTAGTTTGATAAGACTTAAAGAGTTTCTTTGGGGAAGAAGAGAGACTGGCAAAAGATAAAGCAATAGAAGCCCTCAGAAATAGAATTGCGTGCCTTAAAATTCCACTGAGAAGTTTGAACTTGTTCTTATAGTTACTGGGAAGCTATTAGATAGGTTTAGCTATAGACATGACATGGCCAACTATATGATTTAGAAAGATCATTCTGATTGTAGTGTAAAGGAGACAGAGAGATGAAATCTAGGGAGAAAGTTGGTGAAATAGCTTGTTTTGTGCCAGTGGCCATGAGGAGAGAACTAAGTGTCTGGGTGTAAGCAATATACAGGACGTGTAGTATACGGAATATGGTGATGCTTAAAAGTAAATGCTGAAGGTAAAGGAAAAGAGGAGGACCACCGGTGATTCCTACTAGACTAAATTTCTTGAAGGCAAAGAGTATTTTTGATTCATTTTTACAGTTTCATTACAGTTACAGCTTCTCTGTGTGTTGACAGAGTGGATGCTCAGGCAATACTGGGTGTCGAGTGAAAGCACTTGTAGAAGGCTTAGTGAAGGACAGGTCTAGGAGCAGTGGCAGGAGGCGATGGACAGAGGCAGGACTGGTGAATGACAGGCTAGGGCTGAGTTAGCATAAATTGTGGAGAAAGTGCAAACTGTCCCTGACTCTAACTCTCTTTGTCTTAGAGCCTAAAACTATCAGGTCCTGGTACCAGAGAAGCTAAAAGAGTAGGATTTCTGGCTTCAGATCCAGGAGCAACAACTAAGCTAACCCTCAGAGAATATTTTCTAGAAAGAAAAACTATAAATAAATACATGAGTAAAACTTCTTTGGAGTGATAGGATATTGACTGATTAGGGAAACTGCCTGTTTGACTCAGGTTCCATCACTACTTGAGAAATATATTTATGATATATATCAGGAAGGATGCCTTTAGTTCAAAACACAATCTGAACTAAGATAAGGTTTAGAGTTTTGCCTCAGTAACATACACAGGGCTACTTGTAATCATGAAGGGCTACGTACTTGAATGTCTGGAATCAGCCTGTAAAATGCCTGCCTGTCAAAAAGGTTCTTGGGGCTATTTTCATTTTATGGTGACTCACCCTAGACAGAACTGGGTAGAAATCCCAGATCTAATTCTACTAGTTTTGGGACCGTTCATCAATTAACATACCCAAGTCTCAATTTCCTTCTCTGTAGAATGTGGATAATAATACCTGTATTATATGGATGTGAGGGGTAAATTAGGTAATATAAATAAAATATTTGGCAGAGTTCATGGAATGTTGTAGTACTTAACAAATATCAGCTTCCTTCTTGCTTTTTCTTCCGTTCAGACTTTCAACTGATTAAATGAGGCACATCCACATTATGGAGAGGGGTCTGAAATGTCCTTTACCCCAAATTCACCAATTTAAATATTAATCTCATCCCAATACATTTTCCAAGCTGACACATAAAATTAATCATTACAACTGGTAATGTGAATTCCTCCCTCCTTTGCATGAACTCCAAGGCCCCCCCCCCTTGGGTAGTGTCCACACACACACTGATCTGTGCTCAGCTGAAGGATCAAAGGACCCTGTGAACTCTAACAATTTTGGCCTCTCCAAGCTCCCAAATTCATCTTCTCAACTCAGAGAGGGATGTACCTTGGTTCACCTGTGTTGTGGCCTGAAAACTCTCTTTAGACATTAAACTGGGCAATCATAGGGTCACCTTGTTTGTTTACTCTCAAGCATTACTTTTCACTCTTGACTTTTTCCAACATCTGAAAACTGTTGTTTCGTATGTTTTGTTCAGTCTTATAGTTGTTTAAGGCAAGAGGTTAAATATATTCCCTGCTACATTGTGGGGTCAAAAGTAGAATTTCCCTTTGTAAAAAGGATTATGTTGCTACACATGGTTTTTAAAAGCTGGCCTTTTGATATCTCTAAAGATATCTAAAGGTAACACTGGGATATTCATTAAATTCAGTTACCATCTCATAGATCATTCTGGGACAAAGAAGTAGTATTGACTTTAGTAAACTCTTCTGTGCTACAATTTTGTAAGACTTAGAATAAATTACTTATCACCTCTTGGCCTCATTTTTAATTACCTCATATAGAATGGTAATTAAATATGAAACTGCCAATGAAATACCAAGTAGATAGAATACTTAAAAAATCTTAGGATGACTGAAAAGACCCATAGGTTGTTGGGTTGGAGTAAGGACAGGCAAAACCAAGAATGCAGAAACTTCGTGGCCTAGAATCCAGGCTTTCTAGCTTTTTAGCCATAGAGACCTGGGTTTTGGCAAATTACTGAATCCTTAGTTTCATTTGGAAAAAAAAAAAAAAACGATAATACTAGTACCTTTCTCATAGAATTAATGGGAGGAGAAAATGTGAAAATTTGTATAAAGTGTTTTATGCATGGATACTTTAAAAAGAAAGTTACCCTCTTATATTGTTGGTAGGAATATAAAATGATATAGACACTGTGGAAAACATTTTGTTGGTTCCTTAATAAGTTAATCATAGAATTACCATATGACACAATAACTGCACTCCTAGGTATATATCTAAAAGAATTTAAAAGAGGTGTTTAAGCAAAAATGTGTACACATATGTTCATAGCAGCTCTCTTCACAATAGCCCAAAGGTGAAACAACCCAAATGTCCACCAATGGATGAATGGATAAACAAAATGTAATGTATCCATACAGTGGAATATTGTTGAGTCATAAATATGAATGACAGGTTGATATATGCTACAACATGAATGAACCTTGAAAACATTATGCTAAGTGAAGAAAGCCAGATGTGAAATACCATACATTGTCTGGTTCCATTTATATGAAATATCCAGAATAGGCAAATCCAAAGGGACAAAAAGCTTGCCAAGGGGTAGGAGTGCAGCATTGGGGAGTGAGTCCTTAATGGATATGAAGTTTACTTTTGGGATGATGAGAATATCCTGGAACTTGATACTAACAATGGTTACATGTATAATAAATGTCATGGGATTGTACAACTTAAAATGGTTAAAATGATACACTTAATGTCATGTGTATTTTACAACAGTAAAAACATAAAAGGAAGTTAATTAATAAGTATATATATATATTTTCCCTCTATCTTAAGAACCTGCACTGCTAGGATCATATCCGTATAGTCCATTGGACACTGAAACCTTTGGCTTGCACATGATGGTGGAGCTTTGGAACACATATGCTTCTGTCTAAGCTTGGTTCTCTTAGATATCTACTGGACATTTTTTTTTTTTTGTCATTAACTATCCTACCCTGTTGCTGGGCCTGGTTGGCTCCCAGAGGGCAGTATGCCAGGCTCAGAAATTGCAAATGATCACACATGCCAAAGCCCAACATTCTGAAAGGTATGAATGTCTGTCTTTAGGCCTCACCCAGCTTGTCTTTCTCTTTCCGTGCCAAGTAGGATGTCAGCTTTCTCTCAGAGCTTCTGGCTCCAGTCTGCTTTTTGTTATAGCTCAGTCCTCCTGCACCAGCAAAACTTTGGCTCAGCCTTAGCCACAGAACATTTCTGTGTCTAGAAAATCTTGGCATAGATTTTTGGGTTGAGCCTAGATAGTAGTGATATAGGTGTCTATTTCTTTGGTGGACATTCTGAGCATCATCTCTTTGCAGTCATGTGCTAGGCACAGTGGAAGATAAGAAGAGGAAAAATTAACCATTAATTTACTCAACATTCTCTCATCCATTCATCGATCAGCTATTTACTGAGCATCTACAATTACCCTTGGCTGTAGAGACGTCTCGCTGTTTTCGAGATAGACATACTCCCAGAGGAGGAAGTTCATATTTTCTGGCAGAATGAGGAAAATTTTCCTAGACATGTGATAATTGAGTTAAACATTGAAAGTTGAGTTGAATTATCTACTGCTGATAAGAAGCGGGTAGGTGTACAGGAGAGTCTAAGCATGGGAAACTGCTAAAAAATGCTTTCTCTTGCTACTTTTGCTGGTTTTTATCTTATTTTATAGTCAAGGTTCAAAGAGGTTCATTAACTTGCTCATGTTCTACTTAGATAGTAAGTAAAAGAGCTGGGATTGAACTCCAGATCTCCCTGAGGCTGAAGTCCATGCTCTTTTTACTGTTCTGCTCCACTTCCCTAGAAAGCCAGAAGAGTTAACCCTTGAACAACCAGGACTTAGAGGCATGGAGCCATGCAGTTGACAATCTGCATATAAAATAACTTTTTTTTCTTATGCAATCATTATATTTGAAATTGGCAGTTTCAAAAATATAATTTTGCATTGTTTCAAGTTCAAAAGTGCTTTAAGTGAGATTGTTTCCTTTTACAGTGTGGTGATTGCTGTGGGGAGGGGGCATAAGGGGGCTAATAGGTAATGGAAAAATATACAATAAAAATTAACTTTAAAAAAAGAACTTATTGGGGTAACATTGGTTAATAAATTTATATAGGTTTCTGGTGCACCGTTCTCTAATACATCTATAATCCTGTATTGTGTGTTCACTACCTCAAGTCAAGTCTCCTGTCACCAGTTATCCCCCTTTTACTCTATCCTACCCCCCCCCCCATTTCCCTTTGGTAATTACCACACTGTTGCAGCTCTCTATGAATGTCTCTATTAGAGAGTAACCAACCAAAACTGAGAATTATTAGAAAAAGCTTAATTAGAAAGATGATGTTTGACGTGTGAAAGGTAGGTAGTAACTGTGTATGTTGGGTATGCAGATGGGGGCAAAATTTTCCAGCAGAGGGTTCAACAGATACAGAGACCTTGAAACATGAAGCAATCAACTGCTGTCTGGCAGTCTCAGGGCTTTACCTAGTCTTGTGCTTTGCTATGGTGGAAGAGCAATCTTTAAATTATTTCATAGGAGCATGAGATCTCTTCATTTTTATTAAATAGAAGAGACATTGTTTTACTCATCCACTCCCACCCCTCACCTCCTATGACTAGAATGTGGGCAGACAGAAAGAAATCAAATTACTTTTCAACACGAGCCCAGCCTGAACAGGACTCATTTGGAGTGCTAGTGCTTGGATCTGTCTGCTCTCACCATACCACCACCTCGCTCACCTGAGGGAGTGAATATTGAAGGGGACAGGAGAAATGTCTCCGAAAAAGAAGCTGTGACAATTTCTAAGTAAATTAATAAATCGGGAGGATTTTTCAAAGGAAATAAAAAGTGTCATTTATGGCGGTTATAACTTCTGCACCCACTAAGATTCTTGTACTGGTGCCGTTTAAATTCTGCCATGGTAGATAAAATTACTTGATCTGTCAAAACGGAGGGATGATTTCTTTCTCCTCCTTAATGCAGACATCTTGTTTAAGCAGCCAACTCTATTGTTTCCTGCCCTCTCTCTGTGCTGGTGAAAACAGAGAAAACCAAGACAATCAGTGTTTAAAAGGTTGTATCAAGGAGTTAAAATAGAGAGTAATGGCACAAGTGACTGAAAACCATAATTGTCACCCACAGGAATTTCTAGGAAAAATTAACATGTATTTGTATTTGAAGAGTTATTACTTCTGTTTCATAGGAGGCTTAAGCTATAATGAAAATTATAGTGATTACAATAATAATAATAATAAGTGGCTATCATTGCTTGGACAGCTATTCTTTGCCAGGTATTTTAATAGGTTCTTTTTAGGTGTTATCTTAGCGATTCCTTCAAGTCGTACTATACTGTGTATATTATTGTTGTTATGCTAATTATTATTATTATTATTTCCATGCTAGGGATGAGGCCCAGCAGTTTGAACGGATGTGCACAAATCCACATATTACTAAATGGCAGATGCCCATTCTAAACTCAGTATTGTCTGACTTCAAAACTCATGCTCTTTCTTTAATGCCTCTGAACCATGGCCTGATATCTCAGAGATACTGTTAGAAAAATAAACTTTTGTGTTTGTTTAGTAGTTGAGTTTTATAAGTGATTCAGGTCTGCTCTCATTTGACCTACATAGCCAGCAGAGTATAAAATTAATTACCAGCAATAATTCCTACAAGTCACATGAAAATAATAATAAATAAGTGCTGTTTATACTTTATTTATAGGGTATTTACTAGGTGTTGGGTATCATGCTAACCATTACTTGGCATGTGTGAGTTTACAACCATTCGATACAGTAGGTACAGTACAGTATAATGGTTAAAAAAGCATGAGCTTGTGTCATGCTTCGGAATCCTGGTTCTACTACCTATCACCTATTTGCCTTCAGGCAATTACTTAATGTCTCTGCCTTAGTTTTTCAATGTAAAATGGGCCAAGTAATAATAGGGCTTACATGATGGTTTTAAAGATTAAATGAGATAAACCCAAAGTGTTTAACACATAGTCAGTACTCTATAAATGGTAATTGTTTCTGTTCTACTGATGAGAAACTAAGGTTAGAGAGATTATAGGGATTAGAGAGATTGCTCCAAATCTCAAAATTAGTCAAGGGATGGAGCTTGAATTAGAATGCAGGTCAGCCCAGCTCATAATTTCTTCTCTTAATCCAGTACTCCACTATCAACAACATAAAGTACATTCCTTAAATGTGTTTTTAAATATGAATCCTTTTTAGTGTGAATGGTTTCCCATTAATCAATCTGTTATAGATTGTTAGAGCACTCAGTTTCCCATACAGCCTCACCGATTGACACCTCTGCCTTGCAAATTCTTCCTCTGCCTGCAGTACTTTCTCCCCACTTGCCCAACCTGTTTGTCATTCAGAATTCAGTATGAAGCACCATAATCTCCAGAAAGGATTCCAAGTGAAATAGGGAATATCCACAGCCCCCATGCATCCCCTGCCCCTGCCATTTGCTCCAAGTATTGTATTACAGTTCATTGCAATTTTGTCTTGTTAATGCACAGTTATGAGCTCTTTTTGGGCAAAGATCATCATGTCTTACCTCTTTATCTCCTATATGTAACGGAGTACCTGACACATAATGAATGTTCAATATATTTATTTATTGAGTGAATACATGAATGGATGAATAAGAATAATTTTTCAGGAGGGTTCTAGCCAGCATTTATAGAGTATGTGATGAGATGTTTCTTCTTTATGTGAGACTATTGAGCTAGTAAATATTTTAAAGACCTGGTGAACATTAAGACCAAATGTAAAGAGAACTTCAAATATATCCACCCACATACATCCATAACTCCCCTTCTCCCCTCACTCCCATTGGCAATCCTCTAAATATAGATTATAGTAATTTAGTTTCAAACAACTAATTTTCAGCATTTGACATGTTCATT
Organism: Furipterus horrens; assembly: GCF_987537825.1. Lineage (NCBI taxonomy): Eukaryota > Metazoa > Chordata > Mammalia > Chiroptera > Furipteridae > Furipterus > Furipterus horrens. The sequence goes on along the minus strand of NW_028327173.1, from coordinate 33,901,799 downwards.
AACCCCAGGTAGGGAAATTATTGTGGTGCATTAATTTTTCACCAGCGAAGACATTTGTCATCTGTGCAAGTATCATTAGTGCTTGCTACAAAGATGGAAATGACACACTGTCTCTGCTGATTGAAGAATACAGTGGAATTTTAAATAGTATCAGCTGGGCTCTCTAGACCAGTCAACTCTATATACTTTTGGGACCCTCATTAGACAAGGTTCATGTAATATCAGAAAGATCCTGCTTTATGAAGAGAACAGACTATTGTACATCTTTTGGGAAATGAGGATATGAGTGCCATATTTTGTTGTTATTTTTTTCTTACCTATCTGACTGTCATGTCTTTGTTACCTTTGTGAACTCTTAACACGTCCTTGAAATTCGGTGTTTCCAAGGCTTGTCTTTAGATCTTGACTCTTCTCACTCTGTACTCTTTTCCACCCTCATGGGTCACATATCATCAATATGCTAATGACTTTCAACTTCATCTCCAGCCAGGCTCTCTCTCCGGAGCTCCAGACTCATATGCAGCTGCAAACTGTCTAGACAGATATACTGGAAACAGTCCCAGACGCTCCATCAGTGTGTCTAAATTTTTGCTCAATAGTTTCCTCTATCTTCAGACCTGATTACCCTACAATGAATGTTGAAAGAACGTTTTCTCTTGTCTCAGAATTGCACCTAAGGTGAGACTATATGCATAGTAGGTACACCCACATTCTAAAGAAAGTCTGCTAGATACATCACTTTAGAATCTGAAAATGGTGCTTGAATTGGTCCTGAGAACTTCACCATATCTATTTCTAGACTATATAAAGAGAAGATTAGAAATTCAGAGCAGGGTCATTGAAGTAATAAGGTGTTGGCAGGACAGCATCCCAGGCAGGCAGGTGGGCCCTGGAAGACCTCTGAGAGGGAGAACAGGAGCGCCTACACAAAGAATGCCGTCTCCGCGTTCCCCCGCCTGAAGCTTGCTGAGCCACAAAAACTTTTTAGCCCTTCTTAAGCTGTTGTCGGAGTGTGGTTGGAATACTTTGGAGAGTTTTACATATGAGCCAGGGTTTGGAGACATATTGGAACCTAGATGCTGATGCTTACTTCTTGCTCAGAATTATGAATTTGGGAAGCTGGCTAGAGTAAGTTATGAAGGTAGGTGAGTAGAGAGACCACGGGGCATCCCTTACTTGCACTAGTTCTCTGAGTGCTAGAAATCATGAATTTCTCATGGGCCAAATGTACATGCAGTGGTGAAAGGTAGTCTAGTTTGAGCTTTCTTAAGGGTACTGATCCCAAGAAGAGAGCTTCCTGGGTGAGAACATTCTAGGCATAAGGATCTGTGGGGTGTTGCTGATGGGGGCCAGAATCTGAGGGATATTGTGCATATTTAGCTAGACATTCCATTACCAATACCAACTAACTATGCAGTATTGGGTTCTCTGTAGGATCTTCCAGATGAAACTCACACCTGGGCCACCCTAGAGAGTCAGCACATATGTGCTTGCCACATAGAGAGCACTGACGGCCATATTACAACAGCACCATTCATGTGAGACAGCTAGAACCTGGGGTAGATCAGATGTGGAAGACGTCAAAAGGAAAGAAATCAAGGGTGACTTTTTTTTTTTTTTTCTTGAGCATCTGGGTGGAAGGTAGTGGCACTTGTAACATGGTTAAATAGAGAAGGAATGAGAGAGGCTAAGGTCAGATAAACTTTAAAAATCATCAATATAAATATGGTATTTAAAACTATGAGAGTGGGGGAAATCAGCTAACGAAGCACAGAAGATGAGTAAGTAACGGGTGTGTATGCATATGTGTGTGATGTAGGTGTGTGTGCAGGGGGACTTAAGTAGTGGTTTCCTTTACCATAAAATGGTGAATGAGTATATCTTATTTTTAGAGGGTTATTTTCAGTTTAAATGATTTATTATATTTGAAAGTGCCTTATAATCTAAAAAATATTTTTTTTAAAGTGCTTCTTAATTCTGTGTTTGGCTCTGTGATGGAAGACTATTAGATAAGGCTACAGAGCTAGCTAGAGGTCAGGTAGGAATGGTGCTGGCTCTCAAAGGGACTTTCAATATGAAAAGCTTTTAAAAAAATAATTGCAGTAAGTGAACATGTTCATTTTAGAATATATGAAAAGATTCACCAAGAAAGAGAAGTACCCACCATCTAAATATAGCCATAATAACACCAATTCATTTGCACCCAGTTTTTTTCTATATTTTCTTTATGTTTTAATAACTGTGTTCATATTGTATAGGGCTGTATTAATTGTTGGCATGTAATAGAGAGATAGTTTTTACTCTGAATTGGGAGGTAATCTACTGTGTGTGTTTAGAAGTTGGTTGGTAGTTGGCCTCTCTTTCGTTTGTGTGCATACAGTCCCCTACATGCTACCTTTAAAAAACGTATTGCAATAAAACTACAACAGTCTGCTTTTCTCAGAAATATCGTATGTTTAGAGTATCTAGTTAAATTCACTATATTTCTGCATAATCATCATCATCATTTTCACCATCAATAATTATAACAGATATAGAAATTTGTGAACAACTTCAGGAGAAACCAATTATTATATAGGCAGAATTAATTTGAATTTTGCTATTCTACTGTGTTTTATGAGGTCTGTCCAGACATGTAATATGAAAAATAGAGACATTTATTAAAGAAGATACAAGAAACATTGTATATAGGACAACGACTCTCAGTCCCCTTTAAAGTAAGTGCCTTGGGACCTTGTACAGTTCTCTCAATGTTTCTTCCACTATTCAAAAACACTCTGCAGAATCCTTTGTTGGAATCGCCATCAGCTACCCTATCATATTTTCCTGAATCTCATTAATGGTCTGAAATCTCTTCCCTTTCAAAGGTGATCTTAGTTTTGGGAAAAGCCATAAGTCGCAGGGTGTCAATCTGGGCTGAGTCACCTGGGTGATTTGAGGTTTTGCCAACAAATTCTGCACATGACATGATGCATGAGTGGGCATGTTGTTGTGATGAAGCTTCCAATCACCAGTTGCCCATAGTTGCAGCTGTTTTCATCATATTGCATCTCTCAACCTACAAAGAACTTTGAGGCATTATGTCTTATTAATTGTTTGGCCTGGAGGGGTATACTCATGATGTACAACAGCTTCCCAATCAAAAACACAGTTAATATGGTCTTGATGTTGCTGCAACTTTGCCGTACTTTCTTCAGATGTGGAGAATCAGGCAACTTGCATTGGGATGACTGGGTCTTCATTTCTGGATCGTAGCCATAAACCCATCATGATTCCTCTCTGGTTATGACCTTCTTGAGGAAATCTGGTTCATTTGTAGTAGTTTGAATCCAGTCATTAACAACTGCAGCATGGTGTTCCGTCTGTTCTGGTAGCAGAAGCTGAGGAACCAATTTTGCCATGACATGTTTCATGCCAAGATCCTGTGTCAAAATCTCAGACACAGTAGTTTTTGGAATCCCCAGATCAGTTTCTAGTTCTCGCACTATCAGTCTCTGATCGTTGTTGATTGCAGCCTGTACACGTTCAACATTCTCAGGTGTTCTGCTTGTTGCAGGGCTTCCAGAATGTGGATCGCTTTCAGCAGATTCTTGACCATCTTTGAAATGTTTGTGCCACACTTTTATTTGCACTGCACTCATTGTGTCATCCCCAAAAGCCTTCTGATTCATCCGAATAGCTTCTGCGGAGGAATGTTCAAGCATGATGCAAAATTTGATGCAGATTCATTGCTCTACTTGCTAAGTCATTTTGAACGTGACAGCCGCACAGTACACATGCTCACTCAACAGTGTCTACTGCCCTCACTGACTAATACAGTGAAGTCGTCGTTGTTCAGGCATGTGCATGCCAGTCCACTCTCCTTGGCTGCCAGGTTACATTGATGTAGCACAAACCATTCTCATTATATTAACAATGGCTGGACTTTTTCTGGACAGATGTCATCATATATTTGTTAGCTCATTTAATTCTGATGACATATTTTTGAGGTTATTTTACAGGTAAGAAAACTGAGGCTTGAAATAGTTATGCCTTTTCTAAATCATAAGCTAGTTACTAGTGGAACCTGCATTCCAAAACGAGGCTTTCTGATCTGACTCCTGAGCCTATATGCTAGGCTCCTTACAGAGTGATTTGAAAAGTGATAATTATTCCACAGGTAAGGCACTAGAAAAAAACAACAACAACTGTGGTCTTGGAAGGAAAAAACTACTTTAATGGAAAGAACATCCATAGCTTAGTCTAAGTGACTAATATTTGCCAGTTCTGTAGACTTGCTCTACTGTCTTCTGCCCCACAAAGACATAGTGCATGCCAGCATCTATTAGGCTTTCTTGGGGAACCATGAGCATACCTAGAGTGACCAACCATCTTTACTGCCTGGGGTTGCTCTGATTTTAGCACTAAAAGACCCATGTTTCAAGAAACCTGTCAGTGCTTGGCAAACTGGGATAATTAGTCATGCTAAGCACACCAGACATACATGACAGTTACTGGAGTGGGAGCATGGGAGTCATAGTCTATCAAATACACATCCAGAGTGAGGAAGGAAGGTAACTGTCTTTAATTTACTTTATGAGCTGATCTAGGTTAATGCCAAACCTGATAAACCCTCTGGTCACATGAAGAGACACTGTTAACTCTGCCTCCAACATTTTGTCCCCAGTGTCCTCAGTGTGTCCGGTGGATGCAAATCAATCCCTGGAAGAGCAAAAGGCCAACCTTTGACTGGCTGGAAAGATGGTTTAATTTCCGTGTTCCTCACATCAAGCCTAATTTCTGGCATAGGCTAGGCCTTCAGTTTCAGGTTTTTGTTGTTTCTTTTATTTGATTTGCTTTTTTGAGTTATTGTCCTTTTGGAAACCACTTATTAAACCTCTGTTACATGTCAAAGATTGTATGAATAACTTTTACATACTATATAACATAACTAATAACCACCTTAGGTCTGTGAGGCAAATAGTATTATTTTCATTTTGTAAATGAAGCAACTAAGGCTTGCCAGTACAGTAATCTCATAGCTAATGAGCATCAGAGCTGCTATTCATGTGTTGATCTTCTGACTTCAGTCCAATTCCCTATGTTTTCTACTAAAAAGCTATCCAGTAGCCAAAATTACAGAAAACTGTTTAATCTAATCCAACGCATTCCAGTGCAATTCAGTATAATTTAATTCATATTTCTTGAAGCTGGGTTGTGCCTAGAACTGTAATAGACAGTGATGGAGCAAAGTGTCCAGTTCATGTCTGAACCTCTAGCCCTTAACATTTGCACTCAAAGATGGTGTTCACTGAAGGCCTGTTGAAATGAATACAGACTCAATAAGACAAGGCCTTCTCCTCAAGGAACATCTCCTCTTTTGATGTAAAGAGACATATGCAAAACTATAATATGGGAAATATTTCAGAAAGGCTAGAACTATATAGACTTGCTAGGCTTTTTTCATTTATCAATAGATCAGTGACTATCTTTCTATTCCAATGTGTTAACCTATATCAGCAATTTTCAGTCAGTGTGCTGCAAAATTTTTTTAAATATGCAATACCTGATTAGTCAGGGGCACTGACCTCTTTTCCCTTAGATTGTCAAATAAAAAAATGACATCGCAACAACAGCCATCTGGTGTGAGTAAATCAAAATTATGTATGTCTATTTTTTGTGTGTGTCAGTTTGGCAAAAATATATACTTTTTGGTATGCCACAGAACTTTAGTAATTAGTTTGTGTTTGCCATAATGTGAAAAAGGTTGAAAATCGCTGATCTATAATCATCATTTTTAAGAGCTCTATCATTTTCCATTGTAAAGGTGTTTTATAATTTATATAATAAACTTCCTAATAGTCAGACATTTAAGTCCAATTGTTGTATAAGCAGTGAACATCCTTGTAATTAAATTTTTGTGCCAGTTCTTAATTGTGTATGAGTAATAAATTTTAAAAATATGAAGTGCTAACCAAAGATCAAATGAATTGTTTCATGGGAAAATGACTCCTTGTCAGTGAAGGTATTCAGGTGGAGGCTGTTCATCAGTTTTGGAAGAGTGAGAGTGTTGATTGTGGTGCAGTGGATAATAAGGGGTGGAGAAGACTGTGGAGAGAGATGAGTCTGAAGAAATGGACATGGACCTAGAGGATATGTAGAATTTCAAAAAGGAATAAAGTGAAGCAATTAAGATGGAGAAAGTAGCAGGATGAGTTTGTACAGGTAAGCAGGACTTCCTCTCTGTACCAAATACAGTTTCTCATTAGTCATTACAACACTAAAGAAGGTATTATCTCCTGTTTACTAAGGAGGAGACGGAGGCTTGCTGTGGTTAGCTATCTGTTGGCTCTGTGACTGTGGGGCATATCTTGTACCTTTTAAGAGCCTCAGTTACCCCACCACTCCCATGAGAATTTAATGCTTACCCTACTAGGTACGTGGAAGGATAAATTCATGGAGCCTGGCATATAAGAAACTTTTAATAGAAGTTGAATATCCTGAATCTAATATCAGTATTTTTTTGTTAAATATGCTATTTCTCATAGAATTAGATAAGGACAACAGGGCCCATTCCAGACCCCTCTCCATTCCCACTCTTAGGGTATGGCTTCTGATATTTACTACTTGGTCTAGTTCTCTCAGGTACAGTGCCGGGGTCTGGGTTTAAGTTGCAGGTAGATTATCCTTAATGCTGGAACTAAGGAGATAGGGTCCTGACAAGCTGTTGTCAATGGCTTACTCTCAAGGAGCAGTCTCGGTGCTAAGCTGTTGACTTATCAGCTGAGAACAAGATGAACACACAGGATGAGCATCTGCGAGAGAGCACAGAGAGAGACACCCAGGGAGAGAAACACCCTGATAGATAAAAAAGGGCCCCCAGTCTCCTTTGTAAGCCACTTTTGCCTGGGCCTAATGTTAACTCTTTCACCCCAGGTCACTTTATGTGTCACCTTTGCCCATTAGGAAGGACAAAAGTGACACCTCTTATATTTTATAACTTGATTCTTGTGCTCATTCATCTCAACAGGACTATGTTCCCTAGTGAACAGTCTCTTCAGCATCTCTTGCTGAACTTGCTATTCATCATCCCATGCCAGAGTCAATGATCATTTGGTATAAGTTGAAAGTCAACTGGGCATATGGCTTTGAGGTCAACCAAATGAAGTTTATTGTCAAGGTTTGAATTTGAAGGACTTGTTAGAAAGTAGTTTTTCTCTTTAGGTAGCTGTCAGGTATCAGTTAAGTTCCCTTTGTTCAGATGAAAATTATTCTTCCTAGGAAGGTATTTCCCACTTGGCCTGAATTCAGAACCACGTCTCAACAAATGTTCATGATCAACATACTTCTTTCCTGCCTGTCAGAATGAAATACTAATAGTAGGGCCCATCAATCCTGATGCTGCCTCCTTAATTTTTTATAACCAAGGTCACTTTGCTCGGAATTTACATTTGCCATGCAAATTGAAATAACACCATAAAAGGAATTCTTGGCATTCGTTGCTGTATTGATAGTGTCTTATTTTTCAACATTTTGAGCTAGTGAGGAGGGAGTATTTGAAAAATGTAAGGTGATAGAAGAGCCATTTGCTTGCTTGAAAATAATGCTTGCCTGCTTTAGGAAACACATCTACAAATCAGCCTAGCTAATCAGTCAGTTGTTTTCTAGGCATCTGGTTTATTGGATTGATGGTCTCTTGGAGCATTTGGAGGCATGCAGAGAAGCCTGCATCCATGATGTGTCAGAAGATCCATACAAGGTGGTGGTTAGGAAGCAGGTTTTTCTCCTCTTTGAGAAAGGATGCTGTGATGAGTGGGGAGAAATTTGAATGAAGCAATAGAAAAGTTTCAGTGACGTAAGATGGATTCCCCAACTTCCCTAATATTTGGGGGAGTACTTCGGAAGGATATTTGTGATTGACTCATAATGTTTGTTCTCATGTCCTCTTATATAGAATCATAAAATAAGACTGAATTGTGTTATATTTCCAAAGATTTAAAAAGCATACCTAGTATCTTAGTCCATTTGGGCTACTATAACAAAACAAAACAAACAAAGAAAAAAAATTGACTGCTATAACCATAGACTGGCTGGCTTAAACAAACAAAAAGTTTTTTATAGTTCTGGAGGATGGTAAATCTAAGATCAAGGTGCTGGCAGATTTGGTGTCTGGTGAGAGCCCACATCCTAGTCCATAGACTGCTGTCCTCTTGCTGTGTGTCATACAGTAGAAAGAGTAAGAGAGCATTCTGGAGTCTTTTCCATAAGGGCCTTGACCTCATTCATGAGGACTCTACACTTATGACTTCACCTCCCAACGGCCCCTCCTCCTAATAAAGTCACACTGAGGGTTAAGATTTCAATATAGAAATTTTGGAGGACACAAACATGCAGTTCAATGACTGTTCTTAACTTACCCCATTTCTTCATTGTAATGAGAACTTGACTCTCAGAAAGGTGGCTCCTGGAGGGGAGTAGTGCTCAGAGAACTGCCTCTCAGGTTAAACTCTCTAGGCAGTATAGGCAAAGGGAATTAGTCACAAACTGATACTTGCTTCACTTAAAGTGACATGTTTATGCTCATTAGTCTTTTGCTCTCTGAGGACGTGAACTTTTTGTAGAGAACTGAATTAAAATGAGGAGGTCTACCTGAAAAATCTATGGAATGTGTGTTCTAAGCAAAGGGAACAGAAAACATAAAAGCCCTAAGGCATATGTGTTTGAAAAATAACAGGAAGGCTATTATGCTGGAGTGAATCGATTGATTCAGGGGACAGAATATGGAATCAGAGAGATAGGTAGGGGTCAGGTTAAGTAGAGTTTTGCAGGCCATTCTAAAGAGTTGAAATTTTTGTGACTGATGGGAAACCAATGAGCAAAGGAAGGACATGATCTGATACAAATTTTTAATTGAGAGTGAAGCAGCACATATAGAATCAGGGAGAGTGGTTAGGCTCCTGCATTAGTCCGGACGAGAGATGATGGTGGCTCAGACCAGATATGTATTGGTGGAGATGGAGAGATGTTAGACAAAGTCAGGAGAACTTGCTAATGGAGTGAATGAAATGGGTGACGGGAAGGGAAATCAAGGATGATGCCTTGGTTTTGGCCTTGGTTAGCATCTTGGTAAATGGTGGTTCCATTACTAATACTTACAACACTGAAGAATAGAGGTGGGAGCTGGAGATCATGAGTTCAATTTTATACAAGATAAACTTGGGATACCTATTAGACATCCAAGGCAAAATGTCAAGTAAGTAGTGGGAGTAAATATCTGGAGGACAGAGGGAAAGTTAGAGTTTAGAATATATATTAATATAGAGATGATATTTATTTTTTAAGTATATTTTATTGATTATGCTGTTAACAGTTGTCCCACTTTTTTCCCTTTGATCCTCTCTGCCCAGTAGCCCACTTCGTTCCAGCAGTCCTTCTTCCCTTAGTTCATGTCCATGGGCCTTACATATAAGTTCTTTGGCTTCACTCTTTCCTGTACTATTCTTAACAGCCCCATGTCTATTTTGTTCCTACCAATTATGCTTCTTTAAATTAAAGAGGATTGATGAGACCACCTAGGGGAGCAAGTATGGATAATAAAAAAGAGAAGAGGGATGAGAGAAGCCCTAGTAGTTTTTCAGCATTAGAAGTCTGGAAGAAAAGGAGGCACCAACAAATATAACAGAGAAACAGTGACCAGTGATCTAGGAGGAAAGCTGGAAAGTAAATGATGTGAAGCCAAGGGGGAAAAAAAAGCTTTTAAGAAAGGCAGGAATGATCAACTGTGTCAAATGCTCTTTAAAGATTAAATTGAGAACTGATCATTGATCACTGGCTCTCTTTTCCATCCACTCTCCCCCAGGGTATAGTCCTTCTTGTACTATGGACCATATATAGCACACAGTGAGTAATAATAGTATGTTTATTAATTACAGTCAGTGCAATTACATATACATTGTCTTCTGCCTTCTCTTTATGGAAGCTACTCCCAATTTAGGAATGGGCCATTTTGTCAAGTTTATAGAAACAAGGCCATATTTAACAAGTATAGTCTCATGCAGGACCTACAAAAGCCTGATTGATTAATTGTCCTAATATTCCAGAGCTAGAAAGTCTCTTAGAGATCACATAGCCCTATACCCTCCTTTTTTTTTTTTGATGAATAAACTGAGACTGTGACAGGGCAAGTGAATCGCTGAAGGGCACACCGCAGTGTAACTTTAGAGCTGGGACTAGAACTCAGATTGCATGAGTCACAGATGGTTTTCTTTGTGTTACACCCCTGTGCCCATCTTCCATTGTACAAGATTAATTCCTTTGGATCTTGGGTGCTTCTATATCTTTAGTAGACCACGATGAAAGGGAAAACATTCTAGAAATGGATAACAGTTAGAGAAGTTTGGGAGCAAACCCTTTAGAATTGGAACATAGCCACCTAGACGAGGGGTGGAGAATGAAGTTGGGAAAGAAGAATGACAAGATTCTGAAGACAGGCAGCATAGTAGAGAAAAGGCAGGCCTGATCTGAGTTTGAATCCCTACTCCATCTGCTACTACTGTGTGGCCTCTAATAAGTCTCTTAATTTTCCTGAATCTCATCTATAAAATAGGGACAATATATAGGTCCTATTGATAAATTATGAGTATTAGGAATAACACATCTAAAGTGCTCAGCTTTAACTTGAGGTGTCATAGGCGCTCAGTATATAGTCGAGTCATCATTATTATGTTATCTTTCTTCATTTTTCTTCTGCCCCTGGTGCTACGGGTGCCACTGCCAGCAGCCCTAGATTATGCCACTGTCTCCAGAAGATGGCTTGCTCCAGCCACTGGCCACTGCTGCCAGATCTGTGGCTTCCAGACTTCTGTCTGCTGTGCCTCCTGGCAGAGTGGAAGGGAAGGCCTTGAAAACTGCCTGGGGCTGATGTTCCCTGCTTCAAGGCCCCTGGGCAGGACAAGCAGTCCCCATCGGGGCAGCCTGAGGTTTCATAGTAAGGGAATGAAGATACATAGCAAAGGAATCATGCCAAATTTTTGCCAGTAATAGTGCCCTTTGCTCTATAACTGTATAGATGACTGGTTTTCAAGGTGGATTTACTGGGGAACTCATTCTATAATAGGAACTGTATGAGAATTCCAGCATGTAAAGGAATTTAAAAGGAGGTTTGAAGCATAGCAAAGCCTAAGAAGATTCTCTGGGAACCTTCCAAGGCTCTCTGGGGTCCAGTGTGAAAACCTTGGACCAAATGCTCTTGATGGGCTTCTTCTAGCTCTGTCTCACGAATCTCATTGTTTGGTTTCCTGCTATTTCTAATGTGAGGCAGAAGGTTAAAAGGACAACTATATCTCAGAACTGTGTGCTTGTCATCAAAGATTTCTACCTCGGGGCCCATAAATAAGCTATGGATTTACAACTGAAATCCTGGCACTGCATGGGCTGAGCCTTAAAAGCACAACCCACCATCCATGCAAAAAGTTATCTAATTGTATGAGGCACTCTCTGGAAACTTTCCCAGAGGAATAGTAGATAAAGTAACCAAGAACTTTTTAATTTTGCAAAGTGCACTCTTCCTTATAATTTACTTAATATAGAAATTTAATGTTCTGCAGTTTACTGAACAAATAACATTGAAAGTATTTTAGAGTTAGCTTGGGAGCTTGCCTTAGGTTGCCATTTTGACTTTATTATTTGATTTTCCAGATAAAGGCCAGCAGTAACAATATGCTCTGCTTTAAGTGGTTCAGAGGGGTTATCTCTTGGCCATTACCAATTCTAAATACAAGATTTAAATTCAAGGAGGAAATCATACAAGAGAAATTTGCTGAATTTGCTCAAGTAGTCCCTTGAGTAAGATGCTTGATTCTCTGGACCTGGATTATGATGATTATACTTTTCCAGAAAGTTCCTAACCTTAGGGGCTGACCATTTCTGTGGCACTCTATCAATTCAGAAAATACTACTGGGGACCAAGAATGTGCCAGACACTGTGATTGTGCCAGAGATGTTCAGCCTGGCTGAGAGCCCTGGCACCTGGCCTGTGCTCCCATGGTTTACACCTTCATACAGGCTCCTCCACCAGCTTCAGGGCACTTCTCCTGAGCACACTTTTTGAGCAGATTCTGATCACCAGAGAGCACACTTTCTTTTGTATCTGAGCCTTGACATTTTTGTTGGTTCCTTAATTCCTGATGCCACCTTGTTCTGGTTTTAGGCAATTGTTCTTTAAGCAAGGCTCACACGAAGGACCAGCTTCACTGTACTCTTGACTGAGCAGGCTCTGCAGAGCCCAGCCTTAGAAAGGACAGAGAACAAAGATGTAGAGATGACTAAAAGTGTCTCTACTCTTTAGATGTAAGGTATGAAAGGTATTTAAGAGGTAGAATTGACAGAACTTGGAGAATAAGTAAATCGTTGAAGATGAAGGAAAGAGATATCTAAGAGGATACCAAGGTCACTCCAAGTTACATGGTAGAGTTGGTGTTTGAACTTGATCTTACTTAATAAATTTTTAACATGAAGAGGTGGGGTAAAAAGATGTGTTCCAGGGTGAAGGAACATCTTGAGCGAAGAGTTAGAATTTGTATATCCTAGATTCTTTTGAGGAATGTCTGATTATGTCCTGTTTTAGGCACCTTTGACTTCCTTTTCAACAGCCACAACAGTTTATGTTTTCCTTCTCCTGTATCTCCCCTACTCCTCTCAGCATTTTAAAGACAATAAGATAGATATCTTAGCTTCCATTGCAGAAATTTGGTTACCATTTTACTTGAGCAGCTAAGCTTCAATAATTCGGGCAATTTAACTGATTCACATTGAACGCCACACTGATAATTAACTTGTTCCTCTTCCTTCCCATCACCCACAGGAGCCTGATGGATCATTAATGACACCATTAGTGAGAGAGTGATCCCAGTGCATTATTGGTGCTCAATAAATGTTAAATAATTGTTGAAATAGGACCCAGTGGAGACTAGCACTTTGCAGTGGAAGCAGAAGCTCACAAAGTGTGCCTTTGCTGATAATCAGATTTTACAATTCAGAAAAGGCACAGACTTTGCACCATTTCTCACCATTGAAATCCACATGCATTTATAGGGAAGAGTCCAATTAATAATCCAGTTCTTCTAGCTAAATAGAAGCCTATGCAGTGGGGGAAATGTTAAACATCATAGATGCTGCCAGGAGGGATTTGCCTTTCCTGCTGTTTGAGGAGCTGTAGCCACCTGGATGAACAGCTGCAGGCTACCCAAATGAGCAGGTGCAGGAAATAAGGTCGTGATGACCAGTGGATTACTGGGCACACAAGTGTTTTATGCAGAGTACCTCTGAGTCCTGCCCTAAAGTGTTCTAAGAGCCAGATTTCCATCTGTTAATTGAAAATCCTATCTGCCAATACGAGTGCTGGCTTTGCCAAGCACGGATCGTGTGGTGTTAATGGCTTTGGGCAAAGCCTTGTGCTGCTTGCTGGCAGGGAGAATCCTATTTGATTCTGGAGTCCAAAATTTATATTTTAAAACATATTTTATTTGACAGCCAGAATCTAATGAATCTGACTTCATCTGTCTGTCTACAAATCTCTGCATATCAAACCTACAGTAAAATAGCTCCTCACTGTTTATAAAACATGTTTCCTATCAACAATCCCATTTGAGCCCATGAAAACTATGGACAGAAGGGAACCTGACGTGTGTAGGTGCTTTATTTACATGCTGTCTCATTTAATCTCTGAGATCTTGCAAGGTAGGATTTTTAAATCTTAATTTTACAGATGAAAATCTGAGGCACCAAAAAGCGAAGCGAGTGCTTAACATATACTTGAGCTGAGTAGGAAAAGCTAGTTGAGACAGATACTAATCTTGGGTCCAAGTGTACCATCATCTCATGATTGAGGACTATATCTTGTGAGCACCTACTTTATACCAAGCATCTATTTCATCATGTAATTGAATCTCTAAAACTACCTTGTAAGGCAGGCATCACTGTCCCTATTTTATAGATTTGGTCATCCAGTAAAGAGTTATTGAGCACCTGCTATATGCTAGGTACTGTTTTAGGCACTGGATATACACCTTTGAATAAGACAAGCATTGTTTCTCCTCTCATGAGCCTAACATGCTAAGGGAAAGAGACAAACAAATATAAATGCTTAAGTACTATAAAGTACAGGGAGACTTAGGCTCTACTTTAGGTTGGATGATTATAAAAGGACTAGTTAAGGATGAAACATTTACATTATGGCCCAAATGTCAAGGAAGACCCAGTCTTAGAAAAAGCTGAGGGACTATTATTGCAAAGAAAACACTAAGGGGAAGATAAACTTCATACATTTCATTAAAAAGAGCATGCAAAAAATGGTGAGAGAGTAGTGAATGATGGAAAGAGAGGTCTGATATGAGGTTGGGAAGTCAGGAAAAGACTGGATCTCATAGGTCCTTGTAGCCCAAGGTAAAATATTCTGGTTTTATTCTACATGTCATAGGAAGCCATCAGAGATTTAAAGCAGAGGAAGAATACAACTTACTTATGTTTAGGAAAAAAAAGATACTTTGGCTGGTGTGTGAAGAATGGATTATATACAGCAGAAAAACTGATCCAGATGAGAAATAGTATTTCTTGGACAGGCATGCTAATAATAAAGATAGAAGTAAACAGATTTTGGATATATTTTGAGGCTGTATTAATATAACTTTCTTAGGTGTTGTTTGAGAGAGAGGAATCCAAGGCTCTGAGGCTTTTAAGTTGAGCAATGGAATGAATGGAAGTGTCTTTTACTGAAATGAGGAAGGCTGTCAGCAGGGCCGATTTGGGGAATGAAATATCAAAGATTCTATTTTAGCCACACTGAGTTTGAGATGCCTATTAGACAATAAAGTGTATTTGTCAGGCAGACAGTTGAATGTATGTCTGAAAATCAGAGCCTGCATGTATTCAGAGATCAAATGGCTTGCCAAATATTACACAGAAAAAATTGGTGGAGCTGGTTTATTTGACAAAAGCTCAAAGCCTTCCCTAGTCCCAAACTGGAATAGGCTGTCAGTCGGACAGGCATAAAACTTAGCTCAGCAACAAAATCTGCATGTGGTAGGAATTTTCTCTTGCCATACTTCACTAACATCTCCTGGATCCTGGATCCTTCTTTGTCTTTACCACACATGGGTAGAAATGTAGTTATTTTATAACTTTCTCTGTCAAGATAGCTATAATGTCAAGGAGTTAGTGAGGAAGCAATGAGGACCTAACAAACTGCATTTTAGAAAAGCAGGTCTGGTACTTTTGATGCAGTTGGCCCTTTATGCCATACTTTGAGGAAGCCTGAACTAGACTATAAATGCCTAGAGTAGGGGAATGATGTTCCATTTGTCTCATTTTTCTATGAGGAAGAATTCAACAATATGCCGAGGAAATGTGTAAATAAATGAAAGAAAGAAAGGAAAGAATGAATGAATTTAGTTATGTTTAGGTGTCAAAGACTTATCTCTCTAATTGATAAAAGCTCCTTGGACCTAGTTACGAGTTTCTGGTTTTTATCCACCACCTCCCCCCCACTTGGATTTATTATGTTCCATGGGGTGACTAGCCTTTTCCTGCTTCATCTGCACCAAATTCAGCTTTAGCAGAGGAAAAAGATTTTCATTTTAAATATCCAAGCATCATTCTATTTGCATGTTTCACATTCAGAGTTGAGGGAAGGCTGCTGAGTAGAAGGACACAGGATAGAGAGAGGAGCAAATGGAACCTTGTCAGATCTGCTCTCCTTTTGCTAAGTGGAACTATAGCCCTAGGGCGTAACCTTTGGAGAAAAAATGTCCGCCTCTGACTAGAGCCTCTCAGCTGCAGCCACAAAAGTTGAATCTATACAGTTAACACCTCCACTGCTTCTCTGTCCTTGAGCCAGTCCTGATCATGCCAAGAGATCTGTCAATTAACTCAACCCACCAACACGTAGGTGGACTCTGAAATCTAGCTTATTGCCTTGCCATACCTCTGATATCTAGTCTTCCTGATTTTCTTGGTCAGTTTTTCTGCCTGATTTCCAGTTCTCTTCCTGGGATGAGAAGCCAGTCAGTTTGGGCCTGAAATGACTAGCTGAGGAGTCTTATATTCATATTTTCTTTTGCCTTTCATACGTTGCTCCTTAGTAAAAGGAAGAATTCCACTCAACTTTCTTTAACTTCTGAACTTTTCTAATTTCTATTCCAAAATACTATGTTATATTTGTAAAAACATTCAGCAGTGTCTTATATCCTAAAGGCGAAGTCAGAACGCCTTTTAATTTTAATTTTCTTAACTTTTCAGAGAAGATCATAATATTGACCTGCCTTACAGAACATTAGGATTAGCTAATTAACATTGAATAGTACTTTGGAAATGTTAAATGCTATAGAAATGTTAAATAGGTTTATTAGACTTGGAGTCTAAAAGACAAGTGAAATACCAAACTTCATTTAAATGCTTTTATACCATGGGATTCTTTTTTCTCTCAAAAGAATTTTAAAGGAGGTTATGTAGTTACATTTCTGGCTTTAAATAGGAAATGTCACAATGATTATAAAACATAGATGTCTAATTTCCCACCTTTCCTTTCATTTCTGTTTCTCCACAAGATCACACATTTATTCAACAAGCATTTCCTGGTCACCTCCTTGTTGACAAGTAGTGAGCAAGGCACACATACAGTCAAAAGGATGTTTGCAGTAGTGAATAACATTATTTTGAGTTAATAAAGCTATTGTATGGGTTAGCCAAAAGAGTTCTTTTTTTTCTGTGAGATGGCTCTTCTAGTGCTTAGTTGTCTTTACCTTCATTAGAAAATTTTTTGTTAGATTGTATTGTGTCATATCAGCGTGTATTAAAGCAACATCAAAATTAGTGAATTTTTATGTAGCCATTTTATTGAAGATGGAACAAAATACAAAACATTTTTGGCATATTATGGTTTATTATTTCAAGAAAGGTAAAAACACAACTAAAATGCAAAAAGAAAAAGAGATTTGTGCAGTATGGAGAAGGTGCTGTGACTGATTGAATGTGTCAAAAGTGGTTTGTGAAGTTTCGTGCTGGGGATTTCTTGCTGGAAGATGCTCCATGGTTGTGTAGACCAGTTGAAGTTGATAGCAATCAAATCGAGACATTAATTGAGAACAATCAACGTTATACTATGCAAGAGATAGCTGACCTACTCAAAATATCCAAATCAATATGAAAAATGTGTTTTTTATTTCATGGCAAAAAAACTAAGTAGACTTCTTGGCCAACCCAATAATAACCATAACCTGCATGTCTTTTCTCATATGAACAACTATAAACCTATTTTTGCCAACTCCTGTATATACATATAGTCTCAAGTAAATGTAATACAAGACAGACTTACTGATATTACAGAGAGGCAGGGTGTGAAGGGGGAGAATGATCACATTTCAGCTGTCAGTATGTTTCCACAGTGGATGGGAAACTCAGGAAGTTTTCATGTATTTGACATTAATGGGGTTATAATTGAAAGATAAATGGATTTTGACAGAGGAAATAGCGTGAGAAAAGTTCATGTATACATTGTTTGGATGAGGGAACTATAGTTTAAAGAGGTTATATAGTTGATCTGTGGTCACACAGTAAGTCAAGTCCTCAGTCAGGATGAGGACCCAACTTTTTCATTTCTGTCCTGATGCTTTTTTGCATTGAGCTAACTGTGTTTCTTCTCTTACTAGCAAAGGCGATTTTACTAAATGCCCATTTATCCTAATTTGTAACACATTTATGATAGGACATTGAGATCCTTACACACTAAGATGGTCCAAGGGGAGAGGGCACTGCATTCAGGAGGAGATAATATACACAGGGTAAAGGTCCTTGGAGTAGTGAAGTGGGTAACAGGAATGGGTGGGATTGGGTGAATGGCCATTCATTTGTCATGAAGTGAATTATTGGGACTAGAAGAAGTAAAATTAGAGGTAAGCACATTGAATTAAGAAGGGATTTGAATGTTAGAATAATGAAGTTTTTCATGTTGAGTGTGAGATGTGGCAAAATGACCAAGGAGGAAATAAGTAGTAGGTAGTTGAAGCTACAACTCTGATTGCTAATGAGAGGACATCATGATTTTGGAGTTATTAGCATAGAAGTGATATCATACTCATGGAAATGAAATCTCTGATGGAAAGATAGGTCAAAAGAAAAAAAATCATGATTCAAAGATAAAACAGTTTACAACATGTTAGCTCAGTCTAATTCTTAGCTAATACATGGCAGAAGTTGAGGCCCAGGAAAAGAAGAAACTTGCTGAAAATTACATGCTAACTTGGTGGTAGGGTTGTAACTAGAGCTCCTATCTCTTTGCTGCCAGTTCGTAGCCCTCCCCCAACTTTGTTTTACTATTTTAACAAATTGAGGGGTTCTACAGCAGAGGACTGTAGTTGCTTAAGTGAAAGTGGAACTTGAAATGGAAACCAAAAGCATGAACAGGAAGAGAATATTGACTTCCTTATTTTTAATCATTCTGCCCAGTAGTTTGTAGGTTCATCTTGGAAGGTATGACCTCTGGGGATCAGG
This sequence comes from Furipterus horrens, assembly GCF_987537825.1. Lineage (NCBI taxonomy): Eukaryota > Metazoa > Chordata > Mammalia > Chiroptera > Furipteridae > Furipterus > Furipterus horrens. Next base: position 33,883,277 of record NW_028327173.1, on the reverse strand, counting down.
GGATTGATTACAGGTTCAACATGGGTTTATTTCTCTCTCTGGTTTCTTTACCGCTTACGTTTATTTTTGTTAATCTTCTCTCTTGAGGGACAGTTTTCTGAGAGACATTTGGGCTATTGCTAGGGAATAATTGGCTCCTTTTTTTAAATATAAGAATGTCTCCTTTCCTCAGCTGCTGGGGAACCCTGCCCTGAATACACTCACTACTTCCTCTGCTTGAAAATTGCCTTGACATGCTCCCTAATCCACATTTCCTTCCTCTAGTATCTCTCCCCCACCAGTGTCAGAGAAATTAAAATTCAATTTTAACCACTCTTTATTAATGACTATCTACCCTGAATTAGTGTTCAATTTACTTTAAATAAATTATTTCAATGGCTAATGCGATCAGTATAATTATACCCACTTTACACATAATATAAGCAGTTCTGTAACATGATTATTGTTGATAGAATGAGGACCCACCAAAGATGTCCACATCCCACTACATGAAACCTGTGAATGTGTTAGCTTACATGGCCAAAGGGGCTTTGCAGATTAATTAAGTTAAGGATTTTGAGATGATAAGATTATGCTAGATTACCTCAGTATACCCAGTATAATCTCAGGAGTCCTTAGAAGAGGGAGGCTGAAGGGTTTAACGTCAGAAGAAAAATTATAATGGAAGCAGAGAAGAAGGTAGGAGGGGGTAGGAGAGAAAGAGAAAATGCTGTGTCCCTGGCATTAAAAAGTGTTCCTGGCATTAAAAAGTGTTCCTGGCATTAAAAATGGAGGAAGGGGCCACAAACCAAGGAAGGTAGGTGACTTCTAGAAGCTGGAATTGCAAGGAAATAAATAATTCTCTTTTAGAGACTCCAGAAGAATCGTCATACTGTCAACACCTTGGTTTTAGAATTTCCTACCTCCAAAACTGTAATATAAAGAATTGTTTTGTTTTGAGTCAATAAGTATATGACTCTCCTACAAAAGCAATAGGAGACTTATACAATATAGTCACACAGCAGGTGATTTTCTCCAGTGACTTCCATCTTTCCAGATGTAAAGAATGCCTCTCTGCACTCATGTAACTGAACCCTGCCTTGCTTGACACTGTTGACTATCTCATGTCTTTATTCTCTTTACTTGTTAGATGCCACACACTCCTTACTCTCTTCCTCCTTCTCTGATTGTTCTCCTCTTTATTGACTCCTAAACATTTCTCTTTCCTTTCCATCATTCCCCCACTTCCCTTTTCTTCTCTTCATACTGTCCTTGAATAATCTCATTTACCTTCCACCTTTCACCTATGTGCTAATGATTCCCAAAGAAGTCTCTCTGAAGTTTGGACTGTCTATTCAGATATACGCTTAGGGAATTGAAAACCATAAACACAGCTATAGGTAGAAGACCAATCATCTTCAAAAGTGCAAAACATATGACTCTTCAATAGAGACGATGAAAGCCAATAGACAATAGATTGACATCTTTAAAATGCTGAATGGAAAAAAAAATATATTTCTAGAGAAAATATCCTTCAAAAATGGAGGCAAACAAAATATGAGAAAAACCACAGATCTGGAAAGAAGTTTTTCAGACTGAAGAAAAATATCCAAGATGGTTTTCTGCAGTTTGACCATGAAGTTATTAAGGGTGGCTTTCTTTACATTTTATCCTGTTTGTATTTATCCTTCTTGAGTTTCTTGAATCAGTGAATAAATGTCTTTCATAAGTTCTCAAAATGTTCAGAACTGTGGGAAGGAATAAAAAGCAGTAGAAAAGGGTAAATATATGAAGAAAATGATACTGATTGTTTAAAGTAATAGTTATAATGTCTTCTAGATAGTATGATATTGATAGACATAATATATTTGACAATTGTAGTACAGAAGGTAGAAGGGAGTGAAGAGATCAATAATAAGATTCTTGTATTTTTTCTTAGGAAGTAGACATGTAAAAATTTACAGATCTATACACATAAAATTTTTGTATTTTAATAAATGCAAGTTATCTTCAGTTAGAAAAAGTGAAAATTGTTGATATAGCAAGGAAAAGTTATGGACAAATTCCTTGAGATTATTTGTTCATAGGATACAACTTGATATTATTTCCCCTTTTTCCTTCTTATATGCCTAACATAATGCCTGTATGACCTCTCATTCATTCATTCATTTATTCATTAACAAATATTCATTAAAATTCCCACAGAGTGCCACTCACTGATAGGCAGTGGGTATATAGAGAGATTGAGACTGTTAGAAGTGTTCAGAAATCAACAAATGATAGTGATCAGTGAAGGCTACTGAGAAGAGGAGAAACTAACTGGAGCTAAACATTAATGGTTTCTGCAGAACATATCTTGGTTGATGTAGGGATGAGGTCAGATGCTGTGATTTTCTTTTGGTTCTATATTGCCTAAAGTCACTTCCATATGCCTACTCTTCTAGGACTCACTTTATGTTAAGGAGACAAATTCAACACTTTCTAATGCCCTCTAAAATACGGACATTTGGAAAGTCCTCCAGGCAACCTTGGTGCCAAGAGGAAAGCAATGGTTGGTATGTTCTCCTTCTCTCTCTCCTTCTAATAAAGTAAACAAAAGTGGCTCAGGTTTGTTAGAATACAAGTTGTGGTACAGATGGCTGGATATAGTACCAAACTGTTGCAGAGTAAGGATGACATTTGAGTCGTGGTCACTGGGCTGAACCCAGTGTAGTGGGTATGGGACATAGCCAAATGGTGAGAGGTAAGTTTCCTGTTAATAAAGCAACTCTGCAGTTCGTTTTATTTTTTCTTCTGTAACAATGGGGAGCTGACAAGTGTTGGCAAGGATGGAAAGGATGTGGAGAAAAGGAAACCCTCATGCTTTGTTGGTGGGAATGCAGATTGGTGCAGCCACTGTGGAAAGCAGTATGGAGTTACCTCAAAAAATTAAAAATGGAACTGCCTTTTGACCCAGCGATTCCACCTCTGGGAATTTACCCGAAGAAACCTGAAGCACTAATTAGAAAAAATATATGCACCCCTATGTTCACTGCAGCATTATTAATAATTACCAAGTTTGGAAGCAGCCCAAGTCCCCATCAATAGATGAGTGGATAAAACAGCTATGGTACATTTACACAATGGAATACTACTTGGCCATAAAAAAGAAGAAAATTTTACCCTTTGTGACAGCATGGATGGACCTAGAGAATAGTATGCTATGTAAAATAAGCAAGTCAGAGAAAGACAAATAACATATAAATTCACTCATAGGTGGAATCTAATGAACAAACTGAACTAACAATCAAAATAGGGGCAGACTCAGAAAGCAGGCTGACAATTCTAGTGGGGCAGTTGGTAGGGTGAAGAGATCAAACAAAAACAAAAAAGAACTCATGGACTCAGACAACAGTGTGGTGATTGCGGGAGGGAAGGAGTTGTATGGAGGTATAGGAGTGTGTAAAGTATAAGTACTAATGGAAAAATACAATAAACTTTTAAAAAGAAGGTGTTTTCTAATTAGTGCTGTTGGAGAAAAATTACTTTGGGGTCTATTTCGATTAATTTGCCTGTCTGAAGGCATCACCCTTATATTAATAATAGCTTATGATCATTAGAAATATAGAAGTTCAGGGCAAGCAGCACTAATTATGAAATGAAGTCATGCATTCATCCAGTTAGCATTCATTGGCACTATGTTAGTTACTGGAGATATAAATACTGTTAATTGTAGTTTTGACTAAATCTATTTATAGGCAAACATAGGCAAAATTAATTAAAATGAAGTGAAAAAATATGAGAACTCATTATGAACTATATGTGAATGGGACACAAAGGAAGAATAAATAAATTCTTTTTAAGGAATCTGGGAAGGCTTCGTTGACAGATGCCATTTGAATTGAGTCTAATAGAAGAATTTGGAGTTCACAGGCCTTCAGTGCCACTCTAAATGAAGGAAATGACAGGAACAAAAACATAAATACTTAAAAATGTCCTGCCTTATAGACTATAGGTAATGTAGAACCTGAGGTACATGTTAGGAAGTTGTAGGATATAAGAAATAAGATTATGAAATGAGATGGATGTCAATTGTCAAGAGCTTTGGAAGTCATTGTAATGTTGGACTATCCAGAATGAGGCTGAGCGTGTTTACTGAACAATGAATGTTCCTTTTCTCAGGGTTTTAAGCATTTACAAAACAGTTAACTGGATAAAGAGAGCTATATAACATACTATAATTAATTTAATAATATAACTGCAATGCAATTCATTTAAAATTTTAAACATTTTATTGTAAGAAATTTAAAATATATAGTTAAATGCAAATATCATCATTATAAACACCTTTGTTTCCCACCCAGAATTAAGAGCCATTAATATTTTGTCATATTTGTTTCCAGTTTTTTTTTTAAGAGGGCTCTGCCCTGGCAGGTGTGGCTCAGTTGGTTGGACATCATCCAGTAAACCAAAAGGTTGCTGGTTCAATTTCAGGGCAGGGCACATGCCTAGGTTGTGGGTTTGGTACCCGATTGGGTTCCATATAGGAGGCAAATGATCCATGTCTCTCTCTCTCTCTCTCTTTCTCCCTCCCACTCTCTAAAATCAACAAGCAAGTCCTCTGATGAGGATAAATAAAAGAAAGAGGGGTTTTCAGATTGTATTTGTTCCTCAGGTTGCTGCAACAAATTACCACTAAGTGGGTGGCTTAAGTCAACAAAAATTATTTTCTCAGAGTTATGGAGATAAGAAGTCTAAAGTTAACATGAGATCTATGGCCACACTCACTCTGGAGTCTCTAGGGGAGAATCCTTTCTTACTCTTTCAGCTTCTCCTATCTCCAGGCATTTATGGCTTCTTTGGCTAGTGATGACATCACACCAATCTCTATCTTCCCCTTCACATCACTTTTTCCTCTTCTGTGTGTGTCTTCTCCTCTTCTGTTTCTTAGAAGGACACTTGTTAGATTTACGATTCACTGGCTAATCCAGAAAATTTCATCTCAGGATCTTTTCAAAATAAGGTAACATTCCAATATGCAGATGAGGTAGTATAGAGTTGTACACTTGAAACCTGTATAATTTTATTAATCAATATCACCCCAATAAATTTAATTTAAAAAAATTTAAAAGATATTCTCTTACAATACTGTAATGACCCCTGCATTAAAAATGAGAAAAAAATATGGAAACATGCATTAAAATATTCAGAAATAAAGAGAAATAAAGTAACATTCATGAGTTCTAGGGATTTGGATGTAGACAAAATTCTGAAGGAACAACATTCAATCAACCCCATAGCTATAGTTGAAATTTATTTTATTAAAAAACATATTTCATTTCTCATCCCCACTTACTAAAGGTGGTGTTACCTTCTTGTCCATTTTCATATTGTTTTATATCATTTATTTTCATCCATATATTATAAAATTGTCTAGTATTTTTCTAAGTGTACATGGTTTCAGATTTGTATACATATCATCCTGTACCAATTATTCTACAACTTACCTTTTCATCTCAATGTTATATTTTTGAGAACTCTATAGTTTTGAGAACTAACGCTAGCTATGCTCTAGTCTATTCCTCTTAATTATTTTTAATTATTGAGTAGGATAAGCTAGGTGCCCTGAATCTCAGTTATTTAATATAACAAATGTTCATTTCTCATTCCTGCTGTACAACCAGCATGGGTCACTGGCATGCTCTGTTCTTCAGATTCACTCAGGGCCCAGGTTAAAAAAGGTTTCACTATATCTTGGCAACATACTGTCTGCAAATCAAGTCTCCTTGGGTACCGCAGCAGGAGAAAAGAAAGCTGTAGGGTTTCACATAAGCAATTAAATGCTTCAGTGCAGAAGTGGCATTTCCATGTATGAGTTACTGGCCAGAAATAGTCACATGTCCCCACGTAAGTGCAAAGGAGGTGTAGAGGTATGTCCAGAAGGACATGCAGTGAGCAAGAGAAATCTCAGCCACTTTGTTGTCATCCTATCATGTGACTAATCCACAGTAGAAACCTATTCCTATATTAATAGACATTAAAGAAGTTTCCAAGTTTTTGACATTGCAATAATGTTGCACTGGCATTTGCATGTGGTAATTTTTGTTCATATGTGAACATTCCTTTAAGTCATATATCTAGAAGTGGTATTTTTGGGTCATAGGTTATGCATGTTATTTATTTACAGGCTGCCATATTGTTTGCAAACTAAGATATTAGGTTACATTCTCACTAGCAGGATATGAGAGTGCCATTTTTCCTACATTTTTATCAACCTTAACATTTACATTGTCATACTTTCTAATTTTCATCAGTTTTAGTGGGTGGTAAAGAGCATCTCATTTTAACTTATAATTCCCTGATTACTAGGTTTAACATCTTGATAGATAGATAGATAGATAGATAGATAGATAGATAGATAATTTTTTCAATTTAACTTCATTAACAAATATTTATTGAGAACTTACTGTATACCAGAAGCTGTGCCAGAGGTCAGGGATATGGCTTTAATCCCCAATTCCAAGCAGTGTATTTGGCCCTGGGGTGTTGTGGAAGATAGAAGGGATCAAGAAGGTTCTGCAGATGCTGACAGATTCAGAGTGGGGGTGACCTCAGAGACAGCATTAGTGAGTGAGATTATGCTGTTATCCTAGGGTACAAATTGTTTATTTGAGCCACTCTCCTCCCAAAGTAATTTTATAACCAAGATGATAATCATGTATTGGAGGGTGGTGAGGGCTATCTCCGCATACTGAGACCTAGCTAAGGGTTACTTAGGTCCCTGTTCTACACCCTGTGGAAGTCTAAGAACTACTTAAGATTTCTGTGCTGTTTTCTTGGGAAAGACCTCACATTTTTAAGGTCTCCTCTGCCTCTGTGCTCTGACTTGTATTTGCCACCGCTGTTTCACAGGGCATTGACTCAGATGTAACACTTCCTTTCTGACCTACAAACCGTGACAAAGACTGCTTACTTGCCTACTTTACCATTCGTTTTCCTCACCTTCTTTCTTAATACTAAAACCCCTGGTTTTATTTGTGTGGATCTCTCCCTGGAAAAAGAAATAACCCTGCAATCTCCATGCTATCTTTCAGCTTATCTTTTAGCTAGATAAATAAATGTAAGATGAGTATACATCTTCTGGGAAGCATGTTCCTTAAAGGAGGAGTCATAGGATGTTTTGTCTTTCCCTTTTCTGAAGGATGGTATATAGAACATGTTGGCTGGGATTTGAGCAGCTCTCCTGAGCCATGAGGTAGAATGATGAAGATGATGGATAGCAAAAGAGAAAAAGAATAGGTTTTGATAATGGTAGAGTCCCCTTACCATTCCTGGAGCACATAATTCTAGTTTTTTATGTGAGAGAAAAGTAAGCTTTTACTGTGTTTAAGACATTGTAATTATTTTTCTGTTTCTTGCAGCTATTTTTAACTGATATACATGCCTGCAGATTACCACCATTACTAACACCACAATTCTAAAGTATTTATGAAATATATTAGAGTTAGTTGCTGAGCTGGAAATATTAGAGAAAGGATTGACATCACAAAAAATGAAAAATAGCTTATTGTCTTAAACTGTTCTTCAAATTATTAGGCTCTTAATTGCATGTAATTATCCTTACCTGTACTTACCACCATCTCTATAGTTTCTTTTTCTGTCTATTCGGGTGCAAAACTCAAATTCTTCTCATTTGTTGATGCTGAACCCTGCAACTATCTGTTTTCATTGCTGAGCTTTTGCCATGTAGGTTTTACATATACCCAGACTTATTTATTTTCCCAAGTATGAAAGGAAATCTGTGCCAGTTTAATAGTGTTGTAGATAAAAATTTTATTTCATTATACTTTAATAATGATAGAAACCAACATTTACTGAGTACTTACTATATGATAGGCATCCTGTTATAATCTTTACATTTTCCTTTTTAATGTTTAAAATCAACTACACTGGTATAATTGACATAAAATAAATCACAGATATTTAGAATGTACAATTTGATATTTTGACATGTGCACATTTATGAAACCATCTCTCTAGTGAGCTACTGATCTTCTTTAACTTACTATAAATTAGTTTTTTGTTTTCTAGAGTTTTATGTAATGGGAATCACACACTATGTGCTTTTTATCTGGCTTCTTTCACTCCACACAATTATGTTGAAATCGATGTTGTCTGTATCAATAATTCATTCCCTTTTATATATTTTATACATCTCTTATGTAGACATATTACAATTTGTTTATCTTTTCACCTATTGATAGACATTTGGGAGCCCCCTTACCAGATTTTAGTTATTGCATATAAGGCTGCTATGAATATTCATGTACAAATCTTTTTGTGTATATATGCTTTTATTCTCTTGAGTAAGTACCTAGTAAAGGAAAGACTGGGTCAGATGACAGGTGGATGCTTAGTTGTTTAAGAAACTGCCAAAATGTTAACAGTTGCACCATCTGCATTTCCATGAACAATGAATGAATGCATTGTCCTTTGTTGTTTGACTGCCATTGCCTTGAAAACCATTGTTTTATATATTTAGTCCCATTTTTTTTACTTTTTTTATGGAAGAGTATACATCTGGTGTCTGTTATTTCAGCTTGGACTGAAGCAGTACTTATAACCACCATGTAATGTGGGCAGTTTTGTTATCTGTGTCTTAGAAACAAAGGAATTGCTTTTTCTTAATGGCTCATTTGTATTTCCACTGTTCTCTTTCATGTGTTCATTTAGTCAGTCAGTATTTCAGTCATTGCTATACCAGACAGTGTAATTAGGTGCTAACAATTGGGAAGGATAGGAAGAAATATTCCTTTTAGGAATCGTCGGCAGCCGTCCGTCTCGAGAGACGATGGTGTAGCTTCTTAAGAGTCTATCTGCACCGCCGAGAATGGTTGTGCAGTCCGACTCGGGAGTGACACGGTATCTGTCTCCTCCGGTGTTGAATCAACATCTTGCGATGACGCTGGAGTGTCCTCTCCAGTGAAGCTGAAGCTACAGAGCCTGGGCAGGGTGATATGGAGGGTCTGCTGTTGCCCATGCAGCAGACCCCCCCTCTCTTCGCAGCTGAAGGGTCCAAGGGAAAGACAGAGTCAATACAGCTTGGCTTCAGGTGCGCCGCAGGAGTTGCCGGTGTTGACTACAACATCAAACCGCCTTAGGGACTCCGGTTCCGGATTTTCTGTCGGGGTTTACTCCCTTAGCCTTTCCCCTGAAGAGGTATGCCGCAAGGCAGCGGAGGTTTTTTGGAGTCAAGAGTTTTCCTTCTCTGATGTGCCCTGACTGGAAGATCGAACCAGCGACACTTAGCTCGCAGGCCGACGCTCAATCCACTGAGCCAAACCAGCCAGGGGAAAATTTTAGGAATATCGCTCTGATATCAGTAGAGGATAAATTGGAAAATATGAGATAAGAGGGAGATAATAATTCATAAGAGGATTAGTGAGAAGAACTAGTAGCACTGGCAACAGGGTGAAATAAGTCTTCAGATATATTTATATATTTGAGAAGTACATAGTACATAGACTTTGGAACAACAGCTGTTTACCATACATGGACCCAAAACTTGTGTTTGAATTAACTGGGCAACTTAGAGGTAAAATGGAGATGGTTGATGTCCATACCGGTTCATTCCTTCCTTTATTCAGCCAGTCATGGGGTAGGGGGAGACACTGAAAAACAAACTGTTTGCCAACAAGTTAAGTAAACCTAATATCTGCTTCAGTCGGGCACAGGTTTCCCTGCAGATACCTTACTTGTTTTAAGTCAATACTATTAGCCACTTACATCCAGGATGTAACCTAAAATCAGGAAGAGAGGAAACAGATAATATTTTGGAAGAGTTTAAAATAATATGGCAAAATATTTTGTATTTTTTTTATCAGGTGGCAAAACATTTGTTTGGCGAAAAGTATATCAATGTTGCATTAAAGTGTCACGTGTTTCTTTTTGCAAATTTGGAATATATTTCATTTTTTCTTTCTACTTTGAGTTTTATTCTTTTGTTTGGATTTTTAGAGTAAACAAATATTTTTGTAGTAAAAAATGAAGTTAATAAAAAATTTATTTCGGACTTCTGAGTTTTCAAAACTCCATTTTATACCTCTTTTAAATGTTGCCCTCCTCTATGTAGATCTAAACATTATAGATCCTTGCGATTCTGTTAGATCTCTACTGTCATTTCCCTCCTTAATCAGCTTCCCTTTCCTGGCCCACTCTATCCAGCTTCATCTCAAATTCCACATGAAGTCATGTGGTAATGAAACAGAGTGATGTTTAAGAGCATCTGGGTCAATAGAGTTGACTTCATACCCTCATTTTGCCATATACTAGCTATGCAGAGTTGGACAACTTAGTTAACTCCTCTAAGCCTCAGTTTTTCCATCTGTAATATGGGCTAGAAGTATTGATACTATTGGATTTTCATGAGAATGTAATGAGATCATGCATATAAAGAGCTTAGCATAATCCATATATATTTCATAAATGCAAGATGTTTATCATTATTTTTTACAATTATGGAAAATCTAACTTTGCATTTACCCCTAAATCAAGTCTAGCGGGAATGGTGTTGACATAGCCTTTGAAGGCAATTAGAACTTAACACTCCATCTTCTAAAATAGGCAGAGTAGCATTTCATGAGGAAAAAATTAATTTTGTACAAGCAAGGCACTTCAAAGACAATGTATTTCCAAATGGCTGAGGATCACAGCTTCAGATATAGGATCAGACAAATGGTAACAGTGATTCTATGGTCCAGTGATTAAGAATACCAACTGGGAAATCAGACTGCCTGCCTTTCAACTTGGCGTACTAGCCTTACCTTGTAAAAATGATCTAAACTCTCTGTGCCTCAGTTTCCTACTCTTTGGATGGTTAAGAGGATTAAATTAGTTTATGTATAAAGTGTTTTAAAGTAGTGCTTGGCACATGGTAAACCCCATGTGTTTACTATCATCATCATCATGACCATCATTTGCATTTAAATATCCCATATTTTGTACCTGTCAATAAACTGATGTATTTATGTTTTTCTCCAAGCAGTAATAGTGGGATGAATAGAAGCTCATTCCTATTTTACAGTTGAGCAAACTGAGGCTCAGGAAGATTAAATAATTTGCCCAAGATTACAGAGCCATGTAAAAGTACATAGACGGCCTTACACATAGTAAGCTCTCAATAAATATTATGTGAAAAGTTGAAATTTGATCCTAGGTCTCCATAATGTCAAAACACACCTTTTTTTCCACTTCACAAAGCTGATCAGCCAGCTCTAGTTTTTATTTTGTTGGCTAATCTGTTTTCTTGCTTTTTCCCAATGGTATTGAGCAGTTACTCATCTGGAAATGCAGGAAGATATATTATTATAAGTGTAAGCAATTGACTAATTGACTTTTTTTGCTGATGTGATTTAAAATTCTTTTTGAAATGAACTAGAAAGTGAAATAAAAGTATATCTACACAAAAATACTCATAAGAGCAAGACATTTATAGTAATTAGACAATTAGATGAAGCTGATATCTTTACAATATTACCTTATATTAAGGGTGTTAGATTTATGAAGTGGGTGTTTCAAATGTATGGTTTTAATTATCACTGTTTAACTGAGGTAACACACAGGCTTCTGCCTGCTTGAATTTGTTTGAAGGTTGTTTTCTTAATTTGCATTGAGACAGACCAGTCAGGCTAGCCATTGTTTTATTGTATAACTGTGGGGATCTCTAAGGCTAGTTCCCACTTTTTCTCAGTTCTGAATATTACGGGCTTTGGTCCTGCCCCTTAATTTTCAGCTCTCTTTATAATGATGATGATATATTATTAATATTTATTGATCATTGTGGAAAAGCACTATGTTAAATATTTAACAGTAATCACATTTATTCCTTAAAATAATGAATATTTTCTTTCTACATAGTTACAAATTGAGGCTTAGAAAGGCAAAGAAACTAACTCAAGGTATATATAGCCAAGATGACTCCAGAACCTTTTCTCTTAGCCACTACATTATATTTTTTCTTATTGCAAATGCAATGCATATTACTTGTGGAAATTATAGAAAATATAGGTAACCAAAATGAAGAAAATAAAAACTGCTCGCAACACAATTGAAAAGAAAAACACACTGTTCGCATGTTGGCACGATTTCACTTGTTTTTCTCTCCACACATAGCTAGCTAGCTAGCTAACTAGAGATATATAAAGAGACAAAAGGAAAATTGTTTGCAAAATTTTTTCTTAAAAATTAGACAATATGAAACTATTTTGTAAACCCACTTTATTTTCCACTTGGAAGTACAGTCTAAATATTTTCCATGTATTAAATATTTTTGTATAAGTTACTTTTAAAAGTAATCTCAGGAGATCATTTTTGGATATGCAGTAATTTATTTCATCCATCCCCTAGTGTTGGACAATTAAGTTCTATAATAAATAGTAGTGTAATAAATGATTTTGTGTTCACCATGATTATTTTGTTAGGCCAGATTCCCAGATATAGAATTGAGGTTATGTATATTTAAAACACTTCACTCATATGTGGGATATAAAACTGAAACTCACAGACACAGACAACAATATGGCAATTATCAGAGGAAAGGGGTGGTGGGGGTGCAGTAAAGGGTAACGAGGGCCAAATATATGGTGATGGAAGATTATTTGACTTTGGGTGGTGGGTACACAATGCGATATACAGATCCTGTATCTTAGAAATGTACGCTTGAAACCTACACGATCTTATTAACCAATGTCAGCCTAATAAATTTAATAAAAAAGTGTATGAAGAGCAGAATCAGTAGGTAATGTGAAATGATAAGAATGAAAATAAAAATAAATAAAATACTTTTTAGCCAATTAATAAAATGCCCTCCAAGTTTTGTTTTTTTATATTTTCTCCAGCAGTGTATGAATGTGCCAGCCTGTCTGATTGCTTTCAAAACTACATTTAATTTTATTTACTGGTTAGGTTAGACATTTTCAATAAGTGTAATGGCAATTTATAGTTTTGTTCTAAATTTTTTTTCTTTTGAAACATACTTGTCACATTCTCTCTTTCCTCTCTCCCTCTTTTGATAGTTATGACCATTATTATTATTTTTGATTGTGAGAGCTTTTTTAAAATTAATATACTTTTTTCTTTTATCAGCTTTAGGTTTACAAAAACAAAAATTGAAGGTCAGTAGTCCAGAAAGTTATTGCATAATAACCCCTTGCCACACACCCACATTCTCCTATTACATAGCATCTTGTATTAGTGTGGTATATTTATTACAATTGAGGAATCAATATTGAAAAAGCTACTATTAACTAAAGTCTATTGGT